>NC_084960.1:14028923-14660851 GCF_949316205.1 Platichthys flesus | reverse complement strand
TTCTGTGTATGATAGAGACTCACAGCACTCACGTTGTCTAACATAGTCTTTCTAAATTAACATTTTGCATCTGGTAGAAAACAGGTTGAGCAGTTTATTATTTCAGGTTGTTATTTGAATTAATACAAAATGATGAAAAACTAATCACATGTCAGAAGCACTGATGTGATAACATCCTAAACCACTGTCCTTGTAAATGTCATAAAGGACCTTGGATCAGAAATCTGAACCCAGGAGTGTGCTATCGCACAATAGTCAAGTCATGCTGATGCTGCTGTAAATATAATTGAACGTTAATGTAAAGTTATATATGTAGGTTAAGTTCTTGTTTGAAGAAGCAGGACAAGGTAAGTGAGTGAGGAGGAGATATAGAGACTGAGGATGATCATTTAAGCAGATGAAAGACTGTATTGATTTGTGTGTTTGTTCCTTCTGGGTGATAATGATGGGACATCAATCCCACAGAGGTTCAATGCAGCTGATGTAGTTATAGAATCTCTGTACACTGAGATTATGTTACATTAAATGGTAGAGAGGTAAGTCTGTGGTCCAACACAGCTCTACACTAGAACAGACATCATCCTCCTGTTTATATTTAGTTCATGTGCAGCCTATTTCTATTGTAGAAATGGGTTTCTACCTTTTAATGGGCATATGTAAAGAAATTAATTTCGGTAAAGCATTAAGTCCTTTTGTATTAAATTTAAACTTGAATGTTGATTTATCAGCTCAGAATATGGCTTCTGCTCAGATGCCACATGTACATTACTAGACTTCTAGTACATAATAATCATAACAACAATCTTCTTTTTATTATGTTACTCTGGCTTTTGACACTGGCCAGTGAATCATGCAGAGGCGAAGGCGCATTAATCTCCAGAAATCTGGAGGGATGTCATCAGATGTCCAACATGGTGAGGTACCATCCACATCAAAGCTTTCTACAAGAACTCAAAAGAGGTCAACACATAAGGCCCAAAAAAAGATGCCTGCAGGGACATCAGCTGGTCGTCTTGAATGCTTTATTAAGGTATGTAACAATTTCAAGTTCATGGTTTGTGTAAACAGTTTGAAGCTACTTTTGGATGGTATGTGTTTGCATATTGATTGATTGTGTGCGTAAACTTAAGGAGGCACACCAACAGACTGTCCTCTTCTTGCTCTCATCACACTCTTCATTAGTGTTATTTTCCTGACCATCTCTTACTGCTTCAGCTACACTTAAGCCACTTTCACACATGAAGTGCACTCTGGACTTTGTTTGGACATCAATTGGTGGAACTGTAAGTGTGACCGCAAATGTCAGATTCAGTCACACCGGAATTAACAGGTCTTTAACATGCCAGCTCCCTAATACAAAATCTGGGTAATGTCTGATATGTGAATACAACAGGTAATAGTCTGCAGGATTCACAGAGTGCTAGTGGGTGTGTTCATGATGTTGATGCATAATATGTACTTTAACTGCTTCTTACTTTTTTCTGATGGCCTGTATGTTATTTTGCACTCTTTTGTTGATATTTGATAAGTTCAAATACACGCAGTTTCGTTATTTTTAACATTAGTGATGAGTCCTTCTGCTGCATGCTCTGACGGTGCTCCTCCTCTCAGCTGATACAATTTGACATTTGCAGTAATGAGATCGCATCTGACAGTCTCTTGCGTGAGCTGCATATGTAAAAAGTGTAGGGTTAGGGTTAGTGTGTGTGTGTGCTGTCACCTGAGTGTATTATGGTGTATAAGGACAATGGTATTTAAGGACAATCTCAGAGGACGTCTTTCAGAATCTAAGGCAGAATAACATTTGAGTGTGTGTGTATTAAGCTCTGACACCAATATGACTTGGGTGGACCATACGTTATTTGGGGTCCCTCCCGTAGATGGGGTTGATAGTGGCATTACTATGGTATTTAAGAGTACTTGTACAACCTGCATTTGATCTTTATGTTAGTTTAATGGGAGTGGTAAGTTTTCGTATTCATGATGTATGTCACAGATGTGGACCTGGTCACCAATAATGCATGAAATGCAAGACAAGATCATATTTAAAATCAATCAAAACAAATCTAGGCATGTTAGAGGCCTGGAGTCAGACAGCAAAAAGCTCACAGCCACCAATCACAGGTAGCGTGAGACCAAAATGGGTTGTCAGAATATAAAGAAGGAATCAAAAATCAAATTCATCCGTCACAATTAACTGTGATTAGTATAGTTCTAACAGCTTGCAGGCTGCCGTAATCAGACACTTCAGGTGACTACAAATACTTCCAAAGGACATTTTTCTCCCCACAAAATACTTGGAACCACAGTCATGATGACTGTCACATAATGTTAGAGGTATGAAGATGTAAAACGATCTAGAGAGTTTCCACTTTTGCTTTTTGTAAGCTGTATGTGGTCTTTTTCATCCTGACCTCAAATATCCCTTTTGACTACTGCATTCACATTACATTACTTTTTATTCAACTTTTCTTCCATTCATTATCTGCTACAGATGACGACCGAAAGAGGCCAGATTGAGATGACTGCAAGCAACCTGAACCAGTCAAGTCCAGTGTTGATCCAATCACAAGGATTGGACAGGTAAGTGAAGTGTGCTTGATGACATGAATTGTGGCAAAATGTAGGGTTAGGGTTAGTGTGTGTGTGTGATGTCACCTGAGTGTATTATGGTGTACAAGGACAATGGTATTTAAGGACAATCTCAGAGGACGTCTTTCAGAATCGAAGGCAGAATAACATTTGAGTGTGTGTGTATTAAGCTCTGACACCAATATGACTTGGGTGGACCATACGTTATTTGGGGTCCCTCCCGTAGATGGGGTTGTTAGTGGCATTACTTTGGTATTTAAGAGTACTTGTGCAACCTGCATTTGATCTTTATGTTAGTTTAATGGGAGTGGTAAGTTTTCGTATTCATGTTGTATGTCACAGATGTGGACCCGATCTCTTGCGTGAGCTGCATATGTAAAAGGTGTAGGGTTAGTGTGTGTGTGTGCTGTCACCTGAGTGTATTATGGTGTATAAGGACAATGGTATTTAAGGACAATCTCAGAGGACGTCTTTCAGAATCGAAGGCAGAATAACATTTGAGTGTGTGTGTATTAAGCTCTGACACCAATATGACTTGGGTGGACCATACGTTATTTGGGGTCCCTCCCGTAGATGGGGTTGTTAGTGGCATTACTATGGTATTTAAGAGTACTTGTACAACCTGCATTTGATCTTTATGTTAGTTTAATGGGAGTGGTAAGTTTTCGTATTCATGATGTATGTCACAGATGTGGACCCGGTCACCAATAATGCATGAAATGCAAGACAAGATCATATTTAAAATCAATCAAAACAAATCTAGGCATGTTAGAGGCCTGGAGTCAGACAGCAAAAAGCTCACAGCCACCAATCACAGGTAGCGTGAGACCAAAATGGGTTGTCAGAATATAAAGAAGGAATCAAAAATCAAATTCATCCGTCAAAATTAACTGTGATTAGTATAGTTCTAACAGCTTGCAGGCTGCCGTAATCAGACACTTCAGGTGACTACAAATACTTCCAAAGGACATTTTTCTCCCCACAAAATACTTGGAACCACAGTCATGATGACTGTCACATAATGTTAGAGGTATGAAGATGTAAAACTATCTAGAGAGGTTCCACTTGTGCTTTTTGTAAGCTGTATGTGTTCTTTTTCATCCTGACCTCAAATATCCCTTTTGACTACTGCATTCACATTACATTACTTTTTATTCAACTTTTCTTCCATTCATTATCTGCTACAGATGACGACCGAAAGAGGCCAGATTGAGATGACTGCAAGCAACCTGAACCAGTCAAGTCCAGTGCTTGATCCACTCACAAGGATTGGACAGGTAAGTGAAGTGTGCTTGATGACATGAATTGTGACAAAATGTAGGGTTAGGGTTAGTGTGTGTGTGTGCTGTCACCTGAGTGTATTATGGTGTACAAGGACAATGGTATTTAAGGACAATCTCAGAGGACGTCTTTCAGAATCGAAGGCAGAATAACATTTGAGTGTGTGTGTATTAAGCTCTGACACCAATATGACTTGGGTGGACCATACGTTATTTGGGGTCCCTCCCGTAGATGGGGTTGTTAGTGGCATTACTTTGGTATTTAAGAGTACTTGTACAACCTGCATTTGATCTTTATGTTAGTTTAATGGGAGTGGTAAGTTTTCGTATTCATGTTGTATGTCACAGATGTGGACCCGATCTCTTGCGTGAGCTGCATATGTAAAAGGTGTAGGGTTAGTGTGTGTGTGTGCTGTCACCTGAGTGTATTATGGTGTATTAGGACAATGGTATTTAAGGACAATCTCAGAGGATGTCTTTCAGAATCTAAGGCAGAATAACATTTGAGTGTGTGTGTATTAAGCTCTGACACCAATATGACTTGGGTGGACCATACGTTGTTTGGGGTCCCTCCCGTAGATGGGGTTGTTAGTGGCATTACTTTGGTATTTAAGAGTACTTGTACAACCTGCATTTGATCTTTATGTTAGTTTAATGGGAGTGGTAAGTTTTCGTATTCATGTTGTATGTCACAGATGTGGACCCGGTCACCAGTAATTCATGAAATGCAAGACAAGATCATATTTAAAATCAATCAAAACAAATCTAGGCATGTTAGAGGCCTGGAGTCAGACAGCAAAAAGCTCACAGCCACCAATCACAGGTAGTGTGAGACCAAAATGGGTTGTCAGAATATAAAGAAGGAACCAAAAATCAAATTCATCCGTCAAAATTAACTGTGATTAGTATAGTTCTAACAGCTTGCAGGATGCCGTAATCAGACACTTCAGGTGACTACAAATACTTCCAAAGTGCATTTTTCTCCCCACAAAATACTTGGGACCACAGTCATGATGACTGTTACATAATGTTACAGGTATGAAGATGTTGAACTATCTAGAGAGGTTCCTTTTTTCTTATTTTTTTTAGCAATACTTGTTCTTTTCATCCAGACCTCAAATATCCCTTTTGACTGGTGCATTCTCACTATATTATTTTTTATTTAACTTTTCTTCTATTCATTATCTGCTACTGATGACGACCGAAAGAGACTTGATTGAGATGACTGCAAGCATCTCAATCAAGGGTGGGGTTGATAGTGGCCTTTCTTTAACATTCAAAGTCTGCCAACATCTTATCATGAGGGAAACGTTAAATACAAATTTACCTTTTTGCCAACGGTAGTAAGATACGGCTATTCAGACTACTGAACAAATATATTGGTGTCTCAAATGGGCTGTCTACAAAGTAACACTGTAAGGAGATTCTGTACTACAATTATAATCAAAAATATTCCATTCACTTTACATTAAAAGTATTTAAACATATACTAATAAATATTATGAGTAAAAAAATGTATTGGATTGGATTCTTCTGGTGTTTCTGGTGTTCTGCCTGACCAAAAACACCAGAAGAATCCAATCCACTTCAGTTGTGGTTTATTCCAGTCTTTGTGCAGAGCAGCGGCAGGTTATATGGCTGATACAGACAGGTGGTAGCTGGTCAAGGCAGTTGAGGCTGTTTTATTTAAACAGAAAATATGTAATGCGTTATCACTACACGTTAAACTTAAAACATAGGAAGCTAATGTTTATGGCTACCATGTAACTATTAAGAGCTAATTCAGTGTAATCATTCTAACCAACAATTCAAGTATCAGAATACTGCAACATTTACTAGGAACAAAGGAACTCACATTTCCAGTCAAACAGTTGTTGTATGTAGAGCACAGGGTTATTCTGCAGGTCAGGGCTTATACCTGAACTCAATCATATATACTGTATATTGGATTGAGTTCACCTCTTAATGATAGCAAATTTGTCCAAACTTAGTGTTGTAGTACAATCAATACGTGACCACTGATGTGTGAAGTGATTTTGCCAAAGGTGTATATGAGTGAAGAATACCCTCCAAGTATAGTATCTCTTTTTTACTTTGTAGATGGTTCCTGTGCACTCTTTGTTTTAATGGAAATTAGGTTGTAGCTCATTTTCTACCTTTTCTACAATTGGGAAGGACTGTTTGTGTTTTAAGAACGTTTCTCCAAGGAGCTATTGATCCGACAGTTGAGGATATTTCCAATTGTAATATGCATGGAGGAAGTCTGTTCTACTGTTCTGTCGCTCTGTACATACATTAACTTATCCCGTGCTCAAAAAAGTAATGGATTAATCAAAACTTGTATCTCATGCAATAGCATATTGAGTCCTTAATTTAATAAAACATTGTCTCAATGACCATCTCTAAGGTATTTAAACCTATTCAGAGCAATACAAATCCTGCAAACTAGTGTTTTTAATTGCATTGTAAATGGATTACACCTTTTTAGTGGGATTTTTGTTGACCTACTGCCCAACTTAGATGCATGTGCATTGTGTCTTTTTTAAAGGGTATGTCAATCATGATTACAGCACCGTATAAATATATAGTATATTCAATCTGCTTTTTATTAATTTTGTTAATTGTTACTCATAAGTATCTTGAAAGATTTACCAATACATTTTTTTCTTTTTTTAAAGGAAACCAACTAATAAAAACAGATTGTGAAATATCTTGCTTTTCAAATGTTAGACACAAACAAATGTTTCACTTTTGTTATTAGTGTCCGAAACATCGCCTAGTGTGCGCAACAATAGGCTCCTTGGACAAGTGCGTTCAGTGTGTGAGACCTGTATCCTCCTTCAAGTGGCTTCAATGCGAAGGTGAGTTTTTAATGGAGTATGTGGTAAATGGTAGTAGGTGGATGAATGTGCATTGTTCTAATGTATGACTGACCACACTGTAAAGAAAAATGGGTAAAAGAGATTTCATGATGAAATGAAACACTGCAACATCAATTTGGCAGCAAGTGAATAATTGTAATTCCAAAAATATTATGATTACTTGAAGAGGTCAATTTTGCCTCTTTTTCACTGACAAGGACTGAGTTAAATGGATCTAAGTTATCTTTTTTTTTTTTTTTAAACTGTAGTGTTTATCTACAAATCAGATTTATACAGTTTACAGTTCACATGTCTTTCTTTATGTCATACAACACCCATTTTTTCCACTTTGTTATAGAAACATCTTCCTTAAGTCAAAGTTGGTAGGTCATTCTCTCCATAAAGTTTATTTCTCTTACAATCCCTAACCATTGTTTTATGGTAGGAGATTCAGTTTTGTACCAGTTTCTTGTTATTGTTTTCTTAGTTGCAATCAACAGTATCTTGACTATATATCTATCACTTCCAGTTACACTTTCAGTTACATTTCCAAGGTACATAGTTCTCTAATGTTTGTCGTCCTGTAATAAATCCAGTTTGGTGCTCGTCAATTAATTCTGTCATGAAATTCTGATATCTCCCTGCTATAATGGATGTGTATATCTTGTAATCTACATTCAGTATAGAAATGGGTCTGTCATTTTTACAATATTCTGCGTCTTTACCCTCCTTGGGGATTACAGATATGATTGCTTCATTCCATGAGGGTGGCATTCTACCTTCCTTAAGGGTACAGTTAAAGGATGAAACAAGGAGAGGGGTTAGTTCTTCTCTAAAAGTTCAGTTCCAATCCGATGGAAAACCGTCACTGCCTGGTGATTTATTTGCCTTAAGCCTGGATATTGCCTTAGTTATTTCTTCAGGAGTTATAGGTGCTGTGAGAGCATTATATACCATGTTAATCCCTTGTTGTTTCCTAATTCTCCTTGCGAGAAGCCATGTGCCTTTAGGGCCTGTTTCATAATAATCTTGTTTCAGAAATCTAAGTTTTTCTCTCTATTTCGCTCCCTAATATCATATATTATCTATTTCCCCTTTAATATCCTTTATTTCTTGTTGGATTTGGGCTGTGTAAGTAGTTTGGCATTGTACCTCCAAGATTTTTTAGTCTTTCCACTAAGTTAAGATAATTTGCCTGCTTAAGTTTTTTTTGTCTTGACGTGATGGCTATTAATTTCCCCCTTATCACCGCCTTCATTGTGTTCCATAAGATTGTTGGGTTGATTTCTTCTGTGTCGTTTTCCTCAATGCTTTTCTTTATTTCATTTTTAATTTGTTCAATCGTTGTCTTGTTGTTCAGTATGCTTACATTCAGTCTCAAGGTAGAATTTTTCTTTTTATGCTTGTTGTGTCTACCCTATGATCCATTATCATGTGAAAATCACCAGCACATATCACTATACCTTCAGATTCTAAGGCCATGACTGAGAATAATGATTTTAAAGAATTGTTTAGTACTCTCTGGAGGAGCATGTACATTTATTAATGTAACCACCTCTTTCTTTAATTTCCCCTTCACCATAATATATCGTCCCTCTGTAAATCCTTGATTTCTTTGAGACACTCAAAATTATTTGAGTTTTGTATAAGTATTGCCACACCTCTTTTGTTGCTTTGTTTACATTTACTGTAATAGGTGTTTCTAAAACCGAATTTCTTCAGCTTTTCATGTTCTTCCTGGGAAAGGTGTGTTTTCTGCATGAAGACAACTTGGGCCTTAAGTTTTCTCATTTTCAAAATTATCTTAGATCTTTTAATTGGATTGTTCAACCCATTAACATTTAACGACACTAACGATATGCTGTTCATTTATAACTTCGGAGAATGGCGTTATACATTTCTTTCGGGCCCTTATTGCAGCCATGAGAAAAAAACAACAGCCCAAAGAACATTGAGCAACTCAACACTGAAAAAACAACGAACTAAGACAGTAGGCACTTGCCCCCCACGTTTCCCCTGTGGGTTGAGGGGAAGTTCCCATGAAATATGGGGGCACCTCCTTGGTGAGGTCTATTCTTGTTATACAGATTCTCTTGAACATCTGTCTCATTATAGCTCACACATACACCATCCGATCAATCCTAACAATGAGGACTATTAAGTCCAATCACCCAGATCCACCTATATACAAACCCTTAGACTATTTATCTTCAATGTCTTTTATGTGTTATCTTTCACTTACTTATTCATGTAGATGCACTCACATACTTTATTAGTCCATTCCTAAGTGATCTTTTTAGATGTGTAGTCAAGTGCCCAGAGCGCAAGTGATTCCTTGAGATGATATCTTCCTGTATGCACATCATTTAACGTGCTTTTCATTCTGAACGTCAAATCAAAAACATCTGGAAGTGCCTTAGTTCACTGGTCACTAACTTTTTCTTAGAAAACCTCGGAAGTTCTAACATATATTGTTTGAGCACACAATGGCTTTTTCTGTTTAACCTTACCTTTACCCTTGTGGATTTACCTAACTCTACTATAGTGAGCTAATATACAATTTCAAATTGTTAATTGATTAATTGTTAGCTTTTCATGTAATGATGATATATTCATGTTAGTTTTAATACCTTTTCCCAGAGGAAATTGCATTGAGTGACACTGAGACCAAGGACAGTGAAGGCGAGTCAGATGACAGTGACACAGCCGTCACAGCCTCAGAGGCTGGAAATGCTGGTTGTGCATTAGCTTCTACACTCACAAAACAGGTCCAGGAAACTGCAGATTTTGGTAAGTTGCCATACCCTAAAGTTATGTCTAAAATGTACCTTTTCCAGTGAAAAAACGACTTCTGTTGCATTGTGTTTAGCAGGAACTGTGACGTCCACAGTAGATGAGGCTTTTTGTCCGTCTGAAGGTAAGGCAAGTTTTAAGGTATTTAGGAATGGTATTAAAGAAGACTAATGCAATAAATAAAGACAGCATATGATTTAATCGAATAAAACAAAAGTATACAATTGCTGGTTAAGAAGCATACTACATAACTGCAAAGTTGGATTCTTGGTGAGGACCTCTGTTGCATGTCATACTCTGCTCTACCCCTGCATCTGTGCATCCCAGTTTCTCTCTATTGTACTCCAATTCCAAGATTCCATTAAACAGCAGAGTAACAGAGCCGAGTCTTTAATAGTTTTTAAGATTATCTTCCAACACTGCATGTATAATGAAGGACTGCATGTATAATGAAGGACGCGTGTGTGTGTGTAAAATCGAGACTTAGCCATCAGTCGCACAGAGTGCACTTTCAAACTTCTATTAACAAATAACACCTCAGGGTGGAGGTAAGGATCCACTGATTTGTGAAGTAATCAGTCCGTTTGCTCTAAATAAATAAATACATCGGTGATACTCATGCGTAAAGCTGCGTGATGGATGCACACAAATGGAAGGATGAGGAAATTCAGTTTCAATGATCACAGTTTTTTGTCCCATGGTGATGACTCATCAGTTAATGTAGATCCCATAGATCTGTGATCTTGGATCTTTGTGCTGAAGGGAGTCCAGTATTAGATTGACCGATGGAACAGAACCATCTCAATAGAAACACAGGCATATCAAAATTAATCTGTTCAATTTTATAGTTTTGGGGCATCACAATTTAATTAGTTGCTTTGCGTTGACCCTTTATGGTTGAATGTCCGCGTGCAGATGGGCAGGATATGAGGCAGAGCCACGTACAAACGTTCCCAGGTGAACTCGGGGATTACATGCAGAGCCAGAAGAGACATTGAGAAAGTTAAAATCCACAGCAGAACTGTGGAAAGCTCCCAAGGATGCTGAACAACCTAACTGCCAAGTATACAGGAGAACGGATGCTCATACCAAATATTGATTTTAACTTGGGGTTTTTCTCCTAACAGTATCTAAATAATTCTCAAACTATTAATGGTACTACTCCTATAAGCATCCCAGATTGATCTGCCTAAAACTTGTGCAGAGTACACTACATACAATATGCACCAATCATCCTCAACATAAAAAAATGAATGAATAACATTGTTTGAATATGAATAACTGAGTTAGATAAATCTAGTTGGGAAAATCATATCAAGTGAACCGTGAACAGGTAACAAGTTATCAAGAATTTTCATCAAAGAGACAATTAGTGGAATTAGTTGGAAGTTTTGAAGGATCAAAGTAGTCATCACATTTTGTTATCTGTTTGTGGGACAAATGTTTTCTACATATTTTACTGTATGTCTTCCAGGCAAAACTCATCAAGAACACGATTCCAGAAAAGTGAAAAAGAAGATCTGGTCCAAGGCTGAGGTGGCTGCAGTAATGCGGCACTTCAAAAGTCACATAATCAAAGGAAGACTAGCCACAAAATATGAATGCAGTCACTGCAAGATGGTCGAAGGCTCCGTGCTAGCACAACGAACAGTGCAAAATATAAGGGACTTTGTCAGAAACCGGGGAATAACTGCAAAGAGGCAGACAGAGCAGCAAAAGCTGTAAATCCACTGACTTGTGTTCATTTGTTTTTGTTTGCATTGTGGTTTGGCTGATGCCTTAACGTTTTAAAAGGCCATTTGTTTCTAAAAATGTGTTATTGCAAAATGGATACATGTAATACTTCATCAGAAAAGCTAATGGAAGTTCATAATGGACGTGTGTTTTGTTTGTAGCGTGTGTGGCTGCTAATAAAAAAAAACTCCAGTTCTGTTATTCTTCATTATTTGGTTAAGCTCAGAATTGAGATCACTTATTTTTAAGTGATCCCTGTATATATATTATATTGTGTTCTTATTTCAACATATATCTAAGGTTTAACCTAATTTTATGGTAATAAAATGATGGTCCCCCTTATGCTGTGTTCTGTCAGGTGTGTGTTTTATGTTAATGAGGAGCTATTTAAAAGGTGACGTCATTGTCCCTTTAAAGTCCCAACTTGGTTTGTTGTGTCCTCAAATGCCACAAAAGATTGATGTCTGCAAAAACCACAACCCAGTCAGGGCCTTGTGTATAGAGTTCTGTAGCTCATTTCTACATTCTAAAGTGAGCTGAATTTTTTTCAGATTTTTTAGAGTGTGTTGACCTTACTCCCATTGCTCTAGGACCTCGGGAAAGGGTAGTCCCTGTTTACCACCACCGGGCCTGTTTGAGGAAAAAGTCTTTCGATACCATCTATACCCGTATGTGTGTGTGTGTGTGTGTGTGTGTGTGTGTGTGTGTGTGTGTGTGTGTGTGTGTGTGTGTGTGTGTGTGTGTGTGTGTGTGTGTGTGTGTGTGTGTGTGTGTGTGTGTGTGTGTGTGTGTGTGTGTGTGTGTAAGAGTGATTTGAATGGCTTGAACGGGGTTGTTTCATCTATAGAGACAGCGCCAAGCCTTCTTCTCAACCAGCGTTCGATGTCAAGACAAATAGGACAGCACATATCTGCCAGCGTGTTAAACTAAAGACAATCTTAAAAGTCCAAAGCCTGAAGTGCATCGCTAAAAGGCTGTTTCAAACAGGACACTCTGAGTCTGAACTCTCTGTCACGTCATTGGTTGAGTGTCAAGTCTTTTTTTTTCATGAGTATTGGCTTTTTTCCTGCTCCTCGGTTCCCTGAGCAGTTTATCTGAACCAGTCAAAAAGCCCAAAGACATTTTCTCTGTCTGTGTTATTGGTTGAATAAATCAGCTTACTGGGACATCCCATCTGTCTTTCTTACAGAGGATACAGCCTTCGAGGCAGGTGTGCGGGTGCAGATCCACAGTCAGGCTGAGCCCCCCTTTGTTCACGAGCTGGGCTTCGGCGTGGCCCCCGGATTCCAGACTTTTGTCGCCACACAGGAGCAGAGGGTAGGTGTTATTTACTTCCACTGATTTACACTTTGTTTTAAAATCATCTGTCTTGCTTGTGTTGTTTTTCTTCTAACGCGCATTTTGCCTTATCGCTTCGAGATCAAAAGAAATAAGTGATTGTATCTTTTGTTGTGTGTGTGTAGCCTTTTTCAGACATGACCTGGGGGTAATGTCCAGTGTTTACACGCAGTTTGCCTTTCACACATGTACAACGCAGCGGGACACAGATGCAAAAACAAGGCTTCAGCGGGGGGTCCCCAGCTGGGTTCACACATATACTTCTCCTAGATATCTACGGACATTATACCAGGAAGCCGAGAAAGTCTGAGTGTCTCCCTTGGACATTTGCTTTTACACATGCATCTCCTCTGGAGAAAATAAGGAGGAGTGTGTGTGTGTGTGTGTATATATCTGGATAATTCTAATTCTATGGCATGTGTGTTTCAATTCCCTTCTGACCCTCGACTGGCCTCTTTGGTCTCTTGGTCTCTTGGTGATTGTAGTCTGTGGCTTTGACCTTGCTGGTAGAGAGGTGCTTCGCTCCAACTCAGCTCCACTCAATCACAGTGAAGCTTTGCTCCATCACATAAGGACTCCAGCACCTTTCACTCATAGCGCTGGGTAGTTTTTCACTTCTCTTTCCCCTCCGCTATTTACTTTAGTTGAACCAACCCCCACCCAGATTAATGTTTTTGTGTTGTGACCCCACTCAGTCGTGTCAGTTACCAATCGTTTTCTTTTAAGTGATTGTTTATTCTCTGTCATGGTCTCATTGTTTTGTCTCTATTTCTCTATTGTTCATTCTGTTCGTCTCTTTCTGTTTTTTTCTACCACCACGTGAAGCTTTTGAAAATGCATCATCTGTCTCAGTGGCAGTGGGAGATGGACTGGGTTGCCCTTCTCGAAACAGATGAATTTCTGTTCAGATACATTTGTTCCCTTCTAATTTTTAAGACGGCCTCTGTTTTTGGAATATCAATGATATTTGTTTTCTTTAGGCTGTCAGTCACTGATCTCATTTTCTTTTTGGCCACTTGCAGCAGAAACGAGCCGGGAAACAAACGCTGACATTTTGCCCCCTTTTAGGATGATACAGGGAAATTGTGGATAAACACTTGTCTATTTACTCATGCATCAGATACTGAGTAATGTTGCCGTTGGTTTGAAGTTCTGTTTCTGACACCATTACAATATTCACTTTTTGGGGGTCAGTGTACAGGTCTCCACTAAAGCTGCAGCACACAAAACAGCATTTGCACAAACATGCAAATGTCCCTCCAGTTCAGTTCAAGGGTAAGATGGTGTTACCCCTTCCTATATCACTAATGTCCGATTCTATATTTGACCCCATGTCATTTAGGTCGTCCTCACAATTATAAGTCCTTATTTATCATCTAAAAGCTGAACGGGTCCTGTTTTTTTTCTGCTGCGGGTACCAAGCTCTGTAACAGTCTTCTGTCCAACATTAGATTTTGACCCAACATTGAAAATGTTCAATCTAATTTAAAGACCTACATTTTTAATCTGGCTTATAATTTGCGCTGATTCTATTTTTCTTAATTAATTATTTCTAACCGCACACTGCCTTTCAATGATGTAGCTATAGTCGTAGTTTAGTTTGTCTCTCACTCTCACTGTATACAAAGATGGACAAAGTTGATCACCCCCTAGTGACTGGAAGGAGTTAAAGTCATAAACCGTGCCTCCACCATGTTAGTACATGGGACAAACCAAAATGTCAAAGTGGTAAATTAATTTGTGTCAAAGATGGTTTATGTTCTTGTAACACTGATGTTTGTTAAGTTGTCATGTTTCAAGTTTTACTTAGTTATTATATTATAAGAACAAGGGTCAGCTCTGAATGATAATGATTGATGGAGAGCGTCAATACTGCGGCTCCACTCTACAATCACTGTGCAGACTCCAAACAATGTTAAAAGTTCAAGCTATCAGCACCATTTTCAATACATAGGGGACTAAGCATGATTTCAGTTGAAAGTATGCAGGTCTCAGTCGTCTCCTACTGGTAATCTTTTTCAGATATTATATAAAAAGAAAACTTAACTGCCCATTATTGTGGTTGGGGATGAAAGAAAACAGGTTTTCCGTCAAGTGTGATAATAGAAAAAGCATTTTTCTTTTCCATGCAAACACTTAACAGTTTTCTGAATGGCTTTATACAAAAAAGCTCATGTAACAAAGACTGGAGACCAGGCTTCAGAAAAGAAAAATGTCACTGTGACAGAAATAAAGTAGAATGAAAGAACAGATGATTTTCTAATTTGTGAGATATTCAAACACATTTTGTGCTTCTTCATCATTGCTAATGTAAGTAAAATGAACCTTGGCTTGCAGACCAGACTACTTGATTTCCCAGCTGAAACCTCAGCACATCACAGCTCACTGTGCTGCTGCAGTACAGAGAGTCACCCCAGCGGTATAGCAGGAAGGAGATGAGGAGACCTCTTCAGCGATGGTTGGGCTTTGCGGGTAATGAGCCTCCAGGGTTTCTGTGTCCGCTCATCTGTCAGCCCAGCTCTGTGACTGGCAGGGTGAAGACAGGCCCTCACCTGCCCGCCTGCTGTGAAAACACTGCCCGTCTCCACGGGGTCCACACAGCGGGACACACAGCAAATTTAGCTCAAGCAAATGAATGCAAGATCTGTGGGAGAACTCTGAAAAAAATCGTCTAGCTGTGAGAAGTTCCCACCTTCAAGCTTCATCTACTGTAGAAACCCGTGGTTCACTTTAAAATATGTCCAAGAACAATCAGGATAATAATGATATGGGTAGAGAATCCGGAGCAAAGACTTGGAATGAGACTACACGGAGCATAAAAAAGAAAAAAAAGTGGTGATTAGTGGATCTTTAAAACAGATACCATCGCATATGAGTCTGCCTTTGAAAAATGACTTTGACAAAGAGTTTAAATGAACTCATTTTTTCTAATAATATTGGGCCTAGATTAAAGCAGCTTAATCAAGTGAGCTGAAGGCACAAAGAGCACAGCCTACTGTCCGGGCTAAATGAGTCCTCACGCTCAGACAGCCGATTTTAAATTTAAGCTCTCCAGACATTGAAATTGCCCTTCTATTGACTTTTGACTTAAGCTAAAGGGGCACGGTGTTCCCTCAGCCAAGAAAGTCATTCCTCCAAAGGATGAAAAAAAGTCTTCATTATTCCATTATTCCTTTGCTGCATTTTGATTGAAGCTCAAAGTGTTTGTCTTTCCGTGCTATCAGTAAAAGGAATATTAAATAAGAAAATACGATATTTTTTATTTTTCGATTGGACTTGTTATCTTGGGTACGAGGCTATATTTCTAGAAACCATGTATGCATATGCAGCTTATATGCAGCAAAAGGCAGATGGAGAAGACTAGGAAGACTAGAAACAGAAACCTGAGGCTTACACCCCCCCGATTTGTGTCCCTTGTCTGCAGGAGCTGCATATTCACACGTTGAATCTGTTAAGAGAAGAAATGCCGACCTTGCCTCTGTGCACTGATTTGATGTCGAGGCTCAGCTCCAACCCTGATTCTGAATTCAGCTCAACAAACCAGTATTAATTCAACGATCTCATTAAAACCCAACCAGTTCAAATCCGACCTTCTTAAACCTATGCCCCTTACAGACCTCATTGTAACGCCTAATTACAGCATTGCTCTGCTACAACAGGGAGATGGAACATTGATTAATAGCATGCTGAGTGGGGAACAGGCCTCTGCTCTTATTAGACAGACCATACTCGGGTCAGCAGTAGTGAAAACTGAGATTGAGCACCTCAGATTATCTGATTACAGAAAACTAATCAGATCTGAATCAGCGATATCCAGCTCTAATCAGACCTGAAGCTGAGGTGAGCCGAGGTGGTGAAGGTGATCTTTAAATGTTAAGGATAGCTGAGAAGCACCTTTCTTAAGTCCCTAATAAAATTTATAGCGTGTGCATGTTGGTATTCACTGCTCGCACTCGCTGCTGGCAGCAGTAAGGGCATGTTTAATTATCACAGGAGACATCGTAGCCATGTCCCAAAGTGGTCCTGACCCTCTGGAGCCTGTAATATGCAGCGCCCCAGATTTCTGTTGGGTTTGTATTTGAATTTACTGTCCTAAGTGTCGGGGAAGTGATTGTGTCTGCAGAGCTGCGGCATCCAACTCCCTCGAGGCAGAGATACAACATCGCCTGATAGCAGAGGGCAGGGTTTCAAATCCTGTCAGTGCTAACAAGCATACTGTGGCCAAATTTCACCTGGCAGGATGCTATGTTTTGCCTCGTCCAAAAAAGAATTGCTCTTTTGGCAGAGAAAGCAAAACTCACTCGGGATGCATTGTGATGACATTGAAGGGAACTGGGGGAACAGTGGATGATGGGTGATGGTAACAGAGAGCGCGGGCAGATAACGCGGCCCGTGTTGTGGAGCAGATGGGCCTTCACGCTGCTCCACCTGGTGTCCCCCGTCCCTCATCTGCCGTCCCAGTCTTCAAAGCTGCAGGAGCAGGAGGAGACCATTTGGAGTTTTTCTTTTGCTGTCACCGGATGCGTTGTTTGTTTTTTTTTTCAACAGATTCTGGCGATCTGTTGAATTGTTTTCCGCGCCGCCTGGTTTGTCGTGAGGCTCTGCTGCTTCTCTGTACTGGCTAACTTTCAATGACTGGGGAACATGTTTGGTTAAGCTGTTGTCAATCTGTCCCCATTTCGAATGTGATACATGGAATTTGTTTTGATCGGCTTTAAAAAAGTGAATGAATTACCCATTTCTTTACAGAAATTCAAGACAACTTTATTTGTCCCCGGAGGGAAATTCTAAATACTATTTTGGACTTTTGTTTTTTAATAGTTTTGGGCTATTTTGATACAACTAAAACTGGTGCAGCAGCAGGTTGGTTGTCCATTATCTGTAGCACCAAGCCTTATGAGGGTCATGGGGGGAGCTGAAGCAAGCTGTCATTGGATGATGAGAGGCTGTGTTCACCCTGGCCAGGTCGCCAGTGTATCACAGGGCCAGCATACAGAGACAAACAACCATTCACGCTCACTTTTACACTTCACTTTTGCTGTCCCTGTTGGTTTCCAATCATTCCTCGATAGACCCGCAGGTCAACAAAGGTGTTGTGTTGCCCTCTGTGTTTTACAAATCATAGATTTTATTTCAGGACTCTGCAGAAACCCTGGTGTGAGTGTGTTTCAGGAAAAACTAGCTGCACTCTTTCTTCCCCTTGGCCCAACTGACCAATCACCTCCTCTCTCCTCTGTAGCTGACCTACCTGCCTCCCCCGTGGGGAGAGTGCGAGTCGAAGGCCCTGGAGTCAGGCTTTTTCCAGGTCTACAGTGTAACCGCCTGCAGGATTGACTGTGAAACCCGCTACATTGTGGAGAACTGCAACTGCAGGATGGTGCACATGCCCGGTGAGAATCACTGCTGCTGCTCTGACCCCGGCCTTCGGTTGTGTATGGAACATGCATTCATCAAGTTTTTAAGCAAGGTTGCAGTATTGTTTGTGAAATTAAATGGCATTAAGAGGCCTGGTATTGAAATGATAAGTCAATACGTTAGGTGTTGCCATTTTTTTAAGGTCCTTGGATTTGAATGCGTCTGGCAGGAAAGGGGTGCTGCACCTTGTTCTAAATTCATCGAACTGTTTACACTTTATTTGTAGAGTCGACTAAGAACATTAATGTTTAATCGCTGCCACTGACCAGTTTCCTTCTCAATTCATTCAAACTGTTCCCAGGTAATGCTCCATACTGCACGCCTGAGCAGTACAAAGACTGTGCTGAGCCTGCCCTTGGTAAGTCCGCATAGACACAAATCTCCTATATTCTTTTTCACATATCCTTATTTGCAGAGGAAAGGGATTATTTCTTTAATGCTAAACCTGCTTTAAAGATGAGCAACACCGGAGAGTATTTGAAGCTTGATGGGGCTCAACTTGGAGCAGATAGAATATATCTTCATGAATTCCAAAGCACTGTAGCAAGAAAATAAATTACTCTGGGAGCGCGATAGGGTTCCGCCTGTGACTGGACTTTTTTTTTTTAAATGCAACATGAAAGCTCTGCAGTCACAGAACAGGTCTTTGAGAAGATTCAGTGCAAGTGTCACTTGTAAAACGTTTAGATTTATTGGGAGAATCATCTCAGTTTGACCTCTTTTGTGTGTGGTGGCCTCGTCAAGTTACTGACCGGCATCAAAACAGACAGGAAGTGCAGAGTTCAATTGAATGGATGGATGGTCAGATAGATGAAAGTTCATATTTCCTGCATTGGCCGTGAACTTGACTCATTCCTCCCCCATTAAATTAACTAATCGGTTTGATTGAATGTTAGCTCGTCAAACCTTGTGGAGGTTTCGTTTAATTTTACTTTATCCAAACTCTTGAGAAAACTCGTGAAAGCGAGATGAGACCGATTCTTTGTGATTTAACGTCATAAATCAAGGGTTCAGCTTCTAAAGCAGTAAAGTGGCAGGCGGACTTAAGCTGTTAACGTGGAGCACAATATTTGCATGAGGAATAATGGTTTTATCATGCAAGATAGAGAGCGTAAACAATGTTCTTCTTTATTTATGCTTTTTACACTGCGTATAGGAGGTTACAGCGTACTTTTGGTGGCTCCTCAGAAACTGAACCGCAAATTGAGGCGGAGATACAGTACGACGTCAGTACTGCAGCAACTGTGATTATTGTCTGTGGAGATAAAACAAGAGAACGACACCAATAAGACGTTTTTAAAACACCTTTAAACCAAATGGCTTGAATTAAATATACACTGATTAAACACAGTTAAAAGCCAGAGAATAAAAGTGCGTCTTAAGCTGCATCTTAAAAACATCAACAAGCTCAGCCCAGCTAATGGCCTCTGGCAGGTGATTTCAGAGCCGAGGAACTGCTACAGAAAAGGTTCCTGTCCCTGACACATCCAATATGCTGAGATGGGACAGTCTGAGTCGTCTGGGGGTTCTGAAAGGGCTGCGAAGTCCTGAGATAAATGTAGGAGTCGAAAATGGATCAAGAGGCGAATACGAAGAGGTCAGATTATATTAGTGAGCAGCGGTGAAGCAACAGGGTTAAGTCAAAGCACGCAAGAGGGGGCAGCTGAATACATTAGTGGGCAGCAATGACAAGTTTGTGAGATAGGAATTAGGTTTCTGTTGAAACTGAGATCAGCATCAACTATGTTCATGTGGTTTGACGAAGGTGAAAGTGGTCAGGCTGCACAGAGTGGAATCCATGTCTTGTCCTCATTTTAGAGAAACATTTTGAACCAAACTTCCTGTCAGATTAAAATCTCAGAGATTCGAATTAGATCAGATCTATTTTGGGAAATGAGGGGGCGCTGGATCCATTTTGAATCTGCATTTTTTGAGAAATAAGCGCCCATGGGCAGTGAAAAACATAAATAATACATTTATATATAATTTCTGACCTTTATCAACTGTTGTCAGGTGGGAGTTAGAGGAGCATCAGGAAAAACTTTCTCTCCTCCCACACCAGTCCTCTCTGCTTGGCCTCGTCCACTCCCCTCCCACCCTGATGAAAATTTGTTGTGGAAAACAGAAAAGGCACAAAAGTGTAGTCGATAGCAGCAAAAGCTTCATGCAATTAGCAACAAGGAAACAGACTCCCACACCATAAGAGCGATCAGCATAACTCACCGAAGTGTAAATAACATGCACTTAAAACCACACGTTGTTCTGTATGATGCGGGAGGAGCGTATACCGGCTTCTCTCACACACTGTTTCCTCGTCTCTCGTCTTTAATTGGTTCCTTCGTTGGAACATCGTCGCTCTCACATGCTCAACACAATGCAAACACACACACACAGCTTGGATCATTGAATGCAAATTATAATTCTTGTTTTAAATCCAGTGCCAATTTGCTACACCCATCAAAGGAGGTTTCACACAGCAAAGTCTGATATGAGTGGGTTTATATTTCTCTTGCTTCAACTGTGTCACTCAAGTTTTGTAGACCCCTCTGGAAATATGTTTTAATAGGAGACAGCTGCATTTTTGAGGAAACGGAGACGTGATTATTTCCAATATCTGTTAGAGCTGCTGAACAAATGATTCATCCTGCCAAAACCATCTTAAAGTGACTATATCAGTTGTTTTTCTATCAGAAAAGTTTTCTTATTTATACTTTCACGCAGCAGTAACAGCTACTCAAGCATTAACATTAAGAAAAGTATGAAACTCATAAGGAACCTACGTCTTACGGTAATTTTCTTTTGGATTTGAGTGTATGTGAGAGGGAATGAGTGAGATAGGTGAACAAAGACGTGGAGATTAGAGAAAGAAATCAATCATTTGAATGCGCGTGGCCCTGCTCCCTTGCATCCAATAACGTCTCATTTGAATAAAAAAAAAAAGAGACCACTGAGAAGTCATATTGAATTTCCTCTTGCAATTACGTGAGCGTGTGGCCCTGCCGGCTCTTAGTGCACTGTGGGGGATGGCTGCCTCGTGCTCTCTGATCTGCAGGTTTGCCACTGAGCAGCCTCACCGAGGAATAAGGCTGACAACATTAACTTCTCTGCAGCTCCGCCGTTCTGAGAATACAGGCTCAGTTCTAGGGAGATTTCAAATTTGAAGTCCAAAGAAAGAAAGTTTTTTTTTTGTTTTTTTTTTTGCACTGGGAAATAAATTGAAAATTAATTCAACTCTGGAACTTCAAAAATTGAGCTCAGACAAGTTATTTGGGAGAAGGGTGAGTATCCTTGGTGTCGGAGAAGCTTTTGATGGAGCTGTGTTTGAAAAGCTTGTGTCGCTTGATATTAACGTCAGTGCGTGAGGGTTGGTGTTATAGAGGAGGCTGTGGGCTTAAGACGAAATCATCTCTCCGTGAGTCAAGCTGTCAAAGCAGTGTTGGGAATAGAGCTTGGCGTTTCTGCACCAGGACTTTGTCTGTGTCAGGGTAAAGGCTGTGCTACAGATGCCGCTGGAGGGCATGTTTGTAGTTGGTGCCTTTACATCCTCTCCTCTGTGACATCGACGATGACATGGACTTCTACTGTCGTCAGAGCCTGTATGGAGTAAACATCCACATGACTCAACGCGCACAGACGAGGTGTTATTCGTAGCCCAGTGTTTTTATGTATAGTGTGTGTACTCGCACAGCAAGAATAAGAAAGGTTGGGTCTCAGAAAAAGCATTCCTGATGCTCTCAGCACAAAACTGTTATAGATTGAGTGAAATACGCGTTAATGAGCATTGAAAAAGCATTGGCACACACAGTTTATAGCTTCTACAAAGATGTTGTTGATTAAACTGATGAATGGAGCTGTGTCTTTCTTTAACCAGTGTCCCAATTTGAAAGCCTGATTTAGCTTTGTTTTCTGTAAACTGTATGACTTTATGTGAAAGCCCTAGTGCATCTTCCAATACAAAGTGACTTCTAATTTTTGAATATAATATATGAAAGAGATATTTTAGAATCTGAAACCAGCAACTCTTTGGCATGTTTGCTTTATAAATGACTTAACAAACAGCTTGTTTGTTTATTCATCATGTTTATTCATCATTCAGCATTTGAATTATAGATCAATTATATTTATTTATATATATAATATATTTTAATTCTCTTACATTTTAAACGCAAGAAAGCATATAGGGACTCTACCATTAACCATTGTGTATATTCATTTATCTTATTGAATTTTTGACACAAGTTTAAAATGTATTGAAATATCAAAAGAGCTCATGATCTGGGTTAGGGTTAGGGTTAGTAATCTCACAGTAAGACGTTTCCTTGTTTAAATCCTGTGTGATAGTATCATTTATTTTATACAAGCGGACTTTACACTAATTTGATCCATTTCATAGGTTACATTTACATCTTCTTTATTTTTGATATATGTATTGTTGAAACGACAGTAATTTTTATTGCATCCGCCCAGTCTGCCCAGAGATGATCCCAATATAAATGATCCAAATACAAAACCCAGACTTTGGTTTGCCGACCTTGTTGCAGTGTTGAAGCCCTCAGTCAAAACAAGGTTTCCAGTTTTCAGCAAATATTCACTCTCGTCAGTAGACAGAGCCTTAGGAATCACACCTCCAACAGTATTTCTTATTAGAGACTTTATTAGGGCACTGTGTGGGAAATAAACAACCCATCTGGTTTATTTACTGCCTTTAAACTGGTTGTCTCAGTATATCTGGGTCTCTGTAAGTGGAAGTCTCACTTTGTATCTAAAAGAGCATCTCTCCCTGGTCACCCCCATCCACCAACGTCCTGCTCCATTCTCCCTCTGATTCTACACCTGTCCCCTCTCCATCACCCTCTCCTGCGTGTAGCTAAACTGTCGGCCGTGGAGAGCAGTAGCTGCATGTGCAGGACGCCGTGCAACATGACCCGCTACAACAAAGAGCTGTCCATGGTCAAAATCCCCAGCAAGACCTCGGCCCGCTACCTGCAGAAGAAGTTTAACAAGACGGAGAAGTACATCACGTGAGTAGCTGACCTTCCTCGTCTCCTCGTTGTTACACTTGTTCCTCTTGCAGGCACGGCAAGAGACTACAAATATAGAGATTATCTGTTTACATTAATTGAATGATAAATAAGTACTTTTACCATAATATGACATAAATCTACTAAATTGATTGAAACCTTGAAAATGACAATTTTACCTACCTTTAGTTTAAATTTATGAAAAACTGATATGCAAAGACTCTTATTAGGTTTTATCATAAGTTTCTGGCCATAAAAATAATAAAAGACCACTGATACAGGTAAATTACCAGAATAATCCGTTCCTGCAATCCTTGTTATAAAACGGCAATGAGAATGTAACCTCCTTGGTGAAGGTATAGCCACTCTGTGTAGGTGGATCAGGTCAAATCTGTGGCCGGACTTTTGTTTCATGAAACAGCGGTAGAGTACATTCATCCACCATTATTGCACAAAGGCAGGCGGACACATATACATCAATCATCATCATTTTCAACTAGTTCCATTTTAATTTCACTTTACCTGACAGGCATTAAAAGGGAAACACATGCCATCGCGACACAGGGGGTATTCTGCTTCGGCAGCCGGCTCAGAGGCTGCTCCCTGCACAGCACTCACCGCTGCGCCTCACGGTGTTGGAGGAACGCCAATGTCAGAGTTACACCCCCCAGCTTCTACAGCCGATTATCCAGCTGGCCTTCGATTATTGTGTCAAGAGAGTTAGTGGTGATAAGAGTGTACAGCGATGTCTATATAAAATCATGAAAATCACGTGAATCTCCGCAGCAGAGTTTATTCATCAGTTCCCGCCTCTGTCTGCGGCACCCGGCTGCACCACCTCTCACCTTGATTGCGAGCGTGTCCGCCTCCCACACAGGGCTCGGGCTTTCCTGCTTCTTTTCCGTTGTGTGGGAAATGGACGGGCCTGCTGCTGATTGATGATGCTGCTTCTCCAGTGATTGCCTTTGTGTGGGGTTCATTAATGTGATTGCCTTTTGCAGAGACAACATCTTGGTGCTGGACGTGTTCTTTGAGGCTCTGAACTACGAGACCATCGAGCAGAAGAAAGCCTATGAGGTTGCAGGCTTGCTGGGTAGGTTTCACTAAGTGGAGGTTAGAGACAGTCATGTGGTTGTTTAATTTAATGCTCTGACTGCTGGGAAAGAGTTTTCCCCTGACCCATGGATGATTTCAAAGATAATGTGGCATGTGTGGCATGTGTTCATGTGTACAAATTCAGATGTGTTTTTGAGCTATAAATGAGAGTATATGACTGCTCTTTGATGTTAGTTTAAATATCACATATTTGACCAAATTAAAAAAAAATAAAAAATCTACAGATAAATCATGACTCATAACGCCACCTAGTGTTTCAAGTAGTCTTGGACCTTGCCTTGCCAATTCTTGCGTGGAGTCAGCTCCTGGGGACATCTCTAGGTCATGAGATTTTTATATATATTTAAACTTAACATCCTTTAATCAAAGATGGGCGTCCATGTCCACGTCCTATCCCTTTAGCACAGCCGCCTGTGCCAGCAGTTAAAACCGCCCGGTACTACTAAGGTCAAGGCAATTTTGTGTGTGCTGCTATTTTAATCGTCGCTCATAGGTCGACGACCCTGTTAATTGCAGGATAACTGTTATATGTGGTATTTGTGTGTGTGTGTGGCGGGGGGGGGGGGGGGGGGGTCTGTGTGCGTATGCATTCTAAATTACTTTTTAGAATTTCCAGGGAGAGAACTATGCTTTAATAGTCGATCAATTCACTTCTTTTTTTTGTCTCTTTCTACTTCTCCCGTCATGTGACTGTGGGTGTGGCCCTCCACAGGTGACATTGGAGGTCAGATGGGTCTGTTCATTGGAGCCAGCATCCTCACCATCCTAGAGCTGTTCGACTATGCTTATGAGGTCGGTGTCTAATTGCAGTTGAAGCAGTTTCTCTCACACATACGCGCGTCTCTCTCCACACACTCATTGACTTTTAGCGTTTTCTAAAGTGAAATAAGATTTAGATTTAGATTTAGAGCATTGACCATGAGATCTGACAACATAAACATAATCACTGATGCAAAAAGCAGATAGTGTTAGATTTACTTCAGAGCTGACTGAGCTGAAGGACAGCTCAGTCAGTACAATTACCTGGTAATTGTACTTTTCAAACACTTTTGCACTTTAGAGTTTGTCACGCTGCTTTCAGCTGCACAGGACACACACATAACAGTCCACACCTCCTGCAGGGTTTTCAGTGAAAAGCAATTTCAAGGATTTTTTTTTTTAATTTTTAATGGGGGTATTGGAGCAATGTGGATAAGAAACCCTCATGTCCCTTATAAAAGCAGCTCCAAAGCAACTTTCAACAGCTCTCATGCTGAAATAATTGCGCTAGTTTGTTGCCAAATTTGCCTCCTAATTACTTGCTTTGAAGCTCCATGTTCTTGTACAACCATTAATTGCAAGGCGATTCTTCTTTAGCAGACTGAATGAAGTCTGACGTTTATTCCGTGTTCTACAGGTGGTAAAGGAAAGAATAATGGAGCTACTGAGTCGGGATGAGGAGGAGGAGAGTCATGCGGAGGATGTGGTAAGAGCGTCACTTGTCAGTCTTCTCCCTAGAGTGCTCACAGTGCGTTGAGCATGTAGATTCACTCTGATCATGGTGGAGCTGTGGTATCGATGTCCCGCCGTTCCACTCACTCAACCAATCCTGAGTCAATCTCAGCTGTCCATCATGACGTCTCACACTCTTGTTAAAGCATCAAATATTTAATTAAATCCGATATAGTCTTGTACATACATCAGCGTGACAAAAATGACAGAAACCATCTTTGAAAAAATGTAAATTGACAAATACTTTGACAATGAAGTTTGATCCATGGATCCACTAACATGGAGGAGGCAGGGTTTATGACCTATACTGCAGCCAACCACCAGGGGGCCATCAAAATGCTTTGGCTTCACTTTTGAGGAAATGTCATGTCGTCCATCATTATATTCGGTCCATGCTGTCGCTGCAGCATCAGCATAAATGAGCCACTTATGATGAATCATAAATTAAGTTAATAGAGGCACAGCCACTTAGCTCCGTCTGCACTTATACAATGCTTCATTTAAATTCAGTACAAAGGTTAGTCAATAATTATTCAGCCTCTTATTATTTATTAGCTAAACTATCACATTTCCATTTAAATAAGGATCTGTTTACGTTCAGACGAGTCACAGCATCTGAAATGCAAGAAGGTACTATTCCCTTATTAGCTGTGTAACTTTTATACAACCTGCTTCGCCTTGCCTGAATATATGACTCCATTAGAGTCATGGTTTAAAAAATGCAATGGTGTAAATTAAGAAACTGAGTAAACTTTTATCTAAAAGTATTGAGCTCTGATAAAGCTGGAATGTTGAAAGAGAAGCCCCCGAAGCTGCCGTTCATGCATTGATTGACCTACAAGCAATCCCTCACTTTGTCATCAATAGTCAGTTTATCTCCGGTGAAAGTCAAAACGCTGTGCAACAAAACATGACAGCTTTTCATTTTTCTGTGTGCCGACGGCTTCTTGTTTTATATTTTCTCTTTTTTCCAGTTCTCTTCATCCATTTTGTTTAGTGCTCTGTAGCAAGTGAGTGGCTAACACAGCCGTCCCCACGTCTGAGAGTACTGAGCACTGTTTCAGCTCTGTAAATCTTCTTCCTCAGAGTTCCTGTGACGCAGTGGCAAACCACTCCGAGTCCATCAGCCACACTGTGACGGTCCCGCTGCAGACGACGCTGGGCACCCTGGAGGAGATTGCCTGCTGAGGCCCTCCCCCTCCCCCCAAGAGCCACACACATCCAGAGGCTGCCCCCACTGGGTGGCGCTGCATCCTCGCTTAGGGCACTATGCAGGGACCTAACAGGGGAGGGGAAGAGACAAAGACAAGAACAGGGGTTGGTCTGGGGACGCCGCTGTGCTCTGTCACACCAACATGTCTGAGGCACTAATGGGGATTAAGGAGCTGTCGGCTGAACTTATCAGCCCTCTCTGTCACCCTGTACTGGGCTGTAGTGGGAGGGTGGCCTCCACTATGCCAGACCTGCAGTGGGGTCTGAGTCTCAACATACATGCACACAGAAAATCACAGACTTGGTGGGGGACCTGCCCAAAAGAGGGCCCATCCCTGTGCAGCATATCTATGTAACACATTCTTATGTTGCTCAATGCCAAATGAACTATACAAAGTTGGATTGGAACTGTCCAAAATGCATGCGTTGATCTACCTTGCTCTCTTTGCCGATGCATACGCTGGACTGCAGTGTTGCTTTACTGTACATGTGTGCCATTTGTCCCTCTGTCTGCAGGACAGGCTCGCGAAACGGGCCCTGGTCAGGCATCATCCTTTGAATGTACAGATTCTGAGATTTGATTTTGGTTGTTTAAAATCAAATCTCAGAGGCGACAGTGCCGTCTGAAAATCGATTTTGAGGAACACGTTTCTTACTCTGCCATCTTGGGTTAGAAGGGACTTTTGAGGTCAGAGTGTAACTGAGGAATAAAACACTATCTTTAATTACTGTAGATTGAACCAGGGTTAGGGTTATGGTTAGCCCTAACCCCAACCCCTAACCCTAACATTATTGCAGCCTGAATTTTTGCCTCTTATTTTTCCACCTGTTTGTTTCAGTTAATCAGTTTACTGATGGCATGTTTGCTACATGACTCATTGGGTGTGAAGCTCTAAAGGTGCTCTACAGACACCTTTAAAGGATGTCATGCTTTCACTGTCAATTTATGTGAATAAATGACTTGTGGCTGCTGCTCCTCACCACAGCAGCCAGCTGACAGACCCTGTCCTGGCCTGGCATTAGCATGCGTCACCAGTGACCACTTGTGAACAGATCCAAGTCGAACACCTCTCTATATGCAAATAAACATGTATATCAATGCTCTATATGTTTCGCCAGTCAGACTATGACAGACTGGTCTGATGTCGTTGTATGTGTGTGTGTTTCTTTCTGTGTGTGTATGAGAGAATGTGGTGTCTGTGTTGTGTTACAAATTCAAATTAAAAAATCACTATGTTTGGGGTCAATGTAAATGGCCACCAATAAATCAATGTATAGGAAACCTAGTCAGTTCAATAGTTGGTCCTTCAATGTGGCCCAGGACACAATTGTGTTGACACTGCAAAAAGAATGTGGTCAAAGGTGTCCCAGACCACTTCCGAATGGGATCTGAGTGATTGGTTCTCAAACATGTCCTCAATTAATCTAAGGTGGGTTCACACCTATAACTTCGAGCTGTCCACTTGTGATCAGTTCACCCGGTCCTGAGACGGACGTTAATGCCAGGTCTGGACAGGGCACTGAAGTAGAATCTGAATTTATTTGCTGGCCAGACAGACACTGTAGTAAATTAATTTATGCAGGTTGTCATAAACCCATTATTTTATTAAGAGAATGTCAGGGTGATGTTTCAGACAGCTACTATAAGTTTTATCAAGGATGGCAAAAAAAATTCTCAGCCAAAAATAACAACCTCCCTAGGCTTCATAATTAATAAAAAATATAAATAAAAAAGCACTACGAGGAGGGTTCAGCCAGGAAAACTTGTTTTGTTTATTTTATTTTAAGATACGGGATCTGCTGTGTAGCGGTGTAAATATCTGTGTTTTTTCTCTCTCATGAAAGCAGGTACCACGCAGACATACCTGAATTCCAATTTTAAAGAACGTTGGTAAAACATCATCTCCTGGGCTGGAAGTGACGACTCATCTGTCACATGTTGTCATACTGTTACTCAATCTGCGACTCTCAGTGGGGGGGGGGATGTTGTGTAACGGGCCGTAGCATTATGGGGTATAGTTGAATGTCATGCTAAAATTGAAGTACACACTGCTTAGAGCACCAGGCATATTTTTCAATGCAGGTCCAGCTCACCCTTCAGTGTCCTCAGAAACAACAGTTACATATATATATACTGTATGGCTTTACACCAAAAGCTAGTGTGAGACCATTTTGGACGATTAAGTGTTATCTGAGTTTTCTGTTTCTAGTCCATGATCATCCTCGCATGGTCTCTGTCATCTTGGTAATGTAATTGCAGGTAGGAATGAATTCAAGTGCTTTGTGAGACTGTTTGGATCATGATTTCCCATCTGTGGCTCAACCTGCTGTCTCTGTGTATTATCTCATGTTGTGGCTTCAGACAAACAGGATCCTCAGCCAACCTGCAGAGGTGTGAGACAAGCGCGTCTCCTTTCTCTCGGCGGCAGCAACTCTGGCTGTTTCTTCCCTCTACTTTGGCTTCAATTGTTATCGCAGAACAGCATTTTCTCATTGTGTGATGCAGCATTCAGTGTGTGTTTTTAATGTGAAACAATTAAATGGAAAAAGTTGTTTTGCAGTGGTGGCAGTCCTGTCGTGGTGAGACGGAGCGGGGCACATTTACTTCTCTGAAACATCTCAACAAAAAGGGAATTCAAAATGCTTTATATGATATGTATGATATATAAAAACATGTGGGGTTAAATAAAAACATAAAAAGAATTTTGAGTTTATGAAATGGAAGAAAACAAGAGAAGATGGGAAAGTAGCCATAGGCTCAAACTACTGTGCAGAGATTTTTACACACACAATTTAGCAGGTACGTTTAGCATCTTCACCTCTTATTTCAGCACATAGATTATATATGATGATGGACAAAATGACAGCTCCCCAAAAGTGAAGCCAAAACATCTTAAATGCCCCCTGGTGGCCGGTTGCTTCAGTTTTAGGAATTTCTTTGATTCACTTTGTACAGTGGAGATGTTTCATTCATCTTTTTTTATTTATGGTGTAGCATGTGTACATTCATTTTCCTTAAACCTGGCACAACTGAGGCTGATTATCAAAAGTTTCACATATATTTGGTCGTAACAACAAATGATTGAAATTTTATTTAATTGTGTCTCTAGATGAAAAATCACCATGAAGATAGATTAAGATTTAGTCAGGGCCATAGAGGTGGACTTGCCAACAATCTACAATGACAAATAAGAATAAAAAGATAAAAACAAATAAATTAAACAGAGTAAATGGGACCTAAAAGGGCACGCAGGAGAGTCCTTACCTCTGCCAAGGCCCAACAATCCCTTAATTAAACCACATTTAAATTCACTAGATCCATTTTTTATTTGGATCTAAGCCCGATTAATCACACACATAAATACCGGTCCCTTAAACATGAGTTATACCTCAGGATCCATTAATTATTCTCTCAGAAATCAATGAAAATGTTGAATAAAAGAATCACACAATGATTAAGAGGGTGAATAAAATTCTGGATCTGACCCCTGATCTGGATCTAAGTTCAGTGGGTTCTTCCTCCAGTCCTATATTACATCGCTCCACAAATTTGTGTTCACCTAATCCTCCTTATTAACAAACAAACAAACAAAGATGAAAAAATAAATAACCTCCCTGGCGTACCAAGAATCGACCATAGAGCTCCAGATATCTGGTGTATACAATCTCTGTGTTTACATGTTTCAAGTAGGTCTAGTTCTACAACATAGACGCAAGCCAGATGTGTATGTTGGCCTCGACCAGCAGTAGTATTTAAAAAAGACTTCTCTCACACACATACAGAGATATGAGAACTGGGCTGATGTGATCTACTGTGTTGGTCTCAGTGGCGACTCAGGAAACAACACTGTTGACATATTTGATACTAAAGTTGATTTGTAACAGACCTTTTTCCCAGCAGCCATGTTGACACAACATAGGCCTGCATTTGATAATCAAAAGCATTCTACTTTTCACTCGTCCTTGACCCCGATGGAATTCGTCAGGAGGTCAAAGAAAGAAGTGAAGGAGAAGCACTGTGCACAAAAGATCTGACTCGATTTACAGTCTTATCTACACCAGAAGCTACGCACAAACATGTACAGATCTCTGTTCTGAACTAATGATGACATTGTGAAACTCAATCAGCTTTTCACTGGACAGAAATCAGGAGCTCAGCTGATCATGTAAGGACTCACATCAATTCTGGATCGTGTCAACAGCTGTTATGTTTTTTATATTTATGTAAGACCCTGTTGACCAACTAGTTTGTGACCAAATTACCTCTGCGAAAATGGTCTATTTTTATAATGTGGATTTTAAACCTGCAGTTATTATTTTCAGCCACTCACACGTTGTGCAGACAACTGAGCAACATTTCCACTCGCCTGGAGTCGTGTTTCCGTCCACCAGGCAGACGAAAGTCCAATATTCAATCTCCCCCCAGCTCCCGAGGGAAATATCTGGCACTTAACCTGATAAATGCTTCACTGTGTTCACCAGTCGTTCCATTACCTTGTTTTCGAGTGAGTTGGAAGTCACGGAGGGGAACTGTAGAGTCCGATGACGATGCTCTGTGTTCATCACTGCTTCCATTTTACTTACAGGAAATATAATCACCAAAATAAAATTATTGAGTTAAGCTGCTGTAGAATTTGAATCCATGATTACTTGTTCTGTTAAACAGGCGGCTGTTGCTCAGGATGGGCCGTCCACTAACCACAAGTTAAACGGTTCGATCCCCTTCTCCCTCATTCAGCGTTCTGAAGTGTCCTTGGTCAAGATACTGAACCAAAAATGGCCCCTGATGGCTGTGCAAGTATGAGCGATATATATAAATACAGCTATATGAATCTCGAATTGGTATGCTGGTCAGGTTTCACTATTTTATTAGTACATTTAAGAACATCTAACAGTGTTGTTAGTGAGGGCTGGAACTTAGAGTACTATATCTGCCCTCTATCCCTTTGGCTGCATATATGTTTCATTAATTCAGTCTAATGATGCTTCTTCCTCCAGCTCATACATGCACGAATCGTATTGCTCGGTAATGAAGTAATAAAGGAAAAGATGACATTCAATTTTAGGATTTCCTTTAAAGTAAAAAAGAATGATTGTAGTAGTTAGTATTGGCAGTATCGTCTGAGGGCGGATTATCCTCAAAGGGACCAGTTTATTTAAATTTCACAGCAAAGCATTTTATTTAAATGCTATTGTGTCGAAGGACCCCTGTTTTTTTGGTAAACTTGTATTTATATTCTACACATTGCCAGGGACTCTTATCTGGGAGCTGCTGCAGGCAGGAGTTCAGCGTCAGTTCAGTCTCAGTTCATTTAACAGATATTTAGGCTTCGGAAATTGCCTGCAGGTCAGCCATAGTCCAACAGCAACTCATTGGAAACTTGGATACTGATTGCATGGTAGAGCGGTAAGTCACACGAGGCAGAGGTTTCTCTGAACAATAATATCTAATACTTCAGTGAATATAATTACTGCATGAATCTAAAGCAGTATCTGGTGAAAAAACTAGTAGGTGTGTGCTCTCATGTCAAATGGGAACTGAGAGAGTATGCACTCTTTGGGCAGCTGTGGCTCAGGAGGTACATTGGGTCGTCCACTAACAGTACAGTGGTTCAATCCCCGTCTCCGAAGGCACCTCATTGTCCAAGATACTGAACCCAAAATTGCCCTTAGTTTATTATAGATTTGCTGCACTCAATGAATTGGTGATTAGAAAACTTGTACAGTAAAGTGCTTTGAGTGGTCATCACCAGTAGAAAAGCTCTCTACACAGACACACACCCTTTATCTTAACAATGCTACTTCAATGCTCTTTCCCATGTGGTGTTAAACACAGGAGAGTAAAGCAGAATTTGGTTATTAACATAGTTGTTGATGGCTGTGAAGGATTTCTAATTCACAATGTACTTTTCTGCCTACCCTCAATCAAAACAATAACAAACTCAGTAGAGCAAGTACCTCAACCGAGGACCAGTTGTCCCATTCAATTCAATCCAGCTCCAACGAATTGCACAAGCTTGTAGATATCAGCTCCCTAAATATGCCACATTTTTTAAATATTAAAGATCCATGAATTATTTGCTGAGAAATCAGTGGAAATGTAAAAAAAATAAAAAATAACTATCTCACAATGTTAAACAAAGTGATAAAGAAAATCTTGGATTCACACTAAAATTGAATGGGTTATTTATTATCCCAAACCACCTCCTTCAGCTTGTCATAAAGTAGTGAGTGAGTATTTGTCATAATAGATTATTTGAATTCAGGTTAAAAATTCAGGGGTGTCCAAACGTTTTATCCCGAGGGCCACACACAGAAAATTCGAAGGTCTGGGCCACCTGGAGAGGACTGCTGACAGTGCGCCTCAATTGCGTCGCTTAGGGCAGGGGGCGCGGCGGCGTTCTGAGGGACAGCTAGCAGGTCAGGGGTGAGTTGGGCACCGCCTGTTGTCAAAACGGTGAAGTACAATACAGTGGGCCACACTCCATTACATTACAATTCATTTAGCTTATGCTTTTATCCAAAGCGATTTACAATCAGTGCATTCAAGGGTACCCGGGGGTACAAACCCAGAACAACAAGAATCAAGAAAGTATAATTTCTTCAAAAATAGAGCAAAACTACAAAGTGCTATAAGTAAGTGCCATTTAAGTGCTACTAAATTGTTAGTTTAATTTTAAATTTTTTAATTTAAATTGTTTTTGCCAATTTAAAATGGATGGCGGGCCACATATGGCCCGCGGGCCGTAGTTTGGACAAACCTGCAATACAGCAACCTGTACACCTTCTTTGGTTCCTTCATTACTTATCTAATACCTTGTGGTAATGATATCATAGCAGACCTATCCATTAGTCTTTTTTCAAATGTATAATTTTCATGTGTGTAATGTCAGGCCTCTCAGCACCGACAGTATCTTCACCAAAAGAGAACAGACCATCAAGCTGGATTTAATCTTCTCAGCATTGGCAGTTAATCAGATATGACATGCTTGTACTCATGTCACAGAAAGGCAGTTATTACTAAGTGAGCACATTAAAGAAGAATGAGAGATAATTCGAGTCTGAACAAAGACTGCCATGCACTGACAGTAAGAAACCACTCGAGAGCTGAATGGAGAAAGAACAGAGCAGCACAGGGAGACAGACCAAGGCCGTATTACAGGATGGTCTCATTTAAAGTCTTAAGATAGGTTGAGTATAAGAATGAGTCCTAATGAACTCAAGGAATCGGGCTAAGAAATCCTGGATACTCAATCCAGCATCCTGAGTCCGTCAACCATTAATCAACTGTGATTTTCTCACTTCATCTCACTGAGGTAATTTTGTACCCATTAAATTTGTCATTGAAACATACAAATACAGTTAAATACAATCAATACAAACAATAATGGGTACTTACCTTAGACTTTTTGTTAAAGCAATAAAACAGCAGCCAATTAATAAAGGACTCGCATCAAATCAAAGTTGCCCAAGCAACAGAAAATCCCCACGTTAACTGAATATGAAGTGAAGCCATCGGTCACAAATCCTGCATCTTCCATGTTAGTGGATGGGAAGAGGACTAAACTAAATCCTTCCACTATTTTACTTTAAATACATTTTTCTAAGATGTTTTTTGTTCTTTTAGTTAGTCATCACATTGGTGTAGGTTGAAGTGCTATTTTTCTGGTAAGTTTTTTCCTAATTACTTATTTCATGCTATAAAAATGTCTTGATTGACAGCAGAGGCCGACTCGTAATTGGCCAATCGTGGCTCCATCGCTACTGCACAGTCTCTAGCTCCAAATGCTCCAAATGGCAGCGTCATATCCGGGATATTTTGGCTTCATTTCTGGATAGTAGGAGGAAGTGGAGATACACTGCCATCTTTACTTACAGTCTGTAGGCTCCACTAATACAACCAAATGCAAATAACTATAGATTTTCAAATGAATTAATATATAATTATTTTGTTTCATAATCTAATAGTTTTTTGGAGGGGGGGTTCTTGATTTACTCATGACCTGTTGGGCCCTTACTATTATAAAGGAAGCCTTATACATGGACTAGTTATCTTATTGGTGGAAGAGAAAAAAGTTCAGATAGATTAATGGTCATCCTGAAGTGTACTTAAACAACTACAAGATATTAAGTAGTTTCTGTCATACATTATGAAGGAAGGATAGAAATTATTACTAAGAAACTATTCCATCTATACCACCGTTTATTTCACTGTAAATCAGGTCATAACCCCAATTACTGGTAAACAAACCGTAAAGATGGAAATTTCCTGAAATATACCAGCAGGGTTTAATTTTTCTTGTGCCAGTCATTGACAATGTGGGAACAGTGAGTTCGCCATTTAATTCTCTATCCTCAGTACAATCTCACAGCAGCAATTTTCCGTCTGATCTCTGACCAGCATTCACCTCTGCAAGTCCACATCCAGGACAAAGCATTTAACCTTGACATCTATTATTCACATCTCTGCAAATGTTATCTCACAAAAGCAATATTGAGAGAATAACTGAATTTTTAACGCAATGAAGACCCTGGATTTGGAAACGTTATCTGAGTGAATATGACCTGTGTTGTCACTGTGACCAGACAAGAATCTATTAAATAAATGTAATTAGAAAGAAGTTTACAGTTTTGTTTGCTCTTCTCCATATTAGAATAACAGACGCCCCAAAATACTCAGCCAGACCTACAAAACGAAGCATCAGAAATTACCACATTTATTTTATCTATACCCTCTCTGGCTATGACCTGAGGCAGAATCATATTTAATTACCTGTTGGCTGTGTTTATTGCTTAAGAGACTTGATTGCTAATTTAATCACAAGCCACAGACCCGTCTGAGAGCTCTTTTTAAGTGCTCCAAAACGAGCCCCGGGGAAATTTTGGCGTTCAGAACAGCTCCCTTAACAGGTCCTGTGTCAACATCCTTCAGATTCGTCAGGACTCTGTTGCGAATGTATCGGTGAGACTGTTTGCACGGTGATAATGACTGAAACAAGGCTGCAACATCCCACATGTCTCACAAATCGTCATGGTCTGATGAGCTTTAGCCCAGGGTAAAAACATCACAGAAAAGTTTGCCACCATCTTGCACTTTAGATGTCATTTGGATGTGTCATTTGTGCAGCCTGTTCACATGCTCCACCAATCATGAGGCAGTCCCAGCCGTCTATCATAATGGTTCACCCCTGTTTTCATCAGTGTGATAAGAACTACATAAAATGACAGAGACCATCATTTGGACAAGATTATCTGGCTTGTACTTACAAGGCAGGGCTTATCCTTGCTATTAAATCCATATGAGCCATATGGACAATCTTTACACTCATTCAAGACAAACTGCTATGGAAGTGCTGGTCTCAATTAATGACCCAAAAGGTTTCCTCCAGGAAAGAGCCTTAAGCCTGTAATTTAAAGTCTGATGTGACAAACAGCTTTAACCCCCCAGCCTGCACAGCTTTTATATGTTCCCACACCAAGTGGCATAAACCATGAACTCACCTGAGTCCTGTGTGACAGAGTGTAGCTGTGAGCAGGGCAGGTAAGACTGACTGGCATATCTTTCCCTCGGGGCTCTTTCCCACCGCTGACACTGTTCACTCCTACAAACCTGTTCAAACCCAACTCGACACTGCTGATGTTGATACCTGCTCTAGTATCAAGCTTCTCCCTGCCCTTTACACGCTCTGTACATACCTGTTAGTGTTAATCATTGATTAATTGAAATACTCTTATCATCACCAGGTTATTTAATATTTCTGCTGCTGTCATGACCTCGTATGGCGCCAGACAAATATGGATTTTTACAAGCCAATACCAATATGTCAATGCTTCCTTCTCTGTTTTTATCAAACACTTATTAACTTTTTAATCTTTTTAAATAAATGCCTGATAAAGAAAATACATACAAATTGGATAACTTTTGATTTGTATTTAATTTTTTAAATACAAACGTTATATTTACACAGTTATCAAAGTAATTTCACTTAATAATCTGTTTTGTTGAATTTCCACCTGATACCACAAGTATAATATTTGAATTTGAAATCAATTTCATAGCAAAGAGACATGGTTGTTTTATTTTGACATTGCAATGACAACAAAATTACAGTTTCATCTCCAGGTCCCATTTTAAAGATAAATCAGAGGAGCTTGTAGGCGGTGAAACACAATGTGAACGGAGCACCATGGTGTGAAGAGCAGTGACAGCTCACAGCAGCCGCCGGCATCATCTGACTTGATGGTGAGTTATTAAATTTGCCACCGCAATTTGATGTGTCACCACGATAATAAGAAACTACAGCAACAGACAATTATACATGAGCTGATTTAACTGAAGGTCTGTCTGGTTTCCCTGAATATCAGACGTCTAAATCAGCAGAGAACAGATCAATGAGGTCCTGGAGCAGTCAGCCTCAGAGTTAGAAAGCAAATGTTTTCCTCCGCTGTGTTTGGTTTATTGACAAGTGGCAACCAACATCAACGTGCATTACGGCCTTCTTCTTCTTCTTCTTCTTCTTCTTCTTCTTCTTCTTCTTCTTCTTCTTCTTCTTCTTCTTCTTCTTCTTCTTCTTCTTCTTCTTCTTCTTCTTCTCCACTTGGCCCACTTCTTAGCCACTCATTCCCATATACAGGGTCTCAATTATCTATAATTAAAGGTAATGGGACTACATTTCTACAGCTCTTTTCTAGTCTTTGTGACAACTTAAAGCTCTTTACACTTCGGGGCACATTGACCCATTAAATCGTTCTTTCAGCAGTTGGACAATATAAAGTGCTTCTCTAACACACACACATGGTGCACCATTGAAGTAAGTGTGGGGTTGAGTATCCGGCCCGGTCGACCTGAGAAGCCCTGTGTTTTTGTTTATGCCAGAGCAACAGTGTGTGGGTGGATGGTATAGGTAGGTAGGAAGATGGATTGGAGGTAGCTGGAAGCATGAAGGTAACAGAGCTGCACACTCCTGCTGCCAAATTCAGGAACAGAACATCGGTGCAGCAGCAAGGATTCCTGCTCACTGTATGAAAGCTGCTTTAGAGTCCACAACCAGATACAGGCTGCCCACATGCAGCTGAATTCTGTCTGCATGTTCACGTCTGTGGATGTTAAGCAGCTTAGTCTCAAACATTTTTAATAAACACTGAGCATTTAAAGCGGCTGGGGCTGGTATTTGGTTATGAAAGAGAGAGAACTACAGTTTGACCTGATGATGCCGTTAGAGGAGAAATTTTAAGATATTACTTTTTATCCTGAGGGAAATGGGAATTTATGCAATAAATGTCCTGGAGGTCCATTTAATAATTCTTGAGATATTTCAATCTAGGACCGACTGACTGTCATAATTAGAGCTGCTACGGTTAAAGATACCAAATAGCACGAAGAAATTAATGAAAACCAATTTGATATGACATTTAGGTGATCAAAAGGTAGGAAATAAATTACTCTGAGCTAAAAGGGTAAAATTAATTTCCCTTATATATCATGACACAAAAAAAAAGGGAATATGAGAGAAGATGAAAATCCCCACACGTCTTCCATCTACTGATCCAACAGGTTGTAGAGCTGGATATACAAGGACAAATCTAATCTAAACTCAATCTTCCAATGCAAACACAAATTCAAATTTGGAATAACATGAGAATTGACTAATGAATAATAAAAGACACACTCTCAGTCAGAACAGGGGAGGAGGTTGGGGAATGAGTGTGAGCATGTGTGTTGGTTTTGTTTGTGTGTGCACTCCTCAGTGAAATGTGGTGCCATGCCGTGATAGATAACACCACCTGCAGGGGAAGATCTGGCACCTGAGGACACCAGGGAAACCTTTAGAGAAGAGAAGACCCTCCACAATTGCAATGATTTGTTCTCTGGCTCATCCATCACAGGGAAATGTAGTTGGCGCAAGTTACATGATGGGAAAAAGTCATCTGGGGAGATTACTGTGGGGCCTTAATGCCGCTTTGTACCTAAGAGGCTGCTCAGATTCGATTTGATCTGAGTGAGAGTGGAGAAACAGACCACTGCTGTGTGTTATCATGACCAGACGCTGAGTTCCGACTCAATAATGTGTCTTTTTCTCATTATTATCACTCCAGAGAAATATGTATTTACCAGCTTTTTATTTCATCTGCTACGACGCGGTAAACAAACTCCAGGGTGACATGGCTCTCGGTGCCTGAAAGCAATTAGAGTTCGGATTTGAACATTATCATCTGAAAACAATTTTAGGGGAAATCATTTTGAACACCACGTCCACCCAAAACGCATCCGTCCCACAGAGGACTGCAGAGTGTTCTGCTTGTGCCATCTAGTGGTCACAAAGGATCATATTGTATGATAAAGTTCTCCATGGATGAGACCATTTCAATATTTTTATAAGAGAAGCATGGTTTGGGTATAATAATGTGCAACACCAAACATCTCACCGGAATATTCCCTAGTGTGATTTTATCATACGACCAAAATTATATTGACACTTTTCTGTGAGACACTTTTTATTGTAAGCAAACAGCTTTCATGACCGCCCTTAAAACCTTTTAGTCGATTTTGGAGCTTGGCTGCAGAGAGGAACACACTTCTAATTAAAGTTGAAAGCATGAGTTGGTCTTCAAGGCTTTTATTTGACGTTTTAATGGATAAACAACACACAAACAGTTATGCCCTGCCAACACTTGCCACAAGTTACCATTCATATATAGAAGCAAGACTTCGAGCATTATAGAGCTTTTTTTTTTTTTTTTTAGGAGTTAACAACAAAATGCAGTTTTTGATTCATGTGCCTGAAATGTTTCAATGGCAAACAAATTTCCTTTTAATATGAATGTGTACAAAGGCACCAAAATCTAATCAGAGTCTCTTCTATATATCATGCAATGTGTTGTAAACATTTTCTATTTTGTGTTATTTTCATATTTAAAAGAAAATTGAGGACACTGACTTTGTGTCTATATAAAGTGTTTTTCTAAGTGACCAGAGGTGTGTTCTGAAGTGGCGAGCCTGGCGAAGTGTTCCAGAGTTGTGGAGCCCTGACAGAGACGGCTCTATTACCTCTGGTCAGCAGCCTTGATCCAGAAAGAGCCAGGAGATCCTTGGCTGAGGAACCCCGACCGTGACTGGGCTCCGAGCGGGTGATGGGTTCAGGAACATAATTTAGAGCGAGACACGGTTCAGCCTTGAATGTTATTAGAATTAATTTGTTCAAAGCAGTTCTGAAATGACAAGACCAAGAGGCCAAGACAGGGGCGAGGTGATCAGTTTTCCTTGAAATCATTCAAATGTACCCTGGTGCATTTTGAACCAGCTGCAGATGGGAAACAGAAGGAAGTGAAGCCTTGATAGGCAGCCGCTTATCGGAAATCAGTGACACATTAATATACTGATCAATGTATAACGATACATTCAATTCTAGTTCTGTGTCCCGACTCCCCAGCATCATGCACACATGGACCGTGGTGGCACAACATAACAACTGAAAACCAGCTGGAACCACTTTCACAACCAAAACACTCCTTCACACCCTCTTATCTCCAACAGCTGTCACAAAAAAGTAAATTATTGATATGATCTTTGGTTCTACTACTGACTTTAAAATCTTTACAAACTCACAATAGGAGTGAATTTGGAAACTTTGTTTCCAAAAATATATAGAACTTAAAAAAAAAAAATATATATATATATATATATATATATATATATATATACATATAATCAGTCGTCAGGCAGCAGCAGGTTGTGTTTTTGTAACTGATGGATCTGGACTGTCTCTCACCTGCGGCGCACTCATCATCTCCTTGCCAGCACCTGTCATCAGCTGCTCCAGCTCACAGTGTAAATCTTAGATGATCATTTCAGATAATTACATTTTAAATCACCATAGAGATTTGCAAAGCATGACCCTGTTTGTGGACAATAAATCACTTGAACTCTTCCCACAACTTCTTTAATTTACTCTGTGATGGGTTATTTACTCCTCTTTTGTGAAATCAAGTTCATGCTTGAAATATGAAGGTCATCTCATTCTTCTCCAGCACAAGACCTATAATATAGAAATATATATCATCAGCTAGAGCCCTAAACCCGAAATTACATCCACTCTAGCTCATTCAGAGGCACTGCTGATGATGTGCCAAACATCATATATACCCGTAATTGAATTTAGATTCAATTATAGCTCAATACATCATCATTATTATAGCCGCCTCCAAGGCCTAAATGGGTTCGAAGGCTCGTATCAGACAGAGTTCATGTTCATCTTTTTTCTCTCCTTATTTTTCTACTCTCTGTTCCTCAAAACCCACTTTCAGTCCGGCTCTTAGATATTCAATTTAATGACGTAATAAACTGTGTCATCTCCATCTTGTGCCCCCAGTTAATTAGGTTTACAGAGGAAGAAGGTTATTCTCATTTTCAGTAAACAAAGAGAATCCCAACTGTATTTAAACTATTAGAAAATATCATTAATCCTTAAGTTAAAGAACACAAGGGTTATTAAAAATTCCTGCACGGTTTTACCCAACTTGTCCTTGAGTAAGTTCACACTTTGAGTCATTCACATGAACTTCTTTGAGTAACCTTATAGACAGTGAGAGTGCAGATCCCTAAGGACGGATATCATCCCAGACCTGAGATCGATATCGATCCTTTCATTGTAATGTTAGTGAGAAACTCTCATTCCCAAGGTTTTTTGAGTTTAGGGTTTGCCATGGAAACACATCAAATTTGCAACAGTAATGAAACCTGTGGTATTGTTTTTGAAAGTAAAATCATATATTGAATCCATTAAATTAGTTATTTTGTTTTTCTAGCACCAACTTAGAGCATCTTGAGATATGTGATTGCTTGGACTTTGTGGAATACAACTTTTTCCCATCTGCTTTCTGTCAAAACAGATGTTTCTATTTGGAAGATATAAAAGTGGTCGCCACTGATTCGCAGCGTATTTAGTGTGTTCATAATGAATGTCAGTGGCTGTGTGTGGAGCCTCAGCACACCTTCACACTAACACAGTTCCATTTTCTCAGCGGGGCACCTCCACTAATTACAGTGATTGTTACCCAGTTTAATTGGCTCTGCCAGCAGCCGTCTCAGGAGTCGCAGGATGCTCACTGAGTTAATTGCGTGTGAGAGAGAAGGTGAGCTGATGATGAACCCTCACAAAGCTCATGAAAAAGCTGCACCACAGTGACAGATTAATGGGCTTCCTATCCTTTTTCAATTACAGAATTACATGAGCGTTTTAATGAGGGATCAGTGCAGACTCCAAAAAGGTTTTTACCACTGGAAAGTCGTGAAGTTAGCTCATTATGAGACTCCACAGGGAGCAGCTTTCAATCATTTAGAAACTGTAAAAATGACCTGCATTGAAAAGGCTGATTAGCAACAACAGAGGCCACAGAACTCGTTATTCCAAGTTCCGTGAAGATTGCAAAATGCTGAACTTGAAATTCAGCTATACTTGATGCCTTATATACTGTGGCATTTTATCATGTTTTTATTACTTAAATGTACCTTTTTATATATTTGATTCCTTACTGTACTAAATTTGATCAGGTTTTTAATGCTTGGTTTGCCTGGTTATTCAAATTTCCAGGAACATGTTCTTTAATTAACAAAAGAAACACAACATTAGGCGTAGGTACTTTATGTCCTACAGGTTAATTTATAATTAATGCACTTTAGTGCATCTATAAACTGACTATTTATTATTGAATGTAAAATCTCAAACTGTTGAATAAATTAAATGGAGTAAAAGAATTAATGGTGCATACTGAAAAACACTCCAGTAAAATTCCCTCAAAATTGTACTAAAGTACAGTACAAAAAATTATCCTTCTTCCAAGACTGGCTTTAATTATGATTTGTATGATGCATTGCTTTACAATAAAGTGACTTTAGTGAAGAAGTTAAATAGTTTGAGCCTCTACCTCTCAGGTTCAACTGTGGTTCATTATAAATTCTTCTCCAGAACTTAGATTTGCTTTCAACTGATCCATCACTGTGACAATAATCTGTCCCCAGAGCAGACCAGCTGGAACACAACACTGAGATGTGATGACTGCCTGTGGACCAAAGCCAAGGTCTTCTGACAATATTATACATGCACCTAAATTAACTGCAGTGCAGTGTTTGCAACAACAGATGAAAGGCAAACACACACATAAAACATGTTGACATCAATATGCTGCAAAAGAAAATCGAGCTTTGGGGGAAAACATTTTTTCCCGGGAAACCGTATTAAAGGAATGCCAACGGTTTAATTAAGCTAGCTTTATTATGGCACTTTGTACATGTCACGTTACAAACTCAACATTCTGGGTTTCTTTAGTTCGTACAGAACATGAAAAGATCAAAAACACAGAGCACATTTTTAACAAACAGCGGAAAGGGTCGGACACATTCAAAGTGAGTGTTTATCCAAAATGTTTTAAACCAGGACAGACCACTTACGTTGTGATCACCTGTGACATGAGCCTATCAGTATCCTATAATCTGATTTGTGTCATTTCAGGATTGGTTGACATTTAAGGTGTATCAGACCAAAGAAAGAGTCTAAGGTTGCAAACCTTCAATGATTACTCCTCTTTGCACTGGTTGTAAGAGATCCCATCCTCAAGGGATTTGATCTATGTGATCCCCGGTCTGTGTAAAACTTATTTTATTTAAGCTGAAGTTAGAGAAAAAAAAACAATTCTTCGCCAAAAAACCTGTCTTTTTAATGTAAAACTCTGTCCACACAGTTTACAGTGCTGGGCTGTGGCAGTTTGGAACCAGAAATAGAGAAACTCTTGATTTGACTAAACTCTGGAGGTGGATTGTGTTCAATCGTCACCACCAATACTTTCTTTGAAGTCATTTTCATGTCATTTTCATGTCAGTTCAGAGAAAAGTACAATTACAACCATGAAATCTTTCATTGTGCATATGAGACGTCTTTCATGAGGGTTCAGATGTATCCTTTAACATCACATTTTACTCTGCATTTTCTGTGTTTGGCCTTGTATACGAAATAAGGCGGCAATTTACAAGAATAGTCTTTGTTTAATATCCGGCCCCTTATTCCTGATAAAGTTTTGCATCAGAAAATGGCAGAAAATAGCAAGTTGTCTTCAGATTGTTTATATCTTATGAGTATAAACATGTAAACATGTTGGTAAATTTAACAAGTAGTTAATTATCAATAGATGCAGATTCATAAACTTATTTTTTATTCAAAATCTGGATATTACATCACAAGTTCAACAAAACTCTGATTCTCAAATAAAATACTTTGAGTTTCCACCTTTGCTCCTGCTGTCTAAAAAATGTGCAAGGGAACTTTAAAAAACCCATTCATGATCGTCAAAGTAGCATCATATGTGGGTGGTTTGTGTACACACACTGTGACATCAATCTACACAGACTTTGTGCACACCATTATAACACACAGGACTGAAGGTAAACAGGTTGCATTGAAATAATTCTGTATGTGGCATTGAGCTGAATAAAAAACATGCTACTAAATGTACTCCAACAGGAGTCATGATAAAGCTGACTGACTGAGCAATCCTGTGAGTGGGATCCCAAACCTGACACACTCCAGTAAACAATGCAGCTCGAGGAAGTGACAGCGGGAGGAATCAAACACTTCTGCTTCTGTTCCCTGTCGTCAAATAAATTCAAAGCAAACTTGAATAAATTACATGGGAAAGGAGCGATTGTGATGGAAAAGACTGATATTCGGACAGACTTTCATTTGGAGCCTCAGTAGTGGCTGTTTGACCAGTGCTGAGGGAGTCCAGCAGACTGCCAGACCAGCAAAAGGGCCTTTGAGGGGAATTAGGTCATTTGGGAAGAGGATTTGGGTGGGCGGGCTGTGGAGTTCCTCTAGAAGATTCAGGGGGAAGAGTGAAATTTAGGTCCGCACCCAGTTGAGAGGCACCCAGAAGGATTCTCGCTCCAGCCTCTCCAAAATACCTCGGAGTTCTGCACAGGCACTGACTGAGTCCTCCTTGATGAGGACCCGGTCCACCAGGTGTCCATACTGCTGATCGATCTGAATGGCAGACTGGCGCATCTCCTGCAGGTCTTCATCCTGTTGTTAAAAAAGAAAATGACGGGTTTGATATAGACAGAGCATTGTGTGACGACAGAACCTGCATGGCCTCATCCTTCGACCTGTATGAGTCCTTGGCTAGTTTTGATTTCATCCCAACAAAGTGATTTGCAGCTCCTGAATGAATATGACAATTGTGGCCTGTGAAAATGTTCTGTTTGGCCATGATGTCGAAAAATTGCTTTGTGTGTCTTAGAGCCTTAACACTTTTTACACAACTGTAGAATAATCCCATGGTCTACTGTCAAATATGTCAATGTCTCTATTATATCTTGTTTTCTAAATATTCAGGCTGCAAACAAGAATGAACAGTAATGTTTGTGACCCACATCAAATATTAGGTAAAGGCCTACCACTAAAATTAATTCTGTCCAATGTTGTATTGGACGGCACGAAAAATCCAACCTTCAAGATAGAGTCAGTTAAACTCTTTTACATCATATGAATGTGTTATTGACCAAGGAAGGCCAAAAGAACCACATCTGTAATAATCTAGTTCAAAAGCACAAAGTTCATAATGTTGTATCCAAAATCATAAAAAAAAAAAATGCTTCACAACCTTCATGAAAGGAGCATTTATCAAAGGACTGAATTGGTTTTAGGTTGAGATGCATCTCAGAGAAAGCAGGACTCACTGTAACGCGACCGTGGTCTCCCCCTCCTGGCGAGGTGGTGGCACTGCGGCGTCGCCTGCTCTCAGGAACACGAGGTTTGACGAATATGACATAAGGCTTGAACTCTGCTGTCCGCAGCCTCCTCAGAGCCTGGAGTGGTGATGCATTTACATAAAAGCCAAACAGGGGTCAGGAAGCAAACATGAGAGAGGACAGTGATACTTCAGACTCTGCATATTGAACAGATCTGAAGTGACTGTGTTGTGATAGTGGACTGTGATACATTTGGACGATGGGTTCAGTGGTTGTAATGTGACTCTTACCTCAGGCTGTACGTCCACTACGCACATCTTATTTTTGGCCTGTACAGAGCGGATCGCCTCTATACTGGTGCCATACTGGTTCTCCTTGTATTCACCATGCTCTATGAACCTAAAGGAGAAACCAAACTTCAGAAGGAAACAAATCCTACATTCACACAACAACCAACATGTGTGTCAACGTACTTGTTGTTCAAAGCATCTGCATCAAATTGCTGCTTTGTGACAAAGTGGTACTCCACCCCTTCCTTCTCGTGGGGTTTCTTGGGCCTTGTGGTATCTGTGGAAATATGAGAAGAAATTTCATATGTGTGAGGTCACTGCAAAATAATATCTGTTAGATTTAGAGATGTATGAATGGTGTGAGCAACTCACGCGGTACAGCCACAGCATAACGATGTGGGTTTTCAGCAATCACCCGCTGTTTGAGCTCATTGATCCGTGCTCCAAGAGAACCTACGGATGCAGATTGGGTGTGTATTTTAAGAGAAAAACAATTTAGTCATGAAGGGTAAATCTGTTTAGTATTAGGACTTTATATTCGAAATTGCAACTTGGGGGGAAGTTTGTATTCCACCTGTAATGACCTGTAGAAGTACATCAGACCGTTTAGTCTCTTGATCCAGCAGATCTGTTCACTGTCTGCTTGACCAATTACAGGCCCTCTTGTGATGTTATATCATATTATGAAAATGGAGGACGCTAGCAACTGAGAAGTGATGTGTGAAAGTATTTTGGGTTGTGAAGTAACTATCAATGGTGAGGCTGTTTGTCGTCATCATACCATGCGTCATGTCAAATTCGATTTTTGGACAAACTGACAGCCCCAATGTTAATGAGTCTATGGTATGTTGTACTACCTGATTTAATCCTGTAGATGTCACTATCATCACAGAAGAACATAAGTGCCAGTTAGTGGCTCAGTCTCACCGATCAGAACCACTAGACGAGGCCTCTCATTGGGCCTCCACAGGTAGCGGGTCACCTCCTCGTAGGTCAGGTAGTCGGAGTCTCCGGGATCAGAGCCCTCTCCTGAGGATCCTTGTCTGTCTTTACGACTCAGCCTGAAACTCCTCCGTAAACCAGCTGCAGCGAGGCCACACACAAGAGGGGAGAAAGAACAGAAAACAAAAGGTCTTGGGTCAGATGATATGAGCCATAAAATTATTTCTAATCTCATGATTACATATGAGTAAACTTTTCACTTCCATGATGCATATGGTACATTTTTGCATGAAGGGCAGTGAGCAAACATTGTTTGAATATAGTCAAGACCAACCCTTTGACAAACATGCATTAAAAACCTCTGTAAACACTGCACGTGGATAAAAATAGCTCCCTCTAATTTGACGTGTAAATACTTGATCGTGTGAGATATTAACTGAACTTTGAGCCAATGATTCACCATGCTTCAAGTAAAAATCACATGCAGCTGACACTAAGCACAGTTAAAGCCTTGTAAACAAACTTTTCTTTAATTATTTTTAAAGTAATTTTTCTTTCATCTGGATGAAATACTTGTGTGACCCAAGACACACATGATTTTCAAAGGCATGCGTCTTTCAACGAGGCTACAGTGCTGAGGCAGGACAGACAGGACAGCCTGGCCCTGGGAAAACGCCACACGGATGACCGAGAGTGGCTGGGAAAGAGGGTCTCCCATGACCAGGACTGTCTGTACCCTCCCCCTGTCAGTGGTGTATACCTGCAGGAATGAGCCGGGCACTGTACCTGAATAAAATTCCCAGGAAAACACCTGGCCACAGGAGGGCGCCACTGCTTTACACTTAGGAGAGACTATAACTGGCGTTAGAGCATCACACAACCCACCCTCACACCTCCACACAGGGTGAACGAGCAGCACACGTGCCTGGTGGAGTGTGCAATGCGTCCAACGCAGCAGGGTGTGAGGAGGAGGAGGGGGTATTTTTCAAGAAAAGGAGGAAGCAGTGCACTGGCCACAGTAGCAGGGGGCAGTCAGTTAGATGCGGGACGGGAGGGAGGCAAGTTAGGGAGGATCCAAACACTGCTGGATGGAGGAGGTGGGTGGAGGGAGGTTTAAACAGCTCCAAGCAAAGGGAAAGCACAGATACTGTTTTAAAGGGTGTCGTGTGTTACAGGGAGGAGGTGCTGTTAAGCTCCTCGCTGCGGTCAGATCACTTCTTGTACTCATCGTCATTCCAGCAGCTCGCAGGACGTGGGGGAGCATAGAGGGGTCAGGTTGGGCTGAAGAAGGATGAGGGAGGGGAGGTCATTGGAAGGCTGGTGAGGGGTTGAGGATAAAGGGGAAGGCCATATTCCATCCTCTCCAATTTGATGTCACAAAAGTGTATTACTTCAACATTTATTTTCCTGGCTAATTATTCAAAGGCAAACAACATTTTACTGTTGTGAAGTAGTATTGTACCTATTTCTATTTTTATCTACCTTATCTACACTCCATGGCATTTCAAAAGGAAATATTAAACTTTATACTCTACATTTATGTGACACCTTTAGTTTTATGATGAAGATTTCACATAAATAATATTATCTTTTCACTATAAACCAGTTGTTTTCTAAAATGTTTGACCTCTGACCTTTGACAAACAGTAGTGTGTAGTAAAGGTCAGCGGATATTTAAGAAGTTAACAGTTCCACCAAATAGTGACTGGTGTTCCTGTTTATAGTAAAGTCAAACTTGCTCCTCCTCCGCTACAGTGACACATTGTTGACCCAAACCAGTACTTTCATTCCATGCTGCTTCTAATAGCTATGTACAGTTTAAATTTACTTATTTCACACAGGACCTTTACTCTAAAGATAGTATTTTTAAATTACTGTATTGATATTCCACCTCTTGTCCCTCTTGTCCCTCAACCCCTGGCCCTGCACGGGTCAACTCAACAAGCAATCAGTGTGACCCCCAGCCCGAAGCATCCAGGGAGCCAGCGCACAGCCAGGCTGCAACAGGCAAAGAGCAGATAGGCAGAAGGAGGTGGAGAAAGACGTTCACGCTCTCACCTATGTACTGTCCATTGAAATAGCCCTCACAGTCACAGTCCTCTGTAGGGAGGCAAGCAAGGAAAAGAGGGGGTAAGCACAGGGTAAGAGACCTGGAAGATTCAAAGAGTGGGGTGGCTAGGAGCGCAGGAGAGCAGGAGGGCAGGAGGGCTGTGGGCGCTGGAGAGGGCAAACGGGGCCGACAGGCAGCAGGCAGGCAGACAGCGGGAGGCAGCCAAGAGTTAATGATGGAATGTTGTTGGAGGCAACAGCCACTAACGGAGAGGAGGAGAGGAGAGGAGAGGAGAGAAGAGGAGAGGAGAGGAACAGAGGAGGCTCTCCTTCTGAAAAGGAGCCAGCTGTGAAGTCCCTGTGACCCACACACATGTAAACAAGTCTTTTCTCCCCATTGTTGCACAGCTGAGAAAGAAACTGCCTCAAATACACAAACCTACAAATCCATAAGTCCACAACAAAAGGAGAACATGATGATATGTAATGATTTAAAAAAAAAGGATGGTTTACAGCACAGAATCAGAATAAAACATTGAAATAGGGTCTGATGATGCAGTCTAGTGAAAAACAGAACAAACATAATATCTGGGACTGAGGATGACCTAGAATAAAAAAGGAACTATTGTTCTCTTTAACAGCCTCTTCTTGGTTGGACTGTAGTCTCCAGGGATGCTGTTCTGCTTGCACTTCAGCAGGTACAACACTACACACATACACACACACACACACACACACACACACACACACACACACACACACACACGTTGGCAATGCAAACTATCTATTCTTGTCTGGTACACCAACAGGATGAGGGAAGAAATTATGCTGGAAGCAGTAGAAATCCCATATGCACACACTAGCACACATGCTAGCTTGCACACACACACGCACAAACACAGACAAAAACACACGCACACACACACACACACACACACGTTTTTCTGTTTTGTCTATTTTGTGCGTGTATTTTCTCTTTGTATGTATTTACTGGATGAATCATGTTTGTGGCTGCACATGTACCCACCTTTATCACATCCTTGGTCGTCTGACAGTTTGCATCAGGGAAGAGGAAAGTGTAAAACATTATCATCACAGTAGATAAATGGGCAGCAGCTCTGTGTGTAAGACATTTCTGGAAATTTTCTGAAAGCACGTCATGTGAGGATTTATAGACTCTTAATATAAAATCTGTGTGTGCTGTTATCAGGGTGACGTCACTGATGAGACAGGGGGAGACCCACATTTAACGGCCCCCGCTGGGATTTAGGGGAATTAATCAGAGAGCTGGAGGAGCACAGAGGGAGGCTGAGAGAGACGAGCCCTCGCAGGCTCGCTGCTGCGCGGCGGAGCACGACTAGCTGCCATATTGCTAAGCTCATGTTGTCTCCCCGTGGCTCAGGCCTAATCGGATCGCCTGCAGCTTATGTGCCACGAAGAGCCACCACTCATATTACACACTCACCTGTCTGTTTAAACACCACCTCTATAGAGTCAAGTGAGAAAGTGAGAAGCGCTATGTATTGTTGAGGCTTTTTTTTCCCCCTCAGCTGTGGCCTGGTGTAACACTGTCTGATCTACTTAATCCGAACTCGCAGCTCGCTCACTGTCCAGATGGAGCATAACATGAAAGAGATTAATTCATTTCTATGATCCCTCCCTCCATCTTTGTGCTCCCCCCCCCCCCCCCATCCTTTTTAAAAACATGTCGGCGGAGCAGCACGGAGAGGATGGACAATGAATACTAATGCTTCTGAGAATGCCAATTACCCTCGAAAAAGGTCAATAAATGTCAATGAAAACACTGCTGCATTTATCTAGAGGAGGAAACATTGTCCTGTAATGACACTGACTGCGTGCATAAGTAGAGAAAGGAGAAGTGACAGTGAGCGATGCTGCAGGTGGTCAACTGTAATGATGAAAAGGTGCAGAGGAGTCACGGGAAGCAAAGAACTTACAGACGGGCTTTTTAGGGGATTTTGGATTCGGGAGTGTGCCCATTTTCATCCTGTAGGCCAGTCGCCTGGGGGCATGTGCAGCAGAACAAAGAGCGAGAGAGGACGGAGGCAGGGAGAGAATCATCAGTGAGCGGAAGGTTCAGAGGAAATGTCAGATTAAAAGATTCAAACAATACAACACACCTGGATGGATTATAGGATATTTGGACCCTGAGCACAGACATGTGGTCATTTTGCTGCGCTTTGACAATAATTATTATTTGTTCGGTGCATTTAAGGACATGTTTTTTATTCAGGGTGCAGCAGGAACCCACAGTATCAGGAGATCTTTGTTATTTCACTTAAAATCTGAATTGAACCTACAAACTCTCGGTTAAGGCTTCACAGAGCTTCAGAGAGCTTCAGAGAGCTAACCCTCTGACCTGTGTCTCTCTCTGTGTTCCAGCTGTGGACATTAATCCAACAGACTCTGCAGTGTTTGGCAGGGATACATCAGCCCTGCTGAGATCATCTTACCGACAGATTATGACACTTGTGGTATCAGCATGTGCCTATTCAAGGCTGCGATTCGATTTGTTTCCCCCCCAAACACACACACTCACCGCTTTGATGCTCCATCTAATCATAGTTGACCCCTCAATGTGGAACACATGAATGTGGATTTAAAGGATTACAAATAGCTGGATAAAATACATATCAGCCGTGTGTCTGTGATACGTTTCACCAGTTTACATCATAGGGAGAACATTTTTACATGATTTGACATCACCTCTCCTGGAACTGTTTGGACGGGACGAGTCCGGCCCGCAGGTTGCTGTCTCCCACGCGTTTGGCCTGCCACCACGTGGGGTCGTCCTGCGTCACGACCTGCAGGATGTCTCCTCGTTTGAAGGGAAGTCCCGCCTCTTGGCAGGGCGTGGCCTTGTCCTCCAGCGGGATGTAGTCAAACAAGGCTCTCATATACACCTGGACGCAAAAGTAAAGGCTTTGTGAGAAATGTGGGGGGGAAAGCACCTTGTGTACCTATTTATTATTGAAGAAACAGGGATGAAGCTGTTCATCTGTCCCAGTAGACGTCTACATGAACCTAATAATGAGTCTTTTGTTTCCCTTCAAACTGTGTAAGAAAAGTGTAAAAACTAAATTCGTGCACAGTAACTCCAGCTTTGTCTCACCTTGCTCTCCTTCAGTCGATCCTCTTCCTTAATGGCAGGGATTATCTTGAGAGTGATGGAGCCCTGTGACTGGGACTAGATCGCAAATAGACGACACAGAGGGAAGATTGTGGGTGCAGACTATCATCTTTAAAATGGACTTTAAATGGACGACTAATGAGAGGAGCTTAGATATTAATGGAGGTTTGACATGTATATCGTACTTGTGTAGTCCTCAAACATCAGTTAATTCTGCAGCGTGTGGAGATTCTGTCTTACCAGCAGCTGACTGATCTCGTCAGGTCTCTTGTGGATCACAGAGATTCCGTTGACCTCCCTGAGTTCATCACCAACATGGACCAAACCTGTGAGGAGGGGAGACGAGATGAAGACGAACAGAACAGAAACATCAATGACGATCACTGCGTTTTCCAGGTCATTGGAGTCTATCAGCCATATCATAGTGCTGCAGTCAGATCCGCGGATAGAGGCTGCCTCCATCCTCAGCTCTGATCTTTCCTCCTTTAGATCCTTTTCAACAATGAAACCAGACGCTGAAAGGAGTAGCATCAGTATGCTTCTCCCTCAGGATCACACATTATCGTGCAATCATATAATGTATGCATCTAGGAGACACACACAGAGGCCAGAGGCTGCTTCTGAACTCGGTCTCCACACTGACAAGAGCTTTTCCATTGCTGACGCAAGAAAACAGAGCAGGGTATTAATGATTAATAGATGAGGACACCAATTAGTTTTAGTTTCCCAGCATGCATGTGTCTAATGCCAACTAACAAAGACAACACACACACCTGCATGTGGCTGATATTTCCATGGCAACGCCCATGAAAGGATCATTGCTGAGTCTACATTGTGTGATTGAGTCGCTGGGGACTCGTGAGGAGCTTAAGGTTTCGGCAGCAGTCGTGCGATTCGTCTCACGCTGAGGCCTTGATCTCACCTCATCAGAGAATCTGCTTTTGATTAGTTGCCTTCTGCACATTTTTCATGAAACAGTTTCCCTCATTTTCTCCGGTTGCAAGAAGACAAATGCTGTCCCGCTGCTGTAAAACAGCACAGTGGCTCAGTTTGCCTCAGGGCTGTTCTACATCACTGCAGTGTCCTGGTTCATATCTATCCATGAACATGTCTGCTTGTCATCCGAACACATTTGCTCTTTTAACTTTTAAACAACAGCAGAAATGTCGCTAAAACTCGTCTTTATACATTAACATTACAAATTATTTGCACTTTTGAGAGACTGAAACTTAAAAAGGGTAAAACAGAGGAACAAAGCTGCATTAAGTTGTGAGCAGCCCTGCTAATGTTGCCTGAATTACAATACTGTTATAACCTTTGAAAAGTAAACCACAAAGTAAGAATGAATAGAAGAGAGACTAAACCAAAGAGTGAGTGTCTCAATTCAGAGTCTGCATTCTTCCGACACCATCGTCTACCTGCCCACGTCTAGCCCATCTCCTTCATGGGCCACTTAGACCTCCAAGTCCGAACCAAAATAAATGGTCTGGTCTACACAGCCTAGCAACAGAGCTGAAGTTGTACACGAAGAGATAGATAAATTCCCCAAGCATCAAAACTTTGTAGAAGTCATTTAATGTAATTTCGCTCCCTTGAAAAATAGTTTACCATTGAAGCGCAATGAATCCTGGGATAGGTTGGGCCATTATGGGCCGCAATTTCGCATGATTGAAAGGAAGCATTTGTCGAAAGTGTTTAAAGGAGCCTTTGAAATGTGACATCCTAGTTGCACAGCAGACATCTTCAAGTGGATGAATTTCACCACTTAAGTCTGTGTTCCAGTCCCCAGGTAGGGGTCTATCTGTAGGTCCATTAATGGGCCAAGACCAAAATCAGCAGAACAAGCTCAACTTACCGCTTCGATCAGCTGCACCTCCTCTCATGATCCGAGCGACCATCACCACCCCAGTGGCGTCATCCCGCCTGATGGTGGCTCCCTGACAAACAGACGAATTTATATGATGATTTGCAGAATCCCCCCATTCTCCTGCGGGCTCTTATGTTTTCATTTCCACCCCTGTTGTTCTGTCACAACTCACCAGAGGCTCCTTGTTCTTAACCAGTCTGACAATCTTCACGGACTCCTCCTCCAGCTCGTCCTCGAAGTCATCGGGCAGCGGCGGCAGCACAGGGTCAAAGTTCTTCTGAGCCACAGTGTCGTGCACTGAGAGAACAGCCTGGTGGGAGAGAGAGGCGACGTGCTGAGATTACAATGTGAACGTTCAGCTGCTGGAGAGCACACAGAGCAGCCTGATGCCACAAACTGTGAATGGCTTCAGAGATTCATCTACAGTCTAATGTCAAAGCAATGCCAAGAATGAAAATTGGACATAATTGCATGAAGAATTATTTTTCTTTCCCCAAACAATCTATAAAGCTTTTCATGTTTAAACAGCATTAATCTGGTTAAAATGTTGATTATTATTCTCCGAAGTATCACTTTAGGATTGTGGTTCAAAAAAAGCCAGTGGCAGTGTGTTTACCTTCAGATGTGGTGACGTCAACAGGTGCAGCAGCTCCTTCTCCTCATTGCTCATTGGTCCACCCTGCAGATCCTCCGCAACCTGCCAATCACAGCACGCACATCAACCACGGTTCCCTGATTTCATGTGAGCCAGTGCATGTGTATACCGGTAATGCAGTGCTGCAGTTTACTGTAGAATTAATGCAAACAGATACACAGACATGCTCGCAGGGGAATATAAGTGTCGAGAAGCAGAGGTCAGCAGTTTCCTCACTGATAACTGGTGGGAGCAGGAGAGCGGCAGGATGTGGAGTTTCCTGAGATGAGCATCAGGATGATTCAGCACTTTGAGGACATTAAAATTCACTTCTCTGTAACTCATTGTGACAGACTGCTGGAAGTGGAAATATAATTCAAACTGTGTGTGCGAGTGTCTTTGTGCATGTGTAATTGTACTTATATGTTTGTGAGGACCATTTTAAAAATAGACATTTTATGAAAGTGAGAACATTATGGCTGGTTTGCACTTTTTCAAAGGCTTCTTTGAGGGTTAAGACTTGGTTTTAGGGTTCGGGTTTGAATTAGGTTCATGGTTAGGGTAAGGCATTTAGATGTGATGGTTAAAGTAACGGTTAGGGGCTGGAAAATGCCTATGAGTGTCCTCACTATGATTAGTGCACTATGAAGTGCAAGCAAGTGTGTGTGTGTGAGTGACTGTGTGCCTGATGAACTTACATCCTCTGCCAGAGAAGCAACACTGTGGAGAACAGGTGCCGGACTCTGTCTCTCATACTGTCTCAGCTTCTCATGGATCTGTCATCAAAGAGGGTTTCATTAAGGAGTGCAGCGTTTTGGAACGTTAAATCTGTTAAATCTGTTACTCCATGGTATTCATGGTACTCCATGAATACCATGATGGATATCCATCCAATAGTTGCTGATAGCCTTCAGACAGTTGGCTTTCCAACTGAACAGAATAATTAAGGTTATAGAATCTGGGACTTTTACTACTTTTACTAAACTGCAACAATCACAAACATTTACGTTTTATAAAGCTCCATTTTTTTTTTATTTATAAACCTTACATTTTGGCCCAATATCAGTTGTCTACTATCACATGAATAGATCATAAAAAATTACTATATTAGTCTAAAATGTCTTAGTTTTATATTTCCTGACAAGTAAATATACACATAAGGACTGATGACGACAATACAATAATGTTTAAGAGTCTTCAAGGACTAAAAGAAATAAGGTAGAGACACGCTACATATACTCTGAAGAGGGGCGTTCATGTGGGGTGGGTCAGTAGCCACTTTCATACATGAACTGTCCGCACAATTGGGTGTGAACTTTACTTTGCCTATATCACATATGCACAACTCAGCAGTAATGTCCACAACAACCCAGAAATATCAGGTGGTGGGTGAGTCAGCATACAGAGGTAATAGGTAATGTATCAATTCTGCCCGTGTATTTCACATGTATTTGTTTACAGCACATAAAACAACCCAGGGTGATAATGATGGCAGAAAAATAGCCAAAACAATTATTGAAACCCTCATTAGTGACAGTTTTGAATGGCTGCGTTGATGATTTGATGAAACTCATTCAAGGAACACGACCAACAGACCAGATTATCAAAACTGTGCAAAGATGCAAACGATATCTACAGATAATTTTAGTGATTATTCAGAGTACTAATAATAATAAGACTTCCTCACCTTCATGAGGTATCCCAGGCTTCTCTCACTGAACACGTCTTTGAGGAACACCATGTCCTCCTTGTGGTTGGCATCGGGCCGCAGCTGAGAGGTCAGCAGGGCCAACGTTTCGTGAAGCCCTACAGAAGGGGGGGGGGGGGAACAAGAAAATCATCATGTACATTAACAGGAGCAGACGGAGCGCAGCGGGCCTCCGGCAGTATGGACAGTGTGTGTGGAGCATCTGTGTTGACTCGGCTCACCTGCTCCTGCTGTTAGCACCGGCATGGCTTCTTTCATGGGTCAGTGAGGTGAGGAGGGGAAACCTAGGATGGAGAGAAAGAAAAATGTATTCAAATACTGATGTTCACTGACAGTTTCTGTTTCTAAACAGGATTTAAAACAAATGTTGTCTCTTTACAAAAACAGCACAAAAAAGGGATTGTGCAGTTTTTTTTTGTTTGTGTGAACTGATCTAAAGGCATCAAGCGACCCATGTACAGTAATTACAGCCGTACATCAACCCCCATGTGACTCGAGCTATAAATCCTGGTTGTGTTTACCATTTTGCAGGTTGGGGAGGTGACCTTATCTATGAATGTGTAGGTGTGTATGACAAAGACTGCTTGCATCATAGAGCTGCGCTACTAAGATTAACAGTCACTGCTGGTACCATTAATCTTAACACGCCCACTAGGCTGTGTGCTGGTGTCGGGGGAGAGCAGCAGGATGCGTCACTCTGGTACAAACCTGTGTGAAATAACCAAAGCACCAAGTCATATCTCTAAATGATGGAGGGGCTGCTAAAGAACACTGTTAGGACATAGATGCTCATTTATCTGTAGGATTCACAGTCTGAATCTCACATATGTTGTAAACACAGGCTGTGTTGTTAAAGTGTTACGCTAAATGAGAAAAACCTTAATTCAGTTTAGTCAAATAAGCAATAATTTGAAGCATAAACAAACTCAAAAGATCAACCTTATTATATTTAGCCATTGTGAAGGTTGTTTTTTCCTTTAAGTTTAAAAAAGACAATCATATAATTTTTTATTCAGTTCTGATAGAAGGCAAAGTGTATAAAATCAATGAAGATATCATAGGTCGCCATTATATTCTCAATTAAATGATAAAGATGTATTTATTAAATTATTATATATTTTATTTACAAACCCTTTGCTACTTTTAAAATAAAATGTAATCCAGAACACCAGGACAATCTTACGATGATCCATTTTATTGAAACTATTTGATTATCTTTAGAGATTATTACTGAATTGAACTACATTGTACTGAAACGTGTTTCTAATATTCTTCCCCTCACATTTTTTACTTAATAGTATTAGAAAGTTCAGTTCCCTTTAACACCAGTGCAAACTATAGGATCCATAGTAAATACGTAGTTAAATATAAACCTCTATGACAGTGACATTCACCCTCATCACTTGTTGCAAAGGTAGAAATAATGGAGGAGCAGTTGCATACGCTCACATTAGATTTACAGGTGTACCTAATAAAGTGGCCACTCTTTGTATAGATTCATATTAAATTACAGATCTGTGAGTGGCGCACACGTACAATCAGAACGAGTCCTGTACAGACTGCTGGATTATCTCAGCCCCTACCGATCAATACCCCTGTCACTCCATCTAATACTCTCCTCACTTCCTCCCACTGGAAACAGGAGTCAATAACATAAACCGAAGACTCCATCATGTAGCACTATGGTCTAAAGACAAAATGCCAGGAGAGTGCAGCAAAGTTAAACAATACAACAAAGCTGCACTAAAGATTATCAGCCTTTTCACGACTGGATTCACTGATTAGCAGCGTTGTCTGTGACTGTTTGACTTCTCTTTCTCTTCTGAGTGGAGCCAGGCATTATGGGATAAGTGAGTGTGTAAATGTCATCTGGTTTACGGCCATTCTTTAAAAAAAAGCGATATCTAGATACTGAAATATAAAAGCCTCTATTTACTCTGCTGAAATATTGACAGAAATTTTATTCCGACTGTTTGGAAAAAGGGCGGAGCCCTGATGGTGTAACTGGTCTGGCAGTGGCAAAGATCGGGTTGTCTGTGTTGTAGATTCATAAGGGATATAATAATTAACTGTGTCCACCCTCAAATACCGGTGCATCACAACCTATTAAACAGGCTGTTAAGTTTATACTATTTGCCCAAGTGACTCAGCTCAAACCTGAGCACAGCAGGTAACAGCTGGTAAGACGTGTTTTGAGAATAAAGCATGAAACAAAAGGCAAAAGTTTTCTACACTAGCACCATCAGGAGGCAAAAGCAAACTGAAGCAACACTGATCCATCGATGAACTTTTAGCATCATACCTTAGCCAGTTTCTAAAGTTACAATAAAAGTACTAAAATGGAGAAAAGGTGTGGAACAAGGCAGTGGATCTAAGTCTAATGTCCGGTTTTCAATTATATTGACTAAGGTCACACAAATGATAACACATCAGTTCTCTTCCTGTTCACCTTCAATCAGCATGAGCGAGGGGCGAGTAAAACATTTGCTTACTGTGCTGAAGTAAATTGCAGTTCAACTTTAGTGAGCTTTGAGCCCCGATATTTACTTTGCATTCGCATTTGTGTAACCATGCCATAATGCAGGGAGGTAGATGTCAACAAACAGGCAGAGGCTCATCAGAACGGTTATAAAGTGAATACATATCATGTCCATTTTGGGGCATTTCAACTGTGCAAGAAGAGCAGGTGTTATCACCATTTCACACATAAACATTCTACACTGAACTTGATGGTTAAATCAGATTCAGGTTAAATACAATTCCAGGGCAGAAACATATTCTTAGGATGTTTTACCTAAAAACATGAACCTCAATGATGCTAGCAGTAAGTGAAGAGTTAAATGAGGACAAAGAGGAAGCAAGCTGAAGTCACTAAGAGATGCAGGACCCATCAGGCAGCTACAAAAAATATCTCTTTAGCACTAAAAGAACAACCCACATGATGTTATATTCACTTCAGTTTGCCGTTATAAAGCGTATATAGTAGAAGTTGATGCTGTAATTCAGAGAATCACTTTAAAGTTACACCCTGTATACGTAGGGAGCTGTGTGGTGTCTCTCTGCTGCTTATTGGTGAAAAGTTCTGAGTTGAGAGCCCACTCTCAGTTTGACCAATTCAAACTCGTTGCCATGGAAATTCTTTAAAAAAATACACAATGAAAATGTCTACTCACCACTTAACGACCTGATTAACATAATTGTGAAGTTTAATGTTTCAAAAATGTCAAAATGGTTTTCAAGTTCTGCTCCAGATAGCAACTGATTATTTACAAAGAGATCACTACATCCACCACATTTTATTCGGTGGAATAAAAAGCAGATTGTCCCCATTTTTGCTGTTTTTACAATGAAATAAAACCAGTTCTAGCAAACCAATAGTAACATTCAGCTTCACATCGTTGTTGCCATTAGAGATCGAAGACAAAAACTAGAATGCCACGCAGTAGTGCTCATACCTCCACCAAGGCCTTCCCCCTGATGAAACCACAATTAAATTCACTAGATCCAGATTTTTATTTGGATCAAGTGAAGTCATTCCCTTAAACATAATTTAATTAATCAAGATTCATGAATTTTTCTCCGAGGAATCAACAATAATGGTGAAAAATGTCCTATATGAAAAAAATCCTGGTCGTGCCACCTGATCCAGATCAAGATTCAATGGCTTCTTTCCTGACCCATACCACATCAATCTACCAAGTTATGTGGTTATCCATGCAGCAGTACTTTGGTAATGCTGCTAAATAAAATAAACAAACAGTGACAAAAACTCCCTCCTTATTTCCGAAAGTTGGGAATAAAGGCCTGGATATGACCCTCAATCCACATCTGCACCAACATTGAATGGGTTCTTCTCCGACCCAGGCCCCTTCTCTCCACTTTTTTACTTATTTAATTCACAAAAAGACTGAGCTCTTGTTTTTTTCCACTATGTGATCTTCTCAATTTACCCAACATGACTTCACCCTTATCTCACTCTATTGCATCTTTATTGCAACACTGCAACTTTCAGCCTCCTCCTACAAACATTTCCTTGTACTTTAGGTTTCACAATGAGAATGTGATTAACCTCAGCAGAGACTAAGAGAGAGAGACAGTGATGAGCTCATGAATAATGTATAGAGACAATATTACAGAGGAAGGAGGAGGAGGAGGAGGCAATTTTTTTCGTTCTGTCAGGAGAATCAGACGGATCAACAGCTGAGAGACAGGCTTTTTGTTCTCATGTGTGTCAGCTGGGATTTACTTCATATAACCTCTCTATATTTACATCAGAGAGGGAAAGAAAACATAATAATCAAGAGCTGCATTCTGTAATTTGGATCAATTTTCACTTTTTACTGAGGTTTTTTCTTTCTTTCAAGAAGTGCTTTCAAAGTTCCTCCCACCATCTTCTGACTGAAACGACTTGTAGACTAAGAGAATTAATAGGGAAATAAAAGTTTACTGGCTTCTTGGTAAAGTGCAAAGAGTTAATTTGGTTTTAATGAACTGGGCTTCACTTTGAAAAGTGAAGCCAAGGGTACAACATTTTTGTTTACAATTCAGCCTTTTGTCTGACTTAATATATACTTTTTTATTTTGATTTTATTTCATACAGAATAATAAAATATGAAGCCTTAAAACCTTTAACCTTTAAAATGATGGGAAAAAGAAGATCCTCCCTTATATCATCATGTTTTTAAGTTCAGCGAAAGTTAAGACAGGAAGACGTCTTCTTGCCTCCTAAGTGACATGAACAGTTCTCGCCATCTCCAGGCTCCACCAGCTCATTCTCTGATTTCATCAATCACAACCTGACAAACATACCTTCAGCCAATCACCCGTAAGCTGTCAAAGTTTAAAATGTCCTCCCTTCTGTCATTCAGCTGTCAATTTAGCACAGTGCTCACTGCACCACCTCAACCCTGGATAATCATTCATCTCCAATCAGAAGCCTTCATGGGACGTCCCTACTTCCTCGAAGCTCCGGGGGAAAATCCCCCTCAGATCTGAAGCTCATATTTCAAAGCTCTGCTTCCATGGTGTTCTACTTCCTGCTGGAGTCTGAACGCCAAAGTCTATTCCTCTCTTTACCACAATTTGATTTCATTCCAATTTACACTCTCTCCCTTTTAAGTCTCCTCTGACGGAAATTACGTGAGTTATTCTGTTCATCAATAGTTACATTCAGTGGTGTAGTGCAGTGTATACACAAGATAATCAAGTATCCCACTTCTAAATATTCTCTTTCAGTTGTGTGCTGCAAGCCAATTTGGTCCTCAGATAGCCAAAGCATTGGTTTTAGATATGAGGAGTGGTGATTGGTTAGGTAAGATTGGAATAACACATTCATCCTTAGCTGGAGTGGCTGCTTTAAAAAAAAGATTTGGGGGAATAAATCACCACTAGCTGCATTGCCTACAGTAACTGCTCATTGCAAACTTCTTTTATTGTTGCCCATTTTAATAAAATGTAAATATAGGCCTAAAATTGTGGTTCCGGTTGTAGCTTTAACACGACACCACTGATGAACAATAATATCTACACTTTTATGTCACAGTATCACATTACATAAACTATGCATCTGTATCAATACTCTACAAATACATGGTCGAATAACAAGCAAGCAGGGAAGAGGGATGGAAGTGTGTGGTTTTGGTGGTTTATGAGTAAATCTATCACAATTCAGTGACAGGATATAGCGACATGCAATTTCTCTCTTTTAGAACCTAATTAACGTACCATGCTTTCTGTATTTTGTGGAAAAAATCTGTCTCTTCAGAAATAAATTGCAATAACTTCTGATTTCTAGTCTGTTTCAAACACATCTCATCTCCCTGTCGTAGACGATTAGAAAAAAATCTTCATCCATGTCCTCATCCACAGTTACTTGTTTTTCCCACCACTGATGTCAAAATCATCTTGAAAAAACAAAATTCAGCTGGGAGTAAAAACAAGTTCATCCTTAATTAGCAGGAACATGCAACCAGATTTAGTTTTCTTCTAAATAATTTATCAGAAGATGTATGTGTTTAGAAACGGAAGCTTTCAGAGTGTGTGTGATTCGAATCATCTCCTTCTCCTCAGTGACAGTCCTGGGAGGATGACATAATATACTGAGCTGCTTGATGTAGTGAGGTCATCAGAGAGAGGTATTATGGGAGCACCTCTAAGTGGCACCCATGGGACATTTGGGATGGAGGGAAGAGGCGGGGTGGATTGTATCTCTTATATTCTCCATTTCGGATGAGCTACAAACAAATACTTTGTGTACATCTTTATCAATTATATTCGTGATGTACGAGTGAAGATTAAAACTTGAATCTGTGTAGAAACACAAAACAGCCGAATATAAGATCATGAATATCACTTGAGGTGTCACTACCTGTGCTTTGAGTCATTAACTAGTCAACTAATCCAGTTAATATGCTCCAACAAGGACATTATGTTTTTATCAGTGTTTGTTTGTTAGCAGGATTAGGCAAAAACTCTTAGACAGATTATCATGAACCTTTGTGTAAGGATGTGTTATGGGTCAGGGAAGAACCATATAATTTTGGCATGGATCCGGATCAGGGGGCAGGTCCAGTAATTATTTATCCACTTTCTTTAACATTGCAAAGTAGGGTTTTCTTTCCATCCCTTTTTTACAGGTGGCTGAACAGAGGTCCTGCAGTTTCACTTCACCACATCACCATCACTCCTAAAACATCCAATCACCAAATGTCACAGATCCACAAATAGATTCAGACATCACACTTTTAGCATTTTGTCCCAAAAATGATGTTTTCAGTTCAGATCTAGTCAGGAGCTTAGCCGCAGACCGCACAAACATGATGATGTCACAGCAAAAGCTCAGATGTCAGCTGACCAGACAACAGCCTCCGTCATCAAACATTTATCCAGACACATTTGGCTAAAATGCATTACAAGTTATTAATGTTACTGCATTAATAACATGATCCTGTGTTAAATAAAAGCTCTAGAAACAAAATAACACTGAATTTAACTGTGTCCATAAATAGATAAGCAGTTTGAACTCAAATGAACTTACAAATCAGACATCCTGTCAGTGCTCCATCCTACTGTCTCCTTTCTTTCACTCCTCTGTTTCTGTACACATTCATCCTCTTCTTTTGTTCCTCCAGAGGCTCTTATTCACATGCTTTCAGTCACCAGCTCTGGAGGTGCTGTGACGTCGGCAGGTTCAACAGAACAACAACCCTCATGGCGTCTGTTTGGCTTCTCTTATGGACAGTGGGAGAAAGTGGAGACGTATATTGTCTTTCTTTATATACAGTTACACTCAGAAGGTTGGGGGGGTTTCCTCATTCTTCAATGGAAGATGTTAGTTCTGAAGCTCTTTCATTGTTCATCACACTGTTATTTGATTAAAAAATAATTAATGTTTTATTTGAAAAATTCATAAAAAAAATTAAAATGTCTTGTTATCAAAGATATGAACTAAAATTATCATGTTACAGAAGCTGAAGGTAGTGATTAATACTTAAGTTCGAATTCTAATTTGACCAATTCAGCCTAACATTTGAATTTGATTGTATAAAAATAATAATTTCAAGAATATTCATTCAATGAAGGGCTTCTTGAGTTCCACGGCTGAAGAGAATGTGAGGCAAGAAGGTGTTGGGAACCAGTAGAGAAATCTTTTTTACTTTCAGATTTTATATGAAAACATGGGGTTAACCCTAACCCTTTTACATGCACAGACATAAAAGTTTATTCAACCACTTAAAATAGCCGTGTCAAATATGACTATGAGGATTGATAAGCATATGAATGCATTGGTATAAAACAACCAAAGAACATTTGTCTGATAGTCATCTGTCATCAGATGTCGTCACTGTGTGGCTACACAAGCAGGTCCTCGAGCTGTGGGCCTGTTGATAATTGTTTATGTGTTAACAGAATATGGCAGATATGAATATGAATGTGCGAGGGTGTTACAACACGAAATGTGCCATCTGGAGTGGTTCTCGTGACGCCTGTGAGGGTTTCAGGGATCATTAGAAACACGCTCTGCAACAGAGCAGCTCTTAATGGAAATATATTGTGGTCGCTAGGCTTTGAAAACAACTTGGCATGGAGACACCCTAAACAACGAATGCTCGGTCAAGCTGTTCTCAATGTCAGAGGGCCAACGGTCAGAGGCTTGAGTTTTTCACCGGACGACTACGGTCCGACGACAGTGGAGAACTGGGGAGAGAGATGAGAGGAGCAGAAGGCACGTTTCATGTTGTCATGCATGTACAGGCACCGCAACAAACACCCCAACACACACACACACACACACACACACACACACACACACACACACACACACACACACACACAGGTGGATGTGATGCATCTACAGTGTAGTCCGCACACACGGCCGAGAGTGGAATCATCTTGGTCGGTGTCTCACCAAGCGTCTCTTCTCGAGAATGAACGTTGCTCTAACACAGCTAATCCACTGCACTGCCAGTAATGGGAGGCAACACTATAGGCATGTTTGGCCAGCATCCAGCACAAACACACACACACACACACACACACACACACACACACACACACACACACATACACTGAGGAATCCACAAAACCATCATCATCCAATTTCATTACCTGACAGGAGTGAGGGTGTGGTCAGAGAGAAACTTAGATCCTCTCCACCAGAGAGGGAAACTAGTGGTGTTGACAGCTGACATTGCTCCTGCACATGCCACCCTCACAAATCCCCCAAGGCCCCCCCCCACCACACACACACACACACACACACACACACACACACACACTGCTGCACAGCCGAGCCGAGCAGAGGCAGATGTCATCCAAACTCATCTTTCTCCCTAGTCTCTCTATTCTTATTTCCTCGTGTATGTGGAGCGTATCCCCCACCCTCCCCCCATCCCTTCCCCTCCTCTCCTCCTCCTCCATCTCTCTGCATCCCCCTGCAGTGCTACAGCGCGCCCCTCGTTCAGCCGCCAGCCGGCAGATGGAGGAATAAAAGGACAACACGGCGGACAGGCAGAGCAGCTGATGCCTTGTGTTCGCCCTGGCAACAGAAAAGATGAACGTGGTGGAGAAATGATCATCGTCTCCCTTCTTACCTTCTCTTCTCTCTCTCTCTGTGTATCTCCTCCTCTCCCTCTCTCTCTCTCTGTGTCTGTATCCTTCCTGACCGCAGCCACACTGTTTCTCTCGCTCTGATTCCTCCTTCCTCCTTCCTCCTGCCTTCTTCCTCTTCCTCCGGCTGCTGCTCTCACAAACCTCCTGCCGCTGAGTGTCTGCCTCCTCCCTTCCCCTCTCTTTCTTTCTCTCGCTGCCCCTCCCCTTACCCCCCCCCCCCTCTTTGCATCTGGTGCTCTCTCCGTCCACAGCAGCAGCGGATGAGGAATGAACGAGGAGGGGATGAGATGTTGTATCTTTCCTGCCTGTGAGATGCTGTTTCCTCAGTTTGCGTCTCATGAGCCACAGAGCACATCTGTGTTTCTGATCAATAAACCTCTGCTGATGTTTCAGAAACCTGACACTGCAGCTGTGAAGGGATTTCCAGAATCTGCTCAGACTCTTCTTCTTCTTTCTACATAAAAAAAAAAAGGACTTACTAATTTCTCAACTCCAGACTCTTCATCCTGATTTGAACAAACACATATCGTCGATTTGAATAAATCAAAGAGTGGAAAAACACACTTCTAAGCCAGACTACACTTTGACCCTGAACTTTTTTACATTTTGGTCGAGTTTCAAACCTCCCGTTTAACTTTAATTTAAATATTGTTCTGCTGTCCCCCCAAAAAACGACTTATACTGTTTTAATAATAAAATACTTTATAAATACTACATGCATTTCAAACCAGCAGATTTGCTGCTTCAGGTTTATGTTCTTTGTGTTCAAGAGAGTGGCAGCTTGAAAACAGGTAAAAAATCTATATTATTATTTTGCAACCAAATAGCTGAATGTTGGAAGAACCCTCATGTTTACCTGCAGATCTCACTGGAGGCTCCTCTCAGAAAAACTGACGTGTGGCTCTGTGACTAGTTTATTGATACTTCATTAGAGGCACAAATCTGGTCCCCTTCTCTCTGAGTTGGGCATGACTATGGCCGAGGTTGGCTGCTGGTTCTTTGTCTGCCTGCATGTAGAGCACACGGCAGCCTCTTAATGACGGGGTAACCTCCCCACCTGACACACACACACACCTTCACTCCTCTCCATTCACATGTCTTATTGTCAGTCTTTATGCCTGCATGCCATCCCTCTTCCTCATATATGGAACACAACAAACCTGCAGAACCCCAAAAAGTGAAGTGCAGACACACAAACATGTGACAAACATGCCGATATGTGGGTTTTGTTATATATTCAGCCAATGCTGTTCTTAATTAGCTGTGAGTGACCCTAATTAGGGGCTTCATCCCTCAGAGGCTGAATTTGAAGACCAATAACATAAAAATGGCGCAATTAGCTGTCCCATCTTGAGATGTGTCCCTCCATCCCAGAGAAACGTAGGGTTCGTCGGATTGGATCCTTCCCGGCCCAACCTATCCCAGGATTCATTGTTCTACAGTTACAAATTGCTTTTTCAAAGAGGTAAATGTACCTTCAAACGACGATACATCCCATGCTTGAGTACCTGATTCGACTAAACTGAACAGCTAAAACCAAGAGGCGTTAAAACATTCATGTCGTGTCTAACTTCAGCTGTGTTGCTAGGCAACAGCAGTAAGGGCGGTACGTGCTGGTGACGCCTATCAGGGGAAGCCTCTGGAGATCAGAGCATTTACTAACATCTGACTTCGGTTCGTACTTTGCGTTCTGGAGGCTGGTAGACCACATGCGTTCTCCAAAGGATGATCCCTTGAATTGAGACACAGCTATAAAGATATTAGGAAAGAGAGTACAGGGGAGAAACTGAGCATAAGGTACCACATGACCAAGGTTTCTGGTCATGTGGTACTGACTTGCATGAATATGTCATCTATGCTTCTTATTAATTCCTGTAAATCTTTTAAACTCCCAAACAATTTTAAGGGTAAAAGTCAATCTGCTTTCGTTGTGCAAATAAATCCATGTTTTGTTTAAATTGTTATATTTAGTTCATATTTGACGACCCACAGCTGGAGATTTTATAAACTGCATTTATATCAATGTGAGTGGGATTTCATATTGAGGAACATGTCCTTTTAAATGGAGATTATAACAGTTTGAGGACGTAATCTTTTGGTTCATGTAATATCTGGACGCTGAAGAGATAAATGTGTGAGGTTTCTTACTCAGAGAAATACTTATCAATGTATGATGTCCCTGTAAATCAAACGTATTAATATATTGATAAAACAAACCTTTGACTCCTGACCTGTTCCTGCCAAGGCAGTGCCGAGGCAGCAGGTCAGCTGGATAGAGGCTGCAGATCCACTCCAAACATCCCCATTAATTACATCAGAGGTTGTTATGGGTCTTTGGCCAAATTGATTCAGAGGCATCTGCCAACCTCTACCCCTCTCCGGGGAGCAGCAAAAAGCCGGCCTGATGTCCACGATGAAGGGAGCCGGAGGTCCAAGCTCTCTCCTCACCCCACAAATAAACAGGGTCTTTGGGTGTGTTCAGTCAGCTCTGGAGGGGCCACACTGGATGGAGCTGACAGCAGATAATAGGGCACATGCAGGAGATGTGTTGTGACCAAGAAATGATGACACAATGTACTTACTTACTTTTAAAACTGCAGCAGAGGCTAGAAAAGACCTGTAGTGAAGTCTGCCTTACTCTTGTCATTTCCTCTGGTGTCTCTTACCTCACTGATCCTGTAAACAGAATGGAAAACTAGAAATTGAATAAATGTAATGAATCCAATGTTAAACATCCCCCCCCCCGCACACAACCGCCGCCCTTAACTACACCACCATATATAGATAGATAGATAGATAGATAGATAGATAGATAGCCCCCCCCCCCCACACTTTGAGAACCACTGCTATACATCAATAGTCACTCTCTGAACAATAATTTAGTAAATATGTATATAAGTGAAATCGGATAAAGAACCTATTTAGATAATTACCTAATTAAACTTGGAGGAAGGATGTGGTATGGGAATAAGGGAAGAATCCATGAACATTTTTCAATGTGGATCCAGGTGTTACAACCCCGGCTGTGTATATATGTTATTGTTCTGTTCCTCCTTCTAGAGTGTGACCAGTCTTCTTGAGTGAGTGAGTGTGTGTGTGGGTGCCTGATTGCTAGCAGGTTGGACCTGCTGATTGACGTGAGCCACCTGATTGCTGCTACAGGATTGGCCAGAGGGAAGAGAGGAGCATATTTGAACCACTGACTGACTGCAGTTTTCCTCTTTCCACCAATTCTCCCACAACCAACTTGGACCAGTGTCGGATGAATTATTGTTTTGTTTGCGTATGGATGAAAATAGAAAACTGTGTGTGGTAGCCCTGTAGGAGGGAGAAGTAATTTTCTTTTACCCTTTTCTCCTGTGTTTCCTGGTTTAGTAGTTAGGTAAGCTTTTGTCTTTTTGTTAACATTTTTGGTTTGTAGCAGGAAGGTAGGGAAATGGCTTGTTTTTGTTTGTTGTTTTGGCCTGTTCTCTCTCTGAAGTGTAAATAAAAAGCTACCCGTAAACTAAAATACCTGGTGACACTGGACTGCTTGGGAGTGGGAGAATGGGAGAAGCGCCATTATGTTATGTCAAGAACCTTTTGATCATATTGATAAGGGATATTTCAGGGAATTATTCATGCATCTTGATGAAAAAAGTCACGCAGGAGTGATATCTATGAGTGTGGGAAATTTGGTGCACCTTGATTGAAAACGGGGTTGGGCCTCAGCGGAGGTATGCCCTCTACCGATAGCCATTCTTGTTCAGACTCTAATGAAACATGTCTCTGCAAAGCTTTTAATGTTGTGTGCTGACCCCATATAAAGCTTTTTATTAGGCACAGAGTGTGCACCGTGCAAAATCAGGTATAATAAATGTGCCCACTCAGACATATATAAAAATGGTGAAAAGATGATAAGCTCTTAGATGATACACTGTAATCCCACAAGTTCATTTTTTTCTGTAATGTCAACAAGACAGGGCATCAGAAAGTTTAATCAATGGGATTCCAGGAATTATGAACTTTGTGCAACTTTGCTTTGTTTTGTTACTTTATTCATTTAAGTGCACGAACAAAGGTCAAAGGGTCATTCAGTGTATAATTATCGCGCCTTTGGGTCACATGAAAGATTCTCAGATCCTATATGGGAAATATGAACTAATCAAATTTGTTTCACCAGCCGTGTCTCCCATTGTATAGGCCACATCTATATCTTATAGGTATGCTATCCTCTATTTAAAGAAACTTACTGCAAAAGTTGAATTACAAAGAAACTAACAAACTTTGTAATGTCATCAAAACCTCCAGAGAGTGTAATCTTTTGTTCTTGAGTCATTGCTCAGATATCGTGACTTATCTGAGTTGACATCACATTACTAATGTTGTTGAACAGCAGCTAGTACCACTTTCTTGTTTATGATAACCCTCTCTGTCGGCAGTGTTAAATGTTAATTCTAAAAAAAATTCTTAAAGGTCAAATCAATTTCCAATCGAGGCTAAATTTTGATTATGGCTACCATAACTTGCCCATATCAAGTTGTGGAGGAGGATTAAGAGAGAGAGCTGAAGGTATCATATAACTGATAATATGATATTTACTCTTCTTTCTTTTATCAGGTCATTTTTCTGGAAGCAGGAGGCTTCATGTCCTCTCAGAATAATGCCTTCCCGGCGCCGCACCATTCTCTCAGCCGCACGTCATCAATAGGATTCTCTGTCTGGCCATAGCTGCTTTTTCTACAGACACTTAGGCTCCTCCAAGGCCTCTGACAGCTCGCACCTCTGCATCGTCTGAGGGGGGGGGGGAGTTAACAAATCAGGTTTCAAAACCCTAAATTTTGAAAACACTGCTAACAAATTTACTTCACTTGTAATTTATGTTGGTCTAAATATTTGAATGAACAGTTTTTTCAATAAAAATGATTGGTGACAAGAATGTAAATGGTTTTCCTCTCATTTACATCTCCAGTCATAATTCCAGAGAGATGTAAGGCCAAGGAGGACTGTGGACATTTTTTTTTTTTGACAGCTGCTTTTTTGAGACCTATATAAGATTGCTGGGAAATGTTTCATCATTGTATGGCTGCTGCAGAGCTGCATTAGCGTAAAGTGAATTATAAACCTCTGTGAGACTCGACAGAGGCAGGATTTCTACTCACTAGCAGCAGGGATCGTAGAGCAGGTGGCGTCAGCTTCCTTTATGGGACTTTTGGCAGAAATATATTAGATAGTTTTGCTGCCAATCCTGGATTGTAAACTTAAGTGTTGGCAAACAATCGTCTCCATCTGCTACAGCTGAAAACAGTCTAATCTTTTTCTCACAGTGCTTCACAGCTCAGCAGCCGTCTGTCTGTTGTTTGGTCCCTGATGTTCCACAAATGAACTAAATACTTTCGATAAAATTCGCTCAACAAGATTTTTATACGAATTTAGAAATTAACGTAATGAATACCTCCTGACTTTGCAAACACATTGACACTATAAGAAGTTATTTCAGGTTTTAACTGTTTTCTTGTAAACTACATCTTATCCCACAGACTTTCCTTTATAAGATGGCCCATATCTCTGTTACATTTCAAGGCACAGAAAACCTCTGTTCAGAGCAACTTCAGCTTTATGTGACAATAAGGCATAACCAAAGTTGAACCTGGCTCAAATTCGTCTCTGTCTCAACATGACGTCATGTGGCAAAGTGATGCCAATCGAATATTGTACATGCAAGCCCACATTCCAAGTGTTAGTAGGTCGAACACTGTGTCTGCTGTTAACCTCACAGTCATCCAGTCTGTGGGAAAGGGATTATAAACCAGTATTGAATCAAACTGATGGGTCGGCCATTTGGACTTTCAGGATCATGTTTCATCAATACCTGAAACGACAAGCTGATTAAATAGAGAGCCGGCTTTAGCAGCAGACTCACTAATGACAAGGAATAATTCTGAAGGAGCTCCGGAGCATTAACACAGGCCAAGAGAACAGAACATTACAAACAGGCAGGTTTAAAACCACTGCTACACTAGAAAGTTTGAAATGTGATAAAGTAATATTCCTCACCATCTTTCCCTGCACCTATTACAGTGAACTGAGCTTTTCAAATGTCCTTAGTCACACTTTCCTTCTTGCTAGAATAAGAATCAATAGCATCATTGTGGAGACAAATCACATCACTGTGTGTAGTCACAGTTGAAACCGGCTTGATCTGCAGTAGCTCTATATATCTGGCTCTCAGGGAAGAGGAAGTTCCTCAAGTTAGCGGTCCGCTTGTCTCAGCGGCTCGATGCTAATTGGATCATGTGCCCAGTACCACAGCTCCAGCAGGTCAAATGACTGGGATGTGTAGCTCCCCGCCACTAAGTGGTCCATCGATCAGTCAGCTGAGCCTGTAGGCTGATGGGATGTGCTGCAGCAGGCGGAGGCAGGATTTGGCAGGCGGGTAATGGTTGCAAAATACGATGCATTCCTCCACAGATGGGAAGCGCTGCCTCGGCTAATAGAGGGAGGTGTTCATTACAGACAAAGTAGAAAATCCAGTGAACAAGATTAGTCAATTTCCTGTGGGAATTCAGTTCCTCACACAGAGAGTACATTTGAATTTAGCTGCTATCAGATGGAAACTTTGTCTCTTCAAAATGCCTCAAAAAATCTAAAGACTCCAATGCATCACAATGCAAATTCAGGTTTATCTGGTCAAAAACTGATAAAAGAAGAACGATGAAACGATCTATGAAAAACTTCAATGATAAAAATATAAAAAGACAATAAAAAACAAAAGCAGTTTTTACTGAGGGCCTGCTTCAGCTGATCTGTTGATTGTAGGACTTAAAACAATAAAAGCATGATCCCTCTTTTTATGCCTCGATCATGGGACTTTTAACAGCATTTGATTCTCTGACCTCAGTCTACTGTTATCCTCTATCATTCCCATCAACATAAATAAAAGTAAAAAGCACAATTGTTTATTATGAGTTTGGCATTTTAGAAAAAAGCGATGTTCTTTTAATTTTGGCAGACTTAAGGAAATATTACCTTTACTATTAGCAAACCAGCACCTTTAACAAAAGAAGTGGCTGAGGGCCTTAAGCAAAACTGAGACAATAATAAGTAGTAACCAGGGGGGTTATTTACTTGTACATTTACTAAATGAAGACAGGTCAAAGGCCACGTCCCCTCGTCCCTGTGGCTGCTTCATGATTTTTATTTTACTCACAGACAGATGAGACTTTAAATCCAGTCCTTCAACTAGATCAGGATGCTACTCACCGAGCCATTTTACAGTGCATTTAAATATAAACCTACACAACACATGTGAGATTTGATTTGCACCCATTGTGATCCTCGTCAGTTTGTTCTAGTGACCCAGTGCTCAAGAATAAGGCCCAGCAAAGCCAGCTTTAGCTTCCCAGCACACCAAATCCAAGCTTTGAAGAGCCGGCAAGGAGCAGTCTCTTGGGCTGTAAAGCAACAGCAATGCTGCCAAACAAACGCCGACATAAAACTTCTGTGGCTTTCAAATACCTCGTCACTCAGGGTGATGAAGTGTGGCCATCTGGATTTATGGGTAAAATGCCCAGTCAACATCGACTACACCAACAAGAACCACCCCATTAACACCAGGATTCGTGTGAACATTCAGTCAAGTCAAAAAGCCTTCTGCTGCTGTGGCTGCAGGCATCATGAAGTGCAATAGCCCAATATTGTCCAGCTTGAATATGAGTGGTGAAGGAGCAAATGTCGAGCTCTTTCAAATCCTGTGCATATCCTTTTAAAACTAGGCTTGTCTGTTCTCAAATGCTTTGTTTATTGTCTGCTGTCACACTGTGTTCTTCTTCTTCTTCTTCTTCTTCTTCTTCTCATATCATAGATTTCAGAGTTTTTCTCACGTCTCCTGCAAATGTCTAACATGTGCTTGTTTAAATTTGCTGTGTCCCTCTGTGGATGCCCCTTGCTTTAATTCTTTTAGCCTTTTTTTACTTCTCTTTTCAGCTGTGTCATGTTTAGTCTTCATTCTCCTGTGGTGATTAACTTGTTTTCAAGCTTTAGTGATATTTGAATGACTTATTCACTTTGGATAATGACACCCAGTACAGCACATACCGCTGCCAGGACCCAAAAGTGTCCCTCATGAAACCAAACATAAATTCACTAGAGGCATCATTTTTGAGGGATCTCTAGATTGTCCCTGTTAAATATATATTAGCACATTAAAAAACACATTAGCAAATTGAACTTTATTAGAGTCTGCAACAAGTCAGTGAGGGATCCGAACATCTTAGTCCTTCAATCAGTGCAGATATTGAGATTTTCTTACAGTTATCGTCACCAAATGCCAAAAAATGTGTTCATGACACAAAAAAGGCTGTAAAAGAACCAGAGGCAAAACATTTTGAGTTATAATCAAGCTGTTAAAGTAAGTTCTTAACTAATGTTCACACACATCATCAATGATAACAGACAAGCCTGTTTAATTTAAAGGTATTTATTTCCATTCCACACACAAACAAACACACACACACGTGACTGTTTACAAAAACTTTTCAAACTCATAAAAGAGTATATATATATATATATATATTTATTTATAGGATTTTTCAAGAGAAATGTATACAAGTGATAATTGGCACATCCAGGAAGCAGACTTTATCCTCGGCTTTGCATAATGCTTCCTATTTGTCCAACAGACGATTAAAGTTAGGCACGTTTTGCAAGGGCAGCTTCAATAAAAACAGAAAGCTTTCAGCTTAAACAGCTACAATATAAATTCATTGAAATATATAACCCCAACCAGGGATCCAGCCCCTTAGTCATTCAAGATTCATTTTCTAAAAAATTATCACAATATCAATAAACCCCAGAAAACTCACACACTGACTTACTGTTGATTTCAGACGAAAACTGGAAGTAAATTTTAAACTCACTTCAGTGCAATTAACAATATATTAATCTTCATTTTCAAAAGACTACATAATGATTTCTTATTATCTATATTATATTAAGCAACACTGACATCTACTGGTTATAACCAGCAAGATCAGACATCATGCACACTCATTTAAAAAAAAATGTTCTTCCTTATGAATGAATCTCTTTAGTGGCTGTTTCCCAGGTAAGAAGTGTTCTTTGTGATTTGTCATTAAAACAAGCAAGTTTAAAAAAAGAATAAATAACCTGAGGGAGAAATGTGCCTGACGTCCCGTGATTTGAAATCAGTCATTTCTTGATCCAACGTTTCTAACTAATTCTCACTGAAGGGATTTCCCTCCCAGCTAGACAAATGTTTTTTCAGTTGTTCTTCCCATCGTCAGGTATGAAGTAGGGGTTCTCGTGGCCAGTAGTAAACATGGACGAGTAATGGGACGTAGTTTTACCTTTGAAGGTCCTCATGGGTTCAGGGTTGAGATCGTATGATCCGGACTGAAACGTCAATGAGAGCAGGCAGTGTGTTAGTGTCATTTAGATGTTGGGATGGCGCACATTTACAGACTAACACCCAGAAAAGCCAAGTATACATGGACAACAATGACAATCATCAGCATGCAGTGAAAATAAACTATTCAGGCCTATCCCCAACCTAGTATGAGCTGAGTTTCTTTCGTTGCTTGAAGATGAAAGCATGCTGCTTTCCACAAAAATCACAAAAGGTTTCCTGTTTCCCAGAAACCCCACCACCGTGATTCTCACTGGGGCCTGTGTAAATTACCAGCATGGAGGGATCAAGACAAATTTATGTCTGAAAGCAAAGCCATTCCTTACCTTCTTCCATCCTGTATGCTTCGGCACAAACCCCTAAAGTAACACACTGGGAGTCAGGCAAAGCAGGGCGAAAGGGAGGGAGCTACGTGCTGGCACTATTTTTACAGTTCCAGTGAGGCGGTGGAACTGATTGGCGTGCATATGGTTGAAAACATATAATCAAAGGATCTTATTGGTTGTTACCAGGGTCATGTGATCAGTGATCAGCTTAATCTGATAGATAAGTATTCAAAATGTAAAGAAAGGTGCAATCTGGATACAAGATGTCAAGGCATTTTTGACCACATTAAGGACTGATTTTACATTCCTATGCAAGTGTGAGTCTGCTGTATAAGTCACTTACGAGATCTGAGATCACAAAAGAACATAACTCACCACTCCGTTGTTTTTAGGACACAAGTCCACCGACCGTTGAGTCGTGCCCCCTTCTCTCATTTCCATGGCAGGAGCTGACTCCCAGTCCGTGGTGGCACGCGGGATGGGTGTGACGCCAACAGGCCAGGGCTTGTTAGATTCAACGTTTGATGAGTATGGACTACTGCAGCAGTCTGGTTTGCTGTCCGAGAATCTCCTCCTGAGGTTCAACACAGAGTTTAAAAAAACAACCACGCCTGATGTTTTTTATTCCTTTAGGCCATTCAACTCAGCTGTTGGTTTTTAACTTTCTCTAAAGCTAAATTCAACTCTATTTTGTTTGCATAGCGCCAGATCATAACAAGAATTATAGTAAAGATACTCTACACAGTAAGGTTGAGACCTAAAACATCAGAGAAAAAAATCCAGCAGGTCCCAAAATGATAAAATTCATTAGTTTGAACTATTAATGTGTTACATGTCCAATGTTATTCAATTTAACCCACTCCCACATTGACTTTTCTGTTGTTGGAAATACTCACTAGGGAAATTAAATGTGTATTAATCAACCGCTGAAAATAGTACCCAACAAATGTGCTATTTACTCCTGTTTGAGTAATATGTGCTAAAAAATACAGCATCAAACTGAAAATAAATAATTGAATTACAATTTTAACTATATTTTTGTGTTTTGTGTCGGAAAGTACTAATAGAAGAACTAATCCATTGTTACTTTAGTCTTTTCCTATTATAACTTCATCTTTAGTATTCATTTGGTGTATTTGCAGGTAAAAAAAACATTGAAATTAAAACTGGGTTAAACCTTTTTAAAACCAACAAAACTGTGGGATTTTTCAGATGTCTATGTATCAAACACTGTAATGGCTGATGGGGCTGTGCGATATGGCCCAAAATTATTTCAAAATAAAAATGTTCATGACAACCTCTCTAAAGACAGACGTTTGCCCCTGAGTCAGGGTCTTCTTTTTAAACTCTTCTTTATAAGCAGATAATGACAAACACTAACTTAGGGCTGATCGTGTTCGGCTGGAGGATAAGTAACTTTTTATTTTAACATTCTCACCAGAAGAAGAATATGATCAAAGCCAGGACCATGAGGAGAAGAATTCCTCCGAGTACAGAGGAGACGACCACCACTGCTAGCAGAGAAGCTGTTGAGACACAATTTAAGATGTATTATTAATTTATGCCAGAGCATATTTGGTACGACTTCTGCTACATAACTTTGTGTTGTTACTTACAGTCATCGCAGTTGAAGCCAGAGTATCCAAATGGACATCTGGAAAAAACAAACCAGTCAAACATATTTCCATGTCTTTTCTGTAGCATGTAAATAGTGTTTAACACTGATTCCACAGACACCTTGAGGCTGACATGTGCAACTAAGATTTAAAATTATTGCACTCACTTTACACACTCGTTTTCCACTGCCCTATACCCACTCTGACAAGCTGGAAAAGAAACACAATAACTGAAGCAAAAACACATGTCAACAATGTCCTGCACACATGTATGAGAACATAGAAGTTTCCAGCTCTGTCATGGGCAGATGGAGAAGTATAGTTTTTCCTGCATACAATGAAAATATGAGCACAATCACGGCCCCTTCATATGGAGGCTAAATGAGGACCTTTTAAAAAAAAAAATCTTGTGAGAGGAACTTCATGCAGAATATCTGAAACTAAAGGTCCTGTTTCCAGGGTACCATCCCCGTTAAAAATAAATAAATTAAAGACGCTGTGGGTCGTCTGCTCATAAAGTCTCGAAGCTACAGAGCACAATTAAGATTTTTCAAAAATAAAAGCCACTTCACAAACACTTTAAACATTACCATTCTTGGTAAAGGAGATAAATAAAGAATATTCAAGAGTCGCTTTTACCTCTGCAGCTGGTGGTTGAGTACACGTCGGAGACAAAGCCAAATTTACAGGGACATGAAAAGCGGCCTTCTTCATCCGTGCAATTTGCAGTGGAGACATCACACGGAAATGGAACCTGCGCACACAGGCTTACGCCTAAGACGGAGCGAATTCAAAACACACGTATGAGGAAAAATCCTCTTGAAATAATGTCAGATAACATGTTATATAAGCTTCCCCTCCAAAAATACACCCACACTTCCCTTAAATTGGTTAGTGTCCCAGCAGCATTACTTACTATTGAATGTCACTTGAGAAAAAAATCCATTGGAGTTCTCTGCTTCTTTGATAGCATTGTTAATAGCGGCAGTGACAGTCTCTTGAGTGGAGTTGATGTTATCCAAGATATCAAAGATGTTATTCACAGTTGCTTGAATGCTTCCATTTCTAAAGGATTATAGAGAAACACCAAAATGGAAAGTAGATATTTTTAAACCTGTGGCATAATATGTTTGTATGGGGGCAGAAAAGAAAAAGTACTCACAGAAGTTCCACCACATCAGATCGTTTATACCCGGTCTGATCTTGCAGGATCTTTCTGAGCTAGAAAGCAGATAAAACATGGTTTAATGAGAGGAGCATCTATTCTAACCCGACCGAGTTATAGGTGGTGATATCTTCCACAGACATTTTGGTTTATGTTTTATGAAATGAAAAGTGTTATTTGATCGAATAAACAATGTAAAATAGTAGATTTATACTGTATTTATACAAGTTCTGTATATGTAGTTGTGTTTGTGTTTTCTTTTATGTCAATAAAATAATTTAATATCAGTGACAAATTATCCTTAAGGTATATTAGCAGATAATTTTCACACATTCGAAATTATTTACCTGGTAATGCAATCGCCCCCTAAAATCCATTTACCATTTATTATACCTATTCAATGTGCTTTCTGAGCTCACAACCTACCTCTGCTGAGATTTCATTGGCCGTTTCCTTGAATGCTGAAGAGGACCTGTTATACATATCAGATTTAAATGTCAAGCCCGCGAAATGAAGCCGACCTGGAAAAACTTTGGCTGAGAAAAGAGGAGGAGAGGGAAAATTATTGAAAATTGTCTTTCAGCAAGGGTATCATCGCAAAAAACACAGAATTGCATTCTTACCTTGGACGCAGCTGTTCCCCTCCAGAATGCTACCGGAGCGACACTGGCAAGTTCCATTAAGACACACACTATCAAGTGGGCATGAGGTAGGGGTGCACACTGATAAGAGATGGGAGAAAAATTATGAAACGACTTGCCAAGCGATTATTTTAATGTTTAATGCTACAACGCCACCTGAAGGCAGTGGGACCAAGTTTTGCACATAAAACTTAAGCTGCTGAATGTTCAACTAGCTTGTCGTCACTATTTGTGTGTATCTCCAATCTTCTTTCTAGAGATTTTTCACATAAAACATCTGCTTGCTATAGCTGAAGAAAACAATAGTAAGAATGACCCAAAAATAGCTCTAAAGTTCCATAAAGCTGGGAGGAGTGCAGATTTAGGCAAAAACAGTTTTTGTCATCTGATAAGTTGTTGCAAAAATATCTACGATAGCTGCTTTAGCTTCCAATGCAACAAATCAGCATTTTTCTCTCATTCTAATCTATTTCACAACAAACTACATGGAATTAGTGATCGTTGGCCATGCAGGATTCCATTGCAGCTCATATGAGTTACATTTTTGGGTTAAACAAATCATAATGTGTTTGATTGGGATGAACACTCCCAGAATCATTGTGGGACCTGCTGGATTTTTTTCTCTGATGCTTTAGGTCTCAACCTTAGTGTGTAGAGTATCTTGAGATAATTATTGTTACGATCTGGCGCTATGCAAACAAAATTGAGTTGAATTGAACATTAGAGAAAGTTACAAACCAATGACTGGAGCCAGGATGGAGGAGGTGGTAATGGGGAGGGCTGTTGTGTGGCTGGTCACTATATCAAGGGGAAAAAAAGACTTTAAATTGTGCACAAATGACATACTGGCTAGGTTTTATCCATTGGAGTTTTACTTTCTGCAGGGAGAACACCTTTCATGCTAAAGCCCATTAGCTATGAATCTCATTTAGTTGATATTTCTGCAAGCAATGTTCTGGCTTTAACAGTTGCATAGTGCAGCTTCAAATCAAGTTACACACTGATTTCTGTCTCACCTGCATGTAATAATGTATCATTTCATCAACATTAAAACTCATCAAGCTTTAAGTCCTACCTCCTGGGGTTGTTGTTGAGGGACTAAGGGAAGTAGTATTTCCACTGGGGAGTACGGTGCTAATGCCTGGGGAGGTGTTTGAAGGGACAGAGCTGGAGATGGAAGTAGGTGAAGAAGGTTGGGGTCCGCCTGTTACTGTTGCATTGTGTGTGGTTGCTGGAGATGGAGCTATTGTCAAATTGCCCTGCTGCGTAGAGGTTGTAATTGTTGTTGTGTGTGTTGCTGGTGTAGTCATAGTTACATTGATGGTTGTCTGTGGGACTGAGGTAGTCACAGTTGTGCTGTTGCTTGTGACTGGTGAAGTCATAGTTACATTGTTGGTTGTCTGTGGGACTGCTGTAGTCAGAGTTGTGCTGCTGCTGCTTGTGTCTGTGGCTTGTGAAGTCATAGTTACATTGTTGGTTGTCTGTGGGACTGGTGTAGTCACAGTTGTGCTGTTGCTTGTGCCTGTGACTGGTGAAGTCATAGTTACATTGTTGGTTGTCTGTGTTGCGGTTGTAGTCACAGGTACATCGCTGGTTGTCTGTGTTGCTGTTGTAGTCACAGTTGTGCTGCTGCTTGTGTCTGTGGCTGGTGAAGTCATATTTACATTGATGGTTGTCTGTGGGACTGGTGTAGTCACAGGTACATCGTTGGTTGTCTGTGTTGCTGTTGTAGTCACAGTTGTGCTGCTGCTTGTGTCTGTGGCTGGTGAAGTCATAGTTACATTGTTGGTTGTCTGTGGGACTGGTGTAGTCACAGGTACATCGTTGGTGGTCTGTGTTGCTGTTGTAGTCACAGTTGTGCTGCTGCTTGTGTCTGTGACTGGTGAAGTCATAGTTACATTGTTGGTTATCTGTGTTGCGGTTGTAGTCACAGTTGTGCTGCTGCTTGTGTCTGTGGCTGGTGAAGTCATAGTTACAGTGTTGGTTGTCTCTGGGACTGGTGTAGTCACAGTTGTGCTGTTGCTTGTGACTGGTGAAGTCATAGTTACATTGTTGGATGTCTGTGTGGCTGTTGTAGTCACAGTTGTGCTGCTGCTTGTGTCTGTGGCTGTTGAAGTCATAGTTACATTGATGGTTGTCTGTGGGACTGGTGTAGTCACAGGTACATCGTTGGTTGTCTGTGTTGCGGTTGTAGTCACAGTTGTGCTGCTGCTTGTGTCTGTGGCTGGTGAAGTCATAGTTACATTGTTGGTTGTTTGTGTTGCAGTTGTAGTCACAGGTACATCGTTGGTTGTCTGTGTTGCTGTTGTAGTCACAGTTGTGCTGCTGCTTGTGTCTGTGGCTGGTGAAGTCATATTTACATTGATGGTTGTCTGTGGGACTGGTGTAGTCACAGGTACATCGTTGGTTGTCTGTGTTGCTGTTGTAGTCACAGTTGTGCTGCTGCTTGTGTCTGTGGCTGGTGAAGTCATAGTTACATTGTTGGTTGTCTGTGGGACTGGTGTAGTCACAGGTACATCGTTGGTTGTCTGTGTTGCTGTTGTAGTCACAGTTGTGCTGCTGCTTGTGTCTGTGACTGGTGAAGTCATAGTTACATTGTTGGTTATCTGTGTTGCGGTTGTAGTCACAGGTACATCGTTGGTTGTCTGTGTTGCTGTTGTAGTCACAGTTGTGCTGCTGCTTGTGTCTGTGGCTGGTGAAGTCATATTTACATTGATGGTTGTCTGTGGGACTGGTGTAGTCACAGGTACATCGTTGGTTGTCTGTGTTGCTGTTGTAGTCACAGTTGTGCTGCTGCTTGTGTCTGTGGCTGGTGAAGTCATATTTACATTGATGGTTGTCTGTGGGACTGGTGTAGTCACAGGTACATCGTTGGTTGTCTGTGTTGCTGTTGTAGTCACAGTTGTGCTGCTGCTTGTGTCTGTGGCTGGTGAAGTCATAGTTACATTGATGGTTGTCTGTGGGACTGGTGTAGTCACAGGTACATCGTTGGTTGTCTGTGTTGCTGTTGTAGTCACAGTTGTGCTGCTGCTTGTGTCTGTGGCTGGTGAAGTCATAGTTACATTGTTGGTTGTCTGTGGGACTGGTGTAGTCACAGGTACATCGTTGGTTGTCTGTGTTGCTGTTGTAGTCACAGTTGTGCTGCTGCTTGTGTCTGTGACTGGTGAAGTCATATTTACATTGATGGTTGTCTGTGGGACTGGTGTAGTCACAGGTACATCGTTGGTTGTCTGTGTTGCTGTTGTAGTCACAGTTGTGCTGCTGCTTGTGTCTGTGGCTGGTGAAGTCATAGTTACATTGTTGGTTGTCTGTGGGACTGGTGTAGTCACAGGTACATCGTTGGTTGTCTGTGTTGCTGTTGTAGTCACAGTTGTGCTGCTGCTTGTGTCTGTGACTGGTGAAGTCATAGTTACATTGTTGGTTGTTTGTGTTGCGGTTGTAGTCACAGGTACATCGTTGGTTGTCTGTGTTGCTGTTGTAGTCACAGTTGTGCTGCTGCTTGTGTCTGTGGCTGGTGAAGTCATATTTACATTGATGGTTGTCTGTGGGACTGGTGTAGTCACAGGTACATCGTTGGTTGTCTGTGTTGCTGTTGTAGTCACAGTTGTGCTGCTGCTTGTGTCTGTGGCTGGTGAAGTCATAGTTACATTGTTGGTTGTCTGTGGGACTGGTGTAGTCACAGGTACATCGTTGGTTGTCTGTGTTGCTGTTGTAGTCACAGTTGTGCTGCTGCTTGTGTCTGTGACTGGTGAAGTCATAGTTACATTGTTGGTTGTTTGTGTTGCGGTTGTAGTCACAGGTACATCGTTGGTTGTCTGTGTTGCTGTTGTAGTCACAGTTGTGCTGCTGCTTGTGTCTGTGGCTGGTGAAGTCATATTTACATTGATGGTTGTCTGTGGGACTGGTGTAGTCACAGGTACATCGTTGGTTGTCTGTGTTGCAGTTGTAGTCACAGGTACATCGTTGGTTGTCTGTGTTGCTATTGTAGTCACAGTTGTGCTGCTGCTTGTGTCTGTGGCTGGTGAAGTCATATTTACATTGTTGGTTGTCTGTGGGACTGGTGTAGTCACAGGTACATCGTTGGTTGTCTGTGTTGCTGTTGTAGTCACAGTTGTGCTGCTGCTTGTGTCTGTGGCTGGTGAAGTCATAGTTACATTGTTGGTTGTCTGTGGGACTGGTGTAGTCACAGGTACATCGTTGGTTGTCTGTGTTGCTGTTGTAGTTACAGTTGTGCTGCTGCTTGTGTCTGTGGCTGGTGAAGTCATAGTTACATTGTTGGTTGTTTGTGTTGCGGTTGTAGTCACAGGTACATCGTTGGTTGTCTGTGTTGCTGTTGTAGTCACAGTTGTGCTGCTGCTTGTGTCTGTGGCTGGTGAAGTCATATTTACATTGTTGGTTGTCTGTGGGACTGGTGTAGTCACAGGTACATCGTTGGTTGTCTGTGTTGCTGTTGTAGTCACAGTTGTGCTGCTGCTTGTGTCTGTGACTGGTGAAGTCATAGTTACATTGTTGGTTATCTGTGTTGCGGTTGTAGTCACAGTTGTGCTGCTGCTTGTGTCTGTTGCTGGTGAAGTCATAGTTACACTGTTGGTTGTTTGTGTTGCGGTTGTAGTCACAGGTACATCGTTGGTTGTCTGTGTTGCTGTTGTAGTCACAGTTGTGCTGCTGCTTGTGTCTGTGGCTGGTGAAGTCATAGTTACATTGTTGGTTGTCTGTGGGACTGGTGTAGTCACAGGTACATCGTTTGTTGTCTGTGTTGCTGTTGTAGTCACAGTTGTGCTGCTGCTTGTGTCTGTGACTGGTGAAGTCATAGTTACATTGTTGGTTATCTGTGTTGCGGTTGTAGTCACAGTTGTGCTGCTGCTTGTGTCTGTGGCTGGTGAAGTCATAGTTACATTGTTGGTTGTTTGTGTTGCGGTTGTAGTCACAGGTACATCGTTGGTTGTCTGTGTTGCTGTTGTAGTCACAATTGTGCTGCTGCTTGTGTCTGTGGCTGGTGAAGTCATAGTTACATTGTTGGTTGTCTGTGGAACTGGTGTAGTCACAGGTACATCGTTGGTTGTCTGTGTTGCTGTTGTAGTCACAGTTGTGCTGCTGCTTGTGTCTGTGGCTGGTGAAGTCATATTTACATTGATGGTTGTCTGTGGGACTGGTGTAGTCACAGGTACATCGTTGGTTGTCTGTGTTGCTGTTGTAGTCACAGTTGTGCTGCTGCTTGTGTCTGTGGCTGGTGAAGTCATAGTTACATTGTTGGTTGTCTGTGGGACTGGTGTAGTCACAGGTACATCGTTGGTTGTCTGTGTTGCTGTTGTAGTCACAGTTGTGCTGCTGCTTGTGTCTGTGACTGGTGAAGTCATAGTTACATTGTTGGTTATCTGTGTTGCGGTTGTAGTCACAGTTGTGCTGCTGCTTGTGTCTGTGGCTGGTGAATTCATAGTTACATTGTTGGTTGTTTGTGTTGCAGTTGTAGTCACAGGTACATCGTTGGTTGCCTGTGTTGCTATTGTAGTCACAGTTGTGCTGCTGCTTGTGTCTGTGGCTGGTGAAGTCATATTTACATTGTTGGTTGTCTGTGGGACTGGTGTAGTCACAGGTACATCGTTGGTTGTCTGTGTTGCTGTTGTAGTCACAGTTGTGCTGCTGCTTGTGTCTGTGGCTTGTGAAGTCATAGTTACAGTGTTGGTTGTTTGTGTTGCGGTTGTAGTCACAGGTACATCGTTGGTTGTCTGTGTTGCGGTTGTAGTCACAGTTGTGCTGCTGCTTGTGTCTGTGGCTGGTGAAGTCATAGTTACATTGTTGGTTGTTTGTGTTGCGGTTGTAGTCACAGGTACATCGTTGGTTGTCTGTGTTGCTATTGTAGTCACAGTTGTGCTGCTGCTTGTGTCTGTGGCTGGCGAAGTCATATTTACATTGTTGGTTGTCTGTGGGACTGGTGTAGTCACAGGTACATCGTTGGTTGTCTGTGTTGCTGTTGTAGTCACAGTTGTGCTGCTGCTTGTGTCTGTGACTGGTGAAGTCATAGTTACATTGTTGGTTATCTGTGTTGCGGTTGTAGTCACAGTTGTGCTGCTGCTTGTGTCTGTGGCTGGTGAATTCATAGTTACAGTGTTGGTTGTTTGTGTTGCGGTTGTAGTCACAGGTACATCGTTGGTTGTCTGTGTTGCTGTTGTAGTCACAGTTGTGCTGCTGCTTGTGTCTGTGGCTGGTGAAGTCATAGTTACATTGTTGGTTGTCTGTGGGACTGGTGTAGTCACAGGTACATCGTTTGTTGTCTGTGTTGTTGTTGTAGTCACAGTTGTGCTGCTGCTTGTGTCTGTGACTGGTGAAGTCATAGTTACATTGTTGGTTGTCTGTGTTGCGGTTGTAGTCACAGTTGTGCTGCTGCTTGTGTCTGTGGCTGATGAACTTATCGTGTGATCTGAAGTTGGTGTGCTGGTTGTAGTCTCACTGGTATTGGTTGGGCTTGTCTCTGTGCTTGTAGTCGGAGTGATAGTAGCTGATGGGGTTGATGGAGAGTCAGTTGTGCTCCTGGTGGTGACGTCACTGCTGCTTGTATAAGAGAAAGTAGTCTCTGAATGGGTGGTGGATGGCACCACAGTTGTAAATTCTGATGTGGGAGTTCCTGTTGTTGTTGAAGCTGTGACACTCTCTGTATTAAACAGGGGTGTGGATGTTAAACTGCTGGTTAGGGTTTCCGTTGAAATGGTTGGAGAAATGGTGTATATCTCAATTTCTAGTCCATCACCGGCTGCCATTCCTTTAGGGAAACAAAAGAAAAAAAATTGACAAGCTCATCACCACCGGTCTAATTTGAACAATATATCCTAAACAATGATTTCAACCACAACAAACAGTCAAGAGAGCCACTTAACATCGCATGAAAGTCTTCTACCCTTGCTTCGGAGATGAACGGGTATGCCTCAAATCCCTCATCATCACTGATTAGTGTGGTTATTGGTCCAGCAACACTTCACAGCCTTTTTTTTTTTTAAGCTACTCTAGCCATGTATAACAAAAGACACACACATTTTGTTTGTAGCAATTTAAGCAGACCAATGTGCTCATCACAGAGTATTATCTTAAGTGTTCTCAGTGTCTAAAATTGAATTAGATAGCTACTTTCGACATTAGGCCTGTTGTGTAAGTATGACATACACATACACGCGAAAGTGACTGCGCTTTACAACACCAAGATGTGTCGGTCACAAGTGCTGCCGACTTCATTTGACCAGCTGAGAGGAAAGAGTTGCCTCCTATTTGTTTGGTGTGCTGTTGTGATGCCTTTTCCAATTCAGCCTGCTGCCACTCTGCTTTGTGTTTATAGAGGAACAGGGCAGCTGGAGGAGTGCTACAAACAGTAGGAGGTATTTGATTATGGCTTAGCCTGTTTACCTCAGCTCATCATCTGTATACATTGATTACATCCAAAGCCCCTTTTCAGCAGGCAGCGCAAGAACGTACTGGTGCGAGCCAAATGGGTTCATGCCTTACACAAACTGTTTTCTCCAGTAAATCATTAAGAGCACAAAGAAGTGGTAGGAAAACCAAGTCATATCAGATCCTAAGCACAATTTTATTATTGACTGTGTGTGACCTAATGCCTTTATCACTTGGTAACCAAGACTTATTTTGAAAAAGAAAGCAGGCTTCACACACCCTGTAACAGCAGACATGTATGGCTACCCACCTGTGTGCAGTGGCAATGAAATAAGACATAAAGCAATCAAAGATGATACATGAAGAAGTGACGAAAGATAGGGAAAATGATATTGTCTCAGATGACATTTTCAATGGTCATAAAGTAAAGGAGTGGTTTTGTTAGGGATCTATTACTGAGGTTGCATTGCACCAGATCCCTGCTGTAAAGGAGACATGTATCATTTTGTGACTGACTCATCTAGATTAAGATTTAAGGGCAACGGAGTAATCTTACTGGATGACAAGAGATCAAGATTAAAGAAAAACCTCTTAAACTTGATCTAGCCAACCCTTTCTTGATTAGCCCTGTGTGTTACATATCCAACTGTATCATTTGCATGGACTTGTGTGTGTTCACATTATGAAATATTTCACTGTGCACGTCATCCTTGCATACTATGTATTCCACTGAAATCCCATTGGCACAAGTTGTGTCTTCCTGTATCAAAAGTCATCATATCTTAGCCGTTCTTCAGATTCCTCTTGCTCTATAAAAACTAGGTAACAAGTTTCAGTTGCGCTTCATCCAAGTATGAAAGCTGGTATGTGACAGCAGCCAAATAAAAGCTGGTGGAAGTACCACATTAAAGAAATTTAGTTTTTTGTAATCAACACAAGTAACCCCAACACTTGATTTAAACGTTTTGTGACATGAGCTCAATCAAAGCTCATCAACTCTTTGTGAGTTGAAGAATCACAAATCACCAGCCCCATTACCATGTAATTGTCTGAATGAAAAGTTGACAGTTTCCCAGTCTATGTCTGTGTCTTAAATAATAATACACACAAACTTAATATAAGGTCAATTAAAAGGGCACTGGAGAAAAACAGAGTTGTAGATGAAAAATGCTTTAGTGAATAAAACACAGCTAATAGCATAATAGGAAAGGATCCCTCTTTTCTCACTTGTGCAAAAAAATCTGTATTTGGTCTATACATGCCTATAGCAAGTATCATGCTAACACACTCATTTTTGAACGGTGATATTCGGAACAGGTCATGCTCACCTCTAGCTATCACCTCGCTGAACTCTTAACTTTTCACTTAGTACCATCATCCGATCAAATTTGCAATAAACTGATAAAACTACATTACCATCGGCCAAACATTAGGAAACACAGTTAAAAAGCAAACATGGTAAACATTCTACGTACTAATCATCTGGTGTGTCCCACTCATTCACTAACCCCTACTCACATTATAGGGACGATGTTGTAAAAATAGGGACTTTTAGGTAAAAAATAATGTTGAATGCCCATGTTTAAATGTAGAAATAACAAAAATTGTTGTTTTTGTTGCAGCTCTGCTTGTATTTACATCTGTACGACAGGTTGGGCTATTCTGCCCTCTGCGCACCATTGGTTGAACTCTACTTTTCAAGAGGCATTGTGGGAAACACTGACTCCACAATTAAAATGTTAACAGAACATTCAGACAGCAATAAATCTACTTTAGTGCCACCTCAAAGGTTTAATCAGTAACCTTTATGAAAAATACCATCTTATATCAGACTTCTACTATAACAAAACTCTTCCATTACAAAAGGAGAAAGAGATGCTGTTGTTTGAAGCAATTACAGAACAATTCCTTCACCTGAGAGCATGTCAAAATAATGAAAAGAGTTTTTGTGTGTGATAACATTTCTAAAGTTCCCTACATTCTCGGAATTAATTTTTATCTGAGGTTGGCATCACAGCGTCTTTTATAACAACTCTAAAAACAAAACGTGGCAAATGTAGCTTTGCCACAGTGATCAAGATGTGATTACAGGCTAGTATTGCTGACAGAAGGACTTCAGCTGAGGGTGTGTTCTTGAACACAGGCTGCTGATATGTTTAATTTCTGACTCCTCGTAAATAATTTCGATAAAGAACAATATTGTCTCATCATAAAAGTAACGACACTGTTAAAGGACACGTAGGGAAGTGATGGACAAAAGGGCAATTGTAAAGCACAACAAGGTGCATGTGCAATGCTTCCAAGTTTAGTGCTGCTTCTCTTTTTCTATTTATATGAAAATACTAGCGATAAATGAGGGGAACAGGAGAAACACATCTATGACGATAGCTGCAACAATGTCTGTTTAAACTTACCCACAGACCACATGAAGCATTTATTATAGAAGCACAACATCTTTTTTGTTTTACTTCATCACAACTGCTTTAACAGCTTCTTGGTTCCATTAGATTCGACTGGACATGTTTGTTGAGCCCGTATCAAACGTACATACATATGACATGTAAACAGACGGACAGTTATTGTTAGACTGTTGCACACGCTTTTACAATACTGTGTCACGCATCGAACAAGAAGCCTTGTCTTTACGGATTTAACCTGCACTCAGATAATCCCCTGCAGACACAATGGGGATGACCAGGTCAGGCAGGGTGACAACATGGGTCTAAGGTCAGCCTGCGAACACACTCTCAAGAGGATATGGATAAGAAGGTCCGGCTTTGCCTACTGGGAGCTACTCCTCTGGTCCAAGTGAAGTTGGAACACCTGTTACTTTGACAAACTATCGGTGTGATGCAGCCAACCAATAAGCAGCCATGCCTCTTGAAATCTATATCTTTTCTATTTTCTCTCGATGGTGTAGGATATGGGAGGGTGTATCTGTTGCCATGGATTTGTCTGCTTCCAGCTGTCAAAGCTTCGGCTCACTTCAAATCACTGACCTTAAGAGTCGATACTCGTGTTTCAGCTCAGTGCTGCACTAGAGGGGACTGCTATGCATGCAACACTCCTGTGGAGTACCTGTTCATGAAGTTCAGATGCAGTTCCCCAAACTCACATCAACAACTTCCTTTGCATGCTGCCACTCCCCAATAAAGTCTTGTCTGTGTTGATAACTCACCTCTGTTCAAGGGGTACTGAATTCCCAGATGGAATCTTGCAGAAAAACTTTTCTCTATGTCATGCAAGATTTCCAGTTTATAAGCACATTCCTGAAGCAGTTTGTCTTACACGCACAGCAAACTGTTTGAGGGACGGACCAGATTCAAGAATGCACACAGAGAGTAGGAGGTAAACTGACAGGTTGTGACCCAACAGTCAGGAAGAGCCTGGGGTATAGGGCAGGATCTCATTAGGAGACATGGCATGTGGAGTGCTGACCTATAGTGATTTGTACGTGTGTGTGTGTGTACAAGTGCATACGTTTCAGACATTATGCCCTATGACACTGAAACAAGCTGATCAAAGCGGAGAAAGCTGGAGGCAGACTGAACTATAGCTCTCCACTAATTACTGGTCACACTGGCTAATGAGCGTGAGCATTTCTAACATACTGCTTTTATGGTATGATATTTAAAGGTGACCATCCATAGGCATGCGTACACACACACAGACATACACACACACACATACACACACACACACACACACACACACACACACACACACACACAGTGTCCATTGCCCAAGCGAAAGGGAAGAACCAATTAAATGTTGGTGCGGATCCAGATCAGGGGGCCAATCAACTTTCTTTAACATTGCGAGATTGGAAGTTTTTCAAAATCTGTCACCATGTCACCGGGGGAATAATGGATGACTCTAGATTAACATATTCAGGGGACTGAGTGTGTGAGAAATTTGGTGGAGGGACTGTTAGGCCTTAATGGGGGTTATGTACACTACTGAGAGACATTCTAGTTTTATTTAACTAGATCAACTGACCTCAATCTATTTTCTCTAAAACTACACAGCTTTACGTTTTGTCTTAAAAACAATACAATGATGCAATAAAAATGATAGGTCACTGTAAAGTTAACATCTTTGTAGGAACTGTTGTTCAGCACTGAGCAGAACTCCTTTATTGGAGCATATTGGATTTTCTGTTTGCGATGGTGTGCATCATAAAACATGGGTAATAAAGGTAGCCGCCAACTATGAAAACCTCATCCCTCTGTCCTGCTGGACTTTACTCTTTTCCATCTGGATGGTCACATAAACACTATTTTGGCAGGGATATGTCCTGCTGCTACGAGACGGACGTCATGCCACCCCCCCCCCCCCCTCCACACCCATACACATTCTTGTTCCTCTATCTTCGTTTCGATACTTTTCTGTATCTGACCAAACAGAGCTCTTACACTGTAACACAGGAGGCAACAGATGGCTCCCCAGAGCAAGACCACACTCGCAGGGCCTCTGCACCTATCATATCCAATTAAAGCTTCGCTAGCATATGCTTTCCAATTACAGAGTGAGATTTACTGCCCCTTAGCAGGTCTAATCCGGCAGGGACGGCGCGACATAAGGGAGAAGAAGAAGAAGAACAAGGAGGAATAAACAGCAGAGAAAATAGCGACAATTATGTATAAATGTCAACAGAGGCGCAGGCGTCGATGAGGAAGTACAGTCAGTTATCAATATGACAGGGAAACAAGAAGAGGAGGAACTGAGTAATACAATAACAACACTGTATACATTTTATTCTAATATCAGACTAATTACAAGAAGGGGGTGTAATGCGTGAATTCCTTGAACTAGAATCATTTTTAAAGCAGAAATGCCAATCATTCTCTGATTCCAGTCTAAAATAACACAGTTAGTTGACCGTATCCTCTGTGTTCTAGCCAGCAAATCATGACATGTGTTTATGTACTGCTCCATTCTCTCAAGAAAATGTGGCGCCAGACCCAGGGGATGAGGATCACGGGCCTCAGGAGGTCTCCTGGACCTCCTTACTGCTACTTCAGACACACTCGGTCAAGCCCCACACTGGAGCCTCCGGTACCTCCCAGCCAGCGTCTCTATCTGTCTAACTCAGGTTTTTTTATAGGAGTAGGGCCCATGACAGGAGGGGAAACATACAAACAACCTCCAGGCTTCCAGCGAGGCTCCACTACATGACAGCGACTGATTATCAGTCTTCATATGGTTTCGCTTTAAACAAAGAGATGCACTTCAGAGAGGCTCCTAAAGAATACAACGGGTGGCCGATGGATTTAACAGCAAATAAGCTTAACGGCGCAGGGTACAGTGAGTTCATCAAAATTCCTGAGACAGTTTCGCTACACTGTCGAGGGGGTCTTTGTATTATACACACATGGAGTAAACTGTGTGTGTGGAGTGTGCTTCACTTCAAGGGAGTCGGCTGTTGTTGGACCCCCAGAGAACTTTGAGTCACACTGAAGCAAGTGAGCCAGGGCTACTGACTGTTTGGGGAAAAACCTCATGAAATAATGAAAAAGAAAACCCCTTGAGAATAGTAAATATATAGGAGGGGTTGGACTAGATACAGTCATATTCAGGATATAAATATTTTATTAGGTTTTTATAATTACCCAAAACAGGTTTATTATATAAAGGTTTCTTGTTTGGGTGTCTATTATCTTTTCACATAGATTTGTATGTGTTTAACATGTAAATTTCAGAGACTGATTGTTGGATAAAGGTTGGTGAAGGATATAAACACCATTGACATACATAAAAAAGTCCGGTACTTTTTTGAGCTATCCCTGAAAACAATCTGCTACATGTATTTTTATATTAAAATGTTATTATCATGTTGTCAATAAACTAAAATAAAAAATTGCAATTAAATTTCCTTTGTGTGTTTCTCCAGCTCTTTCATTAGACACTGACTATAGATGCAACACAGAGTGCAAGTACGTACATGGCAAGGGGATATTTCTCCCAGTTAAAAAACATATTGTAAAATATTCTAATAACTTCCTTATTTTTGTTTTATTTTTGTTATATAGTATCATTAAAATAAGAATGTGTTAATGCGTTTTTGGGCTTTTGAAAGGAGTAGAGAAGAGACCAAGTTTGTACGTATGAAATTAATACAATTTATACAAGAGCCAAAGCAGCCAAAATGTGGCCAAAGTCAATGAACATGTCAAGTCATTTTTTGACAGATTTTTTGTGCCTAAGTAGTTTTTATTTCATTTATTTACTGTACTATTGTATGCAGTGCTATGTCAGAATGTGTAGAGGGCAAAGCTGACATTCAAATGTGATCAGTTAAGCTCAACCCAACTTGAAAATGTATTCACAGGTTTCAGCTCATAATTGTCATTGAGTGGATTATAATGTGGATGGAAACACACAGTTATAAACAGTTTAGTCTGATATCTTTAAGAAAACTGTGTGAAAGTAAACTCCACTCACCTTTGGCGACAGCTGCCAGAAGAAAGATGACAGATGACAAAAACATGGTTCCAGTCTCCCCTGTCGGTGTGTGGAGAAGCAGCTTGTGGTGAAGTGCTGTGTCCAGCCGCTGTCAGGGTAAAAATAACGGTGCAGTACAGACCTCTCCTCCAGACTGACAAAGGTGGTTCACACTGAGAGCTACAGCCACTGACAGCATTAAAAGCTTTAGTGCCTCCTCTGATTGGACCAGCTCTGCTGTCACTCATCATTACTGGAGCTGCCTTGGCTCTGCCTCCACCCACTGCACGTCACAGCTGTGACTGTAAACCTGTCACCAACAGTATAAAAGACAACAAAGGTACTGTGCAATACAGGTCTATTTTTAGCTGAACACCTACTTATATATACAAGGAGGGTAAATCAGTGCCTTGCTCAAGAACAGCTGGGCAGGGCACCAATGACGTCTGTGCCGGGTATCGTGCCCTAAAAATCCATAAGCATATTTATTTAGCAAAACAAAGCTTTTTCAGGACAAATGCGTATTATGACGTCAACCGCTGGAAGGAATGCAATGTATGGTGCCAAAAATAAACAATATTCATATTACAGCAGAAAAACAGGGGCTAAACTCCACCTGAGCCGCATCGCTAATGTAGCTAGCATAGACTAAAGCTGTTTTCACACATGAAGTCTGAGTCTATCGCATTTAACATAGTTTAACTTGATAGCAAACTTACATTTTCTAAATGGCGTTAGAGGTAAGTAGCCAATCAGTAGTTAATCAGTAGTTTTGTAGGTATGGTTAAAAGTTAAGGGATCACCAAAGCTGTGACATTCCATCCCAGTGGATGAAGGAAAGTGAACATATAGAAATTCATAACAATTAATTTTACAGTTGTAAAACAGTCAAAATCATAATAACACTAGAAGCCAAGTTATCACCAAACTTATTCGGATTCATTGTCTGGGAGTCATAAATATTTGAACTAAATGCTGCACCTTTGGTAGATACAGCTCCATATTAGATGTTGAAATATTTTAAAGAGAAGGCCACACCTTTGACTTACTGGTGACACTATCTGCAGGCTGCGTGCTTCATCTTCTCTGCACTGAATATCTGAACCCAATGTTCTCATTCTCTGTGATACATTGAGGTCATCACGATCTATAAAGTTAAGAAAAATATCAATGTCCTTCTGTGTACTCAGTGAACCGTGAAAATTCCAATCGTATTTGCCTGATTTTGTCATATCAACAATAGCTGGCAAACAATGAACAACCCAGAATACAAAAAATGAGTTTAATCAAATAATGAATACTGTTTTTTTACCATTAAATATTACTTACTTTTACATAGTAATAGATTATTACGTGAACTCAATTTGATCCATAAAATATTCCAATACAGTACAATTGACTTATTAAGGGTGTGGGATCAGTTGGTTTTTGAGTTGTTGGATGAAAACTTGGCCTCTATCATCGAGCATGATTTGAAAGAAGCAATGCTTCTTTCAAATTAGTGGAGTTCTGTGGTTTTATTCTCAAATAGCTTATTTCTTTTAAGCAATGGAACTCTGTGGTGGTGGGATGTGGTTTGCAAGAAGTGTGAAGAATTGTTAGACCCGTGTTTCTTATAGGTTTTAGTGGTTGAAGTTTAGACTCGCGGTGATTCACATTCACTCTCTAAGAGTGTCCAAAAAATGAAGACAGAAGAGCATAGATTTATTCAGAGGGAAAAAACATAATAAATCCTCCTCAGGGTCATTCTTTTCTTTTCAAGTTATTATTATTTCTGGGGTTATGAAAGATCTGAGACAACCTTATGAAGGATGCAAAAACAAAACATGTCATCGCTGTCGCCCCTTTGTTATTTGCTTCCCCTTAATATTGCTAAATAATGCTTTAAAGTTTAGTTCACTCAAATCCACTTTTTCCCACTAAACTTCACCCTGGTTTAAGCTCTTTGCTGCTACCATCCCTTTGGAAACTGATGATGAGACACAGATTTTTAGAGAGGAAGGACCTCTTTTTAGTTTTCACTTGACCAGGAGATAAAAAAAATATATGAATAACATAAGCAAAAATATAATTAAATCCATCTCAGCAGTCAACTGCTCAGGTTATTTAAGGATTTCCTTTGTGAGTGCATTTGTGCACACACTGACTGTAGCATTTTTGCAACTTTGCAAAGTGTCCAGGGTAAGTTTTGTGCACGTACATTAAATTTAAAAAATATAAAGAATTCTCTAATCAACCAAAAATGTCAGTACCACTGCTGACCGCCTTTTGAAGACCTCTGTTCTAACGTGTTTGTGTATTTTGACAGATTCAGATACAAATAACTATAGAAGTACAAGAAATGAATTCATCTCCTTTGAGATTTCTGCTTACATCCCACAGAGCATAGTCTGAAAGTTAATCAGTAAATGTAATAGCCCCTCCTCCTAGAGCTCTTGCACAAGGCAGACACTATTTTGCCAACTTATTATTAAAATGTGTTAACTTTGGTGACTTTAGTCAAAGATCCTGGTTTGACCTTTTTACATTGGAGCAAATATCTTTTTGAACTTGTCATATCATCACAGAAACACCTCCTGCTTCATTGTAAGAGGAGTAACAGATGATTCAAGTTATCATACATGACACAGTTTTCTCTTTTGTGTGTGAATGTTTTAGTGTTTTTTTATTATAAATATTAACCGTCAGGGACTATTTTCCACGAAGCATCTTTTCCTTGCAACTGGCTTACATGAAGGCATTGTGAAAGTTTTACCACCCTGAATGACCCTGAGTTTTCATATTTGTTTAATTATGGTGACGCATGGGAAAGCGGGCATCAATAAAGAGGCAAGATAAGCAGTCAAGATGGAAAAGATGCCAAAAGATAACAAAACCTCTCTGGCATCATGACTTTTGAAAGGACACGGCTGAGGGGCAGAACTTCTCCTAACTAGGCCAGCCTGATCATCATGACAACAACAAAAAAATGAATGACAACTTTTTTTTTCTTGTTATTAAAGAAGCGTTTTTTTTGGAGCTCTGACAAATGATTGACTAATGGTACTCTTTCTAAATTAGTTGATAAGGCATTGTGTCATGTTGACAACTCCTACTTCAAACACACTGTTGCGTACATTTAAAAAAGCGACTATTGTCCGGAACTGTTGAAGGTACTTGATTAATAACGTCTTACACTTAAAGTTCCCCACCATTGCTCACCCTCTTCTTGGGGTTTTCTTGCTCCCTCCTGACTCCAAACATTTAATATCAAAATTTATAGAGGGTGTGGCTGATCAAGTTTCTTCTGACCTCATTAGGGAGGCCTGGACTACGGACTTGAACTCAGATATATCAGCTGGGCTCTGGGAATTGGCAATGACCGGGATTAACTCTGCTATAAATTCACGTTATAGATTAATCCAGTACATGGTGTTGCATAGACTGCACTATTCAAAAACAAAGCTGAGGCGCATTTTCCCATCGGTCTCCTCGCAATGTGATAAGTGTTGCGCTGCTTAGGGTTCACTGGCTCTCAACAGCATATTCTGGAGACATTCAGCCAAGCTGCGATCTGGCCATCCTTGGATGCTCAGCAGAGACTCTTATGCTTCCTTATGACACACAAACTGCTCTTCATCTCGGGATGGTGGTCGCTAAGAAACTTATTCTTCTGACTTGGAAGTCTACTTCTCCACCCTGCTTCACACACTGGCTTAACGAGATGTTCTCTGTTATTCAAATTGAAAAACTGTGTCACCACAAGGGCAACACACAGAAAAAGTTTGGGAGAACATGGGGACCTGCATATGTCTTTAACTCCACAACAACTCTGACCTACCTGGCTACGATATAGTATATTGCTCTGTTCACTTATTCGTTTTGCCTGGTCCTATCTTTTAGATAGGGAGATTGTGAGAAAATTCTCGAAAGAACATATACTGTATGTAATTTAGTAATCTGTCTGGCAGCTTGTTTTTATTTTGTTGTTTGTCTTTGGTATGTGTTTTTACCCTATGTTTTGTTTTTGTTTGTGAACTTTGTATTATGTCTTGTCAACACTTTATGTAACTGAAAATTGTAAATAAAGTATTAAAAAGAAAAAAAAATAACGGCTTACAAACACAAAACTAAAACCTCATATATATATCGACATCAAAAACAGTAGAGACGGTTTTCTTCACTGACAAATATCAAATATTTTCATAGATTTTTCATGAGCTTTGCAATATTTTCGAATACACTTTAAGACTTTTTTGTTACAGTGGATTGTACAAAAAAACTGCTCCTCACCTCAATAATTATATCACTATGTATGTTGAAATGTAATGTTACAGCTCTTCACCAGTTAGGAAGGAAGTATTGTTCTCCCAGTGCCTTGAATAATGAATAACAGGTTGCAATATTGTTTAACTAAGGAGTGGACTTCATCTGAACTGATGGTTCACTTCTTACTGTAACCATTCATGTATATCAGAAATACAAATTTAGATATATAGTGCAGCAGTGTACCTTTGTGGCCTCTCTGTTGTCTCATGCAAATATTCTGAAATATTGCAACAGCTTTGTAATGTGTACATAATGGGAGTAACATTAATTCCAATGGCGTCATATTTCCAGGAGAGGATTCCTGGAAGAAGTCTTATCTTTCTTGACATCATTAAACCCACGGTTTAGATTCTTTTTTTTTGTTGTTGTAGGATTATCTATTCTTAGCTCCTCCATAAAATAAAACCGTTTGGACCAAAGAGTTTAAATGCACTACGCTGAACTACACTGCACCAGGAAAATGTAAGTAAATAAAAAAAATGTTATCTTAATTTGTGTAATGATGATGGTATTACTGATTAAAAGTAAGGGTTTACTAAATTAACAGTTTAGTCAAAACCACATGTGTGAATTGTCATCTTTCCTCTTTAGGTGTGACCCATATTAAAGCATCATCAAAGGTCCTATGTCTCTTTTATTGCTGTTGGGCCTCATTCACTATCACTGTGTACACAATATCTTCCCATCATGGAAGTCATTCACATCTACTCTGTCAACAGGCCCATAACACAGACACTGAGACAGAAAGCTCACTAACCAACTAACTAACTAACTGTTGGTCAGGCCTAGACCCAGTGTCTTTTATGGGGTGTTCTACCCAAACCCCTCAGACCTTTGTCATTCAGGTCATATATGAATATATATATATTGGTCAACCCTTCCTGGTCGCGCCCCTACAAATGTTTATTTACACAAGAAAATCTACAGTTTTTCAGAACAGAAACTTAAGGCAACATTACATTACCATTACCTGCCAAATGCAGTCATCCATTAACAGATAAATGGGATTGGCAATGAATCATACTTTTAGGGTGTGAACTCATGTACACGAAGTCCATAAACAGTTTGCAAGTCATGTCTGTGACCAAACATCCTCACGGCATAGGTTTCCTTCTGCAGTGACGGGAAAATAGACAGCTTCTCTTTATTTGATTTCAGGAAGCAAGTTTAATTCCCCTTGCAGTTACAGAGAAGGAAATGAGAGGATGTCAGATCACCAGTTTAAAGGTTAAATTCAAGTGGATGTGTGGTGTTGGCTGTACGAAGGCCGCTTTGGTTCGGGGCTTGCAAATATCCACATTTCTGCAATGTTCCTGTTATGATTTCAAGAACAAACCTGCTTTTTTTGCAAGCATCTACTCGTTTACAGGTTTTTGCTTAATGTAACGTATATATTTATAAATAATGGAATGAAACCGTCCAATAACTGCTACTCAATATCGCAGAAAATGTGTAAGGTTTCATTAAAGCTACTAAATACACACATATGCTCACATTTTAACTCTTAACTGAGGAATATGATTTGTGGTGGAGACATGTCTCTGTAGAATAAGAGTTGAGAACAAAATAGAGACATGTGAGTATTGTTTACTTTATATTGACTAATATTTTTGGTAAGAGAAGTTGAGAATGAACTGGTGGAGTAGAAATTCAGTTCATGGTAGGAAGCCTTTAGAAATTCACATGGAAGAAAATGAAAGAAAAAAAATAACTCAAATCCTCTCGGTTGAGCTCCAAATTGAAAACGGTTAATCACTAAATAAAACCTGGTGTTGATGTATAAGAGTTAGTACATACAGTAAGATCAACGTGGAACAAATTGGTATTGTTTATGAATCTTCACTTCATGTAAAATTTGAAATTATCAAAGAAAATAAAAATATACTGTGGTGGTCAAGAAAACCAAGAAAGGGAAAGTAAGAATAAATATCTTTTCTTTACAAATGGGAGAGGGGAAGGTTTAGTTAGTACTGGTGTTGCAACATCAGTGTTTTATGTTGTGTTATTTATATATATATATATATATATATATATATATAAAAGAAAGACTTGAGCCCAAATATGTAAATTAAAGCAGGTCTGAAAAAGAAGCTAAATATAATCTAGAAAATATAGAGACAAATCTGAACAGCATTTATATAACAACTCATATTTAACTCCTTAAGTGTTAAGATAACTATATCACAGAAGCCACAGCCAAAAGGATGCCTCTATTCTTTAGGTAGACATGATCACCACCCAGTGGTGAAAATAAATACAGCTTTATTAAGCTTCACCAACCCATTATTGTCAAGGGTCGAGCAGCTGTTCAGTCTTTAACAATATCCCCATCAACTTGTTTGATAGGAAAGTATACATATCCTCTACTGTAAACACAAAATACATCTCACTAAAACATGTTTAACACCACTTACTACAAAGACTTGTTGATACGTTTTTTTTTTTTTATTGTTTTCTCCCTAATCAATTTTAAGTTCATTGGACAAGTACAGTCTTGTGAAGCGAGACACAAGAACCTGAAACAACATAAGAATGGAAGATATCATCAGCTACAAAATTTGGCGGTGATAAAAAAAATTCAAAAAGGGAAAGAAAGATAGTAAAATAAAATGTATACAGGGGTCAGAATTAAGTACAGCAAGATGTAGTGTTTTGTACATTTTTTTTGTAAACAAAAAGCATTTTGAAACAATATGGCAAATACGATGTGGAGGGGCGAGGAGGTCCAACTGAAGAGACTGAACACTGGTTGGCATGAGACATTTAAAGAAACCCTGAGGCGACGTTGTCTTAATGGGTCACATAAATGTCATGTTCACAAAAATAGTCACACAGAGACTTTTTTTTACACATAAAAACAGCATCTCTGCTACTTGCATCAATCCTTCACTCCTCTGTCCCTGCTTTATTGTGATATGAGGTATATGTGAGGCGATTTCTTGCTTTACGCCTCAACCGTTCGACATGGCATCATAGGATTTTTAAGATATTACAGCATTGCATTCGCACCATGTTTAATGATTGCTTAAAACAACAGGCCATTGGGGTGTAAAGGGGTCTGAAGAGTCATTCAGCAGTGATATCATTTCCAGCACTAGCTATGGAAGACAGCGCGATTATTGTCGTCTTTACGAAGAACAAAAAGACGTACAGCATAAATACATTTAAAAATCAGCAAGAAGTTACAGCTAACATTTTACTAGACAATATCTTGCACCTGCTCTTCTCAGATATAGGCACCCAATTCTTTCTACTGGGGACAAATATGCATGGTGCTGCCAGCACATGTGAAAAGTCTAAATGCATAAAAAAATTTGGTCAGCCACCTTTTTTTACTGCATATGGCTGCCTCAGTAACAGCTGAAGAAATACTTGATCACTAACACATTTTGTCAAAAATTCAATTACGAAAGCAAAGCTGCTAAGTTGGGTAACAAGTCAAACTAAAACTAGGGGTTTGAATTACATTTACATTATCCCGATTAAATGTCACCGTATTTTAAAAGCCCCTACCTCCCTCACTAATCCCTAAAAGTAAGGAGAAAATGTGAATGAAAAATTCCACTTTCAAATATCGACCCCCCCCCCCCCCCCCCCATGCTACCCAAACAAAGGGTATCCCTATCATCCACCCACAATATGTTCAACCTCCATCTGCATATACAGAAACAATAAGTCTCAGTCAAAAGGCCAGTCCATTCCTGACGTTTGAGCTTCCTCCATCTGACGGGGTAATGTACTCGATGTACGAAAACGGCTCAAAGTGCTAATTGGATATTTTTTTCTTAAGGAATAAAAGAACTGAGGAAGAAGCGAAGGGCAGGAAAAAGGGAAGGCCGTTCTATCACTGTCCAACAGCAGCCTCTATTGGCCAAAGAAAAGCCCTACATCATTTTTGTTCTCCAAAAATATACCACGGACAACATTTACCCCCTGAACCGACCCTCGTTCTCCCAGTACTTAACTGGCAGCTCCCCAGAATGATTAAATCTGTTATTTTACATTAATATATATTCTTATAAATATATATATATATATATATAGATATATATATATATATGGCCCTTATTGAAGAAAACATGAGGTTTCACATTGACATGAAAGTACCATAATCTCTATATAGCCAAGTAGAAAGTGTTTCAGTGTTCAAGTGAGCTGGCAGCAGTCGGTTTATGTCACACTCATTCAACAAGTAACAAAACATAAGAAAATTCCTCACACTTCTGAAAACCGCGCTCACTGCACCTCGTAGGCTTCTCCTGTTCCACTTTTTTCCTGAGTAATACTTTTAACCTTGTAACAGACAACAACTTCTAGGTTTCTTTTTGCTATTTCGGTTCTGGGCTATTCCCTGCCATTATTTCTATTTTTTTTTTTTAACAGTTGTAAAGTTGATTGCTCAAACACTTCAGCTCGTTGGAAAAGAATACGACCGGCGCTACTACTTCTCTTACCTAAAAACAAACAAACAGTACTTTCAGTTCATGAATAATGACTAGACCTAATGTCACTAAAATGACGATAATAAACAGTCAATACATATTTAACTTAAAAATAACAGAAACTTTTTTTTTTTAATGCATTTGCAAGAAGCCTGGCTTTTTGTGGGGAGGAGTGGGCACAAAAACAGAGCATCTGTATAATTAAAATAAAGACTTAAAAAAATAATAATAACAATAATAATAATAATAATAATATTAATGAAATAGGAGCACTAAAAAGCTAAAATAAGAACATCAGCTTTAACGACAGTGTGTTCTCTCCCTCTCAGGCTCTCATCTGTAGCTTTGGCTTGTTGGAGTTTTGGAACCTGTACTTACTGGCTCATTGACATCAGATAACAAACTAGTATACCCTGAGAATTCAGACACAGGCGTCCGTATCCTGTGATCCACCTCCCCACCAGAGTCAGTGCCATAAGACAAGCCGCGGCCATCTGACTTGAACTGGGAGCCGAAGGCCTGGGCAAAGTTTTCAATCTGGTAGGAAGGCTTTGAGGAGTCCAGAGGGGCCAGATTCTGCGAGGGGGCCAGAGGGAAGACTGCCGTGCCATTCTTGACTGGCGGGTGGTTTTTATCGCTGCTCAGGTCAGATGGGCTGATCTGGTAAGAGGAGGGGGGAGTGGAGGAGTGCTGCTTCTCCATCTGGTCGGTGAGCTCCTGAGAAGGGGTAAGCTGCTGGTGTGTGGGCTCCAGGCTGCTCAGGTGGAAGCTGTGCTGTGGCGAGGAGCCTGACAGCATTGCAAAGTGAGATTTTGGCACAGATGAGGGCAGCGAAGGCGAGGCCACCGTCTGGCCAAACCCACACTCCAGCGGGGACGTAGTGTAGATGTTCTTGTCAGCATAGAGGGGGTTGCCTTGGTGGGAACTGGTGAATGGTCCTGAGGGGGACGGCCCAGGGCCCAGAGGGAAGCTGGTGGTGTGGCTGGTGCGTTCCAAAGCCTGCAGCAGGAAGCGAGAGTACTCGTGCATCATGACGTTCTTGTCTCCACACGGGCTGGAGGTGTCTGTGCTGTGGCCGATGTCAGGACTGTCAGCTGAGACGGAGTTAAGGTCCACGTGGTGGTCACTGATGTCAAAGTGAACGTCGTGGTGCGAGCCATCATGTTTCTGGGAGTAGTGGTCAAGGAGGCTCTGCAGCACCTCATCAGGGATCCCTGACTTGTCGAGACTCAGTGGCAAGTCACTGTCCATTACACTGGAAATGACGCCTTGTACGTGAGATGGCTGGGAAGACAAGTGACCAACGCCGACGTCGTACTCACTGCTGGTTACTCCAGCCGGCACAGGCCCTGATGGGTTTGAATTGTTTGCTGCGTGAAGGTAGCGTCTCTTCTTCAGAAACTGCATGGCGTCGTCGTAGTTGCTGCTGTTGCCAACTTTGGCTCCATTACCCTGCATGAGGCCCAGTCCATCCATGCCCACGCTCTGCTCCAACGGGCTTGTTTTGGCCGGACTCTTGCGATTGGCCCTCTTGAAGGCCATCTTTGGAGCTCTGCCATGGTGGCTCTGCTGCATGCTGGGCCCCGGCTCGGTAGAGGAAGATACTGTCTGATTCTCCATGGAGTAATCGTGGATGCTGTAGCCTCCAGACGCTGCACCGTGAATGTGCGGTACTCTGCCCCCGCCTGCATCCCCCTTCTTCTTTCTGCGCTCCCCTCCCTCTCCACAATTTTTAGACTTCCCCCTCTTTCTGCCAGTACTCCCAACATTTCCCTGAGTGATTCCATAGCTGCCATGGCCCATGTCCACACAACCCAGGTCCATCATCCCAGGATCCAGCCCCTTCTTTATGGCTTCTCCACAGGTTCGCTTGTGCTTAAGCAGTCGGTCTGTCCTAGAAAAATACTGAAGAGAAACAAATGTAATTTTAAAGTAATGACATACAGTATTAAGTTTTACAGTTTTGTAATTTGCTGTAAAGTATTGCTTAAGATAAGTAGCAAAGGTGGAGAGCATGTGAAGTTAATTTACCTGTTGGCAGGTCTCACATCTGTACGGCTTCTCTCCGCTATGTGTCCTCTTGTGCCTCTCCATGTGGTACTTCTGAATGAATCGCATGTTGCACTGGTCACAGCTGAATGGCTTCTCTCCTGACACAGAAAAGCAGCACAGCTACGGGTTAGTTTATCCTCCAGTTTGCTGCAAACGCTCAACGTCTCACGAGTGCATCAGGCTGTCTGCTGGTTTGAGCAGTTAGGTTTGATACTTACCACTATGGATTTTCTCATGTCGCTGGAGAAGATACTTCTGAATAAAACTCATGTTGCACTGGTTGCATCTAAAAGGTCTTTCACCTGAAATAAAACCAAAGAGATTCATACAGTTACAATCTGGTCTCGCTTTGATGGTCAATACCCTTCTGTGAGGCGCCAGGACAAGAACAACAAGCACCTGTTACACCGTAGCACAAACCAAAGCAATACTTATTACTCTGCTTAGATATTTTATTACTGTCACAAGTGATATTTCCACTGTGTTAATTCTTTGGGACACAGTTAAACCTACAATAAACAATCACTTGGAATTGAGCATCTGTTGTGAGGCTTATGTAATGCATTGCATTTCACAGGTGTTTGTGAGTCTGTCTTTATACAACCAAGACTTGAGAAAGAAAACTTAAATCTATCTACACAGCATCATATTCTGAATGTAGAGAATCTTTTTTGTCGCATATCTGAATTAAATGACAATGAAAGTGTTTGTATGTTTGCCAATAATGTGCGCACTCGTGTCTGCCCATCCACAAACTCGGCTGCTTACTTCTCATCACATAATGATCAATACTTTTCTTTGATGAGTCAAATCTTTCGTCACTGCTGCACGCGCATTCACACACACACACACACACGCACGCACGCACGCACGCACGCACGCACACGCACACACGCGATAGTGGGATGCAATCCGTTTTGCCAGAATCGTTTGTCTTTTATTTTGATCCAAAATGAAAACTGTGAGCGGATTACCTGCTCACTATAACATTATTTAAACGGCACACAGTCCAGCGCATCTGTTTAGCGGCCGCCTAACGCTCACCTCCTTTCCTCACATCCTAATGCCTCCATTTTAAAATGCAATATGAAAACATGACTCTTCGACACAGGGAGGTAAAGTGTCTCTCCTGATCATAGTTTAGTTCTACCATTTTAGCATATGCAGACCTTTCTCCAGGCAAAGAGTCAGTCGCACAGAACAGGATGCAGAAGAGAACAAACTATCTGGTTCAAGAGCAGTTTAGTCAACGCTGCCAACATTCAGTACTGGAGCTGAGAGCATTGACGCACCAAACAGAAATAATTTGTGCTTGATCGACGTCACACTGACCTCAGTTTCCATCACATTTCATTAATTTTGAGACTTTTTAAGACTTGGCTTTTAAAGTTTGCAGCTTATGGTATTTTCATCCTGCATTACTCTCAGAACAAAATAGCAAAAAAGGCAGTGTTTTGTCTTCTCGTTTGGTTTAAATAACATCATATGTTCAAGGTGCTGACCCACACCTGGTCTGTTCATATCTGTGACCACAAGATTAAAAAAATGTTGGAAAATAAACAAAACAGTGCTGAAAACTGCTTTTGAGGAACGGGCCACTGAGAAAGTGCTTTTTCGCTGTTTTCTTGTAAGGTTCACACAAAAACTATGTGAAGCTAGTGTTGTAAAAACTTGAATTGTAATGAGACATCAACATTTTCTTCCTTGAGCTAAAAATATAAAAAAAAGATAAAAATAATAATATAAGAGCAACCATGACAGAGAGAAACTAGGATGATGGTGGTTGTGGTGGTGGAAAGAAGCACAGAAACATACCAGTGTGAATGAGGACATGTCTGCGTAGGTGATATGAACTTCTGAACGATGCAGCGCAGTGCTCACAGATGTGAGGCTTGTTTCCTGGTGACAGGCTGCCTCCATCTCCATCCAGCATCATTGACTGCTGTAGAATGATACAGGAGAAAGAGAGGGGGCAGATAGAGTCAGTCTTTCTCAAGTGAATCCATCTGGAATTCAAGATTCATGTATATAGTGCTGCCCACATTGTTTTAGACCTCAATAGACAAAAGCAAAAATGTTGACCTATGCAGAAATTATTCTATGTTCAATGAGATCATATAAAGTGAATTCCATGATGTAATTGACAAAAAAGAACAAGAATGGTTAACCCTTTATTTTTTAGATGTGTACCCACTGTGTAAATGCTGATAACCATGAGTGGCTTTGGTAAGGGTATATGCTAAACTTCATCAAGAGATATAGAAATGAACAAACCTTTGCTTCGCTTCTCTTCTTTCTAGGTTTACCCTCCTGTCCTTCACCGTTTGACCTTCGACCTTTTCTCCCAGCAGGCTCCTTTCCTAACTGACTCGGCAGCTGTGAGGATGACAAAGGGAGAGGGAGAGGGCCGTGAGAGCAGGCCACGACAAGGAAATCACTTGACTGAAGGTTGAGGACCTTAAGTCAAAAACTATCACAAACAAGTCCATGTTTGCCGCTCACGTAAACAAACAAACAAAAAGGGAAGAAAACACTTGGACAGTGTTTGTTGGTTGCGGGCTGGAGACTCAACGTGCGATGTGGTTTTAGTGGGCGGAATAACAAAGGCTGAAATTTATTGCTCCTCTATGGAGAGGCAGCCTGTAATTTACTCAGAGAGCCTTGCTTATTCGAACAAAGGAAACACGCAAGCTGCTCACCTCATATTCTTAACTTAACACCAAAATAAATAAATGCTCACTAAAACTATTCGCAAACAATCTGTTAATTTTGAAAAGGGAAATAGCGCCTCTTGATCTCCCTTTTATTCTTTCAGTTTATCTTCCTGCTCTGCCATCTCTCCCTCAGCTAACACTCTGCTGCTAATTTCCATACGGAGAATGCCGAGACAAATACTGGTGCACCTGCTGTTAAAAAAAGACCTACATTTTAGGGTAAAGACAGGATGCGGCGCTTATTTAACCAATGTAGCTCTCAAATTTACTCTTTGACAATCACCAGTGACTTTTTAAAGCAAGAAAATGCTACATTTTTATCTACTCTTAGCATTCATACATGTGAGGATTTGCTGCTTTCTTTACTTCAGATAATGATGAACCAATTATGAACAGGCACATTTATAAAATCAAGTTGGGCTTAATGAAACAGTGATGGAGATTTTTGTCGGTATTTTTTTGAAAAATTAACCTAGAAAATGCAGATGAATCAATAAAAATAATCCGTAGTAGCATCTGTATTTTGAAAATCTTTACATTTTGGATTTTTGGCTGGACAGAACCATACATCCTAGGAAGTCCCTTTGCACTTCGCAAATGTTTTGTCCATTTCCCCTTTGAAATTTGATTGACTAAACAATGAATCTACTTATTAAGGAATTTATCTTCAGATTAATCAATAATTAAAATAATTGTTGAGTTGCAGTACTACTAAATTAAAATACTAACCGTTTCAGCTTGATGGAATATTTTTAAATTTATGTTTTCTTTAGGTGATGAAGTGGCCCTGTAGTAGACGATATAACATTTTTAAAGTGGCACACTGCAGACTATATTTCCCTGTGTTTTTCAGCCTACTTCTATCTACAGCCCTGATGACCTCAGAAGACTGGCTATTGTTGGGAAAGCGTGGTTGTGTGTATTTCTATTTGAATGAGCACAAAAGATGTCGGCAATGAATTGCAAGCTTAAACAAGACAGCTGTGTCCTTGCCAAGACATTTTCATTCATGCTGAGGCTGATGACATCATCCTTCTACCCAGAAAGAGAAACAGAAGGAGGGGAGGGAGGGAGAGAGGGACGGAAGGAGACATGAAAGGGTGCTCGTCTGTATTTTTTTATTTCAAGTTATCCGTAGAAATTATGTCCGTAGAAATTATGCCAACAACTAGTTTCAACTAGTTTATCACAATATTAGATATTTTTCTCCATTACATTTGATATTGTATTACTCCTTCTTGGTAAACGCATGATTTCAGCATTATCTCTTTCCCTGTTTTATCGGAAACCATGTCATAAAGTTGTATTTGAGTAGCAGAGAAGGAGAGACCAATATTTGTAGAGCTGCTACAAACCATTTTTTCATCATTTAAGCTTCCTCCTATGTTAATGATTTGTCAATTCCTATGTTTTGTCTATAAAACACCAGAAAACTTAAAAAATGGCAATCAAAAGATCTCAGCTAACATCATCTAATGTTGCGATTTATTATAATGCATTACTATGGCCTGAGAAAGAATGAATTCTAAAATTATTAAACTGCAAAAACGGTAACTGTACTTGTCTTGATTTCTTTATCAGCATCTGGTCTTTAAAAGGAAAGAAAATAGTAATAGCTACTGATGACTTTGTGCCTTGGGTCCACATTAGATTTTTTAATTAGAGCTGAGATGATCAATCATAGAAAATATTTGAGATTTTGTTTACAAGGAGAAATTGCTAAATTTATTTTGTGCGTTATGTGGAAATATCTTAAATATTTTCCTTTTTTGAATTTTTTGACACAAATCAAGCAATTTGAAAACTTCTCCCTTAGCTTTAGGATTTTTCACCATTTCCTAAAATGTTGACGCAATTAATTGGAAAAATTTTAAACAAGAAAAAGATAATTTGTTGCGGCCATGCTCAAATGTCTTGTTTTGCCAGTCTAGTGGAAGTCTAGTCTACTGGAGTCGAGTAAATGCTCACATATTTGGCATAGTTTTCCTGGAAATGAAAGTTAAACGATGAATTAATTGCTGAAACAGTTGCTGATAAATCAGACTTTAAAAACGCAAAGCAATTTTTTCAGAAATAGATTTAACTCTGGCCAACAATTTGATCTCCCATCAGAGGTACTCACATTGCCCATGTTGAGGTCATGCACCAGCAGGCTCTGGTTGTTACTGACTGTCACCTCCAGCAGATCGGTGCTCTTCCCATGGCCTCCAGGGTAGAGCGGCAGGCGATAATCATGCTCTGACATCTTCTCCTGCTTGATGCCCATTGAGTGAACATAGTCTCCGACTCCTGCACAGCCGAAGCCACCCTGGGTACCCATGCTGCAGTCAGGTGAGTCGCGCTCCTTCTTCAGGATCATTTCATGCGGTGGGAGGTCCTGCATGACGGAGTGGGCGGCCATCCGGGTGAAGCTGGTCACCGGCGGGAGATGGCTGAACATTATCATGCCAGGCCCGAAATTTGAGTCCATACCCCCGTTGGAGCGCAGGAATTCATTTCCTAGTTTGTCTTGAATGATGTTCATGGTGAAAGCCGGCAGGCAGGAAAACTATGAGGTGGTTATAAGTGTCATCCTGTGAGGAAAGTAAGAAACAGGTCATTAGGTGGCCTTTTAAAATGGGCACGAATAAGAGGTTATCAATCTGTGAGGGTACACACATATAACAAACACTGGAAAAAAATTACAGCGCCGGTTAAGCCTGGTATTCAGGAATCATTGTCACGGCCTATGATCTCACAACTGGGCGCTTAGTTGGATTAAAGAACTGACGGTTTGTGGGTCAACAAAGGGCTACAGTCTGGCACAATGACAAGAGAAACACGCCGGAGCGGCACTGTACAAAATTCTCTCTGTTCGCTTACAGTGTGCATGGGGAGTATTTCACGGGGGCAGGAAAGGTCACAGTGACTGCAGCGCCAGACACAACATGAGATGAGGAATGAGAGGATTGGAGTTGTGTGTTAATCTGTTTGATGGACCCGTCTCTGACCCAGTCATCCTATTTGCATGGGCTTATCTGCCAATGAGAGGGCACAGACACAGACGAACGGCTGGTGGTGCAAATGTGACCACAAATCAAGTGCATGCTCTCTACTGGAGTGATATAACGTGGTAATATGCGCATTCAATGCAAGTGATCGGGTGTGATTAAACACGGCTTCCTGGAGGCTGCATTAAAAGCCATCTACAGTTATTTTTTCAAGCCACCGCATGAACGACCCATCCGGCTAATGAGAGCTGTCTGCCTTGCTGCCAAATGCCTTCAGCTCTGATGGGGAGCTAGCAGCAATAACCCACTGAGCTAACACAAAGCAAACTTTTCCTAACGCGAAACGAGCCGTGTGTCCCTGCAGCGTTCTCGAGTGCCTTTCGGGAGATGAACACCGCACCGGCAGAGCCCCGTGGTGCGAGAGTGTTTGTGAAAAACGACCACGCTTCATCGCAATTAGCCATCGAGCTAACGATCTGGCTAACCACTCTTGCGGGGCCCTTCTTCTTTGTGATGCAGGATCAGGCAATAATTAATATGGCCATGCAATAACAGCGGCGCCGATCATCACCGCAAAGCAGCGAGCAAACAATGAGCACACAGCCCGCAGAGCCACGCGCAAAGTCTGCGTCTTAAAAGCGCCAACAAAGTTAGTTTTGCACTCTTCTTGCCCCAGACGAAACATTGGTCATGTTAGGAGCAGATAACCCCTCACACACAGGAGACTAGACGGACAAAACCGGAGAGCTGCGGGGGGAAACGAGGAAAATGACGATCGCTGCTTTTGTGCTTAATAATAAAAGAGACCGGAGCGTCTTACTTGGTGTGTGCCGGCTCTTATCGCAGCTTTCCCCGAGTTGCTGGCTTCGTGTGCCGGACAGTTAGCGACTGTAGGTGATGGAGCGACCACACGGGCAGGACCCATAACAAACGGCCCGTACAACTCATGTGAACAATGATGCTCGTCCGGTTAGCCGCGGCGGGCTAACTTAGCAGCTAACTAGCGCTGCGCTTTGTTGTCTGTCCCGTGCGAGGAGTTCAACCGACCCAGCGGCCGCTTCTGTCCCCAAACCCCGGCTTTGTGTGTTAGTCTTACCGGCGTGGGAGCATGGCCCGTGGTCGTGGCTCGCCTGGTTCGCCCTCAGCTCCACGTTTCAACATCTAAAGCCAAAACATTGTTTTCCCGCAGCTGCTGGGCTCTTCCATCTTGCCTCGGCGCAGAGGATTCTGGGTCTCGCAGGCGGACCCGTCCTGAGCAGGGACGCAATAATAGATAATAAAAGACGAGAGTTCATGAAATAACAATGAGAAGCATAACAACAGCGGTAATAAAATCATCACAATACATTTCATTACTTGTAAATAACATTAAGAAGCTATTTCCAATGATGTAATCGTGCAGTTGGATACAATAGACCAGCACTTTGAATAAGGCTCTTTGTTTACCAAAACCAAACAATAATATATGAATAATCACAAAGGTCTCAGAAATACATATACATGGAACAATTAAGATGGGCCCCTGGGCATAGACAGTTAATGGCCCTCCATCCCCCTGTACATAGTTTGTATTTGTTTATGTCACTGATTCCTTTGCGGTCATTTGGTCTTCATTGCATCTCTTTCTTTGTGTCTTCATTTTACTTTCCGTTTTTGGTTTCTTTGCATTTAGTGCATTTATTTATATCCTAGTTCTTAGTATTGTTTTTAACTCTGTGTGGTTGTTATGCACCTTTGTTTGTTTGTGGTTATTTTGCTCCCATTTTCAGTAAATGTGTATGTTATGGTTGTTTTGCTTCCATTAATGATTATTTTGATTCGTTTTGTGGTTCGTTTGACACTATTGATTAACCTCTGTGACTTTGGAAAAAGAAACATGTCACTGTTTGTTAATCCATCAACACTTTTACAGTAAAACAAACTCCCCTCCATGTGGAAAATGTGTGTGGAACTCTCTTTTTTCTAACATTCTGTTGCAAAAAAACATAATCTCTTCAATACAAATTCATTATCCCCAACAAAACCAGTCACAATGATAATCTGAACGTTTGTGGAATATTATTTATTAAAAACCTTACATATTTTTTGGAAGACAAAGGTATTATTATGAAGTAGCAAAAACAGGAACCAAAACACAACAGTGTTAACCTTAATCTAATTCGGTAAAGTTCATATTTATATGAACAAATAATCTATATCTCTCTCAACTATTAAGCCTAAGTAGTTCAGTAAATACACTATACTTAAATCTCTCCACAGTCAGATACATGTTACAGTTTAGCTCATATTTAGAGACCTGTGTCCGGTCTCAGAGTTGTGGCTTTGACATATTTTTACAAATGGCAACTAAAAGTCACTTTATTTCCACTGACAAGCTTTTTCCCTATAGTTAAAAGATGAGTTGTTTGCAGCTCCAGCGCAACACAGCGAGACTCAGACCAGCTCTTCAGATGATTCTGATGTAAAAGAGAGGCTCTTAGATCTGCCCGCTCACTGACTATGTCTACATGTAAAAAGCGCATCAGAGTCAGGCCCCGTGTCCTCTCTCCTAATTGCCTTTACTAATGAACCAATTAATTCAGAAAACCGAGTAACATTGAAATGCAAAGTAATGTAACAAAAAAAAGGTCAGTGAATGCATGCTGTCCCTGCTCCTTTCATATCCATGATGATGACCCAAGCAGATGACAGCTTTCAAAATGTTCTGTAATCGTGGGCTGTTGAAATATGTATGATGGTGTGATGATGAATCTGCCTGATGAAGTGAATCTACTTTAAACCCAATTATTACAACTGGATGAGTTACTTCAAATCAGGTATAAAATTAATTACGTTACAGCTTCGGTGTAGCCAAGAGGCAGATCCTAATCCAGAGACATATCAGATTCACTGCATTTTTATACCATTAATACTATGATAGCATAAGGACATAAGGAACAGAAGGAAACTAAAGCTCCTTAATTAAGTCTCGCGGGGAGTTTATGGCTTTTACCCTGACTGTTGTCTCTTTGTAAGCAGGATTAAACAGAACAAATGAACAGATTTCAATAAACCTTGGCAAAAGGGTCTATTCATATAGGTCAGGAAAGAAGCCATTGGTGTTGATTTTCATTGTTTCCCCTGGAAATGATTCATGGATCTAGCTAAAACAAAACTAAGGCATATTGGACGGATATCTATCAGTGTGTGACATTTTGTTGCAGCTTGATTGAATTTAAGGGGACAGTTGGGGCTTGGCAGAGGTATGCATTCAACTGAGGGCCATTCTAGTTTACATTTTATATCTTGATTGTTTAATACTTTAACAAAAGGTAGTCAGTATAAAAATGACAAGTACAGATTTTTAGGTGTTATGCCCTTAGGTTTAACAGTGTAAAATTGTTTAGAGCCACTGAAGAGGGGAGAGAGAATGACTGGAAGAAAAATATAGTGAAACTTGAATGAATAAGATTCATAGGGGAACAAAAAAGACACACTGAGTGAAAACCTTTATTTCATTCAAACTCAACTTGGATCATCTATCATTGGTAATGATGAAAAAAATCCTGACGTGTGTTAAACTATTCGCGGTAGAGAGGACGTGCTGTAAGTGTGGTGTTACTTCAAGGGCATCGTCTCAATCTTATATGCTAATTAAATTTAGATGAGCCCAATGTATGGCTCAACTTTCCATCAGTCCCCACAGTGAGCTGAGTGTTTGGGACATAAAGGTCGTAGACATTATGACTCCTGCTCTATAAGTTGTGTCTTCTGCCGCTGGCTGTGATCTGCCCTAAATGTGGAGGGGATAGAGGAGTGAGCATATTTCTACACACACACACACGCATGCACGCACGCACGCACACACGCACACATACATACACACACACACACACACACACACAAACACACACACGCACATACACACATACACACACACACACATCACATTTATAAGATAGAGGTTAAACTGGAAAAACAGGCTAATATTTAATGTCGGTGTATCACATGACCAAGATGATTATCAGGTCTATAACTCTTCATCAATAATTCAGTCTGTGCAGCGTGTCTTTGTCCCCTCCCCCTCCTCCTGTGAATCAATCCCAGCCTCACGCACCACAAATTGGATATGAGTCGAATGTCTTTCGTCATCTAATAATGGAAGCAAAGAAAACTGTTTACAGCAGAGAGCCAAGGTTCAGTGATTGTCTGTGTTCTGCTGAATCGGATTCCTCTCACTGGGAAAGTCTGATGCTTGCACACAACAGATGGTGATTCTGGCCATCTACTATCTAATCCTCAGATGTCTGGAGGATCACGTCTGTGTATGAGTTCCCTCTATCGAGACACAAGTTTGCTGTGAGCTTCCCAAACCTGTGTGCTGGCATGACATTTCATGTAGATAGACTCAAATTTGCGTGATTAGAATAAGCAGCCCCTTACTAGAGGTCGAGGGTAGTAGGTGAAGGCGAATTAAAAAAAAGAAAAAAAAGTTAAAGTGAAAGAGACACAAGATGACAACAAAGACATAAAAGATAAAAAACGGCCACAAAGTTGTTACAACACCACAAACAAGGAAAAATATATGCGCAAATTCAGGTACACATAATAGTGTCAAACAACAACAAGACGTGCAAAAACTACAGAGAGATATAAAAAGACTCAAAAGGGACACACACTTACTACAAAGCAATATAAAATAACCAGCTAGAGACACATGCATGTGATCACAGGGACACAGAGAGCAGTATTTAAACATTGAATGAATAAGTTATTATTAATAATGTGCAGTTTATTATTGCCTTGAACCAGTTCATTACATTTGGGTCCGAACACATTTTAATCATTTCCAACAGTTTTGCCAATATCAGTGAGGGTGGATTATACCTCTGTAATACACATTACATTTCAACAGAACTAGAAACTGAAGCCTCTAAACCTCTAAAATAAATTTGACAAAAATGAATACTTATAACCTTTTTATGGAAAGGATTTACTGAAAGACTGTGATATAAGTTTGCATTAGTTTTATCTAAGTGTAACAATAAATTGGTAACTGATCGCAGCTTATTAGTATTGTCAAATCCAAACAAAATAAAATAAAATTTCAAATCACTGTTCGCATCATAGTGCTTAGCAATCCGTACAAGGTGTACCATCCTCTGCCCTTAACCCTTGATTAGGGTGAGGAAAAAATTAATTTGCATTTTGTTTAGATCTACTATTGACAGCAAGAACACTGATGCAAAACTCTACGCATCATTTAAGATTGATTGAAGGTCTGACCCGAGTTTATGGACCGATGAGGAAAACACCTTTTTCATTCACAGAAATATTTCTGACTGAGCTGACATGTGAATAAACTGACCCAAAGAAACTTGACGACAGAACATCTTCAACATCTGTGAGTTTACAGTTAAAGATTCTCTATAAATACTTGTCTCTGCAAATTTACAATTTAAAGATATAACTGTTGTTTGATTAAACCTCTTCTGGTGTGTTGCCTCCTCAACAACAACTAAAAAAGGATGAACACTTTGGGCAAGATCTAAAATCAATTTTTACATAGTTTATTTATAAAGTGCTCAAAATACCTAGAAAGATTATCTTCGGGAGCGTTTCATCAATAAATGATGAACTGAACTGACTTTAGGATGTCTGCAGACCTCTTTCACAACAGAGACTGCAGGTCACAAGACAAATTGCAAAACGGAACATGAAGCACTTGAGATGAGAGCTGCAGTGAAAAGAAGCCAAGGACGTCTTCATGCTACATCATGACTGAAGCTCAATTAGCTAGTAATAGTCGTACTTACATATAATATAGATCCTGTGTTCTCTATGATTAGATTGAAGGCAAATGGGGATCCAAGGGCGGACTGTCCATTTTACGACTGTCCTCTGGGAGAGTACTAGTGCTGGAAACCCTCCACTGTAGTAGCCATCCAATGTCGAAATCAATACAAGGGCTTCGCAGGAAAGAGGAGAAGCACAGATTTAATGTCTGACTTGAAATGGACAAAGCCTGGAGACAAGTGAGCAGTAAATTGTATCTATCTAAAGCAACAAGTCCAGAAATTGAAAAGATTTCATGGAGTTATCTAAAATTCTTATGAGTCGGTTACTGTAAGTTATTTTCCATTACAATTAAAGTACAAGACATTAATCCCTCAATATGAAAGCTTTCAATGTGGCACAGGTTTGAGCAGAAGCAGAGGGAATTGCTGGATCCGTTTCTGCAAATCAATTAGTCAATGCCCCTCATGTGGTCCCGATTAGAGCAGGTATTAGACCAAATATGCACATGGGTCGTCCATCCAGTAGATGGCACAGTCTAACTTAACAGCAAAAAGACGCTACTACCTCAGCACTTAAGGATCTCCCAGTCTGTGGACTGTTCATCACACCGGAGGATCAGCTAAAGTGGAAAGACAATGGAAGCCCCTTCAGAGAAATGAATGAATATAATAATTAACTAATTAATTAATACATCAGTTAAGCCCCAAGCTGATTAAAATGAAATGCACTGAAGGGTAGCCCACATAATCCATCCCCCTCTTTCTTTCTCTCTCCACACAAGCGCAGTCTTGTGTAACTGTCCCCTCCTCTCTCCCTGCCCCCTTCCCTACCTCTCCGCACATATCTCCCTCCTCACTCACACACTCTTACCCCTTCATCCATTACAGTCCACCAGAAGCTGTGAATGGGAGGCAACTCCTCGTATTTCGCTTCGCTGGTGAGCATCAGGCAGGTCAGACTGAGCGGAGGAAGAGCAGAGCGCACACCTGCAGAGAGTGACTGGTCACATGTGGACTAACTGGAAGTGTAGTGTAGGATTTTAAATAAAAGAATAACACCTGTGGTTAAAAGTAGAGACAAAGGTGCACGCGTGCTCTTATTTTTTTTAAATCCTTCGATTTTTGTGCGCGTAAAGGTGTCCATGGCGCATTTTACGCACTGCAGGTAACCAGTGTTTTGGGGCTCAAACAAACAGAAAACATGGATTAAAGGGAAAGTAAGTTTTTGGTTTACTTCAGGAGAGCTCAAATGGCGGCACTTCGCAGAAAATTTGGCGAGGACTACCAGGTGGTCAACACGAACCAGGCTCCCACTTTCGCTGCCCAGGTCAAGAAGAAACGCCAGCGCTTCGTGGATAAGAACGGCCGCTGCAACGTGCAGCACGGAAACCTCGGCGGGGAGACCAGCAGGTACCTCTCTGACCTTTTCACCACGCTGGTGGACCTGAAGTGGCGATGGAACATGCTCATCTTCATCCTCACGTACACCATCGCCTGGCTGGTCATGGCATCCATGTGGTGGATCATCGCGTACATCAGGGGAGACTTGAACCACGGCCACGACTCGTCCTACACACCCTGCGTGGCCAATGTTTACAACTTCCCCTCAGCTTTTCTGTTTTTTATTGAGACTGAGGCCACCATCGGCTACGGCTACCGGTACATCACTGAGAAGTGCCCGGAGGGCATCATCCTTTTCCTGTTCCAGTCACTGATGGGCTCCATAGTGGACGCTTTTCTCATCGGGTGCATGTTCATTAAAATGTCTCAACCCAAGAAACGCGCAGAGACGCTCATGTTCAGTCAGGACGCGGTGATTTCTCAGCGAGACGGGAAACTGTGCCTCATGTTCCGTGTGGGGAACCTGCGAAACAGCCACATGGTGTCTGCTCAGATCAGGTGCAAACTCATAAAGGTAAGATCACAAAGAAGGGATCATGATTAAACTAAACCGTATAATGCACAAATCAACAACATACAGTTAAACCTCACAGTCAATCAAAGGGGCAACAAAACACGCATGGAAATGAACTTGTTATTACTTAATAGCAATCTCGCTGCACAGGTCAGCGTTGTTGAATCTCAGCTGGGGGGGGAACTTTCTATTATGGGTTTATGCAAATAGTAGAAGCTTGAGGAAAGTGATTTCCTTTTGGCACACTGGCTGCGATCTTGACAGACAGCTTGCATTTCTGAACAATCTTTACTCCATTTCCCTCCATGGGATAAGCGATGATTGCACGTTGCATATCTATGATTAAAATTAACCTTCTTTTTCATTCAAAGTGCAACATGTAAGCAGGTCCCTCACTATGTGCCTTGTTAAACAAAACAGGCTTAAGGTAGCATTATCATATCCCTCAGCTGCAGGATGCAGAGGCTGAGTGGCAGCCAGGTGGATCCCAAACCATGGCGATAAGGGAACAAAGGCAGTGGTGGGTCTTTGTGGCGAGTGGTTTAGTGAGGAGAGTGGACACTGTGTCCAGCATCAGTTCCCCTTCAGATGGTGACACCTGGACAGATAGGAGCGAGGCGAGATATGGCCCCCAGAGGAAGAAAAGGGAGCATCACACATGACACAGATCACTGAGGGCACAAAAGCACTCCTGCGAGAAAGGTATTCATGACAACTGTGGACGCATCGTTTGTCTTAATGTATAATTTGATTGGCCGTCCCTGATTTATAAAATGTGACATGAAGCCACACACGGTTTGAATATGGCTGCAGCAAAACCCAGGACCAAATAAGCAGTCATCAATTGTGCCACACTGCCACACTCCACTAATGAAAAGCACAGCAGATTTTTTTCATTTTTGTGGAATATGGCTAATTAGCATCGGACACTGAAAACAAAATGATCACAAATAGCATCAAGGTTGGCCGGCTCTTCCTTTAATGACCCTAGTCCAGCTCCTTTCAGCCACATCGGTGTTCAATGTGCAAAATGGGCCATAGAGAAGACAGACAGCATTGGTGAGGTGTTTGGAGCTTGTCTATGTCTGTTGTCCACACGGCAAAGCGTTGGTCGGCTTAATGATGCGTGCAGGCAGAGGGGGAGAGTCCATAGTCACAAGTGTGGAGGAAGTGAAAAGGCCAATAGTCATAAAGCACAATCACACATGTCTACATTTCTACTAATTAAGTAACCTCTCAGCAATCCCGATTAAACTCTCCACCTGCGAAACACACTTATGATACCATGAAATGTGGTGTATTACCACACTCTATCCCAGAGTGATAAATAGTGTGTTGAAACGGATAGATGTGGTTGTTTTTATAGCTTTGACAACAGAACTGGAACAGAACTAATCAGGTTTTGTGTTAAATTCAAATAAGAATGCAAGATGAATTGTAAAGGAGACAAGAACAAATAGAAAAAGCAATAAATTCTAGTCTGGACTGAAAGAAATACAATCAGTATGAATTCCTAGACCTCTCTGCCCACATCCTTTTTACAGTCCTTTCTGTGAAATATAATAAATACAGCATCCATTTTTTATTTTTGCTTCAGGCTTTGTGGTCTAACCTTATTCTCTCGCTTCGAACACTCTCTTTTCAAGACCGAATTTTTTCAACAGCTCTGTCCGAGCGTAGACCACACAAAAAGAAAAAGGCAAAAATAAGTTGTGCTTGAACAAAAGCTTTGTTTTAGCTCAATGTATAGTCTTCCTTTACATATACATCTCACATTTAAAACGTTATACTAAACTAGATATATTTTAGACTAAATGTTTCCATTGCAGTCCCCGTGTAGAAATGCTGGTGGTGCTGTTGAACTGCAGCCCTCTTCAATCATGCTCCATCAAAAATACTCTGCGACATTATTTCATCCTGTGTGGATACAGTGAGCTTGAGAAAAGGGTTTTGCGATGATTTGTTATATCTAAAACAGAGTAAATTAACAGCGCAAATCCATAGACAGAAATGTTCTTATAAATCAAAACAAATCTGACACCAGCGTGTACCTTGACTATTTGTTTCTGGCTATTCTCTGAAGTAGTTATGATTAGAACTGCAAGTTGACGGTATTTTAATTTTTGGGTTTGAATGTGATATAGATCACTGTAAGAAACTGCAAAGTATTGTAAACCTGTAGTTCCAAGACTGCGGTCCAAGTAATTTAATGGGACTCACACTTAAAGAGGAAAAGAAGCTCTGAATGAACAAGTACAGACGGTTTAGTAAGACGTTACAGATCTGCACCTACTTATGGTCTTTATCACATTACCTCTACCAAGGAGGTTATGTTTTTATCTCCTGTCCATTTGTTTGTTGGTTTGTTTGTTTTGTTAAGCAAGATTACCCAAACACTACATGACAGATCACCAAGAAACTAATATGTATAATGTGGCGTTCGGGGAAGACGCAGTTAAATTTGGGTCCAGATCAGGGGACAGATCCAGGAGCACTTTCTTTAACATTGTGAGGGTGTTTTCAGCACCTGTTGGCTCTTGATGGGGGTATGCTTCCTGCTGAGTGCCTGTGTGGTTCTCTATAAAATATTTAGCAACTACAGTGTTCCTCCAGTTTACACATGTGGAGCCACAGTAAAGTCTTCTCTTGCCTCTCATGCACCTGAAGCTCACAGGCATGTTTAGTGGTGAGCATGTAATTTGCTTTTCTTATTCAAAAGAGCTGCAGTAGAAAAACACCTTAAATCGTAGTAAGCGTTTCTCTCCTACACATCAATGCACAATTGTATGAATTGAACCTTAGCCAACCTCCACGCATTTTGCCCTTAACCGACAGTTGAGTACGGTATTTAAATATTTGTGAATGGTGCTTCGATTGTGTTTCTTAGTCCACAGTCAGTGGCATTTTCTTGCACCCCAAGCGTTGGTATGTGTCAAAGGGCATTAGCGACGCCTGTTGTCAGACTCCATGTGTTTTCAAAGCATACGGATTAAAAGCTGTAACCACTTTCAATAGGATTCTTCCGGCACTGGAGGGCAAGAGGGCAAACGGTGCCAGTTGCTACTTATTATGTCAAATTTGATATCCATCATGCCATATTTGCTCGATCAGAACTAATTTGAACATATGTTGACCTAACATCCTTTATATAAGGGGGATAACAGGGCACAACTTCAGTGTGTCACTCCAAGACCCGATCAGAGGCGTTGCACTCAGTCGTTCACATGAAGAGTGACAGGAGTGGGTGGGTGGGTTGGGTTGTGAGTTGCATTAAGACACAGAAATGGTTGGAGACGTTACTCTTTTTACCTCCACCAAAGAGGCAATTGGTTGACCAAATTGACAGAGTTTTCATGAAACATGGTGAAACCAGGGAAGTGGTATTTGGCCAGTGAAGAAGCCATTCAAGTGGAGCAGATCCAGATCAGTGGGCGGATCCAGATTTTTTTTTATTAAAATAAATAGACAGGTAAATCAGGCATGTTTAGGGAACTGATATCTATGAGTGTGATGAATTTTCTGCAGCTTGATTGAATTTAATTGGACTGTTCGGCCATGACAATTTAACAGACAAAAATGTTCTAAAGTTACAGTTTATGTACCACATTCATTTTTCTACATATGTAAAGCACAGATACATGCCGATACATTTTACTTTAGCACAGTAAGTAAGAAAATTAACTTTATTACATCCCCCCACTGGGTGTAAGTAGCAGACACACACACAACTATTAGTGATCCCTAAAGATGAGAGCTTTATCTTAAGAGGTATGGAGGACAAAGCCTGTTTGACAGCGGGCCACTTGTTGGCGCTGCTGTGATCCGGACAGTACGTCAGTGAACCAGAGCTCTGCTGAACTGTCACGGATGATTGCTGGATAACAGTGGATAGATTGAAGAGACAGACCGACGGGACCTGTCATCCTGAGTCCCACAGTCCGTGGTTGAAATGCAGCTTTGACGGGCATCCATGACGGCTTCACAGGGCATCCTGCTGGAACATCCCAGCTGAAAATACGGCTCTGATATCACTTGGAGGATGGCAGGTGGGAGAAGGAAAGAGAGAGTAATGAATTTCATCCAAAGTAATTGAAAGTATAGTGACGGAGCCGGAGAGAGTCTCATTGCAAGAGAGGGGAGACATAAGAAGTGTTACTCTTAGAGTTCTTCTTTTCGTCAAAGCTGTGTACCTCACCTCAAAGGATTGCAGAATGTGGTATATAGTGGAGCCGAGAAGTAGAATTGATTTCCGTTTCTTTTCTTATAAGAATAGAGATGCAATTATGCTATCAGGTTGTGGGGGTTGGGAGAAAGGCCTTGAAACCCAACTGTTATCGATTAGCAAACCCCAGAGCTGTGAACCTAAAGGAGAGCTCATGATTCTGTGTTTGTATCCACTTCTTAAATTATTCAGCCAACATGTAGGATCTTTTGCTGTTGGAGGGTTCATGCTGAAAGATGCAAGAGAACACACACATTTTTAACCTTGGTTCCTCTTTTCTTAGTGATGCGTCCAAAAGAAGGAATGTGTGAGGTGAAGTCTGTAATGTTGATATGGTGGCAGAGAAAGTAAAACAAAAAATGAAATATATATAATACAAATATCTAGCTACATATTCCAGAAATCTCTATCTGTCTGCATGTGGAGCAAATATCCCGAGACCCGTTCATCTGTTTTAATTGATCTACTTTATGGGCTTCACACTTACTGTGTTGATTTAGGGTCCAAGGAGGTGCAGCGTCAAATTGGGTGCGATTTAGAAACGTGATACTTTCAATATTTATAACCTTTGAATAAACAGAAGACCAGTTTTCTGTAGCAGGAGTGGATGGGACTCATCAATGTAAGGGATGTTGATCAGTGTTTATGGCAATGACAACTGATTCTCCTTTGAATAAACAGGTGAAGCTCTTTGTTCAGCAGCAGTTGAGCAGCTTCAGGGTTCAGTGGACTGAGTCAGACAGTCTGTCTTTTCTTCCCATGGCTTAATCACTTATGATCACTCTCACAAAGAAAGTTTCAACAAACATTACCACAGTCCAAACAAACAGCCGTTTCCAAACAGGCAGTTTAAGAACAGGCACCGCACTCGTATTAGTCGATTTGGCAACACACATACTATAAATACTCGCTAAACCAAATCCAGGAAATGCACTGCAAAAATACATAACAATGCTGCATAACACCCCCGCTGCCTAAATTCAGACCTGAAGTTCACAAGCGCTAAAGAGAAGCATTATTCCTCTTGTATACACATCACGTCTTCAGGCTCTTGACAACAGTAATATCTGAGTGTTGTTTCACCCAAGTACAAATCAGAGGCAGCACAGTCACAACTTAACACATTTTTGACCAAGAACATTGTGACACTGCCCACTCTTCCCTAAGTAACTGTGTGTCACAGAGAGAATTAAAACATTCAGGATTTAGTATTTCCAAATAATGTCTACAACTTGTTTTATCCTGGTTGCTCTGTACCACCCTGGCATTTTCTATTTCATTTTGGTTGAGTGTTAGCCTCCATAGGGACCATAAGAGTATGATTTCATGTCTTCTGATCACAAGTCCAGCAAAACAGAAATTGGATTTGAAGGAGGAAAAGGAGCTTAGTATCCATAGAAACGATCTTTATCGTCTGCAGTCCGTAATGAATGATGGTTAAAGTGAGTTGTCAGGGTGAGTAGTTGTGCTTTTATTTTGTCGTCTTAGTTCATATCATACATGAACAATTAACACCAGTTTAAAAAAGGAGACTTGTGTCCGATCATAAATATGTGTTTTAGATGTTTAACTTTACTCAAACCTTACATTTTACAAACACAGGCCTTTATGCAGCATTAAACACAATCAGGGATGCTGACTGTGATGCACAATGTTGTTGAGCGACCAAAGGGGGGTCAACAACGGATGTTTGTGTGGACAAGCCTTTTTTCTAAATCAACCTACAAACAAGTTTTTTCACATAAACAGAAATCAGTTGATTCAGTGTAGATAACGTATGAAACACTAGTACATTTTATCACTGGAGGAGAAACATGGGCTGTCCATCTCCTTTGGAAAAATTCATTTCTCTACCTTCCTTTCATGCTGCTGATTGATGAAAGCCCAGCAGTGAATGGAGTGGTGTTAAGTGCAGATCAGGCCACGTCAGGTCTAATCAATTTGATTCTTCTCTTGTCTTCATCCATGAGCATCATTCACACCACAGAGACACAGCTTTTGTGTTCATGAAACAAAACCCATGTTGTCCTTTTTACAATAAGCAGTGTAGTGGCCGATCTAAAACCTGCCTGTTTGGAATGGGCTTTTGTTCTGTGGTAATAGTGCTTGCTGCAGAACCCTGAAGCTGCACAAAGAGCTCCACATCTGTTTATTCAAAGTTCAGTGAAGCAGTACAGCAGTACAGATGAACGTTTTTGGAGATATGCAAGCCACAGACAGACAGACAGTTGGACAGACAGAGATTTTTCTGAATTGATAACTGGAGTGGTGAGTATTCAAATGTGATGGGTCTATGTCAACATGCTCATCCAGTCATTCTGCAGTAATATCTCAATTTTATAGAGCTCTGGGAGACAGATCTGTCTATTTGTTGAACTTCTTGTTAGATTTACAGAAAAGACAGGAGACAAACTCAGCTATCTCTGTATGCTTGTGCGAGAGGAAGTGTAGGAGAGTGCCAGCACTGCCTGTGTAAGAAGCTTGGCCTGTCAATGTCTGCATACAGTCATCCATCTTCTTAATCTTAAGTGACAAAGACAGAAAGTGAAAAGTAGAATTTCCCTAAGCTAGCATGAGATAACCCACATGGAGGAACGCCGCCAAACAGTATTCAGCGGCCTGTAAGCACCCGACAAGTGAACAATATCCTCCCCGACGTGAAAGCCATTCTTCAAGATAAATCCTAAAGTGCATCTCATTGATATTCACAGGAGATAGAAATAGAATGCAATGCTTTCTGGCAATGCAAAAAGTGACTGTTTGCTCATACTTCATTCACAATTTGTGACTCGGAGGGATAAATAGGGTAATGTCAGCAGGAGGTCAGGATGAGCTCTGACTTAAGTACAGGAGCGACCAGGATGAGACACAGCAGAACCAAAGATGTAGTAAATCCACTGAGAGTCAAATTATTTTCAATGAAAGTCATTTGCATTTTTGTTTCACTTAATTCATCTAAATTATTTAATAATTAGCCAGTTTAACAGCAAAACGTTTTCCAACAATATCCTGAACCTGAACACAAATCATCTCTATATGGATGGGGCTGTAGTTCAAGACACATTTTATTTTGGTGTCTGAAGTGATTTGAGTACAGTAGTGTCTTTTATTTAAAAAAAAATTTAAACTAGAAACTGCCATTGGAATAAATAATAATGATAATAATAAACTTTATTTATATAGCACCTTTAAAAATCACAATCACAGGGTGCCTTACAAATATATATTTTTAGAATTGAAGGCATCTATATGAAGCAAGTGAAAGCAGTTCGAAGATCATAATTCATTACATAAACTAAATCATTATAAAGGATTGAAAAGCTGAAAATGGTTGTGGCTTTGCCCCGATCTGTGATTTGACAGAATTTCTCTATCAATGTATAAAGTGAAACATGGTTGAATTCTGCACAAAAGCACCTGCAAAATACAAAATTATGGAAAACAAACTGATCTTACATTTATCCAAATTATGTTGTTATTTATGTTTGTGTCGTGCACAGAGAAGTCATCAGGTTATATGGACGAACATAAGACACCAACAACGATTAAATAAAGTTATTGTTGGAGTAGTCTTTGAGGCTAAAATTGAGGCTATGATAAAGAAAGCGAAGCTCTGGGAAGACTGCATGAACAAAAACAAAACAGACGTCTTTCCTTCGTTGCATGATTTTTTGTGTGCAAATCACCTCGGTCTGAAAGACCGAGGTGATTTGCACACCGGCATATGAACAGGAGAGCCTCATTGAAGTCGGAACAAGTGGATCCATTAAAATTGAATTCAATCAGAAGCCTCTGCCAGATTTCTGGATAGGACTGTGCACAGAGTACCCTGCAGTGGCAAAACATGCTGTCAAGACTTTGATGCCATTTGCCACCACATATTTATGTGAGAGGGGGTTCTCAGCTCTGACGAGCATGAAAACTAAATACAGGCATAGGCTGTGTGTAGAAGACAATTTAAGATTAAGACTTTCTCCAATTCAGCCACACATTGCAAAATTATGTGCATCCTCTCAAGCACACCCGTCTCATTAACCTGTGCCTTGGTGATTATTTCTGGCTGAACTCTGCTCCGGCCACGCCCCCCTTTTCAAATTCAACGCACACACTTCTTCACACTGTATTGTTTATTTATGTCCTTAGTTAAACTTTGTTAGTTTGTGTTCTTCCGGCATTTGACGCTGAGTATCTTGGTTTTCATCTGGTTTGCCTTGTTTGAGTTAAATAGTAATTCAAGTTCAACCCCTGAGTGAGTTAGTTCGACCTCCTTGTTTGTTTGTAATTTCCCTTTACTTTGTTGTTTTGATGATAAAACTCTGTTTGATCTAGACTTCCATCCAAGTCCTGAAATCCTTGACAATTTCACACAGTTTCAAGTGATATAGACCGTAAATGTGCGCCGGGGGGGGGGGGGGGGGGGTGTACGTAGCTGGAGATTGAATGTCTGAAGGGGTACGGGGTAGGGGTGTAAAAAGTTTGGGAACCACTGTTCCATTCCATTAGGAAAATACACTGGGACAGTGTGTGTGTGAGTGAATCTGTGTGGGAGATCATTACGAAGCTGTGTGGTGCAGGAATAGTGTGTTTGTTTGTGTGAGTGGGTGACTGGTGGCTGACACATCCCAATTATTGGTTGTGGGTGGAAAGAATGATGAAAAAGGATAACAGGGAAGAAAACTTAGCGTATGCCACTGAAGATTATATGAGAAAATCAACACTGCACTTTTTATTAATTCTGTTTTAATACTTATTACACTAAACAAGACAGTTTGGTGCTATTTAAAGTGTAAAAGAAAGACAGTTTAAAAACACAAGATAGAGTCTTACCACAAAGTAACTGCTGATCTCAAAGGTGAATAATTGCCTGATATTTAATGTTTTAGTCTCTTAAATTACACAGAAGTAATATGTTATGGCTTCCTCTACATCTGAAAACCTACATTATATACATAACTTACATCAAAACTGTCGAAAAAGCTACATACCTCATTTCTGAGAAGCAGATGTGAGCAACATGGCTACAAATTTGAAGGGATGAGCGGAAAGTGTAAGAAAGGCTGTTAAGTGAGGAGAGAGAAAGGATGAACAGATGGATAAGACAGAATTAGACAGAAAAGGTAAAAATACACCCAGGAACCATTGGTGCTGAGCTCACACATCATCAGGGCAATTAAATGCTTCCGCGCCACTTCACACTCTGTGGGCAAGTCCTGTCCAAACACGGCCGTCTCATCTGGTAATAGATGAAAACAGATTTGTGCTTTTTTCGTGTGTTTTTTCTTGTTTCTTCTTGTGACCATTGGAGTAATTAAAATTAAAACTGGATTCACCATGATAATACTAAATTTACATTCTGAATACAGGACTGGTAAATGGTATATACTTGTATGGGCTGTATTTTGTGCTTATGAAAATAGTGGAGAAAAAGTTATCATCATGACAAAGACATCTCAGCACATTTTAAGTAGATATGGTGAAGGTCTTAGCAACAGTTGCTTATTCACACATCCAGCAGTTACTGAAAAACACCATCATTCATTTGCATGTGTGTGTTCAACATTCGCTTTCTTTTTGTTCTGTTTTTGGTGTTACTTTTCAATAAAGAATAAAAACATTTTGCATTTTGTAATGGAAATTTTCTCAATAACTTTGTTTAGTTAGTTTATGCTTAAAACAGACACTTCCAGCACAACAGAAATTTGATGGTGCACCCATTTTCTAGCATGTGAGCCCATTGTCGATTAATATCTTGCAGGAGTTGATCCTGATATCAACTTATCATGTGACCTTTTGCTCTACTTTGGATTAACTGTGTCACACCCTATCAGACGATAAGTTCCAGACACAGAACAGTACATTCCCACAACCCCATCTGCAATGTTCTGGGGTCAGGAGGTAACCCACACAGAGACACTTAAATATGAGCACAGACATTTCACATTTCATCACACTTGCGGCCTCCACCTTGCCTCTGTTATCCTTTCTGCAGAAATCATTGTGCATTTAATCCTCTTTTCACTCTGTCCATTCCTTCCTCTCTTTATTTCCTGGCTGTCTTTTAGTCTCGTCAGACACCCGAGGGCGAGTTCCTGCCTCTGGACCAGTGCGAGTTGGACGTTGGTTTTGGGACGGGTGCAGACCAGCTCTTCCTGGTGTCCCCTCTCACCATCTGCCACGAAATCAATCCCAAGAGCCCCTTCTTCGACCTGTCCCAGCGCTCCCTAATGAATGAAGAGTTTGAGATTGTCGTTATCCTCGAGGGCATCGTTGAAACCACTGGTGAGGAATCTGTACCCACCACTTCTTTTAGCTCTTTGTATCCTGTACCCACTCCTAATCTAAATGTAATTTCCTATATCGTTATCAACCAACATAACATTCCTATCTAATAGCTACTAATTATCTAGACTATGAGGTCTCATTTCCCAGCATTCCAAGTTTTGTATGGTGGGAAAATGCAGGAAAAATAAGAACAACACATTACAAGGACGCCCTGGTTGAATTATGAGGGATATTTTATTATGTCAGAATCGGTTTATGCCCACTCTATGCATAACAAAATCCTGTGGTCATAGATGCATGTGTCAGTTTGATAGATGAGATGGGATGTTAGTTGAAAGTTCCACTCCATTTTTCAGACGGCTGAGAGCAGAGGTGAGACGGAGCCTGTGAGACATTGGTCCTCACCAACCACTGTAAACTACATGCAGCCTTGCTGAAGTACTGTCAGCATCAACTCTGTTCTCTCTCTCTGTTGCATATTTAACAGAATGATTTTCCCCCTAAGTCCAACAAAGAAGTAAATCCAACTCCCTCTTTTCTTTTCAGCCCTGCTTCCATAATAACCCTCACTTTGCTACTGCTGTAGAAGGAACCACAGAACTGAACAGGCTTAGAGGGGGGGGGGGTCAGCAGGGAGGCGGGCAGGCAACACGGTCTGTGCTCTGTTGATAATACCATTAAATCAGGGTGCAGACAGAAGTTTAGAGTCTCACCGCTGTAGCACTCAGAGCGGAGAGCTAGAGGAGGGAAGCTCCGGCAGTGTCACCTTCAATAGGCCACGATATCCCATCATCCTCACACTCACACATATCCCATTAAAGTGAACTCTTGAACAAATATCCCCTCACATCCATCTGCTGCTGAGACAGCTGTGCAGCTTGTTCATTGTCTCCCCAACTCATTCCCATTATGGTTCGAGCAGAGTTGACATATTAGCACTCAGCCACTCTGTGACTTGTCAGTTTTAGTTCACTTCTTAGAGGCAGAATTGGTTCCATTTTTCCACATAAGAGCATGATCGACCTGAAATGTGTTGGAGACCGTGGGAGGGATTAAGCACCAATAGTGAATGCTCTAGTGGAGAAGTTAGTCTCTAATAAGCTATACATTTCACATATTTAATGTTTGACTCTTGGTGACTCACTATGACAAACTTGGGTTAACAGACATATATTAATATTTGAATTGCACCCATGCAAAACTGCAGGACTCAACATTCAACAACTAATAAAAAATAAAATTCTACTTGGTACCAGGATGGATGTTCATAATTATCCAAAACCGACCAAAGGAAAATATATATTTGGTCCTGTTCCGATTGAGACATAGCAGCTGAGCAGAACTAATTCTATTCAGCTCAGTTTAAAGCGAATCTTGATTTCTAGGAACCAATAGAACACTGAAGACCTAGTTCAAACCTTTCTAAACCAATGGGTAGTAAGCATGTCTTGATTTGAGTTCCTTTACTCTTTTGCCTTTTACTTTCACTAATATGCCGACGCCACACACCTCTATGTATGTGATATAATTGAGATTCTTACTAAGTAACAATGCTTAGATTTAAATATAGTCAAAGGGAAGGCAGCACACCATAATATGCTCTCTAGCCACTGCCTGTAAAGGCTACCGCCAGGAATTTTGCATAAAGTATTTTTCAGTGACACCCTGCTCGATGTCTACCAAGTGTTTTGCATAGCTGCGCTGAGGGCTTTTCTTCTCATGCACAATCCACTCAACATTAAGCACAGGGCTGAATATGCCTATGATGCCTGAATGATGAAACAAAACTGGTAGGCATGTCGGGCTCTGAACCTACTAGCTTCCAATACTTGTACTGTATTTACAGTCAGCAGAAATACAGTCATTCTGCTGGTGGCTACATAAGAAGACAACTGGAAAATTATGCCAGACTCACCCTTGTAATTTAAGCTTCCGGGCTAATTAAGAAATACTCTGACCTTTGTTTGGATGTGGCCTGTTGAAGGTTTTCTGTGGATGAAGATGAGTCGCGAGCCTGGAATAGCATCAGGCTGTGACATAACACTGCACATACCATCCCTCAGAGGAACAGGAATAGGCTTTTACTCTACAGTGTTTAGTGAAGAGTGTTTAACAGAAAAACTCAGGTTGAAGCAAAGTCACTGGATCAGAATGAGAAAAAAATGGACTAAGTGCTTATTGATCCGCAAAAGACCTCCAAGCAAGCATCCGAATGTGAAGAAAATAAAATAGAAAAGGGTGTTTTTGATACTTGGAGACTGTTTTAATCCTGTTGATGGCAGACACACACGGATGACTAATATGCACAACAACAAATAATTGCTGAAAGACATCAGGAAATCAATGGATAATTGATTTGAAGCCCGTACAATTTACAATCAACACCTAATGTCACAATAAATACACGTAAAGACAAGTTCGATGGTTTCTGCCATCAATATATTGATGTGACAATGGTGCTGGGCAACTGCTAATTCTGTTGATCGGATTGCACAATTATCACAGCCATCACAAGACGCGCTGATGACAAGCATCACTCCCCTTTCACTTATAATAACAGCACAAAATGTGTTAATCACTCACCAGTTCATGGGAACGGGAAAAGCACTGCTACAAGACTTCATTGAATGTAGTAGTGTTATGTAAAGATTATTAATATATTGTGAAGTTGTCCTTTACTCATGCCACCATCTGAGTTTTTCTGTTCATATTGGAGGCGACACGCTTAGAATATGGAAAAACATTAAGTATGATAAAGTAATAAAGTAATATAGATCCAGGCAATTTAATCCCAGAAGGGTCTTTCGATTTAACATCCAACCCATTCATCTATGTAATGATAATGAATAATGAATAAATTAATTAGTTGCCATAATCAGACATCAACATGCCAGTGCACATATCAACAACAACAACCAATCATTTTAAGCATTTATAAGCCTGATAGCAGTGGCAATTAAGGAATCAAAGCAGCAATTTCTTTTTACGAGTAGCCAAATAGAGAAAACTCCCTCGAGAGAACATGATTCATTGGCTTGTGATTCCTTTTGCTTTCTTGGTCACTCGATTCTTCCAGAATGAGCACAGGTTTTTTTGCTGGACTCCAATGATCTTGGAGCAGAACCTAAGCAGCTTTTATCCTTCCTTTAGCTTTGACACTGTACTGCCTGTAACAGCTTTTTAGTCTTTGTGAATTATGGCCTGTGAATTCACTTTAAAAAAAGTATTTACATCTCCAGTAAGTGACAAAATTGAACAATAGGAAGAGGCATGAAGCAGCGTTTCCCAAAGAAAGTGCGGAGCACAAAGAGAGACGATGGGAGGGTACGGTGTCCTTTCACATATCTTCTTATCAGCCAGTATTTGTTTTGTTAAAGCTTGACCTTCATTTAATGACAGTTATAAAAAGTACTACCCTGTTCATCTCTTGTAGGTATGACATGCCAGGCACGGACATCTTATACCGAGGATGAGGTTTTATGGGGCCATCGCTTCCTGCCGGTGATGTCACTCGAGGAGGGTTTCTTCCGGGTAGACTACTCTCAGTTCCACAACACGTTTGAGGTGCCGACACCAGCGTACAGCGTCAAGGAACACGAAGAGAAGAATTCACTGCCCTCGCCTCTATCTACTCCCATCCATGCACTCAACGAGAGCCACGGCACCCGGCGTGACCGGGTGTTTTCTGTGGATTACATCAACACTTTAGACGAAAGGGGTCGTCATTTAGGGGCCGGGGGTCGACTGCCAAGCAAGCTGCAGAGGATGAGCTCTTCTGGGAAGGAGGACCTGCAGAGGAAGGTGCTTCTGCTCAGCTCCCAGCACTCTGAGAAGGCCTGCAGCACGGGAGACTTGCCCCTGAAGCTGCAGCGCCTCAGCTCCACCTCCCCGGTACCCGAGGCGGAGAATCGGCTGCAACTCAAGTCCCTCAAGGTGGGCTTCGAACCCATGACCAAGTCTACTGGAGACCTGTACCAGCACAGCCTTCAACCTTCACCGTCCCCTGCTCCGGTCCTCATGCAAAGCCCGTTGCTCTCTGCTGGAGGGAGGGCGGAGGACAACCTGCCAGCAAAGCTGCGGAGGATGAACGCCGACCGCTGAAATCCACAACAGACTCCCTGTGACCTCCAACTGCTGACACACAGGAGGAGACAGATCCAGAGATGAACTTTACCATTGATAAAAAAAAACAAATGGTTTAGCGACATTTTATTGATTCGTTTTTACCTGAGACGAAACTTTTACTGGAATAACTGTGATTTCTGTATTTCATAGCAGTGGGATTCATGCAGCCGTTGTTTCACCCAAAACAACAAGGAAACACAAACCTCATGCTTGATCCAAACTCGATCATTCTGCCAGAATTGTGCATGTATACACTAAATCCATTGTTTAATGCGCCACTACACTATATAGCCAATCTTAGTTTTATCTAAACATAAATTATATTAAGATGATAATAAATGATGTTTGATCATCAGCCTCCTTTGTGTCTTTATTGTTGTCACACACACTCCAACATAATCAATGTTTGGTTTATGAACGCATTGTAATTGTTTGTGCAACAGTTTTGCCAGATGTCAATAAGTAAACTAAAAGTGCAACAAAATGCAATTTGAATAGGCAGCTCTTAATGCACTAAATTTGCCCCCTTGGCAAGCGACACTTAATGCAGGAACAATCTCATAATTCCTCAGTGCATATAAAAGAGAGAGGGGGGGGTAATGCTGCTGAGAGAGAAAATGTGAAGGGTGTTTACTGGAGAAAGGCATCTGATTAGAGTCAAAGCTTTCGCTCCAGACAGAGTAATGTGCTCACTGAGATATCATGTCTCACTAACACATCCATTCAATGTATTATGTGGTCATTTCTCAAATGCATACTCAGACACATGGACACTTTTCTCAGTCTCACTCTTTCAAACTATTGGTCAGTTTCTGTATCTACCTTAGACTGTATACAAGGATCTCCATCACCACCTGGTTGCAGTATGAGTCATAAACCCTGCCTCCTCCATGTCAGTGCATGGGATATGGACCAATCTTCAAATTCAAATTAGATGCTTTTTCTGTCATTTTATGTAGTTAGTTCTTATCACACTGATGTTCAAGTGTTCACCTTTCTGTAAGATTGTGTTTTATTATAACGGAGTGAAAATTCATGGTTGACTGATTCGTGAATGGACAAGCATGTGTATCAGTTCCCATCCCTGGTACTACTGCGCAGACTCTGGCTACAAATGGCTGTGTTCGTATTCTGGATAATTTAACTAAATTTTAGACCTCATTAATACATAGTGGGAGGAAGAGGAGATGTGTCATCCATCTGTATAAACAGTCTATGGTATCTCCAGTCAAAGGAACTTTAATAGTAACAGTATAGGGCAAGAAGTTTGATTTCTTTCTACGACAATCGATTACAGCCACAAAAGCAGAAAACACAAGCTTCACTAAATCCAGGTACAACCTCAGCACAACTAAAAGCTTCTTCAGCAGCACAGGGTCAGTGCATCTCGAGTGTCTACAGCTGCAAGCCTTAAAACACCTCGTCCGCAGCAAAAACAGAAAAATCAATGGAGGCAGGAGATTTTCCCTGCTTCAACTGCACACTTTCAGAGACCCTCCCCCCATTGCCATTCTGCAGCTTCGACCACCCACTCAGTTTACTCATTGTCTTAACTGGTCCTCACACACCATCCCTGTAATTTAGCCACATACTGAGCGCTGTGTGTGTTTTGTAAACTTACTCGCCACACACATGGTTTTGTCAATGTTTTCATGCTGGGTATGATTTGCCAAATTACATGACAATGAAACAAAATGGGCTCATTGCAATTCCGGGCACCTCAGACCACACACAGACAGATGATAATGAAACTGGATATGTACACCTATTTGTTCGAAGTTAATCATTGCTTTTATTGCGTGATGTACTTATTTAAATCACCAATAAAGATGAAGTGGTTAGGTTCTGATACAGGATGTTATTGCTCCCACTGTCAATCGCAACCACCCACTGTGCCATAAACAGTTGGAAAACACTCTAGTCTAATGTTAATATACCTGTTGACCTGTTTGTGTGGTTAAATAGCATATAAAAAAATCAACTGAATAAGGTCATACACAAATATATCACAACTACAACACTTATAGACATTTAGGTGAATTCAAATTTCAACAATCTCAATACCTGAGTACCAACCCCAATAAACAGTGTGATTTCCTCTTATCCTTTTACATCTGGAAGGGTTGGAATCTAACTTGCTCTGGGAAATTGCACTTTCTCAGGTTTCGTGGATGGACACAAAATATTATTGGGACACTGGATTGGTTAGACTGCCAAACTACCAAAAACACAATTTATGTTTTCGTACTTTACTGATTGAGGAATTGTAAAATAAATTTGCCAAATGACAATCAATGTCAGAATCAGAGTCCACTATATGAGGACCTGGAATGCGGAAACTTAATCAGAAGACAAAGCATGGACAATCTCTTAAATCATAAATCAATGACTTCTTCATTCACCATCTCAAATCGGACTGTGTTAATATAAGCTTATAAATTATGTTGAAAAAGTTCTAAATGACAAAGAAAGTCAGTTTAATCTCTGTTCAAAAAAACGAGAAAAAAAACCATCTCTCCTTCTTCCCACCAGATAGATGAGTGTTGTTGTTTTGACATAGAGATTAATTTACAACCCAATAGTTCATCATGTCTTTGTGCTGAGCTGCATCAACTGTGAATGTGGCTTATTAGGCCACTTTTGGTGTCTTAAAATGAAACGTGCCGGACTGATCCACCTAATTGAGATACTGTACACACGTGTGTCTGCCCACGCACACAAACAAAAAGACACACACGAGCTGCAGCTGTCAATCAGAAGCGAGCCACTTCCTTTCACCAAAGTCACCACGGCAACACGCAAACCCCTTTGCCTTGCAGCAGTGAGGATAAACACACAGCTTAGGTGTGTGTGTGTGTGTATGTGTGTGTGTGTGTGTTACTGTGTGTGTGTCTGTGTGTGTCTGTGACAGAGATCATCAGTGTATTATTAATCCCCCTCTTTTTACCCCACTCTTATTAAGCAAATTCATATACAGCAATTAAAAGTGAGTGTGTATTCCTGTGTGTGTGTATGTATAGCTAGTGGTGTGTGCAGTTGTGTTGGACAGCTGATCTAAACTGCAGATATCAAGCCTCTCATCCGCAGCCCTATTCCTCGTTACACGAGGAGACTTATCCCGTGGGAATCCAGAAAAAAAAAGACGGCAAATAACATCAGAGGCGCTCATCTTTCTGTGCGTAGCATTTTAATTTCAACTTGTCTGCTTAACAATGGAGGTAAACACTGGTGACATGCTTTGAAAATAAGGAATGGCTGACTGCATTGATTTTTCCATGCATACATTACCATAATACTTGCCCGTGGCTATTTGGGGGGAATGTCTAAATATTGGTTCTTTAAAGCAACAGCGTCTGTGACTGAAGGGCTGGAATGAATAGTTCATCTTTGGAGGAAAAAGGTATAAAAGGTTCATCCTCTGGGGACGCCCCTCTCTTTGCGCCGCCGAACTCAACCAGGCTAAAGATTGAAGGACCAATCAATACCTGTCTCGCTTCCGCAAACCGGGGCCCTGACTGGCAATGCAGTCTAATGCTAAGGCCCGAGCATAATCACTGGGATCTCCAGGGAATGCTGTGTTTGGAGGGAGGACAGACCTCCATCTCCAGCAGAGAGAAGTTGATGCAAACCTTCAACAATGACCTTGCATCCCCTCAGGAGAAATCCATAGCGTTGATCTCTGTTCATTACAGCGGACACATGCAAGAGACTCTCAGCAACAGAAACTTACTATTTGCTCCTGCTGAGCCCTGGACACATGGTGGACACATATGTCATCTCAGATTAGCATTCATCTGTGCATGCATCTTTTAGGAATTACGGTTCTTCAAGGGTGTAGTGATAAAAGACAGGGAATTCCGTATCAGTCCCTTCAGCTACCTACAAGCCTTCATTGCTTTACATTAGAAGATTTAAAGTAATTTTTTGTCCACTGTACATCTGTCAGCTTCAGAGGCCGAGCTTCTGCTTGCGTCCAACATCCTCAGCGTTTGAATAATCCAAATATAATCTGCAGCCATAGAGCTTTCGGAAACACAGCCGAAATCTATGTCCCACCATCAGTAAAAGCATTTTCTAGGATTCACATCAATAGCAAACGGCTGTGAAGTCACACAGAATTATAAGTATCACTCTCTGCCATGTGGATTAGGCTGTGCTGGGTATGGCCGCTCGTTCTATACACCTATTTGTTCTTTCATTTTTTCCACACAAGCGAGCAACCCCTCCCCCCCAACCCCCTTGGGATTTTGATGTCATGACCACATCTGGAGAAGCAGGTCATGTGATGCCCTCAGACACCAAAAGACTTTCTGTGCACATCCACGACAAAAGAAGCAGCTGGACAAATTAAAACAGATATTCATGAAATACTGTATCATGGATGTATACACAACTTCATAATTAAAGAACAATTGAGAGATTTATAATGTTGTAATTTTGGAGATGAGGAACATTTTTAGTGGATGCAGGAAAACACGTGCATGTATAATCAGGTCAGGCAAAAACATGTGAGTTTGGGTTGGGCAGCCGAAACCGAAAAAAATATCTCCAGGCTTGAGGAATTCCAATAATGAACTTAAGCTCATAACAAGAAGAAACTGGTGTTCCAGTTATATATCCCTGCTTTGCAAATCGGATTTTTCAGCATGAAATGTCAGGTGTTGAGAATATATGCAAATTATTTTTTATAAAGGTTCACCCCAACATTGTCATAAAAACTACATAAAACCACACATTAGGCTACATAGAATAAATCAGAACAGCACTTAGCAGAGAGCATACCTCCAACAACACCCATTAGTCTTCTTAAATTCAATCAAGACCCGAGACATTTCTACACACTCATAGAAATCAGTCCCCTACATATGGCTGATTAATTCTATGATCAGCAATTTACAGGAGACTTCAAGACAGAATGTAAAGACTATAGTTCTTTCTGTCTGTCATAAATGAAAACCTGGAGCCTCAGACCTTTAAACTTGAGCAATTGCTGTCCTCCACGCTCCATTCATCTTTTAACTCCTTTCTCCTTATCTATGCATTTCGTTTTGGTCCTGTTCTGCTCTTCTACAGCTGTATTGTCTAGGCCACTTTGTGCCTGATAAGCACTTTAGCTCCGCAGACAAATCATTTGTCTGATGCTACCTCTTCTGTGAAATTGTACTTGTCACATGCAGGGGTGCGCTTAAACGAAATATGATTACACAAATCCACACAAATGCACAAACACGATTCCACATGGGAGGCTCGAATGCAAAGGGAGTGAAAACCTCCCCCTGACTTTCCTTGTTATTAACTTTTCAATACCTCACCTCACAGCCCCCCTGCGACGGCAAGAGAACTTTATTCTGAGGCTCTATTTGAAATCAATCTTCTGACCCTGAAAAGTCTTTTACTTTTTAATCACACTCTTCCACGGGACTTTTAATCATACTTTTTCCACAGACGAAGGGAGTAGTCTGACAGCGATGTGGTCAGTGAGTGAAAGCCAAGAGAATGAAAAGAGACCCCATCATTACACGCATCTGTTCTGTCGCTCCATTAGAAGGAACAAAACGACCCTTATCACCCTGTCTTTCCCCACAGAGACATAATTGGGTTTTCAGGGGGGAAATTTCTTTGGACCTAAATTGATTTGCTCCGTCTCCTCACAGTGCTGCCCAGCTCGGCCGACCCCTGCAGCAAATAGTCGGTGAGGGCTCCAAGGGAAATAATAATTCCTGTTGTCACCCACTAATGGTCATTGCAGTATAACTGCATCGCTGCATGGAGGATAATAACATTAATTCTGTGATGCGTCAACTTATATATGAAGCCAATTTCTGAGGATGTGAGTAGAATGAGGTGATGAAATTATTAAGAAAGTGGCAAACAACTCATCGCTCATTTGGACCGTCTGATTGCTTCTTGTCCTTCCGGTAATACTTGACACATAGGTGTGGTTAATCACTTTAATTAAAATAAAGATTTATTCATATAATGAGGCAGGTGATGGTCTGCGTTGCTGCATTAAACTGGGCCCTCTGCAATAAATTACCAATGGGACCCTACTGATGCATGAGGGGCGCATAATTCATATACAGCATCTCATACATTTCCAAATTTAACAGCTGAGTAGTTTATTTTCTGGAATTTCAACTGGCCATTTTAAGCTGTGTCTTCATTCAAGCCAAATCCTGTCAATAGGATGCCTTCAGATGTTTTCTGTTCTGCACTGGAATCAGTCATCCACAATTTTGACAAATTATAGATTTAATGCGCTATGGTCTGACCCGTCAGACTTTTCATTTTAGTCTGAATCAAAAAAGCAGGTGTGAAAGTTGCCCTGATCCACAATCCAGACCAAGGGACTGAGACTTAGCCCGGCTAAAACAGGTTGTCTCTGTTTAGATCAAACTGAACCATTCTGTTTGCAGTGTGAAAACTCTTTATTGGATAGCTCAGACTTTCGGACCAGTCGCACGAGGTGGAGACGGCATGAAATGATAGAAGAGGAAAGAGTTGCCTTGGCTCATAGGATTTTGGAATGTTTTCGCCTCAATAATAGAATGTTTGAACAACGAGTGAAGTCCCTTAGTGCATGTTAACTAGACAGTAACTAATGTGTTATAATGCACCTAAAGTCAGTAAATTAAAGAAATTAAATAGTTTTACTACACGATGAAGTGATTACACACCAATGTCAGAGGCACTTCTGACTACAGACCAATCAATGTCAAGCGTAGGTAGACGCAGTCCATGTAGGGGATGACCTAAGGACGTACGTATGTCATATAATTCTTTAGTCTGCTCCCTAAATAACAATGTTAGGCCTAAACTAACCGGGTCAAATTTAAACAATGTAACAAAAAAAACGCCCTTAAGCCTTATCGTTGCTGCCTTAACGTAGGAAAAGAGATATCTCCATTTCAATGTTACTGTCACAGCCCACATTCTACCATGCATATTTTTTGTTGACAAATTTGTTTAGCTATACATCCGCTAGAGGGCAGCGCAGAGTCGGTTGTGCCTGACAATAAAAACATTGCGATAATGTTAAGAAAGAGTTTTTTCCCTGTTCCGTAGCAAAGTGACACCATTTAGATGCCAGTCATTTTTTTTACCAGGTTCCGGCATTGTTGACATTTCTTTGATTGTGTGACTATTCGCCTGATTCCCAGTGGTACTGGGCCATTTTGTCTGTATCTGGAAGCTATCAGAAGACCTGCACCAATATGGATGCAATGCACAGAGTAGGGACTGAATGCTCCTCCCGTTTCCATACACATATCTAACGTTGAGAATAAATGAGGCTTAAGTCTATCCATGGGGAATCTTTTAAGATCACAGCAGCAGCTTTTTCACAAAAATTGTCCAACTGCAGACCTAATATTTCCTTTTTTATGCCCATCAAAATGGATGAGGCACAAAAAATTTGTTACAATAAAAATACAAGGGATGCCAGAGTTATGACTTTGATTAAAAAAGGTCGAAGAACAGTAGCCTTTTTATTTCCTGGTGTTTAGTTTTGTGATGGTCATTCCCTTCCAATATGAATTACACAGTATTATTGAGGTTATTAAGTATCACCTCAGGCCCTTACATCATTAAAGGTGCAATCATAACTTTGCTCTTTTGAACAAATGTGATTCTGATTTATCAAATGAGGATGTGAAATCTCGTAGTAATGAACCCCTCAAGGACGTCACTCACATCTGCAGCGACCATCAGCAACAGAGAGATTGCAAGAGATTTCCATCTAAAAGGCTCTTTAGCCTTAGCTTCACTCTAACCACCTGTCAGTTTGTTGCTTTCAGCTGCAGCAGGCGACTGTGTCCGCTGAAAAAGCTCTGACCTCAACAACCCCATATCTGTGCAAGCAGCTTGTTAAAAAAATGTTTCTTTGATGGCCTCTGTGACATGAGCAAAGGAGGAAGTCAGGTAATGTATAGAATGACAAAGTCTACTGTAGGAAGAGGTTGGAAGTGGACAGATTCGTAGACAAAACACAGCAGACCAATTTGCATTTGCAATGTTGTTTTCTTTTAAACCACCATGTAACCCAGTGTGCCAGCACAAGCAGGGTATTGTTTTTACCAGACAGTGACTGTGTGTGCATGTGCGTGTACAGAATACCTAAATAATGCATGGATGGATTTTCACTAATCTTGGTGGGAATCTTACCAAGGAGGGCATCTCTGGATGATTAGCTTTGGGAGCTCTCAAGTCAAGAGGCAAGCTCTAGTTCGTGGTCAACAACGATATGATCCGAAAAACACATTTTCCACAATATCTCAGCAAAAAATAGGGCCAGAGAGACAGTCTGTAGCTTACAGCGATAAAAAAATGTATGTCGCAAATAAGTCATAGCTTAATGTTCAAGAAAGTATTTTCAAGGTATCACTCCAGCCAATAGGATTGTAGCTACAACCTAAGTCTGCTGCTCAAGATGTATGCCCCCAAATGGTATGTGCCCTAACCATTCGGATATTGGGTTGCCCCAAACGTTCACTGTTACCTTCTAATGAGATGCAAGCAGCTGTCTGCCGTGTCAAGGACAGCTGAAATCCAACTACCCCAGTACCATCACAACATTAGAGTACTGGTGTCTTTGCTTCAGATAGACAGCAGTTTTATAGCCATAAAAGGTCCCTATCAGGAAATGCTGGTTTCCTATATGGTGACCAAAACAATGACACAATGTAGTGTCTGACGCTGAACAAGGTGTTTAAACCAAGATAAAGACTAAATCTGAATAAGTCAACTGTAGATAAAGAGGGTCACTTTGCTCTTGTTCAATACATCCTTCCTCCTCCTACTGCATTGCTAATCATCAACAGAACCTTTCTTTTCTGGCCCCTGGTGTCTTGACGTATAGAGCCGAGTTTAAATCACCACGCCTTGGCTTTGATATGTAAAATCTGTCCGCCTGCCTGCCTGACCCACTACACAACGAGTGCACAGCTTGCTCCTAATCTGCATAGCACCGGGTCTGTTCTTAAAGCAGCCAAACATAGCAGCCGCCCCTTCCAACAAAAGAAGAATGCAGACACTCCAAACATCTGTCCCTCTGTCAGTCTGCCAACCCGCTCGTTAAAAAGAGCCCCAGAAATGTTGTGAAATATAACAGAGGCAGATTAATTAAATCACACCGGTGGGGTGTTCTCTGCACCATAAAGACCTTGGTTGCTTTGGTAAACACGCATCTTTTCAGCTGGATGGCACTGCAGGGACTCATTGTATTGTTCCTCAAACAACACAGCTGAAGGTCTCAGTAGGCTTCAAATGAAGAGTGTTTAAAACTTTTAGACATCTTAATCAGTAACCCCTGCAACCGTCGAGCAGAAGCTTAAGAGCTTTGTCTGTTTTCGTATTTGAATGATTCATTGCATAGAAAATACAGCGATGTAGTGCAGCTGGATTCATTTTGGATCAACATGTAACTTCCAACTATTCTCTTTGATAAAAACAGGGTGACATACACAAATCACACAAAAGGAGCTCACAACAAAGTGTAACAACAAGTCTTTATCTCAGCCTGAAATAGTCATGAACCATGACAGGGTATCAAGAACCTGGATATAAAAGGGCCAAAGTATCAAGAACGTGAAAAATGTGATAGGGCCACGAGTAACATCTCATCCCCGAGGCCAGTGCAGTCCGAGCCAGGGATGACTCAACCTTACACCACACCTCACCTACCCTGTGCCAGATCAGACTCATAATCAGATCAACAGTCCCTGCCAATGAATCCCCACCTTTATCACAGCTATCGGTTGGGTATGGTAATGGGTGTCATACATGCGGAAGACGTAATAAGGGCATCCAAAAAGACATTAGCATATTTGTAGGTGAAATACTTTTTTTTTTTTTTTTTTTAAACGAAATTTAGGAGAAACAAAGTGTTAAAAGACAAAGTTCGAAAAGTTCCCCTGGACTTCTGTGGCTTATTGTCCCTGAGTTAGATGAGAAAACAAAAGCTGTCGTGGACCAAACACTTCCTGATTAAATCCTAACGCTGCCCAAAGCAAAACTGAGAAAGAAGGAGAGCTATTGAATGACAAGTCACTTTAATCTTTCTTGAGCTATTTTCCTTTCTGTTTGTTCCACATGAATTTAAAACAAATGTTGTCTTCCTCTTTAAAGATACTAAAGAACCGTGATTGTGGGGTTCGACCTCCTCAGCTAAGTCTTTTGATCATATTGGCATTTTACGCACACAGGAAACATTTGCTGTCTGACAGACAGACAGACAGATGGCTCTTCAAGTGGTAAATTTTTCTATCCCAGACATCCCCGATTGTTGCCAGCAGGGACAGACACACACACGCACACACACACACACACACACACACACACACACACACACAGACACACACCTTTTCAAATTTATAATGAGCCCCTGGGAGAATAGGTAAAGTGTTCACACAGTGTGTAATCAAAGCCAGAAGAATGAAGAAAACTCTTTTACCGTTTTCTCCAAACAGCTGATTGAAGATTGTGGGGGGAAAAAATCCGGATTTCTTGGGGTCGCCTAGAGTTTCTGATCAGAAAAAAAAAACTTTCACAGAGCTACAGCGAGTGTCGAGAAAACAGATTTTCTCCCTCCAAGTAAACAGAATGTTCCTGTCAAAATAATGGAAACAGCGCGGAAAGCGAGGTGACAGGAAACGTGGTGAAAGCCTGAGTCTTGCGGCTCAGTAATGGCCTGCATCACTACATTCGTCTCAGGCCACTTTTAAAAACGTGCTTTTATGGACCTTTCATCGCTTTCAGAGTAAGAAAGAGCTGTTCGTTAAAATGTGGAAATTTAACCAGTGGCGAATTTCCTGTCCAGCATTTTGTTCACTGTAGCTTTACAGATGATCCTGTAATAAAAGCTAAGCGTAACGCAAACACAGTCAGAAATTGTTGTTTTGTATATTGGTCATTATAAGTCAGGCTGACAGGGGAGCACACATCTAACGAATTATACAACAAATCAGTAAAGTTGAAAGAAATCTGAATAGTCTTTGAGTGGCTTCTCTGTTCGCTGCACACCTCCGCACACTCCAGGACACTCTGAACTGATTGGAGAGCATGTCTCCAGGGTCCTAGGGTCTTGACATTAGACAGGAAACTATGCATTTTCTATTTTATCTCGGGAAAGGCACCACTGTGAATATCTCAGACTCATCAGTGATGCCCTCTTTCCATTTCATCTGCCCTGATATATGTGTGCTCATAGGAAGGAAATAGAGTTTCAGGGAGAGTTGTAGCATCGGCGCAATCCCCGTTTTTACCAGATCGGTTCAATCCTTTGCCAGCGTCTGTGCTGCTCCTGTCACCTTTCTTTTTCTTCATTGCTTGTTTTTTTGTGGCATTAAATTTGACAGGGTCCTCGCTTTGGGAGCAAACTAAATGCAGCGTTTGAGTTGATGTCAAGGTGTCTCGCCATAAAACCAGAGTTGGGTTCCTAATAACCCTGACAGGTCTGTGCAGAAAGAGGCGAAACCACACGTCTCCTGCATTTATCCCTGTCAAGCACAGTGGGTACACTGTGTGCAGAGACCTTTCCCTGCTGCTAACAGTTGTTTATCACTTCAGGAGTGGAAGTTGCTTCGGCAAAACAGTGTAAACACTAATTAAGTTGACGCACTGACAAAGGTTGTGTTTGTGTGTGCAGAACATCCAAATAATGTGAGTTGTTGTGTATACTTAGGCGTTGTGCACCCCTTTATTAACTGGAGTACAAAAGCCTACACAACGGCGTGTTGCAAAAATCATGAATCAATCATGTGTCTCTCAGTATGCAAATGCTAAATCTCTGTAATTCTCCAAGTCATGCAACATTCATGGCCCAAGCATTCATTAAAATTTGACAGATACAAATGAGGGTAAATGAGGCGCTGGGACACATCTCCTGGTGTGAACCGTATTGAGAGACAGAAAGTGAAAAGATAGGTAGGAGTTTGCAGGAGTGGGCGGTGGAGCAGACAGAGATGTAAAAGCTTGTATGTATTAAATGCCGCTTATTATTTAAATATGTCTGCAGTATACAAGATGTGTGAGTAGATTTACATTTCTTATGATACAGTTAATTGGGAAGTGGGACAAGAGACTGGGGACACTAATGAAAGCCTTTTTACGAACTCCGTTTCCTTGACAATAGTCTGAAAAAGATACGTGAACAGTGTTTTCTGACCAACCTAACCTGAATAAGGTCATGCTCAGAATAAACATTAACCAAACATGTGGAGGATTCTGACCTTAGTCTTATTATATAGACATGAACAGATTTTAATCAGATTATAATATTAATATTATATATAATGAGCATTTTGTGGGAATATGACTTTCCGTGTAGATTTGTAGCGGACTCAATTTTACCCACAACTAAAACCAGGATGGCATTTATCGCAGCTCAATCCTCTGCCAAGCACAAATAGTCCCTTAAATTAAATCAAGCTGCATCAAACTGCACACACTCACAAATATCAGTCCCCTTAACATGGCGGATTTTGTTCATCAAGTTACATGATGATCTGCAGACAAAAACAAAACCTGTTTACCCGACACACAAACAAATGACAACACCAGGATTAAGGCTCAATCATCTCCAATCAGACAAACTGATGAAGGAGGATGAAGAGGAGGGACGTGTTGTCATCCTGGGAATCAGGTCGTGAGCCGTTGGCATAAGAGAAAGTGATGCTGAGGATGTTGTTACATTGTGAAAACCACAAACACACACACACACCTCTAAGCAGCTTTTAGTGGATCGAAAGAGCTGACCTCAGAGTCAAAGCTATCAAATTTTTTTTTGCACACTCCCCAGAGCGGAGGACAGCTGTTCCTGCACTTTGGTTTGTAGTAAAATAACATTGAAAGCATTCTTCACTCAACCTGATCCACAGTTAAAATTATACTGTTGTTTTTTGGGAAGGTGTCACTTTTCTTGCATCTTCAGGGAAAACAACAACAAACCCCGCTTTTTACTGAAGCTTTTTAGTCATGGTCGGATCAGAACTCTCGAAGTGAGGAGAGTAAGACACAAAGAGAGGGATAGAGAGAGAAAGAGAGAGAGAGAGAAACACCAAAATCTTCTCCCCCCTCTTTCCTCTCGCCTCCCCTCTCTCACCCATTTCTCTCCTCTCTTGTTGAGTGCAACCCAGCTTTATATAACAACTTAAAGGGGACATATTATGAAAATTCCACTTTTGTAGTGCTTCTACATGTTAATTTGGTTATCTGGCATGTCTACCGTCCCAAAAACTCAGGAAAAAAACAACTCCCGCGATTTGTTGTGGTTCCTCTATGTGGTTCTATAAACGTCACACCATGAGGGAGTCTCGCTACATGGCCTTGGACGAGCGAGCTAACGCTAGCCGGGCTCCACCGGCCTTGTTAGCTCGAAAGCTAACGCTAGCCGGGGACCGGGGCTCGTGAGCCGGGCCGGTGGAGCTTGCAAGATAACACTAGCGTTAGCTCGCTGCTGCTACCTGTCAGACATTTAAGTGGCCGCATAAACAAGGGACCCCCGGGACACCTCTAAACGTTGACTCAACAGTGTGGAAGGCTGCTGCTGCTGCACCAGCTCAAGCTCCCACTGCTCCCACTGCGGGGCTGCGCTGGGGAGCTGGGGCTCTTCCAGCCAGGCTTCGGCCCACCTGACTCTGGTTCAAAACGAAATGGTTGCAAGATTGTATCTTCGTCTCCAGTAGCCATATTTCTACAGCGGTAATCGTTAGCAAAAAATCTGGGTGCTTGTTTCTCGTGAAGGCTGGAGGGGGGTTGAGGGGGCGGGGCACTCAAAACAGGTCAATCTGAGGAGGGCTGCTTTAGACAGAGTAAAAAGGTGCTGTTTTAAATGATCCTGGTGGTATTTTGACCAAAATATATTACAGACATTTTATTAAGACCCCAGAGAACCATATCAACTGTGGTAAAATGGGCATACAATGGGTCCTTTAAAATTGGAAATGTCACAAATATAGAAAGTAATGTTTCAGGAGGGCCGGGAAGGAAAGCTCTGAATCATCAACCTGCAATCTCTCTTTTCATGATTTATTTGACATGAGTCTCATCTGTTAATCCATACAAGTCTGAGCACAAGACTTGCATCAACTGGCATCTCCGTTGTCTATAATATTATCCAAAGCAGATGCAGATGTGGTTTTATATCATACAGCAGTAGAACTTGGGATTGTAGCATCGTCGTCCAGATATTAACACCAGGTTAAAAAACAGAGCTCATCACAACACGCCTTCAACAAGATGATATAGACTGATGACAAATATGACTGTTAATGACTTAAATATTTATAAATGTATGTCTTTCCAGTGTTGCTCTATTTTTTTTAATTGTTTTTTTTATTGATGAGGGTAAGGGACTAACTTCCGGGCGGCATGTTCGATTTTTGATCTTGGTAAATTGGTAAAAACCCGTGCAGTGGTTGTTCCAAGTAAAGACCTGTTGCTAAGACTCAGTAGGCAGAATCACTTTTGACAGTTTTATGTTTCGATCCTTAGTATTTGTATTGCAAACGTGTTCTTGTTGATCTTATTACATGTCTTTAATTTGATTGTAAAGCACTTTGATCTGTATCTTATGCATCAAAGTATCTGTATGAATAAAATGTATTATTTATTATTATTATTATTATTTACATGATTGTGAGAAGTTAAAATCTTTAAAATCAAGATTGTCATACAAAAGCTAAACATTTATTTTTCAGATTAGAGGAAAAGTCCAAATATAACAAAAACACAGGCATTAAACATTAAGTGAAATGAAAGAAATTACAATACAACTAAAACTAATATTTTCATCCTGTGAATCAAATCTACCGTGTTCTCTGTATTTAGGGTTCGGGGTTCATGGAAAATCTTTGAATTTCCTAATGTGTCACAATTTTATTAAAAAAATCAGACTACCACATGGTGCACCTCTGCATTATAAAAACACTAATTTCACTAAACTTCAGCTGAGACAGTCCTGCCTGATGTAAGCCTGTATTTGTGTCAGTGGGATGGCAGTGCTGGGTCTGATCCGATCTGGGTCTGTTTATCGGCTCCACTGTGCTGCGAGCACCCAGGAGAAGCTGGAGTCCTTTCACATCTCCAGTTCCTGAAGTGGAGCAGAGCACCACACCACAGAGTCAGTGTCTCTCAGAGAAACCCTGGGGCTCTGTCCCGAATATGGAAAAAACATTCACAATCGCACAGCTCAAAACTCCTCGGCAATAATTTGGTTTTGATCATCTTAACAATAATAGATTAATGTATTGATGGTTGCTTTGGTTTGTTTGCATTTCTCCTCCCCCGCTGTTTGTTTACATTTGCACATTGTAGATCACATATGTAGGAAAACATAAAAAACGTTGACTAACCTCCCCGGCTCACACAGAAAAGCTCATACACACAGATGTTATTAACATGCACATCACATACACACACTCATTACTTATGCCTGTTTGCCACAGAACGTCTGGACATCATAGCCTGACAAGCGAGCGGCTAAATAAGCTGAGATATAAATAAAACCCACACATCTGCCTCAATCAGTCACTTCCTGTCTGCGAGAGACAGCCACTAATGGACAGAGTTAATGTAGCCAGTTATCCTTGATGTGTCTGTGTAGGAGTGAGTGATGCCCCCGTCCTCTGCTCTTCCTGTCAGACTCTCGAGCCTCCAGACAACCTGGAACACGCCGTCCTCGCCTGCCATTGGCTGCCACGGTGTGACACAGTCTGACCTTACAGCTAATAATAACAGAAAGGCCATGCAACCTTATAAACTATGCTGACTGCTGGCGAAGGAGAGAAGATGGGGACTGATCTGATGGTGAGACAACGGTCCCAGACAGAAGGAAATGCATATGTGTGTGTGTGTGTGTGTTTGTGTGTGTGTGTGTGTGTGTGTGTGTGTGTGTGTGTGTGTGTGTGTGTGTGTGTGTGTGTGTGTGTGTGTGTGTGTGCTGTGAAAAGGTGACAATTAAGTCTCAATTTGATTCAGAACTGATCAAAATGATATCGGACCCTTCATCCAGACAGGAGGGGAAATGTGTGCGTCCACGGTTCAAGTGGCAGAAAGTTTTTCCCTTGCCCATTGGTTGGTTTGTTTTGGTTTGAGAAGAGTCTCACAAAACCTGCTTCATTAACATCAATTAGGTGATTTTGTTATGTAAGTTTGTAGAGTTTTACACTTTTTTGTATATTTAAATTTTGTTTACTTTAAACTTAATATGTTAAATTCCAGCCTTAAATTCTTCTCTCGTCGTCAACAGCTGTTTAGTGATTTTTTTTAAAGAAGACAAGTATTGGTTCAGGTACTATTTACTGTTTACTGTTTCAAAAGTAACAACTTCACACCGGTATCAGAAAAAGTCCAGACGATACCCATCACTATTCACTCATGGTTTTTCCTCAACACATATTGATGATTTTGTTCAGCAACAACTTTCAGTGTTGACTTTATTCTCATTTTACAACAAACACAATCTCTTATCTTAATGAAGTTTTAAATACAAACCATTTCCAATTCCAGTTCAAGTGCAGATGTTTCTGTTAAGTTTGGTTTGAAATTATTTATTTGATGCTATAGAACCAAGGTGAAAGATCATGGTTGACAGCTGATACTGTTGCGATTGGTCGAGCGCCTGTATCTGCAGGACGTCGATCCCACGACTCTGCGTAGACTTTGGTACCATTTGGGATGTTTCAATTCTGGATAGAGGAAGGAAGTTGCGACGTGTCAGTTGTTTAAGCAAATTTCTGTTTGAAATTTCCCAAACTTAATAAAGCAGCTATTTTGAACCAAACCTAAAACATCTTAAATTACCAAAACATGTGACATCAGGACACTGTTTTTGAGAATATCAACTTATCATATAGAAACACACAATTGACGTCCTGCTGGCAGGGTCAGTAGACAAGAAAGTAGTTATGTCTGGAGGAACAGGTGAGTGTTTGCCGTCAAGGCTCCGACAAAATCACTCCTCCAGATATGATTACATAGATATGATCAGAGTGATAAGCAAATATTTATAACACCCTGTCAGAGTCTACAGGCGGATGCTTGGGTGATGGAGGGGGCTGACACAGCAACGGGGGGGCAAGCAAAGGGAGTGATGGGAAATGTTCTCTGCTTAAATAGACATATGTGGGGGGGTGAATTATATATGATAATGTGAAGTGAGGTATGTCACATGATTGGAGCACTGCATTCCACGTTGGCTGCCTGAACCAGACACATTTCTGTCATTCATTTGGATGACATGCTGGGAGGTAATACAACATCAATATTCTGTCTCATACTTTGAAGATAAAACTGCTTCATGACTCGCCAGGAATGTTTCAAGGTAGCATACAATAGTTGCATAAGAGAGAGAATGGTAAAGAAGAAAAAAAAAATTAAGATGTCAAACTAAAAAAAGATGAAACCAGGCAAAATATCTATTCCATCTTTTTAGTGATAACACCAGACAATAATTTGCACAATATTTCATATCATATTAAACCTGTTGATTTCCTTTCAGGCATTTATTATTTCAGAAAAGCAGAAGAGCACTTTTTGAATCTCTCTGATGTGATTTTCGATGTTCTGTTCATTTTCCTGTTGGTGTGAACACGTCTGACCCACACAATCTCCTGCTGCGTTTCTCATATATCCGTAATTGTCCCATCAGCCATATCCGGGTAAATAAAAGTTGAACATCGCTGTATGATTCAAGGAAATAAGTTCTAATTAGAGGAATCATTTTGCTTTTTAATCGGTCTCTAGCTCCTCTCACTGAGATAAGGAGGCGAAGATAATGATGAACTATTTTGTAAATTGTACTTTGTGTGGTGTAAAATGGATCTACTGAAGAGTCTGTGTGTGATTGTGTAACTTGGAGACATTTACACGTGTTCATTCAATTTGTGCCGTGTGTCTCTGATCGTCACCCCTGGTCATGATGGATAATCCCACCTTCTTGGTGATTTTATGCCTGAACTTCATACGCTGTAGAGGATTTGTGTGATTATAATCCATTCTTCCTGGATGGATATTAACGTCTGGTGGAGTCATGGCACATTGAGGAGTGTCAGAAGCTGCAGCTGGAGGACACACGCAGGAATCTTGTTAATGGGACAGTGGGAAAGTTGGTCCACCTTCAACCTCCCTGACAAGTGCAATCTTAGCAGCCTCTGCTTCTCTGAGCGTCACACTCCCACCGAGCCGTCAGCTGTCAGCACTCCTGCAAGTGACAGCTGTGTAATATGTGTGAGCGCTCTTAAAAGCAATCTCTCTTTCCTGACGCCTTCGAGTCCAAACACGACCAGGGCAGAAGCACCGAGGTAGTTTCTTTGTAAAAGTGCTTACCAGAGCCCTCCAGCTCTCCGCTGCAACCAGGGCGAGAAGGTGGTTTTGTAAATCGCACACGCAGCGGCAGGGAAGAACCGATTCAACGTTGTGTTTGCAAGCTAGAGACACAACTTATCACCAAAAACTCTTGTATGTCATTGTTTGTATTCGAGCAGATTTGCGTCCGTCGCGTGTTAGAAACATTATCAACGCACCTGTTTACTCTCTGCGAATTCTCCTGATATTTTCCTGCTATATTCTCACATGGGCTCATATTTTTTTCGGGGGGGCTGGCGGGAAAGGTTCCCTAAATGTCAAGAGCAACTAATTCCGACATTTGCTTTCTCACATGCAGCCCCCTCCCCTCCAGACTTCAGTGCACGTCTGAAAGCAGCAAAAGAGACATTTTACACTCTCTTTGCAGATCCTGACTATGATAGAAGGGCTTCAAATAAGTTCAATTAAAAAGAATAATAGCAAAGCTTTTGCTGTGATGAGATATATGACTGCCTAGCTAGAAAAAGTCAATTTACATTAGCTCGTCATTATAAAGAACTAATGAAGATGCCACTTTTGATCTATAGGGTATTTAGTGGAGAAGAACAGCCGCATCAGTTTGAATCAAAGAACTTCTGACAGGTCCTCTACGGGTTCCCAGCTTTGTTTGATGTTTCGACATATGCTAAATGAAAGGGTATCATTTTCCTCCACTCTCTTTGCTCTTTCATCCTGTTTCTTTCTTTTATACGATGACAAATCTGTCACTAAGTGCAGCCGTATACCGAACTCACAGATCATTTCAAAGGCAAGCTGCTCTGAAGGTGTGATGGGGTGAGAAATGGTTTGTCTTTCTAATTCACAGCTGTCACGTATGTGAATAAAAGTGAATGGAAAGACGAGCGGCGCACGTCCACAATGACCCTTGTGTCAGCCTGTGTGTAGAAATATGTGCACCGTACGTGTGGGGTTGCACACGAAAACCTGTGTGAAGGGTTTTCCACACATCTCCGCGTCGGAGGACATGTTGGATCGTGTTATTGGTGCACTTAACATTCCTCCTGTATGGAGACCCATGCGCTGTCAGCCGGGTGACAGGACTTCACACCTCATTAAAGTAGCAAACATCGATGTGATAGAAGTGACAGGGAAGCAGATGAGCTGCAGCGAGGAGCGGTCACAGGAGCAGGAGCCTCTCTCCGCCGACAGAATACAGGCCGTTAGCCACATCTGGCTGAATGAAACCCACTTTAATTAGAAGCACAAAGGTCATCTTAGCACGTTTCAGCCCTTTAGCAACGCCCCAGGTGACCACTGGCCACGATATTTCGAGCCTGCCAAGTTGCCCTGAGGGGTCCACCCTGCCCAAAGTTCCCTCAGGCTCAATGGGTCTGAGAGGGTTTTCTCAGAGGAAAGGAGTCGTTGAAATTCAAAACGAGTCCTCTGGCCGTCTGAACATGGCAAAACTGGATGCAGAGCAGCTGACATGATGGTGGAGCTCAGTTGTAAAGCATGTTAAGTGTGGCAAAGGTCTTTAAATGCCACGCTCTAACTGGGTGTCTAGGGGTACAACACACAGCTCAAAAGTGTTTTTACATCACATCTGTGTTTGGATAATTACGGCAAGGGGACAAGGTACATCAGAGGCTGTTGGAAATTATTTAAATTGATTTATTTATATATAAATGTTGTTTTCTAATTTGCATTTTGTGCGTTCTGTATACCTCAAGTCACCAGTGCACATATGAATACATGTAGGACTCTTCTCAGTCCAGTTAATTAAAATTTATAATCGAAAAGTATTCGCCTGTTTTTGACAGATAACTTTGATAATTTTTATGGTAAATAAACAACATCAGTTGGATTGATAACGGTCAAAATTGCATTGGGCCATAATGCGAGCTTTTTCCTCAAAGCTGTAGGTATGTATTCTAATAGGAATAAAATAATAAAAAAATTAGAATGAGAAAAAGAAAGCTACTGACACGCAGGTAAAACAAATGTAAGACCTTCACTTTCTGCATGTTCAGAAAGCCAATTATCTGCTTATATACAAAACATATTTGTATTTGTATTTCATTCTCTTATATGCTCTTAACTCTCAGGCAGATCCACAGAGTCCAAAACTGCACTTACACTAAAGAAATCCAATGCAGGTCTTTTTCTACCCACTATCTTGACTCCCTCTGCTTCATGTCTCCAAACAGTGGGACAGTCAAGCTTTTCTCCACAGATAACGAGACATAGGAGAGACTATTGCATCCAAGCTCCGCCCCAGTATGGCACTGTGCTGTGCCATCTGAACGCGAGCCATGACCTGCAGGAAAGGATGTGGGGCACAAAATCAATTTCCTCTGCCACCTCACCCGGACCGGCTGCTGCCCTGGACCAAATAAAATGTAATCCTTCCACGACTCCTCAATTAAATCAAACTCTGAAAAAGTATATTACGCTCTGTGACTTCTCTCTATCCTTTCAAAAGGAGAATAGCCACGGAAATAACTTCTTGACAATAATGGAAAATGTTATTAAAAAATGAGAGGGGAGAAGATTCAGCACATTTTGGTTTGCTTCTGTCGCCGGTGGGTGAGCTTCCTCTTCAATAACACACAAAATGTAGAAGTTGAGAAGATGTTTCAAATCAATCTAGTGTGTGCGTGGGCTCGGACTTAATCTCATTACGTAATAATTAGGGATGCACCGATATGGAAATTCTTGGCCGATACCGATACCGATATTTAGAATAACAATCTGGCCAATAGCCAATAGCCGATACCGATATTTTCTTTTTGTTGTTATTCATTCACCCTTTTGTGTCAGAAAAATAATTAAATCATTATTTAAAAAGCACTATTTAAAAAATGTTCAGCCCTTCATCACTCTTATCTTTTAATGAGCACAAATTTAATCAGATTTATGAAACAATCTTTGATTTAACTAAACTTTATTTAACAGAGACATATTATGCCCATTTTACCGCAAGTTGAAATGGTTCCTTGGGATCTTAATGAAATGACTGTAACATATTTTGGTCAAAATACCACAAGGATAATTTAAAACAGCACCTTTTTACCCTGTCTAAAACAGCCCTGTTAAAGTATCATTATAGAGACACTCTTCTCATTGGTTTACGGTAGCAGTATTGCCCGTTTATTAGATGTGTTACGGCTTCTGTTTGTATGACGTATGTTGTCAATTCCCTTGTTACCTGTGCATGAGACGGATGAATAGAGACGATGCACATGAGAATAAAGTACTTAAACAGACGCTACGCTCATACTTTTTACGTCAAGTTACACTGCGTGAGTCAAGATAACTTAACAAGCCCTCCTCAGTTTGACTTGTTTTTAGTGTCGGGCAGAAATCACATCGCGTCAACACCCACCGCGTCCAGAGTGGCCGCTGCTGACCGCGGACACCGCCCCGCGGCCCAAGAGAAAGAAAGCCCCCGCACCAGCGACGCCGTGAGGCGCCACCGGATGAGGACCTCCCGGTGCCGCGCACTGAGCCTCCGGCGGCGCGGAGAGGAGGGCGAAGGAGCGACTGCTCCCCCAGCCGCGGCACGTGCCCAGCGGTTTTACCACAAATATGAACATCGGCCAATGATATCGGTGAAAGTCAAGTTTATTACCAATAAGCCGATATCAGTAAACGAGGCGAATATCGGCCGCTACCGATATACGACCGATAAATCGGTGCACCCCTAGTAATAATAGTAGATTGTCTTTTGCCAGCCAGGTGGATTTTAAAATAAATATCTGTCTGCCCGTGAAACAATCAGTTTAAATGGCATCATCAAATAGCCAAGGGGAAAGTGTATATAACAACAGAGGATGGCACCTCAATTAAAAAAATGTATGATGAGAAATTAGACTTGTATATCCTCAACCGTCGCCATCTCAGATGCAAAACACATTTTTTCAAGGGAAAATGAGTGCGTGTCCTCCCCACGGGAACGACAGCACAGATGAAAAATGAAGTTGAGCGGGGGGATGGGAAGAAGGTGTAAATTAAATTGTGTAAATGAAAACTTGTCAGTCAAGTATCGGCTCACTCTGAATCCTCCTGCTACTATCCCTCACTTGAGCCCTGACCTCCTCTACAGAGCGTGGCTGAGCTCCGCGAGATGATGGGGTTTAAAGGAGGGAGAAGAGAGTGAAAAGGAGGAATATTTCAGGAGGCGAAAGATGAAGAGCAAAGGCAATCAGGAAAATGGTCACCGTGTAACAAGGAGGCTGCACTGGATTTTCATTATTCATAGATTCATGGTCAATCTTCAAATGATGGAACACGACTCAGGGCTGAGCAAAGTCCCCAATCCAGTGATAGAGGAAAGAGAGTGTTGTAAGGTTTAAGACATAGGTTTGTTCTCAATGCGTGAACTTACAGGTGTGTATGGTGTATACAAATAATTATACAATATATTTCATACAGGTTTATAGGTTAAAGGTATATTGGTTAGTTTAGTATCACATGTTAGATGCATACGGAACACAGAGAGAAAGAGGCACTTCAATGGCACATTTGATCTCATCTCATCTCATCTCATTTTCATCCGCTTATCCGGGGTCGGGTCGCGGGGGGAGCAGCTCAAGCAGGGGGCCCCAGACTTCCCTTTCCCGGGCCACATTGACCAACTCTGACGGGGGGATCCCGAGGCGTTCCCAGGCCAGTGTTGAGATATAATCTCTCCACCTAGTCCTGGGTCTTCCCCAAGGTCTCCTCCACACTGGACGTGCCTGAAACACCTCCCAAGGAAGGCGCCCAGTGGGCATCCTTACCAGATGCCCGAACCACCTCAGCTGACTCCTTTCTAAGTAAAGGAGCAGCGGCTCTAATCCGAGTTCCTCACGGATGGCTGAGCTTCTCACCCTATCCCTAAGGGAGACGCCAGCCACCCTTCTGAGAAAACTCATCTCGGCCGCTTGTACCCGCGATCTCGTCCTTTCGGTCATCACCCAGCCCTCATGACCATAGGTGAGGATAGGAACGAAGATCGACTGGTAGATCGAGAGCTTTGCCTTGCGGCTCAGCTCTCTTTTCGTTACAACGGTGCGGTAAAGCGAACGCAACACCGCCCCCGCTGCTCCGATTCTCCGGCCAATCTCACGCTCCATAGTACCCTCACTCGCGAACAAGACCCCGAGGTACTTGAACTCCTTCACTTGGGCTAAGGACTCATTTCCTACCCGGAGTAAGCAATCCATCGGTTTCCTGCTAAGAGTCATGGCCTCAGATTTAGCGGTGCGATGACGTGGTCCTCATGATCCAATGAGGACCACGTCATCTGCAAAAAGCAGTGACGAGATCCTCAGACCACCGAACTGCAACCCCTCCCCACCACGACTAAGCCTCGATATCCTGTCCATGTATATCACAAACAGGATTGGTGACAAGGCGCAGCCCTGGCGGAGACCAGCATCCACTGAGAACGAAACTGACTGGCTGCCGAGGACGCAAACACAGCTCTCGCTTTGGGAGTACAGGGATTGGATGGCCCTGAGGATAGACCCCCTTACCCCATACTCCCGCAGCACCTCCCACAGTTTCTCCCGGGGGACCCGGTCATACGCCTTCTCCAGATCCACAAAACACATGTAGACCGGATGGGCATACTCCCAGGCCCCCTCCAGGATCCTTGCGAGAGTGAAGAGCTGGTCCGTAGTTCCACGTTCGGGGCGAAAACCGCATTGTTCCTCTTCAATCTGAGGTTCGACGATCGGCCGAACCCTCCTTTCCAGCACCTGGGGGTAGACTTTACCAGGGAGGCTGAGAAGTGTGATGCCCCGGTAATTGGCACACACTCTCCGGTCCCCCTTTTTGTACAGGGGAACCACCACCCCGGTTTGCCACTCCTTTGGCACTGTACCCGACTCCCACGCGATGTTGAATAGGCGTGTCAACCATGACAGCCCCTTAACACCCAGAGCCTTTAGCATTTCTGGCCGGATCTCATCAATCCCTGGGGCCTTGCCACTGCGGAGATGTTTGACCACCTCAGTGACCTCCACCAGGGAAATTGACGATGAAACACCATCAACCTCGAGCTCTTCCTCCAACATAGAGGGCGTGTTATTCGGATTCAGGAGTTCCTCAAAGTGTTCCTTCCAACGTCCGACAACCTCCTCAGTTGAGGTTAACAGAGTCCCATCCTTACTGTACACAGCTTGGATGGTTCCCCGTTTCCCCCTCCTGAGGTGCCGGATAGTCTTCCAGAAACACTTTGGTGCCGACCGAAAGTCCTTCTCCATGGCCTCTCCGAACTTCTCCCACACCCGCTGCTTAGCCTCCGATACAGCAGCAGCTGCAGCCCGTCCGGGCCTGTCGGTACCCTGCAACCGAGTCAGGAGTCCTCCAGGATATCATATCCCGGAAGGCCTCCTTCTTCAATCGGACGGCTTCGCTGACCACCGGTGTCCACCACGGTGTCCGAGGGTTACCGCCCCTTGAAGAGCCTAAGACCCTGAGGCCACAGCTAGCCGCCGCAGCTTCAGCAATGGAGGCTTTGAACACCGCCCACTCCGGCTCAATGCCCCCAACCTCCACAGGAATGCCAGAAAAACTCCGCCGGAGGTGTGAGTTGAAGATACCTAGGACGGGGGCCTCCTCCAGGCGTTCCCAGTTCACCCGCACTACTCGTTTGGGCTTACCAGGTCTATCCGGAAATTTCCCCCACTCCCTGATCCAACTCACAACCAGATGGTGGTCGGTTGACAGTTCCGCCCCTCTCTTTATCCGAGTGTCCAAAACATGCGGCCTCAGATCAGTTGACACGATCACAAAATCGATCATTGATCTTCAGCCTAGGGTACTCTGGTACCAGGTACACTTATGAGCACCCTTATGTTCGAACATGGTGTTTGTTATGGATAATCCATGGCTAGCACAGAAGTCCAATAACAAACGACCGCTCGGGTTCAGATCAGGGAGGCCGTTCCTCCCCACCACGCCTCTCCAGGTGTCTCCATCATTGCCCACGTGGGCGTTGAAGTCACCCAGCAGAAATACGGAGTCCCCTACTGGAGCCCCATACAGGACTCCCTTCAGGGTCTCCAAGAAGGCTGAGTACTCTGAACTGCTGTTTGGTGCATACGCACAAACAACAGTCAGAGTTTTCCCCCCTACAACCCTTAGGCGCAGGGAGGCGACCCTCTTGTCTACCGGGGCAAACTCCAACACCGCGGCGCTCAGCCGGGGATTTATGAGTATCCCCACACCCGCCCGGCGCCTCACGCCCTTGGCAACTCCGGAGAAGAATAAAGTCCAACCCTTATCCAGGAGTACGGTACCAGGGCTGAGAATGTGCCTGGAGGTAAGCCCCACCAGATCTAACTGATAGCGCTCCACCTCCCTCACAAGCTCCGGTTCCTTTCCCCACAGCGAGGTGACGTTCCACGTCCCCAGAGCCAGCTTCTGCTGCCCGGGTCTGGTCCGTCGAGACCCCTGACCTTCGCTGCCACCCATGTGGCTGCGCACCCGACCCCAACAGGTCTTCCCACAGGTGGTGGGCCCATGAGATGAAGAGAGGGGGGGTGCCACCTAGTTTGTTCAGGCTCCTGACCGGGCTCCGTGGCAAACCCGGCCACCAGACGCTCGCCATCGAGCCCTCCGTCTGGGCCTAGCTCCAGACGGGGGCCCCGGGCTTCCTCCGGGCTGGGTCCCATCTCCTCTTGTATCGATATTCATTGAGGGTTTTTGAACCATTCTTAGTCTGGCCCCTCACCTGAGACCACTCTGCCATGAGAGACCCTACCTGGAGCACAAGGCTCCAGACAACACAGCCCTCAGGTTCACAGGGACACGCAAACCTCTCCACCACGATAAGGTGACGGTTCCAGGAGAGGGCACATTTGATATCGATTTCTATAGATTTTTTTTCATATGAGACCATTTCTCTACCAGCAGATGATACCCCGGATCAATATGAAACATGACTTGTATGCACAACATCTATAATCCAGTCCATTTTCAAGCAAACCCAGCGAAACTATCATAAATCAACAACTAATGAGGCGGAAAATATTGAGGAGCATAACAGAAAACCACAGCAACAAGGTGATTGGATCCAACCAGACAATAACCGACACAAATAAGTCCACTTTTAGAGAGATCTGGTTTCTGGAAACCAAAATATGTTATCTGTAATATGAATTAGAATAAGAGCATATAAATATGTTAAATAGGTTTCTGATAACTACCTGTGTGCAGGTGACTCAGTATCTCTGCACTGAGGCAAAATCAGCCCCAGACTTAAACACCTGTAGTGTGCACCAGCCCTTAGGCAGCAAAATCTGAATATTCTCACAGCCAAATTGTTTTGTGCATGTCCATCCATTATCAATGCCACTTATGGAGCAAATCCCAGCTTACATTGGTTGTCACCAGTCCATCCCATGACCAACACACACAGACACACAACCATTCACCCATATTTAGAGTCTCCAATGAACCCAGTCTGCATGTCTTTGGGCTGTGGGAAGAATTCGAAGTATCCAGAGAAAACCCACACAGACACACGCACATTTTTCAAACCCAGAACCTCCTTGCTGTGTGGCCACACTGCTGACCACTACACCACCACGTCACCTTATGTGCACGTACATATATTAAATGTTAAAAAGTGTTTTAACGATTCTGCAGCTAAATTAAACCCTTCAATGAACCCTCCCTGTAAATTACCTCACCATTTGCTTTCATGTCATCTCCCGAGAGATCACAAAGATCGTCCTCACATCGAACCGAGAGGAAATTCACTGCGTGTGTCCTCGGGTGGAGGCTTTAGCGGAATTGAGTTTTAGTACGGTGTTTGTGCTTGATGGAAGTTTCCGTGTTGGCAGTCAGTCCAGTCTCAGCAGCATTTCACGCTTGTCATGCTGCTGTCGGGAATGATGTTGTGCAGGTTTTTTTGTGTGGACCTCTTCCGCACACTGTGAATGAGTAATCCCCGTCTTGACCTTACACACCTCCCACTGTTTGAACAGCCCCACCTCACAGCCTGTGGTAAATGTTGGCATTAGCATTTTGGCATTTCCACTGTTTGGGCTTTTTTGCATGTGTGACTCACGTTGTGCTTCAGCCCAAGTGCAGCCAGGCTCTGCATTACTGACATTTTTCACAGTTTTGTTCTAAATAATAATAATAAAAACGTGAATTCAGAGGGTCCTAGTCCCAAACAGGAGGAGGGGAGTAATCCTAGATGTCAAGACCATCCCTGGGAGATATTCTAAACTTGCTGCCATCCCTTTTCAGGGGGTCAAAAGCTCACTTTTCACTGATCTCATTACAGACAGTGGCATTTCATTAGCCAGGATCTATCATAAAGCACCATTATCTCCCCATCTGATGGAGTCTGCTCTTCACAGCCTCCCAGGCCTGCTATAAATGATAGCTAATCTAATCCTGGAGCTCAGTGAGTCCCAAGTGAGGAGAGAAAAAAAAAAGGGGGGGGGGGGTTGGAGGAAGACGAGTTGAAGGCAAAAAGGAGAACTTAAGAGTGAGAAAAATGTGGAATGCTTGCTGAGAGAAAGGAGGGTTCAACATCTTCCTTTTTGTTTGTATTAATTGTTGAATCATGCAGGAGCCTGCACTTGTGAGAAATCTGAAAGCATGAAAATATTCAATATTTCTAGCTTTCGTTTTAGCGCAGCTTCACAGGTCAACTCTCCGCAGTCGATCTGCTTTTGCCTAAATTATGTTTCGCTGCTGTCTGAATGATGAATGTGTTGCTGGCTTCTACTTTCCCAACCTAAATGGCTCTTTCATCGTAAACAAAAATCACTCGATATGTTCAGCAAAAGCGATGTCCTCTGACGCCTAAGCAGCCCTGAGTGCTCTCTATGACAGCGGTGTAGGTGTTTGACCTCTCGACCTGCGTGAGTGTGTGGGAGGCATGTGAACAGCCGAGCTACCAGCGGTAATTAACTCAATTACAGTGACCTGTGCGCTGGCATTATGTTATAGGCTTTAATTAACAGCGGAAAAGTGACCCGGCCCTCCCAATAATAGACTCTTGATGTTCTGATATCACAGCTGTATGTTTGCAGCGCGCTCGCATCTGCAAGCTTGAATTCACGGTTCAAGACTCTATAAAAAGGAAAAAGGAAATGGTGTGAATTACTCTGCTTTTCTGCTTTTTTGTGTGAGAACTCCTGCCAAAGACGTCGTTTCTCGACTGTTGTGTGAGTCACCACAGGCGGGCTGAGGAGGATGTCAGCTGCCGCCTGTCAGCCGAGCAACAGCCAGTCAATGAAAAACCTTTGAAGTGTAAAACTCCACAGCTCTGCTTTGTTCAATTACGAATCAGTGTTTCTGCTGATATTGACACTGCCTAGTGTTAGCAACTGAATATTGACTAAACTGGAGGAGAGAAAAGGTTGGAGGGCTTTCCAGTCAATAATTGAAGAATTAAAAGGTACGATAGAGAAGCATAAACCCACTGAGCTTGATAAAAGTAGTTTGATGGATCGGTTTCCTGACAAACTAGACCTGTATTGTCCTTTTAATTTAAAGCTGGATATTGTGTAGCCTATTACATCATTATTACTGTAGCACTCAGCTCAACAAGGCTGTGATACTCGTTTTTTAAATTAGCCATAGTTCTATGTCCAATGTCCTTGTTAGGCTGCATCATATTTAGTCATCCTCAACCAGTCATTTTAGTGTCAATGCTCATTAAAGCTGCCTTAACGTATTGATGTAATACGTCAATTTGAAACAATCAAACTACGGAGTCAAAAGTTTGTGACAACAACAAACATGGCGACGATGGAAAAGCGTCCGTTCTCCTTGTGCTCTGGTGAAATAACATCATATAGACACAATGGTTTCTTACAAACACGCAACCTTAATAAGTTATGGAAATTTCTTCCTTGCGACATCCTCGTGTCATCTTGCTTCGACTATTGGTAACACTGCCCCCCCAAGACTGATGTTACTAATCTTTTAGGTTGAGAGTTCTCGTACACTTATCAACGCTGAGCATGAATAAGCCTTTTAGCTCATCCACATTTTTATGTTTTACTTTTAAAAATACATCATTGTTGCAACAATGATGTGGTCCCCAATATTCTGGGATTAGTGTGCATCCTATCAGATTGTGCAAAGACTGTTGCACACTCTGCACCTTTGAATCTGTCTTTGTTTTTTAAGATAAAAAGAAAATCAACTCAAACTTATTGTTCTAAAAGGCCAAAACAACTAAATGAAACTACCAAACACTAATCATACGTGGGTATGAGTGAGCAGCTGTGTGTGTGTGTGTGTGTGTGTGTGTATATAAATGAGTAAAAAGCACTTCGTACATCTCTCAGTTTAATAGAATAGATAATAAGCACTTGATAAGATTTTCCAGGAAGTACGTGAGTACCCATAATTCCCATAATCCCAATGCCCAATAAGACTAAGTACAGTTAACCATCAATGTGGCAATTATTTCACGATCTCCCCCCACCCGCTCGCCACCACCAGCGCCATTTCCTGTTTGATAGGAGACCTGGATGTTAATCCCTCACGGATATTAGTTTCATCAGGAGGATCAGGGGGGAACACACTGTGATTAACAGAGCGGAGTTCACTCACATGAATAGATCATTCTTATTCATTGCTTTTTCTAATTCGTCATTTTGTCCAGGTCACATGATACCTCACTATCATGCTGATCTCATGATAATGACTTGGGTTAAGCTACTGTGTTTATGAAAGCAGGGCAGGATATTAGGATATTAACGGCCTCAACCAATAAAGAGAGGAAACTCAAATGTGATGAGGTGAAGTATCGTGCACAAACCTCGTGGTGATACACTGTGACATCACCTACTGCTTTGTGACCTTTCGTTTTGAGGCTTCAAAAGCCAGCGCCATTTATTTTTTTTGACTGAGAGTTGGAGGCCCACTTACATCTGCAACCTGCACCCATTGGACGGTACTCACTGTCAATCACACGGTATCCACGTCACCATCTATCTGACCGTGAATTGGACCATAATTCATTACACATCATGCTGTGCTGCAGGAGAAGACTTGACATTAGAGCTTGAGACCATATCCCCTGGAAAGGTTTACGGAAGTCATAAATCAGGTGAAGAGTTGAGTCATTTTCTCATAAATTTCTCTAGAAACAATCAGTGGACTTTTCCTCTGCAGGTCGCTTGAGAGAATACAGAGTTCAGGCTGCTTGTAAATTGGCCTCACCCTCCAGACACAGAGTCTAACTTCCTTTTTATATACAGTCTAGGTCACAAACATAACACCCTGTACACCTCACTCTTGGTTCCCATCCCAGTCAGTGACTGGTTTATAGTTGAGGAAACCAAAACAGTGTGTGTGTTAAAAAGAAATATCTTTGCTGAGACAAGCTTATTTTGTTCAGTGGGCTCATTCCTTTCTGTTTGGGTGACATGCTGAAGTTACATACTTTCTGTTCCTGACTTAGAAAGTGAAGAGTAAATCTGTCAGTAAGAGAGGTGGCTCTATTTCTTCTCTGTCAAAGACTCTAGGACAAGGCTTTACAAATGCAACGTGTGGATCTCGATCAACAATGAGCCGATCCTACTAATAAGTGTTGCCTTGGGAGCCACAGCCTCATATAGAACCCATTCTGTGAAAGCCCGTTTACACATCCTGTTTGCAGGAAGAAATAAACAAAGAAAGAACTGAGATATGATACAAAAGAAGCAGGCGGCAAATGTTGAGAATGTCAACTATAATGTCAAATAAACTATTGAGCTGCTTTCAGACATAACCAAACTACAGATAATTCATATTTCATGTTCATATTTAAAATTACGTCTTCAGTCTTCTACATAGCTGTAATGATGTTACACCCACACGTTCACGTAGAGAGAGCATAATACAATCTTCAAGGATTGCGTCACACTTACAATGTTTGAGAGCCTGCTGCACAAAGAGACATGAAATACACTGTTATGGTTAAAGGGGTCAGGACTAACTATTCCTGTCAGTGAGCTTCAAAGGGACACGGCCTTACACAGTGTAACACAGATAACAAAAACACCCACCTGGGAATTCATCCTCCTGCGTGAAGTCTGAATTCCTGCACTTGTCTGATACAACGCTTCCTCCCCTGTCTTGCGTCCAGCGAGCCCTCGGCACGGCACTCGAGTTATCCCTGCATGGCAATTATAGCGATGCCTGATGCTTCCTCGCCTTCAGCAGAAGCAGAGAGAAGATGACAGACGTGATTAGGTGATTAGGTCTCATCCTTCGACCTGCAGTTACAGATGCGGGCAGGGCTGTTGTGTATCTAACCTCATCACCGCCGCAATAGCTTCAGCCGCTGATGAGAGAACGCAGCCACAGGTGAAGCTAATGATGGAAAGAACTCTCCACACGGGCAGCGTGATTAGTCAAGGGCCCGGGCTGGTCGTTATTTATCGGGGGATGTGATGAATAAAACATAAACTGTCAACCAATGGTAATGAGAGATTAGAATTTTTATAGAAGCACAGCAGAAGGAAAAGTTTAAGAGGGCAGAAGTGGACAATACGTGCAGGAGAGCTCCACAAACTGACAGCGTGTGTGGTTTGCTCACTACATATGGATGGAAACTAATTTGGAGCCAATTAAATTGAAGTTTCGGTCTTAGTTTCTAGGCCTCTGTGAAGCATTTTAAACTAAATTTTCAGAAGTGCCTTATTCTTAAAGATATTATTATCATATTGTTATACATACAGATATATTAAAACTATCATGCTTTGAACATAGAAAATAAATCTGACAGTTGACCAAATTAGATCATCACAACATATTCTGCTATAATATTAAACATAACATCTAAAAGGTATTATGTATAGACATTTCATCTCTGTAACCCCCTGCACACTCTATGTCCTGGCATTTTAAAGTAGCTTTGGTTCATGCAGAATGATTTAGTGTGAGCGAAGCAGTTAATCACCGCAAATGGCGGCGAGCAGAACCGAGGAGGCGTCAATGATGAATGGAGGTGAGGGGAAACGACACAATGAAGATTGTAGATAAAGAGAAAGAGGCCGCTCTCTGTCCTTGACCCGTCCAGTGCCATCTCACCTTCACTGTCTTCATGTGGAACGTGAGCTATGGGCTGCTCCTACACCACACATATTACTCTGTGAAATGCCCAGTTCGGATCCCTCATGCTTTGCCAGTCTAATCGTTTGACCTCCTTTGGGCCGTGTGCACGCATGCAAGCACACGCCCGGTGAAATGGCAAATAAATAATTAAATCCATTCTGTTCTGCTACAGTGCCATATGGAGCTTGGCAATACACCGTACAGGAGTGGAGAACATCCCTGAGGACAGAGCAGCACAACTCGCTGGGCAATGAGCCTAGAGTGCGATGTTTCCCGACCTCTTCACTGAGTCTTACCAGAGTTATCAAGTGGAGCTTGGTGGAACTACTACAGCCGTTCATCCTCCGACTATCGCAGGGTCAATCCACTGACACTCTGTACGGTCTCAGCCGAGGTACATTGGTGCGGAAAGACCGGGGGAGCCTCACCATCCCCATCAATATAACTGCAGCCATCACTTTTGAGAACATGAGCATTTTACTTGCAACCAAACAAACACACAAACACACACACACACACACACAAGACCTGAATACCAGCTCCTCCAGATTTTGAAAACTTTAACAGGAAACAGCAGCAGAAAGAGTATGGAGGGCATTTAGGGTTAGGGTTAGATCGATTAAGAATTGATAAAAGCTTCTGCTCGCTCCTGGACTCACACAAACACATATATTAAAGTCTGACAGCAGACCTTTGATAATCAGCAAAACAAAGTAGTGCCCCTTCAGCTTTTCATTAGAGAAGCTTGGATGTTGGGTTCAATGGAACTGATTTACTTCACACATTTTTTGTAGCACAATATGATGGAAGACATAGGTAGAAAATTGGAAGGCAAAATGCAAATGGAGAAAATGCTCCTTATGGTCAAAAACTGCTGCCAAAGCTTATTAGATAAATTTGTAAGAAGTTGAGTTTAATGATGTCACTTCTCACCTATATAGGCTCAGCACACCCCCCCCCCCCCCCCCACACACACACACACACATAAAGTGAATTGAATAGGTAATAAGACAAATCACTTTTTTAACAAAGGTAAAATAGGTTAACCATGCACAGCAAATCTCATTGTGTATATAAGAGAAGATAATGTAATCCCTTATCAGCACCATTGCACATATTGACACACAAACTCATTCCACAGGACATTTGTCTGTCTCTACTGCCTTCCTAACTATGCCTAAGAAATAAGCAAACAGAATGAACACATTAGCAAACCGTTGCTTTTTTCACATCCAACTGTTATGGATTAGCATTTTAATTAACGACTTTTGCCAAGGAGATTATATTTTGTATGCGTTGGTTTGTTCGTCTGTTACATAGCAGGATTATGCAAAAACTACTGGACAAATTAACATCGAACATGGTGGAAAAGGCAGATTGAGGGAACTAATAGTTATGAGAGTGTGCAATTTGGTGCAGCTCCAAATATTTATCTGGAATTTTGTGAATGTAAATGCATTTTTATAAGGGGACAGCTTGGCCTTGGTGGAGGCATGTACTTAGTTCAATTATAGTTTGAAGTGATGTTCGTCGAGTGAAAGTCAAACATCAACTCCCTTTTTGCTCTGTTTTAGGTCTCCTCCAACTCCTGAGTGAAAAATGATGTGCTTGTTTTTATCATACAAGCTTGTAGTTGCTTTAAGAAAAACCTTAAAACGCCCAGAAATAATCCCAGAGTTACTGAAAACAGTTAAATATGGGTGAAGGCATGAACAGTAAAGTTGCTAGATTGTGTCTAGATATTTAGCGTTTTTCAAGTTTTATTGACCACTTAAAGCACTGAATGGTACAAGTCACACTCACACACACGTTCATCCAGATATGCAACACTTTCTTTCTACAGAGCCATCAACGACAACTTAAGGTTCAGTATCGTGCCCAAGGACACTTTGGAATGCAGAATGGAGGAGCCAGAGTTCAAACCACCGACCTCCTGGTGAACGGACGACCCTCTCCACCTCCTGAGCTACAGCAGCCCTTCCTAATGGTGGGAACCATTTTTACAAGACCCAGTGTCAGACTCCATCCAGACCTGATGGTCCTGAGTGATCTGATCACCAGTGCATGGACTGCTCTAAGTTTGAGGTGTGAACGCACCCTAGACGCCTTGAGGACTCATTTAACATATGATCACTTCTTTTAGCAGTGTCACCTCAAACGTCTCCTGGGCCACATCTGAAGGAGTGTCTACTCAACTCTGCTACAGATTCATTATTTGTTGCCTCAACATTAACATGTCTTGATTTTTTTAATTGTTCTGTTGTTTTAATCTTATTTCATTGTAAAGCAGCTGATTGAATCCCTCAGTCCCTCCTGACTCTGACCTCCACCTCTCACACTGACACAAACACAAACATGTTGACAAAGGACTCATGTTTATCATCACACTGGATAAAAACAACATAATTTGGTCATGAACATTAATTATGTATGTGTTTACTTGCATATCGAGTGAAGGAGAATTCATGTTGTCACAGGAGACACATTTTAAAGTCACATGTGAACTGATGAACTTTTCAAATAACTTAGTCTGAACAGGTTCTTACTCACATGATGTCCACTTTCAGTTTAATCTCCGACTAAAATATTTAGATAATCTGGCTAACCTACTAGATTTTTTTTATTTCCATTTGATTTCAACAGTTTCATTAATGTGTAATGTTATCTTACCTGACAGAAATGATGGAACTATAAAATACTATACAATTCATCACAAACCATGATTCTCCTTGATAATAAACCTATAAGTCTAATTGTGTTGATCGGTACAACAACCCTACATCACAGTGAACGCCTGGTCTGTCAAAATAAGATGGGTGAGGGGGAGCGGCGGCAGCAGGGAGGCGAGCGATACGCTGACATCCAGAGATATGGTGAAAGCGGAGAAGAGACGAAAAGTGATGCAGAGATTAAAATTGAAATAGGTGGGAGAGTGTGCGAGTGCCTTCAGAGGAGAACAGGGATGTGAATAGCGGGCGAGAATGAAAAGATATGGTTACAGACAGGAGGTGAGAATGAACGGGAGCCAGACAGTGGGCGACAAGAGGCGACCAGGTCCCACGGACTGGCGGGACGGACGTGTGAACAAGCGCTGGACAGATGATTAGCACATGTCACTGTGCGGTTTCAGTCCTGCGATGACATGTTGGCAGACTGAGACGATTAAGAAGCCTGCCACATCAGTGGTAAGAGGAGGCAGCGGGGGGGACCCTCCACCGGCTGGGGGCTGGGGAGGGGGGTATGAGGGGCCTCGGCTGCAACAGGCAGGAAGTGTCTTGTGATTGTGACAATCAGCAACATCGTGTAAAATAAAGATCCAATTTTGGAACAAGCCCTAAAAAACAAAAGATCCAGAGCTGCTCCACTGTCGCCGTGAATGTTCATAAGCAGTCTGAAATGAAATGTTAAATACCATATATCTTGTTGTATCTCTGAACATGCTGTGCCAAAAAGATTTAAAGGAACCAGACAGTTTTTCTCTTTGGGCAGAAACACGGACACTGAAGTTCAATGTGTTTTTACCTCCTCACCCATGCAGAAGCATTCATACATTTTTTTTTTGTAAATCTGTCCAGTAGTTTTTGTTTAATCTTGCCTATATACAAACGCTGATGAATATATAACCTCCTTGATGAAGTTAATTCTTGCTATTTATCGCCCAATCCTAATTACAGCAAGGGTTACGTTAGGGAAACGTTCTGTGATTTCAGAAACCACATCTTCTTATAAATCTAAACCAATGTGTTTTTGGCGTGGATGTTAGCTCCTGACTCTTGCGCTTTGTACTGTATGCCCATTCACTCCAAACATCTCCTGGCGACTCTGCTCCCGATAATAAATGCAGTGCTTGACTTATTCCCCCAAAAAACGATGTCGCCTCTGAGCAGAATCCAGCTACCAATTAGGTTTCAAACAAATGGAAATTGCTTTTAAACTTTCGTCGCTAAGGAAAAAATATTTTTTAGAAGACAGGGTTTGTTTCTGGGAGCTGGCCCAGGAAGTGCAGAGCAAATTTATGCCATTTATAGTAATTTTACTGAAATTCTAGGGATTCTCTCTCTGCACTCCTCCTTGGAATTAGACTCCTAACCCGTAAAGTATATTGTAGGGTGACATCATAAGGAACTTAACATTAGAAAGGTTGAAAAAGCACTTACAGCTCAGCTTACGTATTTAATTCAGGGTTGGAGTCAAATGAGGGTGAGATATTCAGTCTCCTCCCTGACATGCACAATAATGAGACGCGGTGAGGATGGCTCTGTAAATCGCAATGGGAGTTTTAAGGGAAACGGCAATAGGGGTCGTGAGGGGGGCAATGTGTAAACATGCACATAAACACGGCCAATGGAAGCACAAAAAAGTGAGCTGAATATATTATGTTAACAGGAACTAATTCCACTCGAAGCCCTGCCGTGATTTAATATACTTCATTGATGAACGCGAACACGGCGCGCACGTGAGGTAATTGATAATTCAGTGCTGTGGTGGTATGGAGGAGAAATGTACAGGAGAGAGGACGGAACATTACCCAGCATTTACATTGTGACTGAGAAATTTATTAGCATGCCTCTGCACACATAGACACACACATAAATTAATGACAAGCACAAATAAAAATTTACTGGATGTATCTGTATTTCCCAAAGTTTTCCATTTATTGATGTCGTTTTTCCATTTAATTAACCAAGGAGAAAGGAAAAGGAAAAAAAAATAGCAATTCATCTTTGAGGCAGAGGAATTGATTGTTCTTTATTTAAAATATGTCACCAGGGGCTAAATCGGGTTACGGGCCGGCCTGCTCTCATGTACAGTTCACAGGGGAATAGGCCTTGATTAATTGAACTGCTGTGTTGTGTGCTGTAACAGATCTTAATCAGGCAGGAGCTTCGGTGCACAGACGGCCGGCTCATACGTCTCCGGGCCTGACATCTGATTGCTGCAGGAACAATTACAAAGCAATGCACTGCACTGCCGTGAAAATAATAAAAACAGGGCTGATAAATAATAGTTCTCTTTGCTCTCTTTTGGTTTCCTGCTCATTTGCAATCTAAATGCACCAATCAGGGTTTGAGTGGTTATTATTCAGAACTTACATATTGAAGAGGAGGCAGCTTTCAAGGGAAGTAAGTGTTTGTATTATACTACAGGCTACTCCAGGGAAAGGTCCTCAGCATAGAAAGCTATTCAACACCAAGCACGTTAACAGTCAAATCCCTTGGACGGTTGTGGTGAGCGCTAATGCTTGAGCATGCATGTGCATTTATATGTGTTAATGTGTTTATAGCCACGTGTGCATGGAATAAATATCGTTATTCGGATATGTGGATGCAAGACAGTGTCTGGAATACATAACAACATAACAACTATTACTGTAGCAATGCAACAGAGTAAAACCACAGAGTAGCTTTTATTTCAAACAGACAAATATCAGACAAGTGTTTATACCAAGTTTATTAGTTTTAAAGGAATATTTTGTTTGATTATCCCTGTCAATGAGCCAATGTTTTCACGCCTGACTTACATTGTTTTGAACTAAAGGACAGATTTTCACAAAACCTGGTGGAAGCATGTTGAGTTGGAACTACATTTATAATTATTATACTGTTCATTTGCATAAAATAGCAAAATTAGTATGTTGTAAAATGTACATTTTCAAAATAAGTAATACATGTTGTTGTCAAGTTATGCAAGTTATCGTGGAGTAAAAGTATAAAGAGTTAAGTACAATTATCTCATACCTGAGTAAATAGTACTCATTGAGGAAACGCCGCAGTATGCCCTGGGAAGGTGGGAGAGTATTGGACCGAACCTGATGGATTTCATTCATTCCCTGGACTCCCTGCTGCTGATCCAGGGTAGGCACAGCAGCTGGAACGCCATTACGCTGCTTTTATCACCAAACTCACTTCACTCACTCACAGCCTGCTCGGAAATACAGCCTCTGCTATCCATCAATCTCTGGCTGGATTTTAAATTGCCTGGGCTATCCATCTTACACTGTGGTGAAAATACTATTCACTGTGCAGCTTCAGTGAGAGAGAGAGTAAAATGCTTCTCACTTTCCCATCGCGAAAAGCCCTGACAATAACAAAAGACCCTCCGCGCTTCGATGCGCTGATGAGAGAAACGGGACCATTCATTGCCGCATGCAAGTCGCCCCGGCTCGGCAGAAGCTGTATTTTGCAGCGAGGCGATTTGATTGCGACCATCGCCACACGGCCTGTGTCCTGCTGAATCTCCATGTGAAATGTGAGATGTATTTGTTCAGAGGATGGTGTCCCTGGTGATGGAGGGCTCCATATGCTCCCCATTTGTTTACCCACTGATTACAGGCCTCTCCACCTTTCTGTGTGACTACCTCCCCCGCCCTCTTCTTCATCTCCATCGTCACGGGAACAGCAGCCACAGGGGAGAGCCGGTCCACAGGAAATTAGGAGTGTGACAAGATAAGACCCAGCGTTCATCTGATATTGTTCCCTGGCAACCGGTGAGAGCAGGGGAGAATGACAAAAAAAGAAAGACAAGAAAACAGAACAGTGTGTAGGAAAAAGGTCTGCTGATGTAAGTGTAATGGACACACTGACACATCAGCTTTATCCCATTTAACGCACCTATAGACTGTGAATGCTGTAAGACAACGCCGACACTTACTTTCCCACAACTCATGTGTGAGTAACACTATCTGAGCTGCCTGCGGTGTCGACCGTCTGCTGGCAAGTCGATATTTCACTATCGTTCCTCCAAACACTGCCAGGGAGATGTGTGACTATAGGCCCGTCTCACATCGGGCTTTGTAGGTTTCCCCATCAGCGTGTGCAGATTAAGTGTCCCAGCCAAGCGAGTCATTACAACTTCCTCACTTACAGTACAATAATTCCCTCAAGTCTCATCTCGTGGAAGATAATGAAAAGGTGTCAAAACATGTCAAATGAATCAGTTTGTAACGCAGGGCACATTGGTTACAGAGCGTTTTATCTAATGGCTTCACAGCAGGTTTGAGCATATTAACAGGCAGTGAGTGTGTGTGTGTGCGTGTGTGTGGATGTGTGTGGGTGTGTGTTAGTCTTCTTATCTCGGGCAATCTAAACTGTCCTGATGTGTTGAATCCTGCTCATTCAAGCGTCTCTGCAGATTCAGATGAACACTTTTTCTCTGTGGATTTCTCACTGATGAAAGAGCAGGGGGAAAGTTTTTTTTCGCATTTGGCCGCTCACGTCAAAGAAAAAACACACCCTCCGGTCTTTGTTCACTGCAGCCAGAACACATCCTTCTATCAAACACATAATCTCAACCCATGCAGTGTGCATGCTGCCCCCGACTCCCTGAAAACACTAACACAAAGCCACAGAAAGGGATGTGTGTGCCAGGATCGCAGCAGATAATATGGTTGAAGAAAATATGTCAACATCCAGGATCAAATAAATACTCAGTGTTGAAAATGTTCCTATTTATGCAAAAGATGGAATCAAACATATTGACAGGCTGTACAGCTGATGCCGGCTCAGGTACAGCGACTGTTTGGGGTGAAAATCTTTGTTGGGCGAGAATATTTTTGTTGAGTTTCATGGTTCTAAGTTCAAAAGTCTTGGCGAGCTCTGCCTAGCCAAATAATCTCCAGTAGACCATTTGTAGGACTGAGAGCGATTTGAACACAGTTTGGTCGAACAGCATCCGGACCCACCTCCCTACACAACTCTCTGCGAGTCGGTCTCAGCTGTGAATCGTGACTTTTCAACCCCTTTCATTCCGACAAATAACAAATAAAAACAAAACTGACCATCTGCTAACATGGAGGAGGTAGGGTGCACTATTGGGGAGCTTTCATGTCGTCCATATGCAGTCTATGAAATCCACTAAAACAAAGAAGAGTCAGGATTTAGCAATTCTAAACTCCAATCACTGAAAGCAGATTATAAACTGGAGTTAAAGTTACTTTGACCTATTAAAAAGACATTTTCAGTTTATGTCTCACAAGAGGCCTTTGATGATGTGAATCAGGCCGAGACTATTCCCAAGATTCTAGGATCCCGGACTGTCGATTTGCATAAAGCAGGAAGGGGTTCCCACCTAATCTCAAAAAGTTTAGACATTTGTCATGTGACAGTTAACGATGTTTTCCTGCATCTACTCTCCGGAGAAGTACAAGTACCCAGCTGGGATGATTTCAAAGATACATTCATGATATTCAAGAGATAACAGAAGAAAACCCCAGAGTAACAGACGTAAAGGAAGCACCAGAGCTGGTTTAGCATCTGTGGAGGATGCTCTGAAAAAAGATTTATAGTATCAGTACATACAATTTGCGATATAAAAGAAAACTGAATTATAATAATGATAACAAAAATAGCCCTGGATTTATTCATGTGTAATTCAGATCATGCATTATTACCCTAAACTACAATTCAATCAAACCTACATGTAGGTTTTAGGTTCCCCCATTTGTCATTCAAGCGGCTGATCTTAACTCTACTTAGCAGGCGCGTATTCACCGAAGCAGGACTTGAAGGTTATTTATGTAATTTGAGGAAGAAAAAAGGAAGAAGGCAACGAGGCGCGGGCCAGTCTACGGGAGGTGGAGGAAGTGATATCTGCAGATGAGTCAGGACGTGAGTGTAACAGCCACAAGCTGTTGGAGAAGGGGGGGGGGGGTCTGACTCAGTGTTTCTCCAACATTCATATGCCATGAGCCAAACGAGGAATGAAAACAGGTGTTTCTAAAGAGCACCTTTTCATATGATAGCTTTGTGAACCATCTGTGCCATTGATTACACTATGGTAATAAACAGCAGCAGAAAGCTTTTGGTTGCTTATTGATGTCCATATGTTGCAGCAGTGAATATTGGCCTGTGGTGTCACCGTGCGGTGTGACTGTCAGACTGTTTGGACCAATGAGCTCTACGGACTCTTCAGTACCTGTGGGATCGATTAACACATTCATGGTTTGTTTAATCTGCTATTGGTTTGGTTTGTTCAAATTGGCAGTAACCACATTGTGAGTTCAATAATAAAAATAATATTCTCAAGGGAAAATATGGTACCACTTTGACTTTTCTACTTGAGTAAAAATAAGTAAGTACTTGCTTTTAAAATTACCCAAAGTATTGAAAGTGCTAGATTTGTAAAACCTGTTGAACTAAAGCACACACAGGTCATTTGACTGTCTGGGGTTATAAACTTTGTTGGCAAGAATCTTTTTGTTTGCTCAAGACCTTTTTCCTTAAATGATCAAGTGTCAGGGTTGTTGGTTCGCAAATCCCGGCAAGCTCTGCATCTGGTGAAAATCTCAAACAATAAAACCAGAACATGTGTGAAACTGAGAGCACCGGTAAACTTGAACCAGAGCACTGTTTGGTCAAACAGCATCTAGTGTTTGGGATTTCTTAAAACCAATATACGATATTGTCACCAACATCACTTAGCAACTGCCTGCCTGTGTGTAGGTGAGTAAGCAATGTAGGTTCTAGTTCTGTCACTTTACTGTGTACAACCAAGTGCAACAGTATGATAACAGACTTTCTCCAGTAGGGGCCCACCTGGATAGGAAAGCTGCCATGTTGCGCCAAAGACGTCTGCAGACTGGTGATCATGGGAGGTAACCATAGTAACAAAGTCCTGTGATACAAAGACCAAATACAAGTCAATGTCAGGTGTCCATTTTGACGATTCCGTCTCAATTAAAGGGATATGAAAGTAACAGTTTAATTCATTCATTATCTACTCACCACTAGTCCTATGGAGGGGTGGGGGAAGTGTTGGATTCCACGAAACACTTTCAGGGGTAAACAGCGTTGCAGGCAAAAAATCCAATACAATCAAAGTAACTGGTGACTGATTCTTTAAACGTCTGTGGTGGTCATTTGTCCTCTTGTTGTTGATTACCTTTAAAAAGGAAATAAACGATATGGGCATGTAACAATGCCTTGTAAGAATGTAGTGCTAATGTGCAGTAATGAGCATTCTTAGTCATATCCCACCACCTCCTTGATTTGTCTCACAGTCATTACACTTTGATAATAGTGAATCCCAGCTCTGAGGTCATCACACACATTAACACACATCCATCACTCAGCTCCTCATCACAGCTTCAGGATCAGCCCTGATCCACATGGTCACCTGCACCATTACTGCAGAGGTCAGACCTCATTAGTTTTGTATTGTTTGAAGAGGAGGCAGAGATGCTTCTTGCTGTTGTTGGCTCCACCAGGGAGATTGGGTTTTCACCCCTGTCTTTGTTGATTTGTTGGTTTGTAAGCAAGAGATCACAAAAAATACTAGAAACTCAAGAAACCTGGTAGAAGAATATGATGGGGTTAAGGGAAGAATCTATCAAATTTTTGTGAAATTTTTCAACATATCTGTTAATTTCTCTGGGATTTTACATTGTTTTACTAGACACATTTGGTGCAGCTTGATTGAATTAAAGGGACTGCTGGGTAGAACTGGGCATTTAATGGAAAATGTATCATATCTGCCATTTGTAAACTTGAATTAATCGTCGTTTAATTCAGTTAATACTTTCCCCAATGTGTGCATACACGAACAGTCGGGTTTCATGGTATGTTCATTTTGCATCAGCGGCCGAGGTGCCTTGTGCCGACCCGTCTGCTGTATCCACTCCCGCTGATCTATAATCACTTTACACATTAACAATAAACACCATCACTGATTTAGAAGTCGTTAGAACCTGAACAATACTTAAGTTTACTTTGTGTTTGTTTGATCGCTCAAGAGTTTATGAGGCACGTATTTTAACACACCGACATTTTTTTTGCATCCATGCAGTTCACCTGCTACACACAACACAAATCATAATGTGACGTGCAACAAGTAAAGATTGATAATGATATTGATCGGAAGTCATATTGCCAAGCCCTAGGTATGTGCTGTGGTTTATTAAAGCAGCATCTGTGCCCCGGATAGGATTTTCATGTAGAACTCCTGTGGCCACTAGAAGCAACCTGGATGCCAATGCAAAAGGGCATGTCTCAGCCAGGTCGAGGAAGAGTATTTAATGTGTCTCTGTGTTTAAGGGGAAGTGTCTGACAAGTAACCAGATCATCAACATGTGCACGAGATCGAACATCAGAGCAAGGTGTCATTTTTAATTACGACAGGCCAACAACAAGCCTCCGGGACTGAAGGGCAGCGAGGAATATCGCTCTGATGGGATACCTTTCTCCACACTGGACACAAAGAGAAAGTGAGCAGCTGTTCACATACATGGGTTTCTGTAAACACAGCTATTTCTGGACGCATGTATTTACATTAGCAGGGTGGAGAAAGTAGGGCATCACAATTACTGCAATCTGTACATAGTTAATGATGGGGTAGTTGGGGAAATCATGCGGCCGCTTATTCTCAGGTGAAAGAAAATGTTTTTGTGTTTTTTCTTCTCCTCTCATGCCCTTTACAAAATGGACAATAACATTGATCAGCACTGAAGTCACAGCGGGAGACCCTCTTGGAAGAGAAGGACACGCAAACATCGGAGGTGCACTTAGGATGTTATTGAAAATAGACACAACAAAAGGTAAACACAAACACTGACTTTCAGCGCTGCTCTCAGACAACACAGACTCGACGTTGAGAACCAATAAGGATCATGTGACAAATTATCGGACAGAGGAAAGGCATTGAGGTTATAGATCATTTAGCTGGCAGGTTCTTCTGCAATTATCAATTCTGCAATTTAGATCAGATCTCAAACCATCATTATTTATTTATCAAATAAATGTAGAGCATAAAAAGGGCAAAGAGGCACTGATTCAGATTCACTTCTACACAGCTATAACATCCAACTGCCACAAATTTCGAGTACATTAGAAACTTTTAAAAACTAAATTAAAATGCAGTTTAAAGATCGACTGAGGAAAGTAGAAAAAAAGGTTCTTTCTACACAACTCAATGGTTGTTCAAGTTAAACATGGCTCTATCCATGTGTTCAGTGTGAGAAACAGTATAGTTTACTTTTAAACGTTTGCAGAATCTTTTCCGAAATGGTAACAAGGAACAGTTCAATTTATCTACAAAAGATATTCACAGGGAGATCTTTTAAGTATCTGTTTCAAAGATTTCATTCATCAACACTATCTTCCTAGTTCATTCTAGGGTTAATAATACATATGTAAGTCTAATTGGTTCATTATTAAATCAATAACTTCATAAATTATTTTAAACCTCCCTGCGGTCTGGTAAAGAAATACATTTTAGTTATTAGATGCATCAGATTTTTTGTATGTTCTATCTAGCAGCTTGAAAGGAAATTTATAAATAATTAAATGTTTTAACTGCTCACCTCAGGGTTCAAAATATGAAATGAGCAAAGTTACATTCAAATAAAAAAAGTTATTTTTTAACCTATTACTGAATATTTACATTTCTTTTTACACTTTAGATATTCTACTAAACACAATATAAATTTTGGTTTCCAGCTGATCTTTGATTTGTTTCTTGACCTCTCATATTTTTAGTTTGGCTCCAAAAACCAATAAAAAAAGATGTATTGCCTACATTAGGTATCACAGCTTCATAAAAGTGTTTGAACAAGTTCATGATGCATGATTTTTTAATGAATATTTCTAATATGTTTTACTTGAAGAAGCTTAAGGGGGAAATTAACCTCTTTAATAAATGCAGATTAAGAGCTACACACAGATGGATTGGGACCAACATAGTGGCTTTTTTTATTTTATGCATTTAAGTTCTTTATATTTTGGTCGTTTTGTATTTTTGATATTTACTTTGGTTAAATGATCAAATATCAAGCCTCAATTACATTTCTTTTTCATAAGGGTTTGATGTTTGATGTTTTACTGCCCTGTTACCGTATCGACCACATAAGGTATTTTAAGGCCTTATAGAACTAGGACATATAGTACCTTAGTTCCTACAACATTTCAGACAACATGACACCATGTGCTGCTGAGAAAGTAATAAGTATATATTTTTGAAATTATGATGATGATGATGATGTTGATGATGATGATGATGATGATGATGATGGCAACTGCCAGCACAGTTTCAGTTTCTCATAGCTAACATCTAGAGTTCAGCGCAGGGTGTCATGCTCACCGCTGGTCGCTGCCACTACAGGACCATCACATAAAAGCTATGTGTCACTGCAGATCACATATAAGACCTCCTTCTCCACATGAAGCCTCTCTCCACAGGTCATGTGCTGTTCCACTGCTACCTCTACCACTGTTTCCTCAATGTTCCAACATCCAGGTTGTTTCAGACAGTTATTTTATTGTAATGGCCTCAAGCAAGGAAGACGGAAAGCTGCAGGGTGATGACATCTGACTTTGCCAACAATTCTACAGTCTCCACTGTCAATCATGATGTTTCACCCTGTTTATTATATCAAATTTGTCATTAAAATCAAAAGCATCAGAAACATTTTACTCAGACATATATCAGTGTGATAAGAGCTACCTAACAGAAACCATCTTTGAGGAAGAAGACACGCAAACATCGGAGGTGCACTTAGGATGTTGCTGAAAATAGACACACACAAAAGGTAAACACAAACACTGACCTTCAGTGCTGCTCTCAGGCAACACAGCCTCGCAGTTGAGAACCAATAAGGATCATGTGACAAATTATCATGTTAGTATTTAACTCTAACTACTGAATCTCATGGAACACTCTTTTTTAAGGTAATAAACTAAAGTCTAAGCCACAGGATAAATGTTGTTTTGGCTCATCTCCAGAGGAACAGTAACTTCTTTAAAATAAAAATAATGATAAAACATTCAATAGTTGTAGTTATACCATACAGCCAATCTAATGGTTCAATGAAATGAAAAAAGCCTGCAGAAGAAAATGGGTTCTTCCTTGGCCCATAGTCCGGCCTTTCACCAAGTTTCAATAAAGTTGGATCAGTGGCTTTTGAATTTCCTGCTAACAGAGAGGCGAACAGTAATGAAAACATAACCTCCTTGTCAAACGTAAAAATCACAAAAAGCCACAAATACCAGGCTCATTGTGGTGCAGAGGAGACGTCAGGGGAACCTCAAAAGCTTTTGGATTCTTCCTTTGGATGAATGAATATCTGTTTCGGTTCATGTTAATCTACAGAATAGATGTTGAGACATCTCAGCTAGGACCAAAGGGGGATGACCCAACAACCGTTATCTGACCTCCCATCCCTTGAAAAAAAAGCATCAGAAGATACCTGGACAGATTGAAGACTCACGTTTTTCTAACATAAAAAAAAATACTGTTGTCTGCCTTACAACACCTCTAGAGAAGACAGAACCTTACTCATCTTTTTTTGCTTTGCCCTAGAAGAACCTCCTTGCCTCTCCTCTATTCTCTAAAATCCTTTATATCCAGGTGATATATCATTTTTAAAGCTTCCATTGAGCCTCTCCATCAAAAAACACACAGCGGATATAAAAGACAGATCTGTACATCAGCATTGAATGAAGATAGTGGGCTGTGTATCTGTTGACTGTAAGCTAAAAAAGGGATGATTGGTTGAGTTATGTAACTATACATTGTTGCTGCTCCTTCCCTTCTCATCTGTTTGCTTGAACAGCCACATATTGTGAGCTTTCCTATGACCTCTGACCTCAACAACGATACGTGAAAGTCAGTACGTTTAGCATATCCACAGGCAGTAAGTCGAGCGGGAAGTCAGACGGGTTGTCAGCTCCCATCAGCTGCTGTTCATCTGTGATTCTGCGACGGGATGTGGATCCAGGGGGGGGGTTAAGCAGAGAGGGAGATGGAGGAAGACAAGCCGGATGTTGGGTAAGTGCTGGGGTTGGCCCCCTGTCAGCCCAACTCATCCAGAGCCCTGTCTGGACTTCCCACTGGCCCTGAAGTCTGCACAGAACGTCAGGGCGGCGGTGACGGCTGGACCATAAGTAGAGAAGAAGTCACAGGTTAACGAAGGCCAGGATTTAGCGGAGCAGCTCCGTCACCTCCCCACTGGATCCTGCTGACTTTTACAAATCACACCCAGCCAGAATCTGTAATGCTGTCATCATAACAACTTTTGAGGCTACCGTAAAGTGTGTGTGTAAATGTCTGTGTGTAGAGTATGGATCTAACTCCAGGCGGTGTGATTAAAGCCTTTACTCCCACTTCATTGTGTTTGACGAGGTTTCACTCTGACATCTGAGGTCCTGTGATTCACAACTGAATCTGCTGCTAAATGACGTGAAAGCAGGATTTGACTCGACAAATAAACTGCCTAAAAATAGGCAGTTGTCGGCCTCCACCGACCAGTGAACTTTCTGTGTTCATATTTCTACACACCTTTCTCCCAGATTCATATAAGGTCACTATGACCTCTGATCTTTGACAACTTAAACATAATTACTGTATCTGAAAATCTTAGTTTTTCCCTCGAGCAGTCTTAAAATATCACTTTCAAGAGGCCAAAAACATGTTTTTAGAGGTCACTGTGACCTTGATCTTTAACCTCCAAGCACCGATCTAATCAATTAGTCTTTGACCCACATTGGACGTTTCAACCAGGCTCTACCATTCAGGCCAAAGCCGCGACAAAGATAAGAAACAGGACAAAACACATAAATGTGGAAGATCTGTGAAAAAAAGGTCTTAAATTCTATTTATAGATACGATTACCTGACCCAACTTCTTCTTTACGCATGTTATCTGGTAGCACTTGAGAAATCAGCACAGTTTTGTGTGAGTCCACAAGACCATTCTGAGGTGCACACAGCTCTGGGTATAACATCTCCACCAGGAGCCGCGTCGGGTTCACCTCAGTTTCCATTTTTTAGGCCAATGCTGATATTGAGGTAAAAAAACACCCCACAGGGTTCCAAAGAAACTGAGACCACTATATATGTCCGCATTTTTTTCTTTTTATTCCACCAAATAATCACTAAAGGAGGAATTTAAAACTTTATATAAACAATACGTCATGTAAAATGGTGAAGAAATGATTCTGCTCTGTATAAATCAACAAAATGGGACATCGAAAAACTTCCTGTGAACACATGGTCCGATACAACTCGGATTGAGTTGTATCCTTTCCCCTGAAGCATGAGTTCTTGGAAACAGGTCATTGACAGATTCTCTCTCGGCTTGAAAAACATACCCGGCCAAACAGACCTTCGTGGGTGGGACAGTTTCTCCGTGCCAAAATCAGCAAAAAGCTGACTAACAAAAACGCAACAAATAAGGCTACATGCATATAAGAGATACAGCGCCATAGTTTCAGGAAACTCAGTTTTCTGAACTGTTCAATCAGCTTATCACTTTAATCAGCATGAAAAATGTGAACTGTCCCTTGGAATCACAATGCAACCAAATTCACAAAATGGCTGTCATGGACTCAGTTTTTTAATAATACAATGAGACTGGAAAACTTTGTGTTATTAGATCGTTTAAATGGAGAAAAAAAATTGGTAAATAGGTAAGGCTGATATTTATAAATATCTATTAAAACAAACTGATTGTCCAAAGAAGTCTTACATTTAATCTATATTAATGTATGAGCCATAAAATAGGGGAAGTCCACTCTCGTGCTGTTACAACCTGAGACGAATCTGTGCCTGAACGTGAAAAAGTGTATATACATGTTACCAAGCTGTAGTGCAATATACAATACACAGACTCACACTCATACTCACAGACACACAAAGCCTATGGGATCATCTCTTAGCTCAGATTCCTGGAAAACAGCAAAACCCTATAAGAAGCTCACCGAAAAGCAAGTGGAGAGCTTAATGTCATCAGAGCAGCACGCGTCAGCACAGTTCAGCTGCAGAGGGTTACATTTAAAGTTCAATCTGAGCCACAACCTATTTGCTCTTTGTTCTGTGTGAGAGGCGTGAGGCCTTGGAAAACCCCAGCATAAATGGGAATAAACAACTTTTGTGTGCAGCATGCAAAGAAAAAGGACAATTTGAAAGAACTATTATCCTTTACATAATGTCTCAGTGACCTTCTATTACCCATACGTGAATAATTATCTGAATGTAATAATAATTGCACCTTCTAGATTCAGCTCTAAAAAAGGTAAATGGACTTCCTAATCTAAACGAGTCTATGAATCACATATACATCCTTTCAGTTATATACAGTGTGTTTTGATGACAACACATCATTCACATTTCTAACTGTGCTTGCCTCTGATGCAGGGCAGATGCAGTGGGCGGCTGTGGCTCAGGAGGTAGAGCGGGTCGCACACCAACAGGGGCAAGGTTAATTTGTGGTTCAGCGTCTTGCCCAAGGACGCTTCAGGGCCAAGGATCAACCTATCAATCTTCTGGTTAGTGGATGACCCGCTCCTCCTGAACTGCAGCCACCCATTGTGAAGAACCTGCCTAGCATCAGAAAACTACAGAGGCAAAATTAGTAGCACAAGTTAGTGGAGGCCAAAACAAACAAAACAGGGGAGTGAGTGTTGGACTTAAGTTCATCAGTTTGCCAAAAATGTTGTGTCGAAGCACAATTACATGCAAAAAAAAGACAATAAAGGCTATCAGGCCTCATTGAGGTAAAACGTATCAGCTTATACAGCAATCTTGTTCCCAAAGGGTCCTCAAGTAACGGCAAATGTTTAACCTAACATATTCACTTGTGTGCGCACACACACACACACACACACACACACACACACACACACAATTACATATATCTGTATTTTAATTTTGGCAGAAATATGCACTGTGTCTTGTATCCTCGTATGTGGTACCAGGGAAGTGTTTCTTCATTGGCCGCTGGTAATCAGCACCCCTCTGGTTAAGGCATAGGTGATAAACCATATTTTATTTTCAGCACACGTTGCCTCCAAGTGGCCAAAAATCAATAGATGCTAGATTCATAGATATACTGTCTGAATCAGCCTCTAGACATAGACATGAGTGTGTAATGACTGGTCTATCAGAAGGCCACTGTCTGGACAATGCATGCAGAGGCTGCCATTGGCTCAGTATAAGAGAAGTGTTTCATGAAGTGTTTCCATAAATGCAGCCATTAATCTCTTGACTGCTGTGGTCAGAGGAGAGCGGACGCTTCCGTTGCCACGTGGGTAGAAACTCAATCTCTGGTGGATGTGGTCTCAATAATCTTTTCTCTCCTCCCTGCTGGTTTAATTATTGCAGCCCACAGGATTCCTATTTAGTTAGCAGTGAAAAAATGTCAGCAGCTGAGTTCAAACAGGATAAAACCCTGACAGAGAATCACCTAGAAATCCAACAGTTCTGATCACTCACCACCTATAAAGTACAGAGGGGGATGACGAGAGCTTTCTTTGACAACATGGCGTGTCAAACATCAGGCTGTGATAGCATCGTAAGACCGATCATCCAGGGCTCATATGTGAAATCCTCAGCACAGAGTAAAAGTCCAAGTGAAACGCCCATTAAACCACATTCAACTCATGCCACCAGGCCACATGAAAGAGACTTAATATTGCCTTCAAGACTCAGACACTCAGCCCTCAGTACGGTCACAGCTCATCATGCATTAGCATAAACATCACTGCCAGCGTTTCATCTTCAGATTTCAGCAAGACCAGCCGAGTAGTGCTTTATAGTAACATGTACAGTATATAGATGTGTTCACAAAAAGCTGTTTTTAAAAACCTGCATGATTCCGATGCCCTAAGTATTACTGGGTACACGGGCTATACAACAACCTTATTCAAAGACTAGTACAACATTTCAGGGAAGAGCACACACAGGTTTGCGCAGCTATTCTTATGACTTCCATTAATTGAGTACAGCCTAACCAAAACCTTAACACTAACCCTATCCTAACCACAATTTACATCCGATCCCTAACCTTAACTAGGACCTCAGTGATTAAATCATGCCTTAGGCTTTGGTCCCCATAAGGTATACTGGTCCCGACATGGTCAGTATTTATGCTTGAAAAGCTCCAATCAGAGGCAACAGAAATGAACACACAAACACACACACACAGCCACACACACATAAAAGCAATGCTTGACATTAAAACGTTTTAAGCAAACACTGCACAGAAAAGTAAAAATACCACACTTTTAACTTATAACTTGATTTCACACCTTTCTATTTCCTTTGTTTGTTTGTGTGTACGTGTGCGTGTGTGTGTGTGTGTCACCAGCACCTCAGGAGGTGAAGGGTGTACTGAGGCTCAATGGTAATTGTGCATATATTAACACTGAGTAATAATTTCTTTCACCTAGAGAATTTAAGATTATTGCAGTGTGCACACGCACACGCACACAAACACACACAACATTACACACACACTCTTCTAGCTACAACATATAATCTTTACAACAATCTGAATGGAAGCAAAAACAACCAAGTGGGGTCTAAGCTTTTAAGCCTCTTCCTCATTTGTCATCATCATCTCTGTACTAAGAAGATGATCAAATCATTCATTCCTTACACGTAGCATCTCTCTCTCGCTTTCTCTCTCTCCTTCTCGTTTCATGTTTTTTTTTTCACTCTCAGTCTCATTGTTTGCCTAAGATAAGATTTTGCTTTGCTTTCAAGTTGTCATTTTAATGAGCATTATTATTATTCATTGTGGCTGTCAACACTTTATTTGTGTCTTTTGAAAATATAGTAAAAATACACTTCCTGTGAAGCTGCAGATCAAAGGCTAAAAAAAGCTTTGATCTGAGTATTCGATTTGAATCCTGAAAGCTGATGAACGGGTCCCAAAGAAGGTCTGTTAAAGGGACCGGAGCATATCCCAGCATGCACTGGGACAACATTAGTGCTGGACAACACCATGCACGACCTGTTATATAGAGTAAATCTGCATTTATTTTAATGAACTGCATACACTTGAACAGGAACATTAGTGTGAGTATAGCTAAACAATATGTCAAAACTGTTTTGACCATCCATAATGTTTATCCCACTATATATTATGTATATTGTATATTATATCTTTACAGGAGAATAGTGCCTGTCTAAAACAGACACTCTCTTCTCTCTCCAAAGAGGTACTCAAGGTCAGGTTATGGAAAAAGGACCAACCTACAGAACACTGTAGTGTCCACATTGAGGGACTTTCATGTCTAACTCAGCTGCTCCAGACAGTGAGACACCAACTTCAACTCTTTTACATATTTCACCAGTGGCAAGATGTAAGGACAATGTGCATATTTAGACTTAACTATCCAAACAGGATGCAAACCACTACATGTAAAAGGAAGATATACTGGGAGACTGTGGGAGACATCTTAAGACGTGGGGGGGACAGTTGCTCATGTTACTGTGTAAGCGTTTGAATTTTGTTCTGACTTCTGGTCTCCTTGATGCATCAAGTCTACAATTAAATCTTCTGCAAAAAACATCAGCTGCTGCCGGAGTTCTCCTTTTTCACCAGCTTCAAGAAATCTTCCACACTAAAAACAACTGAGTGAAATCTGATGATTGTGAAAGGCCTGACTTCGTTTTCAGAAATACGGATTTTGTTTGCAGCTTACATGAACATTTAATGATTCCTTTGAGGGTCAGGCACAAAGCAAAGGCAAAGATATAAGATTTGAGGTGAATGTGGGGCAAAAGATTGAAAATAATCTAATTTGAGAGTGAGCAAAAATACAGAGGATGAGGAGAACATAATGAAATAAAACTAGAATAAATTCTTAATGATATTATTAACCGGCCATAAGTTTAAAAATAAAAGTGGTTTGGAACTGGAGTTCCCAAAAAAACAAGATGAATGAAACATGCAGGATATTTGAAAATAAAAAAGAAGAATTCTTAATGAAAAATATAATATACGAAATGCAGTGATATAGCAAAAATGTTGTTCAAAATGTTTCGAAAATCTTTAAAATGAGGACATGACACAAGACAGGTAGAAGAAATAACATAGAAGCATACAAATTATAAGATATATAAATAAATTGGATTACTCAGTGTAAATAAGACCCAATGTCAATTACTCTATAAGCTTTTACAAAGAAAAGTTTTAAGAAGGGATTTACAAGAAGCTTGAGACTTCCAATAGGACCAATAGATTCAAGGTGCATCGAATTCAACAATATGGACGCCCTAAAAGCAAAAGCTATTTTATGAGGGGACATATGGTGTCATTATAACGACCAGAATTAAACAAGGTACCTTTTATAAAACATATTAGTTGATATCAGGAGGTCCCAAACAAAAGGGACCTACCAATCTTCACTTCTTAAAATTATAAACAATATTCATACTTTACAAACAGAAAAAAAATGGATCAACAACTATTTGATGGATTTTTCATGAACATCACTAAACTTCAGAAACTCTCTGACTTTCCATCCCACATTCACATCACCTTAGACCAGACATCAAAAAGAAAGCAGGGGTTTGAATCTCTCTGGCAAACTCATTTTTTTTTCTCCATTCATTACACCTTTCATGAAAACGGCCAAGTGAAACACTGAATGCCTTTCAGGAGGATCTGTCCGCACCATCGTCCCCACATATAAGTGATTATGCGTCTCTCCCTCTGTGACAGCAGGCTTTTCATCCCGCCTTTTCATCGGCTGTAAACACTGTTACCTTTGACAGCTTGTCACATGCACTAGTTATTTTCTGCCATAACACTATTCTTATCTGGAGATTTTAAAAGTGCTAGAAGATCGAAGCTTAATGATCTTGGATCAAAATGAATACCATCACAGGCTGTTTTGCTTTAAAGAGAAGGTCAATTACCTGACACGCACAAACCCGCAGCTGAGAGAAGGCCATTTGCACATCGAATTCATATAATTAGGGTGCAGACTTGGCCTGATGAGGTCACTCAACTGTAGAAACCAGTGAGAAATAACTGATTAAAGCACAGAGCTGAGGAAAGTGTATTGAGTGTGAGGAGGCAGCGGACCTGAGAACAAAGAACCCTTTGCAGACGCTTCACGTCACTCAGAAGGAAGGAGGGTCACAGGCCCAGCTACTGGGATCCTGGACGATCTGAGCCAACCCCACCAGAGATAGTGTTGGACCATTGGCTGCCTCATCTGATCCATGTATCCTGACAACAGCCTGCGTGGAGATTATCCATGCACAGCGTGATGGGACTGGAAAAGGTCAGCAGCCATGATTAGTTTCTCACACTTCTTTGCCAAAGCACCTGCCACTGACGAGGTTGGACATATTAGCCGTCACAGAGTGGTTTCAAGCTGTTCTCATCTTAAACCAATCCGAGTTTTGACCTGTTGTTTGAAGTAAATGTTAAAAAGTAAGTAAGGGGCTTCACATTGGCATTTAGGTAAATAATCTTGGCTCAAGCTTCCTCCTTTGAAACCACCATCCTATCTGGAGCGCCTCTCTATCTTGGTTTGGTAGAGCTCTTGTTTAGTGAGTCAGCCAGCACGGATAGCCAGACATTATTACTTGATCAGGGTCCAAGGCAGGTGGCCTGCAGCTACCCAGTTCCACCAGCTGGTCCGGCCATCTCTGTCAGCTCGCTGTGTCCAGAGAGCCAGCGGGAAACCCTCTTCGGTGAAGAGTCAGCCTCAGGTGACACCGGGAGGACACCACAGGGATCCGGCTTAAATACCACAGAATAAACAAAGCGAGCCCATCAAGGATCCGTTGGCTGGGCTTTTGTGTTTGTAGCGAAGGTGTTGTTTGTTTGTCAAGTCCCAGAGGGTCCTAAATGTGCTACATCCCATCTGAGACAACACGCGACAGCCTTGCATCAGCCACAGAAACTTGCATCCTTCATTTTCGCTATTTTGCCACAGAACAAAGCCAAAGGTTCGTCTCTGGAGGCATTCAGACCTGTCACAGTGTGTCACCCTCTGAGAACAGCATTGTCTTGGGGCAGCAGCCAGATGAAACACTGAGGACCATTCCCATTCTGATGCAAATAATCATAAAGAAAATATTACTCCCATTTATATATTGCATCATGAATACATTTCATCGTCATCCATCAACGACCAGATAAGAAGTTGCCATTCTAATACAGGCCGAGCATGTCGCCTGTAGAACTGTGGCAAGGATTGATTTTAATGTGGGAAGCTGCCTTGTGTCAGCAGAACAATAAGCAGCTGCAAATTGAAAAGAGTTTTTTTCTAAATCGGTGGAGGAAGAAGAATGTAAATCCATCAGTAAAGGAAAAGCAGAACACAGCAATGTGAAGGTACTGGTAGGGACAAATCGTAACAACGTAGAAGTAGAGTGGTTCCTTTCACAGAATATTAGGTTGTCATATATTAGATTTTAGTGTTGCTTTAATTCAGTACTAAATAATGGTCCGGCTGGAGATAACCTCAAGTTCCACCTATGAAAATGTCTTAAAATGTTTTTAAGGATTCAAGATCTGGTTTTAAAAAATAGTTTGAAGCCAGTTAACAAAGCTGTGCAGAAGTGGGACCATGTCCAAGTGCTGGTGCTCCTGAAGAGTGAATTCCTCTCCCTTGTTAACACGCTCCTAATTTAAATAGAGTGACAGGTTTGAAAGAGCTGAGCAGAGTTTGTGCAGCCAACACCCAAATGTGCGATCAAAGAATCGAAAGGGAGATTTGGAAAGAAGCCTCAAGATATGACGAGTTTAAACTGCAGACACAAGACAAGACGTGAATGTCTGTGTGTGTGTGTGTGTGTGTGTGTGTGTGTGTGTGTGTGTGTGTGTATGTGTGTGTATGTGTGTGTGTGTGTGTGTGTGTCTCAGTGCGCCTAAAAAAAACAAGTAACGGTTGGGCAACAATGTAATCATAACACTGCAAGACCAACACAGCCAGGGGGCGCACAACAGAGGAAACACCATTCCTCAATTCTATTCTTCCACAAATCCCCAGAGTACATGATCAGCTCTTGTTTATTTCCAAGTCAACAAATCACCAATACAAATCTGCCGATATGAGCCTTTCACAGAATTGCTAGTACCAGCATTTATATTAGACGATATGAAATCTTTACTTTTGCAGAATAAACCATGCAGAACAAAACATGCATTTATGTTTAGGCTTACATGTTACATTCAATAATATGTTTAATAAATTAATTCAAGTTCTGTGTATATATATAAAAGTAATTGAGACATAATATTTTACATTTCAACTATATATATATATATATATTATATATAAACATTTCAACTATATATATATATATATATATATATAGTTGAAATGTATATATAGTATATAGTTGAAATGTAAAATATTATGTCTCAATTACTTTTTTTATATAAGGTTTTGATAACATCTGAGGAAACACTGTGAATAATTGTTTTCATATGTATAAGTATCAGAATATTTTACTCTAAAGTTAAGGCGTCAGCATCTACTCCCAAAAAATCCACATCTGTCGGCCTCAAATGTGAAATTGTAATTCATAGACACTGTATACTAGCACAAAACAAAACCATCTCAATGTATCAGTCTTCGACTTTCCCATAGTGTCCGTTCTGTGTTCTTTACTCTTTGGTGACAAATTTATTAAAAGTCAGTAGCTGACACTGTTCACTGAACAATCATTCTTAAACAAATTTAAAATGTTCAGATCTGATGTTCAGGTCATCACAATGTCTCTTCACTCTACTGTAGAACATTGAAAAACCAAACTGTATTTGTTCTTTTCCTCCTAGGTGATTTCCCAATGTTCCCTCCTTCAGGATCTGTCCTCATCATTATGTGACAGAACATTGGGAGACATTTAACCTCTTGTTTTTGTCCCATGGGTCACTTGGCTCTGCAAGAAAAAGCAACCCATAGAGTGCAGGTCCCCAGGGAAACCTCCTCCTCACAGGGACAGTTCACTAACAAGTGAACAATGCAGAGCCAGAGTGAACATGAGCTTTTATTCAGCTCTACATCCCCAACACTCCTGCCTGACAGTAACAGGCGCAGCTGCAGCCGTGCAAAGCCTTCAAAGCAACAAAGCTTTGCAGTAAACAATAGAGTTTCCGAAAAATAAAGCTCAAAACTACACACACACACACACACACAAATATATATACAGAGTAGGTTCCTCACACAAGCAGAGCTCCCCTCTGCTTCACTGGACACTGATGCACCTGAGTCTCTGGCCTCTCGCCTGGATGCACAAGTGGAGAGATGGGGTCTTCCAGGAAAAAGCTGCAGCCAAATCAGATCGCTCCGGGTGTGGGGGCAGGTCTGATCTACCTTTTATTACCTCTCTCACACTGCCCATCTATGGAGAGCAGTGCATTACACACAGGGGCCATGTCACGCAGGCTCTCATCCAGAACTGAATCAGCGAAAGTCACCGCTTTTTCCCGCAGGCCTCTTCTCAACCGTGCAGCACAGGTCAGATCGGGGAGCGCCAAGCTGTTGTTGTTGCAGGGGATTGAAAGGGGGTGAGCAGGCCAGAAATGATTTAGATTAAACAAACAGCACAACAGGACACGCCTAAACAATTTCCCTCCGTCCTGACGAGTGCTATGACTGCTAGTCTGTATCTTCAGGTGTGTGTCACCATCACTTAGCTCACACTAACATGAGCATGTAGTTGCAGGGCTGGAATATCCATCCTGAGCAGAGGATGTGACCAGGCGCCTGGGGATGGATGAGGGGCCTGCACACTTTTCTCTTCCTGTTTTTTGTAGCATCTCACTTATGACCGTGGCGAGCATGAGTCACCATGAATAGCTCGAATCGCTGTGGGAAAAAAGGCTATGCTATGCATTTGTCTCGTGTTTGGCTGCATTTTTCAAAGATAAATTGCAGTAATGTGAAAATCTGCCGGTGCATGTTGATCTTTCTTTATATTTTTTGGGGGGGAGCTGAATCATATCGGAAGAACAAACGAGAGAAGCCATTATGAAAAACGATTTTATACACATCAATAAGCGTATTGGCTTCTGGAGACACCTGGAGAGAATACACAATACACAGAGACTTTTAAACTGCTTTTACTGACCAGGTTGTTTAGCCATGTCGGTCAACATGCGAAGATGTTCTTGACATCATGCTTGAAATCAACCAATCAAATGTTCTGTTACAGGAAAATCAGTTTCGGTTGTAAATAAATTACATCCATCATTTTAAAGCTATGGTTGAGAAAGTGTAGATGGCTACAATATGCATTTGGAGTCACCTTCACTGTCGGTCTTATACATACCCAGAAACATTCTCATTTCCGCAGAGATTAGACCGAATCCCACGAGATTCCATTTCCCATACGACAATCTTCACTCAAACAAGCAGCAGCCACATTTCCATATGAGCACATAGATTTACTGGGCACATACCATATGGCAACCAAACTCATTCAGTGCATTGAAAAGGGGGAGCTTGCAGTAATATGCATGACACCTAAACAGTTAATAATATTCAGCTCCCACTCAGTTCCAACCAACAAGGTCAAATTTAATCCAGTATCATCTGCTTTTCCAGGGACAGTGAATAAATGAATTCTTATTTGGAAACAGCCCCAGTCGAGGACCCAGATGTGGAAAAGGACCTGAGCGACATCCTCGATCACATCATGTTACTCTGTGTTGTTTTTCACAGCAGACTCGTAGCCTGGTAATAATAATCAATCAAATTAATTCAGAGAGGAAATAGAACATCACTGCTAATGGTCGATCAAAATTGGACGATAAAAGACATATCGTTGTTTACTGATATGCAGCAATGTGAAAACTGTTTTATCGGATAAACTATGCAGAGAAGCTGTGCATTTATATTGACAATTAATGTAAAAATAATTGCATTACATACTTCTTAAATCAACTTCTATGTGTTTAGTTGTATGCATTTTCTTTATATTTATAGTTATATACAATAAAGTTTATGGTTAAACTGTAAAAGTCAAGACTCAGTTTTATATATATATATATATATATATATATATATGCATCAACTCTTCAAGAACCTGTATTGTTTCCTATATGAGAAACTATAAAAATCAAATGTGCAACTTGAGATTTTATTTATGCAACTGCAGGAAATCCATAATATTCACCACATTTGAGTTTTCTGGATTTCCTCCATTAAGCTGTGGGGAACTCTCATTTTTACTGCTTATTATTTCCCCTTCACTCTCCTGAATAACAAGCTGGTACCTTTATCCAAAGGAAGAGTTTTCATTTCAAATTATGCATGAAATATGGTAATAGGCTAGAAATGTTCCTCAATAACAAGAAAAACATTAAATATGGATAGTTTAATAAAAGCTTGGTAAGTTGCTCCTTCTGGTCATACTTTTGAGTCACGAGTCTCCGATTCATGCATTACCAGACACCAAGTGAACAGGGGAGCGGCCCCGCAGCAGACATTGCTGTATTATAATAATAATTCCATATTTAATTAAAGTGCATTTTACTGATGTTGGACTCCTCCATGGCGGCGACTGGATGTTAGGTAATTCAGAGAAGTTGCTCTTTTAGTTGTGTCGGAAACACTGAGCACTCAGGGGGACGAGAGGAGGGAGTCTTTTCATTATCACGGCTGAGCACGCAGCACAAACAACAGCACTACACAGTCATCATGAAGGATGCAACACACTCCATCTCACTTGCAACGTCCCTGCTCGCACAGCAGAAGAAAGAGCTTCACAAACATGGAACAAACAGGTCTCCGTGTTAAATCTTAGTGTTAAAAAAGGAGGAAAAGCTGATTCTGCCAAGTTCTGTGTGGTAAACTTTGGAATGTTCCAAAACATACATGCTGACATGAGCCAACATCTTCATCACAGCCTCTATTTTTAAAGAAGACAAATATTCAAGGTCCTATTTTCATCTGGTTGATTTTACTGTTTTAACTGATGTGAAACTTGTTTTTAACTAGTGTACTCTGTGTAAAGTTTTTTTTTTTTCCTCTGCCTTTTCTGTTTCCATTTGCCAGCCCTTTGTTACTGTTTGTCAGTTTGTGAGTGTTTGTTTCTTAGCTGTTTGAACTGCATTGATTTCATTAATTATATTGCTCCTAAAGATTAAACTAGATCTAAAATCGATAATCAACCATCAATCAATTTGTTGATAAACAGAAAGTTATTCTGCAAATATCTTGATGTACAAACTGGTACCACAAAGACCGTCAACATCTCACTTGTCATAAGATTCTTGATAGTTTAAATGTCCAATAATCATTTCTGTTTGTGTAATTCATCTGCATCCATTACATTGTATTCTGCCTTAACTGTATATATATATATATATTTTTTTTTTTTAAATTGTACATTTATATTTATATTGCATATGTACTTATTAGGTTAACTACATTAAAACTGCAAAATTATTAGTTGTGGGACTAATAAAGGATGATCTCATCCTATTTTATCTCCTAAATGTTTTTCTTTCTTTTTATCTGATATTTAGCCTCAACTGTACTGATTCCATATGATATCTACCTCGTTGTCATTTAAAAAAGAGGCTCAACATTACCTAGACACTACTAACATTTACAGATCACTGGCAGTGTCCTTGCACAACATCTCCTCATGCAGTATAGGATAAAGCAGTGAGCTCACCTGTGTGCAAAAACAGCAGCCTGATTAGAAATTCCATGCACGGCGATGCCATTAGAGTTCAGGAACACTTAACTCTCATGGGTATGTAAGAGCCTTGGGCACAGTGGCCCCCTCTTACCTCCACACTCTGCCTCCTCCCACTCACTTTATCTTTTTTTTTTTTTTTTTAAATGATCTTTTATTGTGAAGAGTGTGTGCTTCACAATTAATGTGACACCACAGGCGGCTAATTTTGGTGATTCAGGCGTTCTGGCCCAGGGCGCCCTGCGGCTTGGTAATTAAGCCGTGACTTTAACACCAGCCACTGACAACCAAGGGAACGGAGTGCAATGGCGTCCCAAGCAGCCGCACCTGAACCTCTTGCAGCATCTTCAGACACAGTATTAAATGTTCTCCCCGGGGAAACACAAGCCAGCACTATTAGACAGGTGTTGGATTGAATCAGGAAGTGTCATACTGATGCTGTGAAAGGCTTGGTGAGGTGTATAATGCATATATTTGAACACACCTTTAGAACCGCCTACATGCTAGAACACATATCCCTGAGTCACTTTACCACACTCATGATATTTGGGATGATTGTTTATAGTTATATAACCCTAGCCGATGCTCCAGCTATTCAGTTGTATAAAGAAAATAATTTACTCTATAAAAGTAGCAAGGATCACTCTCTGTCTGCCAAGAGACAGAATGCCAAATGAGGGAGAGGTGAGGGGGAAGAGGGTGAGGAGCGAGGAGACTAAGCTTCAATTTTCCGCCTCTCTTCTCTCCCCGTTTGATCAGCTCTCTTTCCCTCACCACTTGGTCACGCTTGAGTTCAGGCATCGGTGCTCACGTCTCCAGAACAGATGTGATTTATCAGGGCACTTCTCTGCAGCGGCCCACCCACCCTCTGTCCAACACTTCTGTCTGAAGCCCACTCTGGGGATTGATATCCACAAGCTGCTCAGTGAAGCTAAGATCACATCCAATAGGGAAAAAACTAAAAGGAACTAAAATCTGTGCAAAACTGTAATGTGTCAAACCATGAAAGTTAATTTAAAGTGATTATAATCAATGTTTAATGAGTAAATATTTAAAATATCACTGTGAACCTATAGATAACTAGATAATTAGAATTAGGAGGTTGTTGCTCTTGTCAGTTAATTCATTGTTTGTTGCAGGATAAAGCAAAATCTACTGAAAGGATTTCTAGAAAACTTGGTGGAAGGATGGGAAATGTGCCGAGAAAGAACCAAGGATCCGGATCAAGTGTTGGGTTGAGGATGTTTTTACATTCCTCAACATTGCGATAAGGTGGTTTATTTTTATTTTTTTTGGGCCATTTCTCAGAATAATTAATGGAACCTGTTGAAAGAAAACATTGAGGGAACTGATATCTACGAGTGTGTGCAATGTGGTTGATTGAATTTAAGGGGACTGTTGGCAGAAGAATGAGCTCTACTGAGTGCCAATCTGGTTGTCACATGAATCTGCAGCTCTCCACGGGTTCATGGAGCTGGAGCTGTTTGCTGGCCCACCACATTCCTGCCCTGGCTCACTCTCACCTCTCTCACAGCCCCATTTTTAGATATGAAAGGTCTAAACACCCACTGCACACTTACAGCTCAGCACAAAAACTCTGTGACAGGGTCTAATAGCAGGTGAACACATATAATTGTATATAAGAGCCGGATATTTCTCTCAGGAGGTCAGAGACCTGAAAAGAGCCTAAAAGACAGTGAACACTGGACTTACATTCATTAGGTGGACTCAAGCTCCATATATGATAATGCAGCTCTATAACCATGATGTGTTTTATCAAATAATAAATTAAACCAAACTTACTGGAAAGGTGAACACTTGAACAAGCATAAATGAGATCATTACTACCTATTGTGAAAAAAATTTGACTTATAAAGATGATTACTTCAATTCAGAGGCAAAATCTCAAGCAATATGAACACATGTAAAAATGCAAACATCACAAAATAAACATCATTATTTTGCCTACAGATTTTTAACCACAGTATGTGTGTAATTTAAAAAAGAGGCTAGAGGAGTTGGACTTGTTCCTCTGCTGGGAAAAACTGAGTCCAGGCTGCACCTCACCCTCATGACCCCATTTTATTCTGCTCCGCCCTCTGATGCTGTGAGTTAATCACCTTTGTGTCCCAACATTCATTAGTTTCTCTGGGAATCAATGAGCGAAAGCTCAAGCAAAATTAAGCCTTGGTCTTCGCCTACATCAGGCCAAGTATCTGGCTTTTTGATGTGCGTCACCAAACTGCTCAAAGTTCTGCAGAGAATGTACACAAAGCCACTGAGTGAGAAAATAGAGATCAACCATTGAAACACTTTTGCAGCAACAAAAGCACCTTGCTTAATGGCAGGTCAGGATCAAGGTTTCAGTCAAATATATTTGTATTAAACCAGAACATGATCAAATAAGATAAAAAATACATGATAGTGAGTGAAAGTGCCTTCACATCAACATTAAAATCTTACAAGGCTGTGATCACTACAAATGGAGATCGCCTAATTTTGCAAAGAACAAGTGGCTGCGATTACAATAAAAATATTCTATGTTAATGTATAATCATTAATAAACAACATAATCGCTATTCCAAATAACTAATTCAACAATGTATCATTATTAAGGTTGATAAAAAAAGTGATTTGGTCACAATTAAGATTCTTAAAAAAAGGCATTTGCAGTTGCAGTTTATGATGAACAGTCAGTGTCATTGAGGATAAATAAAGATGGACGACACGTCTCCACTTCCTCCAATTGTAGTGAAATGGTGCTGCCATCTTGCACTTTTGAGGTAGTTTGGAGTCAGAGTCCGCACATTAGCTCCATGGTGTGAAGCCGGGGATCAAATTCAAAACATTTATGCATTCAACCAATAATGAGCCAGTCTCAGCTGTCAATCATCATGATTCACCCTGTTTTTATAGCGTCAAATCACTAAATAAAACCACACTTACCGAAAATGAACATACATCAGTATGACAAATTTATTTGACGTGGACTCTAGGTTTGAAATTGGCTCAAACCATCTCCTTACATGGGGGAGGTTGGATTAATTACCTATATTGCCGCCAGCCACCAGGGGCCACTGACGATGTTTTGTCCATCTTTATATACTGTATACCAACTGGAGAAAACCAGTGTATGAGGTACTTGTTGTTGATCAGAATACTAGTGTAGAACAGTTGGAGACCCTGGTCCACATAGTCCTTGCACATGCATCCCCTGTGCATGGAACTGTTGAGTGAAGAATCACAGTAGATCTGAAAATGTCTCTTTCTCTATCAGGATTCAAATCAGTGCCACAGAGTTATAAACTGTTAATTTATTCTTCTGAACTTTTGGAATGTCTCCTAATCTGTCAGAAGGCGATCAGGTACGACTTTAAACAAAAACATTTAAAAAAGAAGCCTCAGGCCAGCAAATGCCCGGTGGTATGTCTAATTACCATGACAGGAAAATGAATCTGGAATCACAGGCAGATAAATTATTGTCAAGACCGGAGTCGTTCTCAGATCTCATTATTCCAGTGTAGTCCTGTGTGGGAGACGGCACCGCCTCAGATCCTGGCCCCTGCACAAACAACTAATCAGTGTTTATCCATGTACGCCACACAAATGTGTTCCCCCTGAGGACGCCTGCCCCTCGTCCTCTGGGAGTAGGAAATGTGCGTTCCTGTTTGCAGAGGAGAGAAGTCATTACTGCCTTGTGTTCTTGCACAAGTTGAACTGAACCCAGAGGTGCTGTTTTCATTCAACTGAGTCATGAGGATGAAAACAGTATTGTGAGGTTGTCTGCCAGGAGCGACGTATGCATACATAACCACTGCACATGCAGGCGCATTCATCACCAGCACAAGCACGCATGCTACACTGTAGTGTCAGCTGAGCCACATACAAATGAATAACTACACAATCTCCCCTGTGTTATAACTCTACATTGAAAAATGATGATCCGTCAAACGTGCACACACCGATGGAGAACAAAGCGTGGGCTCCGGTCTTTGCTGACAAAGCCAGAGTGGAGCGGCGTGTGAACTCTTCCCCACTCTGACGTGGGAGTGTGCGAGAAGCAGGGGTGATGCAAGCTCAGGCAGAGGCAAAATTCTCATTTCCCTGCTTCAAAAAGCCAACGGCTCTGTAGTGCTTTTTTCTTTTTCTTTTTTCCTGTTCTGGCAGCCGAGGCTTTCCCTCCGCTCTGCGAGTGAATACAACCTGACCCAGAATCCACTGCGGGGGAGCTGCGAGCGCAGACTGCGGGGATCGCCTTCTGTTCAGTCTCGGCTATCATGAGAAAGTGTTGAGGGCGTATGCATGTGTGTGCCGTACAGCCGAGTGGGTGTGAGCGTTTCAATGTGATAATACAAGCAGCAGGAGGATGAGGTTGCCCAAAGTCTTTCCTGTCCCTTCTCCTCCTCTCGGCCTGTTTTCATTTTCTTCGTAAGTCACCCTCCCCTCTTCACTCGTCCTCAGTGCAAGAGCTCTATCCTGCTGACCCATTGTTCCCCATTAGGCTCTGACTCAACCTGCCACCAATCAGCACAAATTGAAGAACACAGCTATAATTAACAACAAGCCTTTATTGAAAGATCTTAATAGCCCCGCTTATCAAGTCTGGTTATTTTCCACAGCGTGTGATGTTCATCAGGTGATTAACTCTTCACTTCCTGCAAGACCTTGGCTGTCCTCCCACGCACACACACACACACACACTCACACACTCACACACTCATACACACACACACACACACACACACACTTTCATTGATTTGGGTAAATCCCCTGCAGTCGCTCCATAATGTATGGTCACGGTTATGAGATGCATCGTCATAATGGATACAGAGAATCAATATCCCTGCATACTTCACCTAACATGAGATAGATTACACTCATATGCGTGAGCATGCATTAATAAGAACATCTTTACATGTAATGATTGTTACGTTAAGAATTCTCCATCTGGAAATACCACTTTTATATTCGACTCAAGAGTTAAACATTTAAAAGGTTATTTTGAGGGTATATGTTATCTACTGCAGCCAGTCACCAGGGGGTGATTAAGGTGATTTGGCTTCACTTTTGGGGAATTGCAAAAAAAAGGATAAATCAATACACTAAATATATAACAATTATAACAGAAACAGCTGAATTTATGTATCTGTTTGGCAACAGTAACAACATTATACATAGTTAGATAAGAAATTATCTAGAGGACAGATTCATAGAATGGCAGTTGTGGTGAGGGTCAGGGAAGAACCCATTAAATTTTGGTGCGGATCCAGTTCAGGGGCGGATCTAGGATTAGTTTTTCCACTTTTTTTAACATTTTCGGTGTTTTTCAACATTTTTGTGAGCTTCAAAGAGAATAATTTGTGGATCTTGATGAAAAGATCTGACATGTTTCGGACAGTATTTATGATTGTGTGAAATTTGGTGTAGATTCTTTTAAAAATCTTGATCTTGAGCAGGTACGCCAGGGTAACGGCCCGCGGGCTGGACCCGGCCCGACTGTACGTCACATCTGGCCCACGGGTGATAAGGGGAGAATATATTTTTGAATGACTATGTGGGTGAATGAGGAAGTGGAGGGAGAAGACGAGTGTTGATGTTAGGAGTGAAGAGACGACGCCCGGACATCTGAATGATGTTATGGAAATAGCCACTGCCCAGAAACTGTCCCCCGATATGGACAAGCTGGTGAAAGTTAAAAGGTGTCTGGCTTCGACAAGCAGCTGAAGTAGGCTGGTCTCCCCATTTATCATAATCCAGTGTGATATGGGTGGGAGGGAACAAAAGGGTTTGGGGTTGACTGATAGCCAGATTAGTACCATATAGGCATGTGGGTGTGTGGAAACCAGGGTTGGGGTTGACTGGTGATGACTGGCAAAGTTAATGTGCCTCATCTGTTGTTGAGCCAATTCAATGTTTTTAGTAGCTCATATTTGACAATTTTTTCAAGAAACTTTTGGTTTTACTCATTCCTACTTGATATTCAATCACATGGCCTATTGTTGGACTACTTACGAAAAAAAATCTGGCCCCCTGTCCAATTTCACCCTGACACCCCTGCTCTAGAGTAACGTCGTGGTCACATGAATCCCACCTGGATCAGTTTTTCTGAATGTAGCCTGAGTTTGCAGGATTACTCAAAAAGTACTGGACGGATTTCCATGAAACTTGGTGGAAGGATGTGGGTCAAGAAAGAAGCATTGAACTTTGGTGCAGGTCTGGATCTTCCTCTTGCTCTTTAACGTGGTGAGATAGGATGTGTTTCACTGATTTCTAAGACAGTAATTCATGGATCTTGAGGAAGAAAATCTGAGAAGATTAAGGGACTGATGTTTATGAGATTGCTGCAGTTCCTGAGTGACACTGTGGTTTCAGATATGAGGCCGTGCATCCTAACATCACAACATGCAGCGTACACATGTAATAACTCTTATTATTGAAGTATTGTCATTTATGCTATCGTCGCTTTTAGTTCTTTGAGCTTCTTCTCCAACTCTTCCTTTCTAGCTGTTGCTTTGTCCACAGACTTCTCAATCTTGAACAAGTCCTCTCCGGGATAAAGTATCTGAGAGACAGTAGAGGATATCTGCTCCCTCAGAGTTGCGTTCATAGCAGGTAGCTGTTTCTTTAGAGAACGTCTGTCTGCAGCTAGATCCGCCAGAATAGCTTTCTTTGCCACCTGCTCCTTCGTAATAGGAGAGGAAATAAGGGGAACAATCGTTCATTGCGTGATACAAGCATGAAATTTGGCATAAACATTCTTCTGGGTCATCTCTTTAACTTTAGAATGGGGGCCATCAAAAAATCCAATATGGCCGTCATTTTTTCAAGATGGCTGCCAGATCCTCAAGTCATTACTATATTTCTTGCATATTTGGGGAAATATTTCTCCAATTGTGATAGATAGATATATATTTTTTTGTTATTTTGTCATTTTTATGATGTCTTTTTGTTATTTTTTCTTTTATTTGTCATTTATGTTTTTTTTTTATTGATTTTTACAAGTGATTACTTGGCTAGAATAAGTCTGAAAATGCAATTATTTCAGTGTCAAGTCAAATGGAACTTCATTGGGCCTCAAACGTCTCAATGACATTCACAGCTGCACAAGGCTGTACAAGACAGAGTCAGACGAACACATTTGCACCTGCCATTAGTACAGCTGATTTTGCATGAGCATTTTGCCAATTCCTGGCAACTTGCAGAAATTGGTGGAAGTGGTGTCCAGTTCACCAACCACCTTTGTCCTTGCATCCCCATGCAGGACTTGGTAAAACTGGTTGAGTGACAGTTGCTTGGCCCCAGACAGCTCCTGCTTGGTAGGCTGCACATTTAATGTGTTCCTTGAGGGCTGCACTTGTTGGTGGTATGGCATCATATGGCTTTTGCTTGCAGGTGAACAGATGCAGTCATGCATCATTCACAGATGTGGCTGCACTTGATCGGTCATACATTATGACAAAAAATCTCTCCAGCATTTGGAGGTTATCATCATCAACGGTTGTGGGCCTGAGACTGGGCTTGGTAAATGTACCTGAAACTTCATCACACACATTCCATGTTTGCCATACAGATTTCTTAGCCTTGCCACAGAATGCAGACACAATGTCATACCCACTAAATGCATGGAAAAATGGTAGGACAGTGGATCTTTCTGGCCCAATTGTTGAAACGATGTCATGGATTGGAATCCATCGTGAATGGGCTCCCTGGCCAAAAGCAATCCACAGCTTCTCCAGACCTATTGCCTTGAAGGATTAGAAGAACGATATTGCTATTATAACAACATCAGTGTCGTTTGCTTTGATTGTCACTGTGCTACTTCCATTTGCTGTTGCATGTCGCATATGAACGAATATTCTTGTATCTGCCTCTTCTTGGGAGCATGGGGCCAGGTCTGAAGATTCTGTGATTTCACTCTTGTTGCTTACTATCTCTTCTCCGTTTGTCACCACAATAGTGCTTTCTGCTACTACTTGACATATTTTGCTTGCCAGAAGCTAAAGAGTTCAGTCATGTTGTCATCATCTCGTAGGAAGTTTTTACAGTTTGATTGAGCCTTACTAGATTCTGTTACCCTTCTTCTAATGGTTGTGCTCTGGTTTCTGACTTCAGGCTGGACTTCTTGTAAACGTCGAAGACTATGTCAACTCGCTTGTACTTTGAACAATATGCCTGTACTTTAGGAAGGATGTCTTCTGCAGCATAGTCCCTAAACGTTTTTGATCCACGTGGAGGGTTTGCATTTGTATATGGAATGAGAACAGAGGGTAGTGCTACTCCTTATATAGTACCAGACAGCCAATCAAATTGTTTGTTCATTCTAGTCTTTTACGATGTCTGAAAAAGCTACTAGCGAACAAATCTAGCGACTATTGGGGTTTGGGTTTGAAATTTCGCATGCCACAGTGCAAAAAAAAAGAAAAAAAAGCAACTAGCCACAAATCTAGCTACTATTTTTACCGCTACTATTTATACAGTATACTCCTATACTGTATATCCCCCAAATACCTCTATCCCTCTAATTAACCCTAAACTTCACATAGTTTTCCCCGTGACCTATAACACAGTTAGCCTATGACATGTTTTATAAATGTTTCAGATGGTTATAACTGGTAACTCCTGTTTGAAAATGTTCAAAAACATACTATGGGAGTCCCATATTATGACATCTACAAAGTATGGGTAAAGATTATGCTGAAATGCAACCCTAACCATGCTGGCCATCTTGAAATAAATGGCGGCCATTGAGCGGTATGCACTCTATTGAGTGTCATTTATTAGTGTCGTTATTTACGGGTGTATTGCGGCTTTTTGTCTTACTTGTTGATTATTATTACAACATTGAATGTTATATTGTTTTGTGTGCCTCAGTAGGCGTTTATGTAATTTAGGATTTTACGATATTTTACAATGTTTTATTTTCGTAAAGCACGTAGCCAATTCTTATTGCTATTATTATTATCATTATTAGTAGCAGTTGTATGCAATGTACTACTAATATTATATTACAAGATACATTATATGCTACATAATATTGCGAGAATAAAGTCATTATTTAATGAAATAGGTTTTAATACAACAATAAGATTCTGATATTACAACAACATCATTTTATGAAAAAAGCGGTAATACACCAAGTCATATTGTAAGGGGGAAAAGTCGTATTATTGCAATAAAATCGTTGTAATATCATGAAAAAAGTAATGTTATTACGATTATTAAGAATAAAGAAGTAATATTACAATATTATTATTATAAGTAGTAGTAGTGTCATTAAGTAGTACAGTACCACCCAATTTCTTGTCCACAGATAAAGTATTTGTTTAATTCTTTATTCTTTATTTATTGGTAAATAAAGTAGCTTGTGGTGGACAGGACGCAGCACGTGTTGACGGCAGCATGGAGCATGTTTCCATGTTCAGCTTCCTGATTAGTTCCTGAACAAAGTGGGTGTGATTTTTAATAGTTTTTAGAGAAGCTGGTGTCGGGAGCCTCCCTTTCCTCTGCAGCAGCCGGCGGGTGTGAAGGTCCGAGGCCCACCGAGGTGAGTGAAGGCCTCACATACTGAAGTGAAGCTCAGATATGAAGCCGGTCAGCTGCTTTTAAAACCTGGTCCCACCAAGAGGTTTGTGATTGTGCAACCAGGGGATAATTACAATTAGCTGCTGGCTAACCTGCTAACCTCTGATGGTCACAGCCCGTTGAGCTAGCTTTTTCTCTCTCTCTCCTTACAGTGCAGGTTCATTTCTTTCTCCCGGGAGAACCATGGCCTTCTCCAGACCTTTATGCTACGAGCTGCTGGCGGCGGTGGGCAAAGGCTCCTTCGGCACCGTGTACAAGGCCCGAGAGGTGGGGGACGAGCCGCGCTTTTTGGCGGTGAAAAAGTTCAAAATCTGCGGGGACAGCTCAGACAACGGGATCCCGGCCTCCCTCATCCGGGAGATGGGGCTGCTGCGGAGGATGCAGTTCTTCAACCAGCCCAACATAGTCAAATTAGTTTGTTTTTTATTTTGTGTGAGTGTGTGTTGTTGTTTGTCAACCTAAATCCTTCAAGGGCTCACACGCACGCCCAACCAACGCCCTACTGGGACCAGTTTCAAATGTGATGCGCCTTCCGGATGCACGGTCTGAATGACTTTTCATTATGAATGTATTTCTTTCTACTTATTTCATAAATAAAGCTGTTATACTACTAAAACAAAGTGGTAATTTAATGTCATAATGTTATATCACACAGGGTTCCTACGGTCTTGAAAAACCTGGAAAAGTCATGGAATTGTAAAATGTTTATTTCGAGGCCTGTCCAAAAGTTTTGGAGAAGTCATGGAAATTTGTTACATTCATATTTTCATGTTGTTCATTTATGCTGAGTTTTAAATAATTCATATACTTTAAAAAGAAATGCACTCAAAATGTAAGCAGGCATACTTTCTCATATTATCTGAAAAGTTCGGTGGGGAAGCAGGTGGGATAATGCACTATGCCAGGCAAGTGTAGGTTTAACCATGCTAGGCTACAAATGGAAAAGTACATGTCTTTTAATCAAACTATTATCTCTCATTCATTTGTGTCATTTAAGGTATACTGGATGCCATGGAATTGTCATTGTTAGTTAAAATGCTACATTTTGTCGCTTTTCATGTATACCCCGAGATTTCACAAAATGTTTGGTCATGGAATTTGGATTTAAAGTTATTGAAAAGTCATGGAAATTCATTGGTCACAATGTGTATGAAATCTAATCACAGGAAAACACTCCTAATATTACAAGAATGTTGTAATGTATATAGAGGGGGTCCCTGCTCCATCTCTCCGTCAGTTTGGGGGTCCTTGGCCTGAAGAACGTTGAAGACCCCTGATCTAGTTGATTAATTTCAAATTAGCTTAGATTGTTAGTATTTATTAGAAGCACGGTGATCTTGTTGGTAATCTCACTTCCTGTCCCCTGCCGTTACATGTTGCCTTTAAATTAGGGCTGGGCAATATGGCTAAAAAGTATATCACGATAAAATAATCCTACCAGTCTATATTGATAATTATCACAATAAATGTCACATTATTATTTCTTTTGCGGTTAAAGACAGGTTTTTTCCTAGTGGACAACAGCAAGTGTTTGTTGATTTTTCAAAGTGGAGCCAGACGGACTGTGCAAGGTGACAGCAGGACTGTGTGATGAAAAAGCAGGGTCTAAAAGCACTGTGGCAGCACACACCACTGCTTGTTGTTCCTTGATGTCTGATAAACACATTTAAAAAGATGCAGGCTGAAGACCGAGCATCTCCTCTGTGTGAGTTTGACACATCAGAGCTAATTAGATAAAATGTGTTTTAACAGTGCTTGGTTGGAATGAACCAGGAGAGTTTATGATTATTTGTTGAAATAATCCTGAGGTTAATTGGAGGTAAAACAAAACAAAATATACAAACAGTGACATTGGGGTCAGGATACATTATCAATATTGTCCCATAAAATCTCACTGCAGCTGATTTATGAGTGGGGACTCAGAGAGATAATTGAACAACCACAGTCTAAATGAAGTGTTTGTATTTGACATTTTAGGATGAAGGATTTGTGTAGCTGCTGCAGCTGCAGATACAGAGATCCTCTCTCAGTTAGCACAAAGGTCACCAGAGGAGGGAATCATAGGGAGCAGTCAATAACCACCACAGACAGATATGTAGATGCATAAGAATGTGCAAACTATTAGCTTCTTCTGTCACCTTGGACAGCATGTGCTCGTGTTTGTGTGTGGTGCTGAGTGACAGTGTGACTCACTGGGCCCCCGGTGGCCCTGTCCGGGCCTCTTTTCTTGCTGCTGACTGAATGTTCCTGTTTTTATAAACATAGACAATTGTGCCCTGCAGGAGTGCCGGTCGCTCCGCAGCTCCCCCATGCCTCGAACTAATGAATTTTTAAAGACAGCATCAATCAAACCACAAGCCAGATCAATAGGCCACAGAGTGGATTTCATCAGCGCTGCGCGGCGAGGTTTCGGTACATATCACTTCCAAGTGGGCATCTTGTCAAGGGGATCGCTACAACCAAGCTTCATGCTTCGACTGAGCTTCGTCGACCAGAACAGAGCAATACAATGAAGGTAGTAATAATCTGATCAGGGAGTACTTTTGATGACAGCAACTCCTATGAACCTATACATGTCTGATTCGCACGTCTGGTGGCCTGTTCATTAGAGCATCATCACGGACGTTCCAGACAATCACTCAGCTGAATCTTTTGACAAAACACAGAGGTGGACGTGGATCCTCATCAGAGACACAGCTGAGTAGCAATGTCCAACAGGGCCTTTATTGTTGAGATTAGGTCAGTTTTAATTATTCTGGTTTTGGACATTATTAGCCTGCCTGTGTGTTTCTGTCAGTCCCCTCTATGAACACTGTGCCTGACGGTGTGTACAGGGCCTGGCTTCTGGTTTCCTGCATCCTTGCTAACAGCTCTGCAGACCTGCACTGAAACCATAAACTGCATATAAAGATGGATGGCATGACAGCTGCCCAGAAGTAAAGCCAAAGCATTTTAAACGCCCCCTGGTGGCTGGCTGCAGTATAGTTCATAAACCCTGCCTCCCCAAATGTGAGTAGATCGAATATAGCCTAAATTAAAAAGTCAAAATAAATTTGAAATAGATTTTTATTATATTTCATTTTGGGTAGGTCTTATCGCCATGATGTACTTAGGTTTAGTTTAAATAAGTTATTTGATGCTATAAAAACAGGGTGAAATGTCATGATTGACAGCTGAGACTGACTGGCGATTGGCCTGTATTGGTGGGACCTAACTACCCCTGCTCCATTCCCTAATCACCACTGTAAAGACAATGGCTCAAAATGGGCAAGATGCGCTGCATTTTGTATCAAGAAATATCGACTCAACTACCTGACTTTCAAACTGATTGTAACCTGTTGTGTTTTTCCCTATACTGAGAACCAACTACTAACCTCAGCAAATACACTCGGAACTCAAACCCTCTGAACACTGGGGATCTCACGTTACCTTCTGTCCCTGGGACTCCTGGTGCAGGAGAACACATGACACTGGATGCAGCACCTGTGTATAACCAGTTTGATAGTATGTCTTCTGCTAGCCTGAATCAGCACAATATCTTGACATTCCATTAAAATGCTAAAATCCCAAATCTTTACTTCCACTCAAATCGTGTCTCTGCCCCAGTGTTCTCACACATTGAGTCAAGTCATTCAATTTAACACAACAATTACACAACAATTTCCAAGAGGGCCGCATTGGACAACTCCGGTTGGGTACCGAAATCCGCTGCACTAGTAAAAATCTACTTGAGCCCGACCTGAATCCTGTCCCTGACACACACGGTTATTGTTTGTTTTCATTGAAATCAATCTGCCAGCCAGTGTACCAGACCTGACCAAAACCTCAATATCATTTTTAAATTGTGGTCCAAACTCAACTGACAGATTCTGACAGGTTTAGGTAATTTTAATGGAGAGTGATGCGCCGTGTTTGACAGCTTGTGTGAACAATGGCGAGCACATCAGTCGGCAATGTTTTTCCTTTTTAAGTTCCTGTTCTGGCACCAGAACTGTTTTTAAAGCATTGATTTAGCACCAACATTGGAAGAAACCCAAACAATACCCAACCATATGGACAACACACACTTACACATTCATATATTTGTCTTTGTCTGGTTATTGATGGAGGAGTCAGCATTGGAGGGAGAGAGGGAAGTTTCCACATCACAAAGGCACCAGGCCAGTTTGGCTACACATTGCCAACTGTGCCAGCAGGACACTGTGTAGACATTTTCAGCAGTTTCTTTTCTAACTGGACAGATGGCAGTCTGAAGATTTAGCTGAAAAAACATTCAGAGAGACAGAGAGAGAAATTGTCTACAAGCAGATATTGATTCCTGTTTATTTTCTCCCCATATTTAGATGACAACGACGGAATCGGAAGCTGTTTAACTACCTCACCTAGGCTGCATGAATATTGAAGATGTGAAATACTGATCTAATTTTTATATTCAGATTCTTCAGTACAACTCGTTTGTATTGTCTACATCTCATGTCTTCTTAGTCCCTGACCTCTCAGAAAGCTTCAGTCTACGCAGTCAGAGAAATCGTCTGCTGGTTATTACTCTCCTCTCTGTCCTTTGGAAATATCTGTTTCTCAAGGCTCAGGTTAACTCCACTTGCTGCATTATTTAATATGTCATACATCCGTGTGAGAGGGCAACACACTCCACTCTTCTGTATGAATTGGTCTCACAGCAGCAGCGGATCTATCAATGTACCTGCAACAAAGATAAAGCTCTTCACACTCTCCCTTTGGCTTTTCTCAAACGCAAGAAATGTATAAAGATTTTGGGCAAAATCTGAGGAGGAAGTAATTTCTCAGTCGAGAGGGGAGGGTATCGTGTAAATCTAAGTTGATAGAAATATATATATATATAGAAAATATCTGGAAAGATAAGTGGACAAATTAGAGAAATTACAAAGGAGAGAGAAATGGAAAATACACAGTTGGAAATGGAGAGATGTCATCTATGTCAGTTCCCTGTTTACAGGAGGAAAAACTAAGTTCTAGATGAGCTGAAACCTGCAAAATGTGCCAAGGGATTGTAAAAAACATTTGCTGACTGGTAGAAACAGCAGAGAGATGTCATGATTGTTAACAAAGAGGGATTAACTGCCTGAGTTCTGCCTGCGAGCTAGCGTGCATGTCAAGTCAGAGTGAACACAGCATGGGGGTGGGCATGGGGGAGCACATGGACGACCCCAAACAGTCAGAGGGTCGGTATGACGCAGGGCTGAAGTTCATTTTCAGGTCGACTTCACACCGTAGTTCTTCTGCCTTTGATAGAACATAGGTAGTATGTTAAATCACTGTGGTCATTTGGTCAAGACTCAAATGTCGATATTAAATTCTTCGCTGATAGGGTTGAAGCTTAAATGTGCGTCCTACAGAGTCAATGATGAAGCGTTAGTTCAAAGAAACCTCCGACAAGGAAATTATGTGATATAATTTAATGATACTTTTTAAGTAAGAAACATATAGTGTTTTACATTGGACCTACAGCACCTCTACTGTATATCTGTTTCTGGAGGATGACTTTTGTAAACTGGAGATCAGAATGATTCTTTTGCTCATAATGATGAGTATGTTTGGATGCGACTGTGTCTCCAAAGAAATGTTTCTCTCGAAATATTGTGATTATTTTACCCCCAGAAAAGAACAGGAGAGGAGCACATATTCCAACAAGGTGGCTATAATCTAAAGAAGTAGAGACTGACTGATTTCATAAACTGGCCAATTAATATTGGTTGGTATGCCTCTCACAGATAAACTGGCAGCAGCGTTTGTTTGCTGAGATGCTCTGATATGAAACATTTTATTTTACTGAATAAAATGATGCAGAGAAGAAGAGCATACATGTTTTCAATATTTATTTGATTCAAGTTCTATCTATTTGGTTATATTTTCATTCTCTTTTTATTCATAGTTTAGTTTAATTAAAATGTTATTATTAAACTCAAGTTTGATAACATCTTAGGAATGATTGGCCAATAAAACCTGCACACACATTCTAACATTGTATTAGCATCCAGCATTTATCGTCAGTGTGTTCTTACAAAATGACAAGGTATCAAAAGAAAATGTCACAATCCAGTGACAGGGTGACTTGTAGTGAATAACATTCATAGAGTTATCACCTGAATCTGCAGCTCATTGTTTAGCTGTCTGTTTACATCCTCACTGTCTGGTTTGACTCTCACTGCTCTCATTCAGTCATTTTCAGTTGCAGCAGGCAGATGTTTTTTGTGTCCTGCACATAAACAGCCCAGCTCCAAACATCAGACACACAAAGTAGCGAGCAGCTGAGTACAGAGGAGCATTTATAGGTTGATCCAGATACTTTTGTAAGAGCCCACGCTGAATTAATGCTGAGATGGTTAAACAGACAATAAGTCAGCTTGTTATTCAGGTAACATTCTAACAGAGGTTTTCTCCAAGGTGCAGAAGACAACATACTATAAAGTAAATGTATGTGTAATGATCTTTACAGCCAAAACGGGGAATCGAACACAATACATCCACTACACTTGCGAAAAGTAAATAAGGCCCAAGCAGCCACTGATCAACACATGAGTTTGGATTTATAACGTTGCACTTTGTGTCTGTGTTTCTTAGATAAAGACACATTATTACAGCATTATTATCAGGTACTCTGAGGTGTTTTTAAACACAAGAAACCCTGGTAAAAAAAAGGCAACTGACTCCTTTCCCATTGTCAGAAGAGGACTTTGCCTTTTTCCACTGAGCCGCTCTAACACCGCTGTCCTACCAAATTAGCGCTTTCACCCGCATGTCAAACTTCCATCACTGCCCTTCTGAGTCAGAGCCAATTAAAACCTGTGTCTGCTGCAGAGGCATTTGACCCGGGAGTAAATTATGATAAGATCCACTCGCATTGCAGTCAAAAGTCTAATGTTAGTGTAAGTGGGTTTTTGGACCAGTGGAAAAGGGGCTTTGGAAAATGCCAAACAGGAAAAACTTAAATATTTCGCAAAACGATTAAACCATTATTAAATTGAGATATATTCTCATCATATGAATGTTATCATACTAAAGATGACGATCCTGAAATACTGTTTTGCTGAGAGTGATTGTATCACTAATGTACACAACATACACAAAGGCCTCAATTGCTGATCTGCAGCAGAAGCGACAAAGGAAAAATGTTTGCTGTTTTCTTTGTTTTCCTGCCAACAAGAGGATTTCAGCAGCGCTGCAGAGACGAAGACAAGGAAACTAAAGAGACAGAGCTGTTTGGCTCAATGCCGTCTGGATTCTCTGATTCTCAAGGACATTTCTATGTTCTATACTCCACTGAGTCCCCCCCACCCTTTATCTAAACCCACCCTACCCAGCCCCATTGTATCGCTCTCAGTCACAGAGAGCTTCCTGCAATTCCAGCTCAGCTGCTTATAAAATAGGAAGCCATGTAAGCCTCTGGAGCTGCAGGGATTGTAGATCCCGGGGGGGGGGGGGGGGGGGGGGGGGGCAAGACCATTCAGAATAAGTCTGGTTTTGCTTTTATAACTTTTTTTTTGTTTTATAGAGGCGCAAAGTCTAAGTTGCCGATCCTTGAAAATTGGCTTTTTTTAAATTGGAAGGACAGAGACTGTTCTTGAACAGGTCTTATAAGCAGGGACTTTATCATAAGTGACACTTGAAAGAGGAAAATTATGAAACGAGTATGCACAGAGGGTGTCATAGTGTTTTCACTGCCGGATCTATTCAGACTCGACCGATTACGAAATCTGCCAGTGATCCAGTCCTAGGCGCAATAACAGTTTACGTCATTAGCTCTAATGTTCTTATCACACAAAATAATTCTGTTGGCTGTATTGTTGTCATGCAGGAGAAATCACAATAAACAGAATCCTATGCTGTCATAGGAGACCTTTTAGATATACAGTGCATGTAGTAACAGAGAATTTCTTCTGTACCCAGTAAAAGCATTTAAAACATGCACTTGTCAACAGATCTGCAGATAACAAAAAGTGTATTCTTGCTTTTCTCTCCTCATCTTTGCCTCTCTGCATCTCATCTGAAGTCATCTTGTGCCAAAATGGTCTCGGGTCCACGGCAGGCCCACGCAAAATGTGATGAGTTGGACAGAACTGCTGCCTCTCGCACATTTTCTTTGAAGAGCTGCAAATCCCTTGGGAACATGCTTTGGGAACACTGGTCTCATATGGGACCTTCAGCTACTATTTTTTAAATGATAAACTACATGAAGACAGCCAACACAAATGTCAGCTGGGCGGACGCAGGAGGAGTTGGGTCACTGCAACACATTTTGGAATTTTAATGAAAATTATTCTAAAATTAGAGAAGAATAACACAACCATCTAAAGGGTCCCAAAAAAGACATGACACAGCATCTTTTTAAGGCTACCATCAATACCTTGATGGTAACCCTAACCCTAACCCTATACCTAGATAAAAACAATCTTTCAAGCGTGACAATGTGAAACCTAAGGAGAATCATCACCCAGTTCTATCTTAAGGGATTGTTTGGAGGACACTTCCCTGTTTGGATTCACTCTCATGGCTCTCAGTGCCTTCAGCCACAGCCGGCAGCGGCTTTCAGAATAGCAGAACAGCCAATATAACAATGCTAGTGAACATAAGGGAGCATTAACGGCTAAAGAGACAGATAATTATCTGAGGACTAAAAAGACTGACTATGAGACATATTATTGTTCATCGGGTGATGCTAATGTTGCTGCTGAACCATATTCACGATAATTCCACATGTTTTTACTACATTTGTCAACAAGCTTCACATGATGTCATGTCAAAGTTATTTCCACAACAAACAGGGTGAGAGAGAAGGGGAATGAGACACAGGTCCGACCAACCAGGAGTTGAACCTGGATCAGTCGCTCTAGGCGTCTGCACCATGTGGTATGCACTCTGACCATTTGATTATTTGGTCCCCCAGTTTTCTTCAAATTTTAACTGAAAATCCCATTGTCACCACACTGTTAAGCCATTTTCAGACGTTCCTGATGTCCACAGCGTTGAGTCCGAACTTTCTTTCTTTCAAACAAGGCATCAGTAGATTTTACACCCTGGTGCAGCAGACAGAGGCAGGAATGTTTATATTCCTGCAGAGATCTGATGTTTTTGTTTACAGCACATGGACACAGGCGTCGGCTCTTATCAAGAAAACTTCTCGACATCTTCGTCGATCACTTCTACTTGTACGGCTCCACTTTTGTATAATATACATTATATTTGTATTCTTTTAGATTTTAGGGGGGTTTGCATCCGTCACGTGAATGTCCTGAGCCTCTCACTTGGATATGGTCATTGTCACATACTGCCCCTCTGCAGAATCTCAGGAGATTATCCAGAGCTCAGTGCACATCTGAAAGCAGCTTTAGTGTGAAAACACAAAGTTGCCCTCTTGGTTTTGCGATGTTCACTTGTAACAACTTAAAGCTCCATCTCCCATCACTTATCCTGTAATCATGGATTATAACAAAAATCAATTAATAACAGTGTAGCCGCCTGATGGCGAGCTCGCTGGGGCTGATGACTCTAACCAAGCGTGGTCAGTCAAGCTCAATGCAGCGGAACCAAAATCGATATATGAAAAAACCTCACGGCTTCACACTACACATGTAAAACACACAGAGGACAGGGGACGCTTGGTTTCCTCAACACACAAATCGTCCTCTATGTTACAAACCCCTCCCAGAGGTTGAACTCAGAACTAATCATGTTGAAAAGAATTTTAAACTATACTTGTTATACTTTAACTTACTTTTTTCTCTTCACCCATGTGTCTGAGTTGTCTCTGCTTCTTCCGCCTCTTTGATACAGATGGTGTTGCAGTGGTTTGCTGATGAAACAAAATATCAGTTTTATTGTAATCGGAAGTACCAACCCCACAAAACACAAGCGTTGGCCTATGAGAAGGCAATGTGGAACTTTGACAACAATTCTCCCCGCAGACAGGTCAGCTATATTTTGCAGTAGAACTGTCGGACGACTTTGCAAGAATTTAACTTTCAAGAAAACATATTTTCATTTACTGTGTCGACTCAGGCAGAAAAAGAAGAGGGAGGGAATGAAGTCAGCTGAGGCACAGAAGTGAGAAAGTGAAAGAAAATGCTGCTTTAATATACACCTATTTATGACAGCATCAAATTCAATCAGAGTCCCACTCATCAAAATAATATGAAATAACACAGCAAGAAATTGCTAAAGTTGATGGATTTTCTGCTTAAATAAGTGCACCTGCCGGGGAGATATATTTGTGTTGCCGAGCTCTCTGTCAGCAACAGGCATCAGATACAAAGCGTGTTGTCAAGCGCTGACAGTGAAGAATGTTTCCCACTGTTTCTGATTAAGGCGCAACAAGCCATAGATAAATCATCGGAGTGCTGCTCTAGATCCACGGCTTCTCAAAAGGCCACCCACAGCCATCTGTTAAAGAAATACACCCCACCACACTCACACACACACACACAAACACACACACACACAAACACACTTAAAGCTTCCCCCTCTGCACAGGATACACAGATGTCATGAAAGGCCACAGGGACTGTAAACGACTCCACTTCCTCGCTCCACATCGATCAGTCAGCGGCAGACAGAGCAGCAGTGATGAGTCGCTGTCCTCAGTGAGGGTTTGCTGACAACACCAGAAAGACTGTGTTCCACCTCACTCACTAATCACCATATAGTCCACTACAGGATGAATCCACCATTTTGTATTGCTTTCCGAATGTTTAGTGAAATGTATTTATAACCTATATAGTGGACTCGCTGTTTACCAATATGCATCGTGCAAAGTAGAACTGAGGGTCAATAACAGTAATACCATCATGCATTGTGCTTGTGGCTTGGATAGGGAAAAATATGGCAGAGGGACGAGAGGAGAGAAGGCAGCATGTCTCAGTCCACTACATTCTGTACAAGTCCTTATATAGTCTGTAAGGGTTCAGCCATGGACTGAATGACTGAAGCACACCTGAGTCTGGATACTGATAAATGAAACCGCGAGTCATCTCCCACCTGCCGTCAACCGCGGGACTCAGCAGCTGCTGGCACGCAGGCAACAAGACAACAGATGGAGACCGAAAACTAGACAATCATGTGTAGGATTGCTTCTGCCATGGTGGAGGTAAGCACTCTTGGGCGGCCGTTCTCGTTTATATATTTAAATCTGTTGGTTCCTTAATGTACAACTGCTTTAGCTGCTCATTCATAAAAATGAGTTCTTACAGTTGCTGCTCTGAAAAATTGCAGCTGCCTGAAAGGTCAAATTCATCACTCCCTGTAAATTGCAGGTTTTCTCCATGGAAGAAACTTAAAGCTTCTGTAATCCGGGGTAATAGCTGATTTAGGCCAGAATTTTCTACCATGGAATATAAACGCAGTTTAAACAGTTTTCAATGAATAAATTCTTATTTTTCCAGTGTTAGCTCAGTGGATATATCAAGCCTTTCCTGTCCAGCTCTTACTTTCACCTCTGCAGCTTCATCGACAGCTAATAGTTCAATTACAGCTGAGCCGATTTGCTCTCAGAGGGAAACGGCCATTAGTGGCTGATTAGCTCTGCCACTGTTCAATACAGCTATTGGATAACACTTGACTGTGTCTTGACTGGCATCACTGAAAAGCTGTCAGTGACAAATAGTATGTGGTTGAGAACGAGACTTATAATCAGGCTGACGGCATTAAGAAAATCTTCCTGTACGGCAGTCAAATCACATTTACCATTCACACAGCTCTAATGTCTGTAAGAGAAAGCATTTTTAACATTTCAAATTCGATCCATTAAATCCATTATCTATACCGCTTGTTCTCTAGAGGGTCACGAGGAAAGCTGGAACCAACCCCAGATGACATCGGGCCAGAGGCAGGGTACATTTTGGACAGGTGGCCAGCGTAGAACAGCACCAACACACAGAGACACTCACATTAACAAGAAAACTTAGACACTTCATTTAAAGTCTCCAAAGAACCTACTCCATGTGCATTTTTTTGGACAGCGGCAGGAAGCTGGCAGGGGGAGCACATGGAAACACCACACAGAAAGACCTGACCAGGTAAAAGTTGAATTTAAACAAATGACCAACTACTTAATGATAATGGATTAGGCAGTGTACACACTCTAATGAATAAAATATATATCTTACAGTTTTTGGTTCACAACCTGCTCTACAGCATGAGGGTGTCTCCCTGTTAGCTACATCCCAGCAATGCTGCCTTACTATAATGATGTTTCCTTTTGATTATTGCTTTTCATTCCGATTTCCTAAGTAAATTTCCATGACTCCTTCATGACTTATTTCTTGCTTAGCCAATAAATCCACCCCTTCATTTTCTCAAATATCTCATTAACTAAATATTGATGACTGTAAAATGAAAATGACTTTAAGGACACTAATGCTGAGCAAGAACTTCTACACAAAACAAACTTCCTCATTTGTAATCTCGCCACGATCGCTACCATCCCCATCGTGTATTGTTGTCTCCTGTTTTATTTTGTCATCAGTCTGAATCCCTTGGATTATTTTCTCGTCATTTTGTGTATCTGTGTGCTCATATTTGTGTCCCTATCGTCATTGTGTGTCTTTTTGTAGTCTGTCTTTTTGTTTGAAATAGTATTGTGTCAACATGGTCACTTTTCAACATGTTGTCACCATTTAGATAACTTTCAAGATCTTTGTGGTCCCAATTTTTTGTGTGTTTGTAGTCATTTTTTATTAATGTCCCTTTGTGCTTGTCTTTGATCATTATTTTATTTTGTATGGCTTTGCAGTTGTTTGGTGAGTCTTTCGATGTCTCTATTTGTTATTGTTTGTGTCTGTCTCATGGTTTTCCTTTTGTCTGACATAGCTGTGTTTCTCCTGGTCACTTTTCATCTCTATGTTCATCCCTTTCTAATCTATCTGAATCACTTCATGGTCTCGATGTAGCTACCACGTGTTCCACGCATCCACTTGAGTTCCTCGTCTAGAGCAATGCAGCTTTAAGTACGTGACAGCGGGAGCGCGCTTTACGCATTCACACAAGTACCACCCGCGTGGCCGAGGCTGCCACCCAAGCGCGCTCTTCAAGTTTATCAGGCCTGAAAAAGTTCGCGCACCTAATAGGGGCCTGCCTCTGTGCGCGTTCGCGACGCCCCAGGGTTTTGGAGATTTCGGTGCCATCTCCGCGCTCCCGATGGCAGAGAGGAGAGTTTAGGATTGTGTGCGTCCCGACAGGAAACCGACGAAAAGCATAAAATGTTGAGGTGAGTCGCTGCAAAACAGGTTTAGAGTTTTCTACCTTTCATAAACAACCTTTTAAAGTGTTACTGAAGTGTAACTATATTACAATTTTCTGTATAAAGTTGTTTAAATAGACTCAAAGAGTGTATCCTTTATTGAAAAAGTTGAATTGTTATCCATGAAGAATGGTCTTGTTATTGATCCTTAATCTTAGCAAAAATATAGTGAAGACAATACATTTGGTTTAACTTTTTTTATCTGCACAGGAACAGAACCCAGACCTTTTGTATAATGGACTCTGTTGTCCATCTTCTCGACATATTGATAATAGTTTGTAATGTTTTTGTGCTCCTAAATGTTCTTCAACAGCCTCATGGTGTTGTTAATCCTTTATTCTATGTTTAGTTACAGAGGAGGAATGATAAATGTTTCTGTTTAGCTAGTTGGGGGGCACTTTTTACAGGAAAGTTGCTCTCACAGGGACAAATATAGTTAAGCAGCGGGATGATGTATAGTGTCACTTGGATTGTTTTATATTGTTGTGGTCTATCTGTAGAATACTCTCTGCAGTATTTGTTATTTGCAGTAGTTGTTATAAATAGTCCCATAAAATCAAAGTAAGTCTTAGTTAGGGTTTGTTTGAAAAAGTTAGTCCTCCTTAAACAACACCAAATGTTATGTGGACAAAAGAAACTCTCCTGTTGCCACTGATGGCTTTTATCAGACTGAAGGATATTTAGAGTGATGAGAAGTCAGCGGCCCTCTGGAGTTTGTCTTTCCCCTGAAGCACTTTGAAAAGTCACACAGTTTACTTTAACATGTTTCCTTTACAGCAGTGGGGTTTTCAGGCTTAAGGAAAGCAGCAGCCCGTGAAAAGAAAAAGCTCCTAGGCATGAGTGAGACGGGAGAAAGCCCTGCACGATACGGCGAGTGTAACACAAATTAATCTGATTAAAGAATTACAACATTCCACGGCTGAATCGCACATAATCATCCGGGGCTAAAACTAAATGCAGGTTTACAATGTCGTAATGTTGAAAGTGCAGCTCTCCTGTGGCCATTTGTGCACAGGAAGCAGCGCCCCTGCTTTGAAAAAGCCACAGCCTAATTACAAATCAATTACTCTCTGCACCGAGCTGTCTTAGTGTCCAATGACAGCTTCCCTCTGGAGAATTCACTCGCCAGCGAACAGGCGGGGCAGGGCGAGTTAATGAGTGACCAAACTGGGAAGAGAGCAAGTTTACTTCACAGTTTTGAGAGAGACGCTCAGTGTGGGAGCATGTCAGAGAAATCAACCTGCAGATAATCCCCAAATAGTTCAGCCTGCACTGAAATCATCAGAGGGTAAGAGGTCAAAGGTCACGTGGGGTTTTATTCTCCTAGTTTCCTTCTTTGTAGAGGTTAAGACTTGAGGGTTGTGACGCAGTTTTTCAAGCTGTTGGCTTTGAGGCTGCTTGTTATAGTTGAATAGAATTGATGCGATGTACGATGTCGTCGGTGGCTGCAGAATGAAGGAAAAACGTCTCTGAATCCGTTCTCAATACAGAGTGCAAACAAAGGCCAAGTGCAGTTCAGTGTTTCATGTTCTCAGATAAAGATCAGCTGTATGTGTGCAGTGTAGGTGTGCCATATTTAGAAACAGACAAAACACTGCTGATAGGATTCTTCTCCTCAAGGGCCTGGAGGTGGTTCGTGTCTCGACCAAATGGAAATCAGGGAAATTTCTCGCTGTTATATCGTCAAGTGCGTCGATATGTGTCCCTCTCTTACGGGTTTGATGTCAAACCAATCTGACTGAAACCAAGCATTTCTCTCCACTTGACAGATGAGCAGCCGCCCGTGATCGAGCTCGGACAATCATCCAGCCCTGATTGGACCTTTTCTTTTCCTCTTGACGAGTTGCTGGCGGTGGGAGCCATGGAGACGGTGGTGATCGTAGCCATTGGGGTGTTGACCACCATTTTCCTGGCCTCCTTCATTGCCCTGGTGGTGGTGTGCAGACACCGCTACTGCTACCCTCACGACCTGCTGCACCACTTCGACTCCAAGTCAGTTAACAGCACTTTACAACTTCTGCAGAGTTTAGTGTTTGTATTTAGCTGTCAACTCTGAATCCTGCTTTCTCTGTGTTGCTGCTGTATGACACTGTATGAACAGGCTCAGTAGAATGACCATATTTGTGTTTATGCTGTGTTTCTGCCTTCAAATACTGCTTGATTGATTATTCTATGCATCATAAAGAAAAAAGCAAATAAGTGCAGTAAACAAAAACAATCACTAAAGTTGATATGATACACTCTTCTTTATTGATTGTCCTCCTTTCTTTATTCAAGAGCCTTATTGAGAGCAGGACTTACTGAATTGCCGTTCAGATTTTGTTATGCTTGAATCGAATCCCGGTGCTTGCACTCAGGTGCTTCTGCTCAGATTTGCACACAGATATTTTGTTGCTTGAAGACTTTTTGCACAAAGAAGAAAGCAAAATCCAAGAGAGGAGGAGAAATCGAAAGCTTGAGCTCGAGGAAAAGAGGTGAAGCTTGAGCGCAGGAGATCTGTCCAAGCAACAATATGTGCAAGCACAGCGTGTGCAGGTGCTATCTGAGAATTTAGCACAGTTCTGTGCAATGGATTTATAATGGATTCTTATGTTTATTAAGACCTGAAAATGTGCAGAAAGAGTGTGGTGTTTCAGTTTGAGAGGAGGACTTCAACTAACCCTCAGCTCATACTCAAATAGTCCTTCCTTGTGCTTAGATCCCTGTACATTTTTAGATACATTTTCAAGCCTCATTAAATAAAACAATCTACTATAATTCCATTATCCAAAACATTTTTGAATTCTCATACAAATCTTAAGAAATATCAACAAAATGAGATTAAAGGGGGAAATTATTTGCACTAGGTTGCTTCTTTGTTCAGCACAATAATTCAGCACTATATATTCATAGATATTAGTTTTGGAGAAATGTGACATTGTTTGCAACTTTGACTCAAGGAAGAAGGAAAAAATGTCCAATCATCTTACAAACAGATTATTTCCATTTATGTTTTTCTCCACCAACTGAAGACAGCAAGGCTTCACTCGCTTCTGCTTCAACCTGTTTCTCAGACCGACGGTCGATCTGATCGGAGCCATGGAGACTCAGAGTGAACTGTCGGAGCTGGAGCTGGACGACGTGGTCATCACCAACCCTCACATCGAGGCCATCCTGGACAACGAGGACTGGATCGAAGACGCCTCGTATGTCTGAACAGCAGCATCGTGACATGGCGTGAAGTTTAGAGTTTTAGAAGTTGAAGTTACCTCGATCAGTGTCACTGTTGTTTTTCAATCAGCGCTGTGAATCCTAATCCTAATTCTATGACATTTTCTCCAACAGTGGTCTGGTCTCTCACTGTATCTCCATCCTGAAGGTAATGGAAGTAATTTCTCTCTAGTTTTTTCATTAATTGGACAGTATTTTACTACAGGGATGTAGGAGATAGATTTTGATGTTGTTTCATTCAGTTGCTCAAATAGTTTGGTCTATGAAACATAAGAAAACATAGGAAAAATGCAGCTAATAACAAATGTCCTGTTTTGTTCAGATCTTAAAGTGTCCTCTGATTATTTAACAATTCGAATAGGAAATCTACAAATGTCTTGTTTTGTCCAGCCAACAGTTCAAAGCCACAAAATATTTCATTTACTGTGATATGTGACAAAGAAAGCATGAATTATTTTCTTTAGAGGAGCCGGAATCAGGAATTATTTGGCAATTGTGCATGAAAAATGACTAAATGATTATCAAATTAGTTCCACATTAGATTACTGAGGTGTCACAAGACCTCATATTGAATTAAAATATTTTTATTTTTATTTACAACTAATATCCACATGAGAAATGAACATCAAGGGGGGGAAGCTCAGTGTCTGGTGTCGATACAGGAGGCAGGAAATGAATTAGAATTAACACAGTGGCTTATGAGGTATTTCATTTTTCTATAAGCATTTGTAATTTCCTAGTTTCATTAATGTTACGCTGTTTGTCCTCAAACAGATCTGCCACACCTTGACTGAGAAGCTGGTTGCCATGACAATGGGCTCAGGGGCAAAGGTCAAAGCGCCAGCGAGTCTGAGTGACATCATCACCGTGGCAAAACGCATCAGCCCGAGGTAATGCACCCACCTAGCCACAACTTTCTGTTGCCCACGGTACTGCCTTGAGCTAACCTGCCTCCTCTTCCTCCTCATCTGCTTTCCTTTCCTTCTCCTCACTCCTCCTCACCTTCCTCCTTCAAATCTGCCTCCACCTTCTCCTCCTCCTACACACCTGCTTCCTCCTCCTCGCCTGCTTCCTATTCTGCCTCCTCTTCCTCCTCCCTACCTGCCTGCTCACAGGGTGGACGACGTTGTCAGATCCATGTACCCTCCTTTGGATCCAATTCTCCTGGATGCCAGGTAATCACATCTATTTTTATCCATTTTAAGATAGAGACAGCAAAGAACATTGAGCTTAAATTGATTCATCAGGAATGTAATTATCTTTGAGATAAACAAGGATATGTTTAGAGACGGCAGGAAACAGGAAAATAATGTCATTCAAAAGTGGGTGTTTTTCATCATTCACTCAAAAACTAGAACCCTTCTATTTCTGTAAATAAATGCTCTTAATCCAGCAGCAGCCAAATGAAAAAGGGAGTGAAGACAGTTTAATCAAACGTCTTTTTTCCAACTCTTCATCCTCAGGGCCACCGCTCTGCTCCTCTCAGTCAGCCACCTGGTGCTGGTCACCCGCAACGCCTGTCACATGTCTGGCAGTATGGACTGGATCGACCAGTCGCTCCACGCCGCAGAAGATCACATGGTGGTTTTGCGTGAGGCGGCGTTGGCCTCTGAACCGGATCGGGGCATGCTCGGAGCTGACACACACAGAGAGCAGGCCATTTAGAGCGAGCACAGACACTGATAGAAGTAGACCAGCAGCAGACCGTCACGAACACGGCTCCGTTTTTTATCCATGAGCTCAGTTGATACTTCACAGTCACATAGACGGTGTTGAAAAGGCACATTACCCAAAGTTAATAAGGACTTCTTACTTCAGACTCGCCCGTGGACCCAACAATTGTATTTTTTCTGCGAGGCGTGCTGGAGATCACGACATAGGGATTTCTGGAAAGTAACCGTCACATACAGGCTTTTTTTTTTGGAGTGTAACCCTACAGCAGATGTTTTTCAGAGTTGCTCTGTTAAAGATGTAAGCTGCCTGCAAGTGAAAGGCCTTTGGAAATTTCTTCTTGAGTGCGCCATCACCCAGCAGTGGGCCTAAATCCAATCTCTGCGGCACTGCACAGTCACATGGAGGCTTAGTCAGCTAATCCATTCTGTGGAAAAATAACACCCTGTTAGCTTGTGAGCTCCAACCCAGTGGACCAACGGAACACTAACCTGACTTATGTCGAATCTGAGGGGTCAGCGTGACTTGAGGACGCTCTAAAATGTCCCTGATACACTCAAAACACCATATCTGGGATTTATTCAGCTGCAGAGACCAATGTCTGTAGTTTAAGAATCAGTAAAAGTTTGTTCTTGTTGATTAATTTGGACGGTATTAGGATTCATTGGCATCTCTTACACTTGAAAGTCATCAGCCATAGCAGCACTTTAATCCATAATAGAATATCTCAATTTATACTGGACGGATTGGCACAAAATACTGGGCAGATGTTCATAGTTCCAGGAAGATCAACCCTTATGAGTTTGCTGACCCCCTGACTTTTCCTCTTGCAACTTGTTCTGCAATGGTTAAAGACTGACTGGCACAAAAATCTGGACAAATGTTCTAGTTCCCCTGAAGATAGTATTACTTCTTGTTCAATCAACTTTTCCTCTAGCAGCAACATCGGGCCAAAACCATGATTTGTTCCATACTTTTGTTGCATCATGACTGTAGCATACACTGTAAAGATGGATGGCGCTTCCTCTCAATATCTAGAAATGAAGCTAAGATATCCTGGATACGAATGCTGCCATCTTGTGCCAATGACGCCAACTGCACGATAGTGGTCAGGGAAAGGAGCCACGGTATCCAGAGTCCCGCCCCGACCAATCAAAATCATGACGTTTCACCCAATTTTTACTGCATCAAATAACTAATTAAAACCAAACAGACTAAAAGAATGAACCCTTGAACAAACATCAGTGTGATAATTGTGACTTTTGTCCTGTCCATGTCCCATCCACTAACATGGAGGAGGCCGGGGTTATGACCTATACTGCAGCCAGCCATCAGGGGACCAATGAGATGTTTTGGCTTCAGCAAAACCTCCAAAAGTCAGTAAACAGAAAAATAAGCACTTTGATATTAAAATCAAATGTATCCGGTGTTTCACCTGACATGTGAAAGAAGGATAAGAAAAATATACAGATAACAAAGCAGACCCAGAGATGTTAGAGAAAACAATTATGCAAGAGGTAAATCTGCCACCCCCCCGTAAAAAATGTTGCGTTTGACTGCGTACAGTACGTCTTTGTGCTTTGTCACGTTTGAACAGCGTGTTGATCCCGGTGAGGCAGAATTAGCATGTTGTTTTGGGCCAGGATGATGTTATTGGAGCATGTCTACCTGTTCCCTCATGCATTACTAATAGCCAATCCCCAAGGAGCCCTAATAAGGCTTTAGCCACAGCCACTAGGAACACATGGATCGTGGGGGGGGGGGGGGGGGGTCAAACACGTTGCGTAAGGATTGTGGTGACAATCGTTAAGTGGGGAAGAAAAGCCAAGTCTGTTAATCAAAATCGAACTGAACCTTCAGAGATGTTTCGATGGAAAGATATTGATCGTGGAGGAAACATTTAGAAAGTGGTGAAACCTTTTATTTTTTCTCCTTGTTTACATTGTGTATTAGCACTGATATTTTTTGTAAGCACTCCTTTATTTTCTCAGCCTTATTTCCACAGTTTGTTACTGATGTCCACGCAATCTTTTTATTTTTATCTTTCATTGATTTGTACAGATAGAATGAAGTTTCATAGGAGATTTTGTTTTGTTTTTGTTGTTATTAGCTCTGGATAAAAGCTACAGAGAAATCCATGTCCGATAAAAAGTCCACACACACCATACTAATTTTTGACATAAATAAAGGTGAATTTTTTTCGTCTTTTTATTACGTTGTGAGAAGTCCTTTGTGCAACAACACGGTGGCAATATCCTCCCGCCGTCCTCCCTTCTCAGTGGAGGAGGAAGTCCGTGCTGCAGGAGCGTCAGTCAGCCTCCACATGTGCTCACTGTTCTACCATAGAAGCCCTTTGCTTTTCTTCAAATCTATTTGCTTCCAGCTTGGGAGGGAGGCATATTCATCTCTCTTCATTTCCAAAATAGTCTGAAACACAATTGTGGTGATAAGTGACAAAATGTATTAAATAGTAATATAATATAATACATGTTTGGTTAAGCTAAACTTTCCCTCAGGATTTATCCTCTGAAAGCACATGTATTTGTTTTCATGCATGTCTTTTCATATGCAAAACCTGGTGAACACTGCAGCCTGCTGGTTGACAGACATCCCTGCACAGTGCTGTTCCTCCATCAGTTTACCTGGAAGTCCTGGTCGGACAGGTAGACCTCCAGCTGCTGAGGGTCCACTCCTTCAGGTAAGGGGCTCCGCAGCAGCTCCTCCAGAGGGTACTGGGTCTTCATGAGCTGGGCCAGGGCGTCCTGCACCACGGTCAGCTTTACCCTCCCTGAATCACCCTGACAAACCCAAACAAACATCAGACACACCCCAGGAAAAGACAGCACTAATAATTAGACTACAAAATAAAAAAACAAGATAAACAGGGATATGTGATACAAAATGTAAAAGAAAGATATTAGACAGAGCCCAGTCATAGTTAAAATGGTTCATTACTTTCGAATTGTTTCCACAGTTTGTGGCTCCATGAACTTAATATACCTCTGAATAAAGTAATTCCCATTCAACCCATATGTCTTTTACAGCAAAATGATGAGAAAATATCTTAAGTATTAATCATTTTCAAAAATATGACAAACAATTTGAACATGTACCACAAAATATTTGCTGATTCATGTAGTAGAATAAAAGTGAAAAGTACCCAAAATAAATCTAAAGTTAAGATACAATAATAAAGTAAATATACTTTAAAAAAGTATTATTATTAACCAGATATAAAGTGCAAAAACAACCCATATGTAGATATACCAGAGAAATACACCTCATCTCTAATGATAAACTTCTCATATAACTGCAAGGTGCTGGTACCTGTGTGGAGGGTCCCAGGCTCCTCCCCCAGTGGGGAAAGATATTAGTGAAGGTGAGAGGTTCCGACCCCTCGAGGATGAGGTAAGCCTGAGGTGGGCGTCTCGGGTTCATCTCTGGGATGCAGAACAAAACAGCACATGTGTAAACTCATCAAGTACCAACAATACTTTCACCTACAAGCCATCCTTGTCAACACCCCCCCCCCATCCCTCATTACCTTTGCAGTACTGCAGCGCCGTCTGCATGGCACACTTCCTCTCATCGTGCCAACGGCAACAGGCCGAGACTGAGCTCTCCGTCAGCTCCGGCTGACCCCTCTGCCAGAGGTACACCTCTAGACGGTTGTCGAGCAAGAACAAGGCTGGAGGAGAGGCAAGACAAAAAAGTCGGAGGAAGCATTAGACAACAAGTGGAATTAAATCAGTCATAAAGTTGGAGTTTGAGGTTCAGGCAGGATGCTTGGGTTTTGTCAACAAGAAAAAGTCACAAAAATGAAAAAGACAGCGAGTAAACGTGTAGTTAAGGTAAATATTTTAATCATTATACACCTCTTGTAATTTCACCATTTCTTAAAAGTTCAACTTATAACTTCAAGCTTAATGTATATGCTAATCTAATTTATAGCATTTGGAATACACCCACACAAAAAACAAATATATGCATATATATTTTTCATACATAACTTCTGATAAGTTACATATGACTTTTGCATTACTTTTAAAAATCTGAATCCTTTAAATGTGCTTTTTAAAAAACCTAAAATTGTTGTGATGATTGTGTGATTAATGATGTGCATTTTAAATCTCTATTTGCCCTCCTCTGGTTTGAACCTATATAAAGTGTGTTTGAGCGTTGTTAGAAGCACTAATATACATCTTCTGTCTCCAGTTTTTTTTTATTCAGGATTATCTAGCTTAAAACCATACCTGAGGATTTGAACCAATTAAGTGTCATGTCTTGCTCTCACCTGGCTGTGGAGCAGAGTACAGACTCTCCTGGACAAAGGGCATCGCCATCACCAGCCCCGGCAGCCGGCTCGGACTCTGCAGCTCTTCGGCCCGTAAGCTCCCGGAGGAGGTGCTCAGATGGAAGAGACGGGGTGTGAAATTATACTTTCCTGGATCTGGCAGGAGACAGAATACTTCTTTACACTCAATCCTGAGAATAATGTTTTGTGGGAAGAAAACCAAATAAAGTTTTTTTTTACCTTGCAGCATGCAGTCATACGCCTTCCTGTCCATCTGTCCCAGTGCTGTCCAGAAATCTGCAGGCTCTGAACCCTCCTCTATTACCTGCACCTTCACAGGACAGCTTTTGTTGAGACCCAGCTCTGGTGGGCACCTGATACACACACACACACACACACACACGTTGCAAACATTAGAATCATAACTCAAGTCTATAATCTTTTAAAACTACTTCCAGCATACGTGACTTACATTTGAGTGAGCCTCTCGACTGCCCTCTTGCTGACCTCCCTGGTGCTGGCCTGCGCTTTACAACCACTCCAGAGGTACAGCACCCCCTGCTGGCTGTTCAGCAGGACAACAGATCCCCTTGAGCGCAGACCTGCACAGCAGCAGTCCACCTCGAGCAGAGATCCCTCCTCCGGGAGCTCCCCTCGCACGCAGAACAGACGGCACTCTGCGACGAGAAAAAAACTATTAAATCACATTTAAATGTAAAGCAAAACTAGAAGATGAAAACTTTCCCTAGAGATGTGAATTTACCCTACCTGCCTCAGTGGAGGCTTCCTCTCGTTTGCCCTTGTGAATGACCAGGCCTCCCTGGAAAAGCTGCAGGAAGCAAGGAGGTTCCTCTCCCTGAGGTACAAGCACCTTGAGGAACAAAGCAAAGGAGGCAATGGAGGCAAATTGAATATGGATATTATACCATATAACTTATATTCCTCAACACTGGAAAAAGACACAAATTTATTAAATTTATTTTTTGCGACTGATTTTAAAAGCCCTGCATTTACCTGCGATTCTTCCAGGTTGTTCGTCCCAATTGAAAGGAAAGCAGCAGTGTCGCGTCCACTGACGCTGGAGTGACGACCCCGCCACAGGAAGAAGGCCGTTTTGTCTTTGTCTCCAGAAGCTCTGCTGCATTCATCCAAACTGTTCGTCTTACCTACAGCAGAGAAAAAAGGCCTTCTGTTGTTTATTTTTGAGTAAAACTGTGAAGTCATCTGCTTTTCCTCGTGCATATCACAATAAAATTCAAGAAATCAGAAGTGAGGAATGTGGTGGTGGGGTCTCTTTCTCTGAATCTCACGCACCAGCAGCACTGATGCTGTACGTCCAGCGGATGACGTAGGAGTCTCCCTGGTGAAGCTGCCCTGTGCTCTCCACTGGAACCTCACTGTCATCGAACTCCTGCACGTGCCAGGTGTCAACTGCCACCGTCCTCAGCTCCATCTCACATCCTTCCTCCAGCGTGATGACGCCGTAACCTCTCTGGACATCGACCCCACCCAGGACGTTATGGACCAAACTGTCTCCATCCAACGACTGGCCCGACACGAGAGCCTTAGCATCGCAGGGGCTAAGGAGGTTTGAGGGCTGGGAGACGGACTGTGGCGCTTGAACTGGGATGGACTGTGGGGAGGGGGAAAGAAAAGAGTTTTAGTATGTAGGAGGATTAAATAATATATTCTTGAGGTTGGAAGTGTTCAATAATGCGATGGTTTAAGTGCAAGAACTGGGATTGGTGCAACAATTGTGTGGACAAGGTATTTGCATACTGCTGTAACTATGCCTTTTTTATATTTTTTATTTGTTATTGTACATAAATTTTGTTGCACAGCTGTGCAATAAAAAAAAAGTATATTATTATCTATTCCAATCTTTGATCAATCTGTGTTTTCAATTACTATTCAATGGAACATTTTGTGATTTCGTATTTTGTATCACTGTATAAAAAAATAAGTAATTGCTTCAAAACAGATTAAGATTGGTGAGTGAAACCTTGAAGTGAAACCTTGAATAATCCACACATTGTTTTCATTAACAAACTGATCATTTCATCTACACGTCTGACATTAAATCATAACTTTGAACCATTAAACCATGAGTATACCTGTGTCTCCATGTTCACTGAGGCAGCTTCCACCTTGTCTCCACCCGGCCAGTCGTTAAACTTCTCTCTGAACAGAACCGTCTCGTTGTTCTCTGAGAGGACGCCGAACAGGGCCCAGCCGGGACGACCCTCTCCCCTCCTGAGAACAGATGGAATCGGGGAGTGAAAAAATGTCCTGATATTGAACATCATTTCTGAAACATACTTGTGAGTTGTTTACTCCAACAGGAAATACTAGTTTGCTAACTATACCATCATATCATGTTTATAAGCGCAACTGTCTATAATCTCTCTACTAAATAATTCAGGTGAACTCTGGATTTTGGAATATGAGGCTCAAGCAGTTTACACGTTATGGCAAAAAGTACGTGGACATGAAAGAAATGATATTGCAATTGGAAGTCTTCTGACTTCAACCCTGTCCAACAAATTTCCAATGAACTGAAACACCGAAGTCTTTCTTCTCTTTTACCCATTCCTCTCTTTCTCTAGACAAGGAGGACTCAAGTCTCCGTCTGAGGTTTCTTCCTATTCTTGTGTTTTTGTTGGCTCAACCTTCATCAAGTGCCTGGTCATATTAAAACTATCAGATTTCTCTCTTCAATATTGTACGTGTGACCTCACTATATGGATTGCTTGAGATCATTTATGTTTTGTTGTATTGAATTAATATCAGCTCTTCGTAACTGAATCTCTGGTCTCACAATCTCACTGAAAGCCTTTCTGGTAGAGTGGATGTTTGTAAAGCAGCATCATGGCACATAGTCTTTTCCTCCATGGGAAATATTGTCTCTCAGTGTGAATGTACGGCTACAGGGGGCTGAGTTTCATGTCCACATGTTTGAATTTCTGAACAACTGTGATTCATTGTGTGAAAAGGAGTTACAGCAGCCTGCTGGGATTTTTTACAGCATGTCAGGTGTTCTGGGCTTTCTCCATGCGCAGTGTGGAGTTACAGGTCATCTATTTTGGTTTACAATGTGCACTACAGACCAACAGCAGATTTATGGGGTTTGGCTGCATGTAAGGGGCTTTCAGACATACACTGATGTTCAGACATTTCCCTGAAGTGATCCATATGTGAGAAGTGTGGCTCTGGACATTTTCTGTAACTTTTCCTGCCAGGCCCCAGGTAGAATGTCCAGAAAATGTCAGAGTGACCCCATGTGAGAATACAGAAGGAGGGTTAGTGGGTGTTGATGAGGTTTCTAATATTTGGAAATTGGAAGAATCAAAATATCTATTTGAAAAAAAACGAGGCATACAGTTAGAAGACGGAGAGAAATTCCGTTGGCATATTAACGGAATTTGTCTGGTGAGTACTTTCTCAGTCTCTGGTATTACCTGGTTGTTTTCCATAGTGAAGTACAGACTAAAAGCTTTTCTTGCTTCATCGCCTGCAGGGTGAACTTACAGCTCTATGCTGGGGTTACTCTGCGTGGGATCCAGTGGGTTGATTCGACAGTTGCTGTAGTCATAAGGTCCGACCCACACCTGCTGAGTCAGCTGGAGAGCAACGTTTCTCCTGCTCGGGGAAACATCGCGTCCGTGCCACAAGTACACCTCGCTGCCGAAATCAAACACCAGGGCCTGGACACACACGCAGAGGCGCAGTTCTACAGTACCTTTCAGAAACAGCAATAATCAGGCAAACGCAGAAGAGAAACTCAGACCTCGGTGGAGCCCAGTAGGGAGATGGTGGGGATGGAGGCCCAGGCTGGTTCATGAGGCACCAGTCGGTTCTCCACCAGCCTGTACACACAGTTCGATTCCACCACGCCACACTCATAGAGCTCGTCCTCCTCTGGTGCACCAGCTCCTGGAGAGAGAAACATTTGCTAAATATTTCGAGCATGAGCAAAATCTTAAATGAAAAAATGTGCTTTTGTTCTGATTTCCATTTTCTTCTCTTTTGTGTGTTTATCAAACTGATAAAAAAGATAATCAAACTATCTATGTTCTGGGTGATTATAATTTTTAACCTTTGTATTGCGTCCGTCCTCCGAGCAGGTCCCAGAAGTGTGACGCCTCGCTGCTGTCAGAGTTCAGCCCCTCCTCCAGGTGGACCACCTGAGAGGCCTCACAGCTGAGGTCTCTCTGGCTCTGGATGGATGACGCTAGCTCCGTGGCCTGAAAAACAAAATATAAACTTCTACTACTACTGCAAACCTGCAACCAGTGAGGGACTGGATAGTAACAGAATAGCTCAAAATGAAGATTCCTAACACCTGAAATAAAACATTTTTTTATAATCTATACAACAGCCAAAGGTGAATTTGTAAATCCCAGAATGAAATTTCCATTGTCTCGGGTGTCCAACATCTTTATCTACATCTATATTCACCCAGTCTTGTCAGTAAAGAACATAATTGTATTTTGTCCCCCTCCCCAAAAAAAAAAAATGTAAATAATAAAATTGTCTGTTGGTGCTTTTTAGCTAAAAGTAATTTTACTCCAGAAACATGTTTTATGTATTTTACTGCACATGCCGCTCAAAATGTAAAGTCATATGGTTTGAATTGTAAAATAGTAGTATTTTTCAGAATGTGTGGGAAATATGGGATGAGAATATTTTAGTAAACCTGTATACATTTTCACTAAATGTATTACATTTTTTAACCTATTAAACTGTTTAAAAAAGTGTATTGATCCAAATACCATGTATAAATATGTCATGAACAAGTACCTTGGCTTTCTCCTGCTCATTGGCAAACTCTCCGGTCCACAGCACACAGCGCTCCGGCGTGACCAGCAGGAAGCAGTCTCCACTGTTCAGCGACCGCGCCGAGGGCTCCACCAGGCGCACCTGGACACGCCACCTACCTGTCACCACAGGCAGCAGTTAATATAAGCCCCTGAACACGGGGAGATCATCACACAGAAGCAGACCACTTTTTTTCGGACCTTTAATGTGAATGAGCATCAGGCCGCTGGAGGGGGGACAAGACTTGGCAGCATCTGAGGAAACGATGAAGTCCTCTGATCTGGGCACAGAGGAGTTCTTAGACTCTGTAGAGAGGAACAGGCACAAGGTGAGAGACCTGAGAGGAAGAAGATGAAAAATAAAGAAACAGGAGGAAATGTAATCTCACTCTTCTCTGCTTGGATCCTTTCCTCAGCAGCTGCGTTAACTCTCTCTCCCATGTAGTCCTGGCTGACGTCCTCTCTGGCAGCGAGCGCCCTCAGAGGGTTTCTGGAGCCCTGAGTCCGACGGGATGGACGCACGGACCGCCTGTGCTCTGCTACTGCTGAGGTCAGTCTGTACAAACACACACACACACAAATAAAGTTTCAGATCGACAGCATCTTTGCCATTTCCTAACTTCCACGAGGATGTACATGGTTAATATGATAAAACCAGGCTCACATGTGAGTGTTGGTCTGGCAGAGGACATCCAGGTCCTGCTCACTCTCTGTGCTAGCAACGTCTCCACGGGGTGGGGGGGCGCAGGCAGAGGGAGGCGGCAGGTTGCCTCCATTAAACGCACCGGATTCATCCACAGGAGTCTCCTCGTTCTGCTCCTGCGGAGAGGCTGAGGGTGGGGAGCTCTGCAGAGCTGGAAGTGAAACAATGTGGAAACTTGAGAAGACTTTAACAATATCAATAGAGCTTTATTGATGGAAGACAGGCTGTTTATCTCATACCTTCACGCTCCATCACAGGCAGCACTGAGATCTCTGTTAAATCAACACACACACACACAAACGATTTAGAGAGAAACAAACCGGGAATAAGAATTAGTCTTGTTGAAATATGGTTCTAACCTTCCTCAGTTGAGTGTCTCTTGATGTGAGAGTTCTCGTTTGATTCGGATTCTGGAGATCTGAGGCCTAACAGGTGTTGAAACACAAAAAAGGGGCTGAAGTGAGAGACTGAGGGATGAATTTGAAAATGCAGAGATTATGAGAGTAAAATAAAAGAGAGTAAAGCAGAGTGATATCCTCACCTCTGTCCATGTGTCCTGGCTCCTGCTCCTCTTTAGTTTCCTGCTGTGCGTTCGCATCCTCTGCTTTGTCCGTCTGAAGCGGTTCATCCTCCACCTCTTCCTTCCCCTTTCACAGTCACAGACACACATCGGTTGTCATACAGGTGAGTTAATGTACACTAAAACATCACACATACCAAAGATTTTCTAACCTTCGGTTTCCACTGAGGCTGAATTGGGTTCTTGGTGGGAGAGGAGACTTCTTGGGCCTCGAAGGACTGATTTGTCTGAGAATGAAGAAAAAACACGAAACAGGTAATGATAAAAACAACAAACTCGTTTTAGTGCTCAGAGTAAATCCCAGTTAGTCCATCAAAGGGCCATCATACAGAGGCATTCAAGGTGTCTTTGGACTGAGGGAGGAAGCAGGAGAAAACCCACACAGACAAGAGGAGAACATGCAAACTTCTCACTGTAAGACCCAGACAAATCCGAACCTTCCGGCCCATAAAGCAGTAAAACTTATTGTGCCTTAAATTTAACCTTCATTTTTCATTTGAGACACAAAATCCAGTGAAAAACATGCATATCCTTTTCTTGATATCGTAACTGATTCTTCAGTTGTTGCAGATATTTAAAAAATGAATTAATTTGGAAGGTGTGGTGACGTGATAAAATAGGTTTGTTACCGTCTAGTGAAGGAGAACAAAGACCACAGACTGAACATAACCAATATGGCAGCTCAGGTTAGAAACAAAGCACCAGACTTGACTCTTTAGTGTCAGTGAAATGTACAAAAATCCAATCCACCTGAATCTGTGGGGTGACAAAAAACATCAAATCTTCACTGCATCCAAATCACTGCAAACCGAGAAGCAGCCATTAATCAGCCATGCAGCGGCTCACACAGTTACCTGATTGAAACACATGATATATTGGGGCGTAGCGCTAGAATAGACAGAGGCGAACACAGGTTCCTGGGAGAGAGGAGGAATTCGGAGAGAGAGGGGCTAATGCTTTTTTCTAAAGCTAGACTGAAAATCAATGTTATCATGATGGAGATTTAGTCGGATGAATGCAATTTAAAGGATTATTGAAAGACTTACCCAGATCTGAGGGGTGACACTTTCACAATGGAGGTTTTCTGTCTCCTCCTACAGAGGGCGATATGAGGGTCAATAGGGGGATATGAGATAATAAACAACATAAAAACAAGTTAAATGGTATGAATTGAAATCAAAATCAACAAAATAAGTAATTTAATAACTTAATACACACATAAACACACTTTCACTGGAGGGGGGGGGGGTGACAAGGTCATCAAGAGGTTCAACATTTAACCACTAATTTAAAGTGTAGTCTGTTTACATTCCACCCATCTCAGTACATAAACACCAACCAGCCTGGATTATTCCTCCAGTAACTTAACTCAGATCTCAAGACATTTAGCACATGCCAGAGCCAGAGTGCTGTTGCTAAGAGATTCTATATCTGGTTACAACGGCATCACAAATACCCAACTCTGACCACAGGCCTTTTCCTCTCTTTAGGCTCAAGGACGGGAGCGAACCCGATCACCTCTCACTGCAACACTGACTTTTATATGTGACATTTATGTACCGACTTATGACTTCAACTTGTTTTACACGAGAATAAGGCATCCAACAGTTACTGTTCTTCAACCCTTTTCATTATAGTTGTAACCCCGATCTGTAAAAGGTAACTTTTTGAATTTTACAACCAGCATGATCATAAAAAACACAGAACCAAAGTTACAAAGGCACAAACACAGTACCAATGTCAGGTTGCATTGCTTCGGCTATTTCTTTTGGAATAAAAAGAGTCTGTAAGTAGACATTCAGTTTTTCCCTTGAGGAAATAAATAAAGTATCTCATAATGTATAATGTCAATCTGTCATGTGGGGATCCCACAATGCTTTGCACAGATAGAATCAAGGGACTTAGAGCTTTCAGACATTGTATAATTTATCTTAAGGCTACAGCCACCCACAGACAGGGGCGTTGCAGCAGGGAAGGCCAAACAGGCGATTGCCTGGAGCGTTGAGCTGACAGGAGGCCCCCAAGAACTGCTGATTACATTATTCCAGAGCATGACATGTTTGTGTTAACCCCCTCAAATTTTATGATTGGAGCTTTGGATAGAAACCATATCTCTTTGCTGTATAAAGTCCCTTGAAACAGCCTTCACCACTGGTGAGACAGTGTATTTCAAAAGGTAGATGTGCTGACCCATAAACTTTATCCCTTACTGCTGACAGTCTGAAACTCCACACCGGAGAGGATTAGGGCTTGCGGAAAATGATGGCCATTACAAAGCGTCTGCATAGGTTGTTATTCGCAGCTGAGATGTTGTCCGCTGGGATTCCCACTGTGCCCACTGAAGACATCAAAGAAACAACATATCTCACCTCACTCCTGCTGGTTCTGGTCGTTTCCTGCAGTGTCGAGGCTCCATCCACCAGCGTAACCTGGACGTGTCCCGCCACTGGGGATCCTTCATTGATTCTTGATGAAGATGAAACATAAACCATAAAAAACTGCCGTATGTTTCCGTTTCCATTCAGAAACCACTGATAATGTTTGTACTTATACGGATCCGATAATTTTTATAGCCAATTTTCACTGTTTTCGATATATTTTGATTATCAGAGACCTTAAATGCACAATTGAATAGATTTTTGGATCAAAGCAAGGATGTCCCACATCCCAAGTCTGCCACCAACTACCCATCACTTACAGGACTTTCCTGGTGGTGTCTGGGCTGCATTCTACAGAGGACACTGACTGCTCCTGCAGCCTGGTCTGACAGGGCCTCTCCTCCCGAGGAGCGTCCTGCTCTGATGAGACTCTTATTGGTGTGCAGGCAATGGTTTCCCTCCTGTTCCGAGCCCTCTGCCTCCAGGGAGTAGCAGCGAGCGAGCCTCCATCCACACCTGAAGCCTCACGTCTCACTCTTCGTGGTGGTGCAACAGGATCTTGCCTCTCTGCACCCTCAACCCTCCCCTGTATCACTGCTTCTCCACAGCCTCCTCTGTTCTGTTCGTGGCTGTAGGGCGCATCCGTCAGGGCGTCCTCCATCCCGCTCCACTCAGAGCCTGCAGAGCGGCTCTTCTTCAGGATTCCTCTCAAGCCGGGCTCAGAGTCGGAACGCTGCAGGCCCTGCTGGCCGGGACTGGGCTGGGCGTCGAGTCTTGGCTTGGAGAGACAAACCTCGCTGGGTTTTAGGTTGACAGACGAGGCCTGCTGTCTGTCGGACAGATGAGGGGACAAACAGAAGGCAGGGAGCTGTACGGGGCCTTTCTGGAGCTGGAGAGAGATGGAGAGGATTATTTAGAATATACTTTTGGAGCATTCAACCAGAATTGAGATGTTTAGATTGAACAGATTATTGTCAGAGTTAAACTTGAAAAAAGTTCATTCAGAGTATGTGTTGTCTCGGCGCTTCTTCTTACCAGGCTCACCTCCTCCACGGTGATGGGCTGAGTTCGGTACCGAGCTCCCTTCTGCCTTCTCCTCTCCGGGGGCCCGTCAGGTGGACTGGACCCCTTCCTCCCCGGCAGAGACAGTTTGGTGAAGAGCGCCAGCTTCTCGCTCACGCTCAGCCTGCAGCTCTCGTCGACGTCTTCCACTGGCTCAGCCTGCACAGACTGGGACTCCACTGGAGGAGCTGGTTTTGGGGCACTGAAGGAAAAAAAAAATGATATTAAACTGGCTTGTGTGGGGAATGATTCTTTATTTTACTCTGACTGTTCAGACCACAGCCAAGGTATTAATGACTTTTTGTTTTGGTCTATTTATTGAAATCACTTCGTCTTTATATTAAACTTTCTATTTGTGACATGTTTTTCAAAGTGTCGTCAGTAGTAACAAATGAGGTGCAAAATGAACTAATGAAGTTGTTCTCAAACTTTCTAACCTACACTTCTTCATCACAGACTTTTGGACCAGGCTGTGTGATTCATTAAAACCATTGAACAGTTCCACACAATCATATTTTTAAGTTATGAACTATTGTATTTTTAAAAAATCCTGTGACAGTCTTGTGCCTGATAATTTTTTCTTATCGTATCTTATGACCCATGAGCAGCCACTTAACTTTAGTCACATTGAATGAGATGTTAAAAAAATACTCAAAAGCTGCTGCTGTATGAAATCCTGATGACTCTAAATTTATCTTGTGGCCCCTTGGAGGCATCCTGACCATCCTGGTCCTGGTGGAGAGGAAGAAACAGCACTGTGTGCAGACCAAATTGGTATCTATCTGCAAATTAAAAAAGTAAGAAACATTTGCTCCCCTCGCTCTAGTTTTGGAGGCGCTTGCTAAAGACTACATAGCTCAGATTATATTGAATATTGAAGTTTTTTTTTTATTTTAAATTTTTACATTGACATTTTACAATCAAGAGTTATTGGGCCAAAGTTAGGTGGCAGCTCATTTGCATCTGTCGTGTTTATTGTGGACTGTCATTAAAGATTTTAATGGGAAACAAATGTAGAATAAAGCCAAGCTGAGCCTTTCAACACATAAGGGTCATCTATAAATCGATAATCTAAAAGTATTATCTAAAGTAATGATGTGCAAATATGATATAATATGCCTTTTATATGGATGTGTGTTTCTACCAATGCTGGTAATATTAGACCAGTGGGATTAAACTCTTCATCTCAATTACATCTGACCACCACACTTCCAAACAGCCCACCTGATAGCCACCATCTCCTCACAGGTGATTGGCTGAGTGAGGAAGCGATGGTCGTTGCCACGCCGCACCCTGCGTTCGTGGCAGACGCTGCCCGATCGAGGCTTCAGGAGGGCCGGGGCCTCTGGGGCTGCAGACTTCTCCAGCTCCTATACAGCAGTAAGAGAGGACGTTAAAATCAACAGGACATCGACGCAGATACACCCCAGCGCTCGGGTCATAGGGCGGCCTTGTTTGACACACTCCACCTGCTAAATGAATAAAAAGAGAGACCACAAAAAGGGCAGGGAAAACTCCCTCTCCAGATGTCTCTGTTATATTTGGATGGACAGAGGGAGGGGATGAGGGGCTGGGGGTTTGGATGGCTGGTGAATAAAGCGGCGAGCTGTAAGGTGGAGTGTCTCTGTGCACATGGATTGAATGCCGGCCCAACAGGTCACAGAGTAACCGGAGCTGCGGCGGCTTCTGTTACCTCCCCGCCTGCCTCCAGGGAGCAGCAGGCTAATTATAACACAGCCCCTGTGTGGTTGTTTCTAGCAAAACAGTGTGCGGCACATTTTTACCTGATGCTTCAAGACTAAAACTGTGCGCGAGGTGAAATGTAGGAAGGAGGACTGTAATCGTGAGAGGGAAAAGAATGCACAGTGTGTTTAATCTTCTGTTCTGACTCAACAAACAGAACATTTAGTTCCTCTTTGAATAAGTGCAGACAAAGAGCACAAAACCAAACTGTGCACCCGGTTACAGCATCATGTTTAAACCAATCACGTTCCCTCTCCATGATCAGGTTGTGCTCTGGCTCGCTGTGTGCTTCAGACAGTAGGGTGAGCAGCTGAGGCGGTTGGCGCTGATGCATGAAGCTTTCTCTTGAGCCGTTTAATATATTTCCCAACTGGGATGTCACTCAGTTGAGCGCAAATCTGCGTCCAAGTCCAGGAGTCCCCTCTAAATTAATCAGCACCAAATTTAACACATTCAAACATATGAGTTCCCTGAATGTGCTTGATGTTTCTTTAATCAAGATCCATGTATTATTCCCTGTGAAAATGCCAAACAAAAACTCTCTCTCAATGTTAACGAGAGTGATAAAACAATGTTGTTTTGTGGAAATCCGTTTTTGTGTTATGCTGCTGACAAAGAAACAAACAAGCCAATAGACAGGGGCGACAAAATAACTTAAAGTCAGAATCCAGTGTGACCCACCACATGATTACTCTTTATCAGTGGATGTATTTGAGTTTTCTGCAACATATTAACAGGAATTTCTGGTTTGGCGAGTTCATCTCGGATACAACACCCTGATCACAGCTTCATTGACATGAGTTAACTTTCAGTACATCTTCAATTGCTCTGCTGTGAGTGTAAACAACGGCGTAGCTTGAGATGAGTCATTTTCAGCAGCAGGTGTTTGGACAGGTCAGCAACAGCAACACAGATCCTGTTTCAGCGCAGAGACTCACTTTAAACAAAGACATCTTGGCGGCCACACTCATTTTGGCTCTGTCGTCCGTCTTCACATCAGCTAGGAGAGAAAAAAACATATATAATCAAGATTAAATTAAATGGGTTATGGAAATATGTAATTTGGGAGATAACAGTGATTCCGAGAAACTGGCAAAGGACCAACAGTTTCTGACACACATAAAAACAATCTATATATTTACGTATCATTTAAATTTTCATATCATATTGTCTATTATCGTGAATTTGTGTATTTAAATATAAAACCATTCTGCAAATTAACTTCAGCGATCGGTTTATTTAAATTTCATTCAAAATCTAAATCATATCAAACTACATTTTGCCCTGAATTAACAATACATTAAAACGAAACATCCCACTTTTATACTGGATTAAAAACAGTATTGTTCCCTGCTCTTTTATCCCCAACCCTGACGTAATGTATGAAACTAATACTACTACTAGAGCACCAGACTAATGTTGCGCTTCATGTTGGATCCCTTCATCTCACATCTGGCATCAAAAACTAGTATCTCTGACCTGCAGGAGATCAACTACCAGGTAATTAGAAAACATAACTAACTTTTAACAGTCTTTTAGAGGTTAGGCTTTATAAGAAATTCAAATAAAAGTACCACATTCTGAATGATCCATACTTTTGGAAGTTTGAGCTTAAGTGAATCCTTAATTAATGTTATCTCTCTCCAAAATGAATAGTTCCTATAGCAATAAAATCTTGATTTACATGAACAAAGTGTCTGTACGTAGCTGTGGGGTCAATTCTCTTTAGTCGATCTTTGAAAATTCTGTCTTGCAACCTTTTTACGGAGGGGTTAAGACTCAGCCGTGGTGACATGGATATGTAAATCTGACATCACTGAGGAGATTAAACATTGTGAACCTAAAAATACCACCTGATTTATTTCACGAGCTGTTAAACACATTTATAGAGGCAACTGTGCAAGTCAGATTGCACTCACCAAATATTTTCTATCTACGCACAACATGTGGTGAGATTATTCAATATCTTTCTGAAGCCCCTTTCCTCACTGTTGGACTTTATGACTCAAATACGACATTAGATGTTTTTCCCTCCCGCAGTCATTCTCAATGTGTTCGCAATGTCAGAGGTGACATTAACTGTAACCTTGTTCCTCTCTGTGTCACAGGTCACTCGGCCAATGCCCCAGTGAAGCAGAGGCAAGTCTGAAAAAGCTGCTTGTTCTCAAACACAATACCAATCTTTATTAGAAGAGTTATTTACCTTTACAGGTCTCCTCATCCTCTGCAACCACCAGCCTAGAAGAATAAAAGAAAAGAGGTCAAAGAAGAGGTCACCAATATGAAGAGGAAGGTGATGACATTAATTTTCAGCACCAGTGCGTTCCCTCCCACAATGCACCTCAGCATGCAGCTCCACCAATCAAGACGCTGTGTCATATTTGCATTCTAGGTAAAACAACACTGTGGATGTCATGAAGGAGGAAAAACACATGCAAACCGCACTACCTTTGGGACTTTATGTAAAGGTGCTGCACAAACGAATAGACAGAAAACAAAACCTGTGTCTCCAGTAAAGTAAAAGACTGGAAACTACCATGTAATAAGTTGTGAGGATGTGTCAATAACTGGTAAGTCTGTTAATGTGTACACATTAAAATCGTTGGTTTTCCTGAAGATACGCTTCAATGCAAACAGGTCACTGCAAACAGCATCTTTTTGGGGGGGAAGCATCCAACCAGGTGCCTCATCTGCAGCCCACAGCAAACAGCCCCTACCCGCTGCTCTCCTCCATCTCATTGGCTGTGATTGGCTGTGTCCTGAAGCGCTCGCTGGTCTTGCGACCACCACCAGGACCGCCATCAGGAAGGTAGCGGCGGGTGCGTCGACGGCCTCCCTCAGAGCCCGGGTTCACAGCCAGGTCCAGGGAGGTCGTGGCTCGCCCGGCATCAGGGCAGCTGGCGTCCACACACAAAGAACAGGAAAGAGGAGGAGGAGGAGGAAAGCGAAGAAGATGTTGAGATGAAACCGAGTGTCGTCACAGAGGTACAAGGTGTGATAGTGACAGTCTGGATCACACACATGCAGGTGACCCTACACTTTCTCGGGCTGCGCTCCACTCCCCGTCTGCTGCAGGAGGGCACTTCTCAACTGGCCTACCGACACCCGAGTGTGGAGGTGCGGGACATCGTGTCCATCAGGGATGTGGTCCCCCTCCCCACTCAGCATGCTGGCAGAGTCGTGGAAACCCTGCCTGGAGGGGGCGGGAGTGAGGGGAAGGAGGTGAGGATGCAGGAGTGGGGACCCCGGGTACACAAAGACTCTCAGAAAAGAAAAAAAAACTGAACCTTTCCATCAAATATTGCCAAATGTTTAAAGAGAGAAAGGTGATGAGTTTGTGTCTTTTTTTTCTGAGAGTGAAGAGGTGACCAGTCAACGCCCACTCTGAGACAATATACCACATGTCATGATGGGAAAAGTGATGAGCTGGGACAGCTCTCACATGTACATGCAAGAGGAGAATCCGAGTGGCTTTACAGCTCCCTGCTGGGACTCACTGATTTAGACCTCTAAGTTTTAATTAGCAACAAAGGCAGCAGAGCAACTGGTGAAGTCAAGGATCTGTGCTGCTGCTGAAAGGAACCGATCAAGTTAAAAGTTCTTGAATATCGCTAAGGGCACAAATGATATGGATTAACTTTGAAAGCTTCATGTTTCTGCTTTAAACAAAAAATTGTACCTTGGAATGTTTAGTAAATGCTTTTATATGGATAGACCATTGCCTTTTTATATTTGTTGTACTTGAATCTAGAATTAAGACCTAATTTATATCCAGTCTGACTCAGACCTAAATAAAAACCATGAACATTTAATAAGTAGTAGTGACTACAACCTCAGCTAATATAATATGATCACACTACGAAGTCACTTCATTCACCATGGGTTAAAGGAGATAACGCTTGCAGAGAGTGATGTTGTAGTTTTTGTATTCAGGTTTTCTGTTATGTGCTTGTGTGAGACATGTCGACCACTGTACTTTCCACCCACTCAGTGAAGTCAACATTCACTCCAGACACGACTCACCTTCCCAGGTAGCTGGACTCTGCAGGAGTCTCTGGCTTTAATCCATTTGTGACCCCTCGCGTCCTGCCGTTGGCTCTCGGGCCATCTGAGTTCGTCATTTCCCTACGGGCCTGGGATGCCGGGTCAAGCGCCTCCTTCCCATCCCTCCTCACCCACTTTGAAGGTAGTTCCTCCACGTTACCAAAACGCTCAGCCAGCTCTCGCCTCCTCTCAGCCTTATAGCGAGCGATCCGCTCCGATCTGGGCTCCAGGACTGGGTTCTCCATGGCGTCGATGTCCCTCAGACAGATTCAGGGATTGAAAGCAGGTGGTTTCTTCTTTCTTTTCTAGTAAAATCCAGATTCCATCAGCTCTAAAGACTCGTGGAGTCCACCAATCAGAGGCTGCACACCAGTCTGCACATCAGTGAGTAAGACGTTTCTCCTTAAAGATGAGAAACCAAACATAAAGGTAAGTAACAGATGTCCACTTGTCCCCATCGCAGCACATGCACATCGGCTACATGCCTTCAGGGGTTTGCATGTCTTCCTAGAAAGACCCATGACATCACAGATGAGCAGATGCCTTCATTATATATTAAACACATTTTCTCCTTTATTCACGTCCCTCTCTTCTCTCTTGCTTGAGTCCATGTAAGATGACCTGTGCCAGGCTGCGGTGCCATGCAGGAATCTCCCCTTGCACTGTAACACAACACCGCAGCGCCTAAGCTCCACTCTGGATCCAGTCCTTAAATGCACTGAGTCTGCAGGTTCACTGGACTTTTCCACAATGCAGCAGGTAATTTAAGCTTAAACAAGTCACTGTTCTCCTGATCAAATGTTATCTAATGAGCAACATAGCCACTTTGACTGCTGCTAGCCAAGATAGAGATATGTGAGGCCAAAGGACAAAGCTATGGTATATAATTTGTTTAGATACACAAATAATGAGTATCTGAATGATGACACGCTCACAAGGATGAGTCAGTAAAAAGTCCATGCCTACATGTTTCCCTGGAGGTGAATAAACAACATTAACAAAGCCTGAGCCTGTGAGCCAGATATAAATAGTACTGATATGGCACAATTTGCACGTAAAGACAGTCGCCAAACCATAAGCTCCGTCGGCAAAGGCTTGAGAGCGTATGTGTGCTCCTGAATGTGTATAAACATAGATGTGTGTTTGCACATGTATCTGTGCACTTTCCAAAAAGTGTGGATGTCAGCATTCCTGATGAAAGAATCACAATGGAGCCTGCACAAAGAGACATGAGCCATGGACTTAGTGCCCCACAGAGATCTGCTGCAGGCCTGAATGGTTCTGGTGGAGGCAGCGATCACGGAGTAAAAGTCACAACTTTTTTATTTTATTTTATCGCTCGAAAAGTGAGCGGCCAAAACATATTTCATTAAAACTAATTATGTGGCATTCGTGTGAAATTCCTCTATGACATGTGGTGGGACTGAAGACCACATTTGCAGACACCGTCAGCGGGACAGTAAAAATCATCAATATCCCTGGCACAGTGAGCTTTCATGAGCTGAAGATTATGATGCAATGATCCCTACGAGACACAAGGCTCAGAGCTGTGCTCTGTAAATCTGTCGCCACTTCCTATACCTGGGCTTCAAACAAAAACCATCAGGACTCATCCCCCCACAGGCCCAGGCCCACAGAGAGGGCCTTGCTCAGGAACCCCCCAGTCTCACTGACGCCTCACTCCTTTATGCCTCTGCTGAACAGAACATGAGTAAAAGTTAACAATGGCCACACTTGTGTTAAGAGCAGAAGTCAGGTGACCGGCTGGAGGATTTTCGATCGAGGGGGAGTATGCCATCCAGGCTCAACAAGGATCATGGGCTTCTAATCCAGAGACACTAGTTGACACTGGCTCGGAAATAAAGCCTGTGAATGAGCACACAGGGCCAACGCTTGACCTCCTGTCAGAGATCTAATCTCAAACCTCAACAATGCTCTAATACTCAAAGATGAATGTGAATATATTAACTATTAATTGCTCACCGGAGGAAGTAAATTAACTCAGTGCAGCACTTTCATGGCACAATTTCAAGCCTGTATTTGGAATTATTATTACAAGCTTGATAGTATGCCTTCACTCAAAGAGCCAACTAATTAGAATTTACACAACAGTATGACCTCATTGTCCAGTGGCATTGAAGTAAACCAGATTAAAATGTTGGCCTAGAGTAAGCCTCTGTCCAATTACACCTGTCCTGACAGACTGAAACTGGAGTCAGTGTTAAGCCTCAGTTTCTACATTAGAGGCATGAGGCTGGAGGAGCAGCTTCCCCCCTCATGCAAACACCATTATCCACTCATCAGCTTCCAGTGGGATGAAGCAAATCAACATCAACAGGTGGTCTGATGGCAGTTTTGACAGTAAGCACTATATAAAATGATCTACACAGTGTCCAAAACAGAAAACTCATATTATGCATTCTTGGAATATTCAATGGCACACCCTTTTCAAAGTCCAGACAAGTGATCACAGTTATATTCATGACAAAGGGGATTTGGGGGATATACAACCCACTTCATCAGGACTCAGTTCTACTTATATACACTTAGTCATGGTGAACGAAACAAATAAAAAATTAACTCAGTGGGCTAGAGTCGCAATTAGATGGATAGAATAAAAGTTCTTGCACTTTCATTCATGCGTAATTCGTGCGTAAAACCTGGTCTGGTGGACATAATGTGCCAAAATGTGTCTGACTTAAAATACTTTTAGACACAAAATGAAACCTTTGACTCTGAAGCTCAGAAAGTGAGTGACCACACGCGTCCATATCCGATGCACAGCCTGAAGTTCAGCAGCTCAGACGCGATCATCGAGAGACGATTGACAGGAATAAGCGACTGTTTGAAAACATATGCATAACTCGAGCTTAAATGACACATGTCGGAATATGCTGCAGTAATTCCGTTATCACAATCAATGAACGCAGGAAGAAAGAATTCACGCGCATACTTACGTGAGCGGTGCCGCTGCCCTTCCTCAGCCCGGCGGTCCCTCCCCACTGGCCCCCGCTCCACGGACTGTATCTCCAAATGTAGCCACAGTGGCAGCTGTGGAGGGCTCTCCGTATTAAGGGGGGAGAGTATAAATAGATGGATGAACGAGGACGCCCCTTCCACTGCCCAGGAGGCAACCAAGAGACGCTGCTCCCGTTGAGCTGTGGTCTCATGCACAGGAATCAACAAGTGGCAATAGAATGTGATAGAAGGCACCATACCATTGGTTAAGGCTCAAGCCAGGCAGTGGTTCTTCAGATCTGATGTTTCCTGTGTCTGCAGTGATGAGACTGACTCTCAGTAGAGCCCATACATCCTCCAAGGCCCAGCAATCCCCTCACATTTAATCAGGCTGCACCAAATTTCACACACTTATAGAAGTCAGTTCCCTTAAATGTGCTTTTTTTATATCAAGGTCCATGAATATTATTGTCCGAAATTTGTGAAAATGTCAAAGACCATATCTAACAATGTGAAAAAACAATAATCCTGGGTCTGCCCCCCAAGAGTTCTCAACTATAGGTACATTTTGTCCAGTATGAACCATTCTGTAATTTCTGTCATGAATTGTTTTCCATTTTGCAGTAATGAATGCCTTATTCAATAGAGTTGTTTTTTGTTTGTACTCTGAAGAGTGTTGTTTAACTGTGTTGCATCTTTTACAGCTAGACATGGAATTTGGGGTCTTCAACAAAACTATGTGAAGATCATAGATCCTCTGTGTAAGAAATGTTTCAGCACTGCCCCCATCTGTACAGACTGTGCAATAACAAGGGAAAGTCTTATACAATCAGTAGACCAGTTAGGCTAAATAAAATAGCAGAGACAGATCAGTGAGGCAAATATTTACAGAAATACTTCTTTAATTAACAACAAAACTCCCTTTGACAAAAATAAATCTAGTACACGATTCTAAATCTGGAGAAAAATAAGTTTTGATGAAACAAAACAAACAAAGTGGCCATCGTGAAAGTGCTCATAATAGTGCTGTCAGCAGCAAGAGAATCCTTATTTTTTGTGGTAACATTCAACAAGAACAACGTAGCAGTATGTCTTTGTGTGAGTACACTTTCAAAATACAAAAGTATTTGCAATAAACGTAACTCAAACATGAAGCATCCCACTCACAACTTGAACTGTGAGTGTTGGCATGAATACTCCGAAGTGGATCATTCCGCTCCTGACTCGACCGAGTCCTTCGTGAAGAAGGGATGGGCCAGAGCTTCGGCAGCGGAGATGCGGCTGCTTGGTTTGAACGCCAAACATTTCTGCAGGTGAGAAAATGTTGCACAATATTAATGACTTAGAGAAAAGAACTGGGGCGTACCTGTGCTCTGATCCTGAAAAGTGGCCAACCCAATGTCTTAAACCTGCTCACCTAGTCTGACCTGGCTGCAGCTTTATAAATAAAGATGGATGACCGTCTTCCACTATCCAGAAATGAAGCCAAAATATCATGAATACATGCTGGTGATGGCATTTGCACTTTTGACATCATCCGGAGCAAAGTCGGCGCAGTCGTGTTTGTGGAGCAAAGCCACAGTATTAAGGTCGCAGCAATACACACACTCGACCAATGATGAGTCTGTTGCAGCTTTCAATCATGTTTCCCCTTGTTTCAATAACAGTGAAAAACTAATTAAAACCTAATAGAAAATGACCACTTAAATATTATCAGTTCAATAAAAATTAGCTCAAATGATTGAAACAATAACTAAGAAAAATGTATTTAAATGTATACTTTGAGTTTTAAGTTTGGTCTATGTCCCATCCACTAAAGTGGAGGAGGCAAGGTTAATGAACTCTGTTTCAGCCATCCACCAGGAGGCGATCAAGACACCCTGGATTAATTTTGGGAACTGCCATGTTCATTTATATCTATGGTCTACTGCTGTGAGATTTGGTGCATCATGATTCCTAAAGAATGGTTCCAACACAATGGTCATCATCTGACTTTATCTCTAGCACCACCATGTGGTAGAAATTGTACTAATTTGGTCAAATATCATAACAGGATCAATTGTTTCTACTATGTTGAGCGTCTGACTTTTCTTTTAGTTCAATTTAGCTTATTAATTCAATTAATTTGTCTCATTCTTCCCTTTGCCAAGACTGCACTTTGTTTTAAGTGCCATTAAACTAGAATAAGGTTCGGTTCCACAACGATCTAGAGTGCTAAACTCTGCAGTTTGGGACATTTCATTAAAACAGAAACACGTTTGCTCACAGTGAGAAGTTCGTTCGCTTCTTTGCCCACGTTGTTCAGCATCGCGGTGCAGGAAATATTTGGTCCCCAGGTACTTGAGTACGGGATGGGACTGTCCCTGGGCCAGTCCTCCTCAGCGGGCAAACCGATAACTCTGGGGAAAATGGTTCAAACCGGTGAAGACCAAAACATTTAAGCTACTCGGCCATGATATAAGTAGAAACTGTATGAGGTTGAGACAGACAGACAAAACTTTTTTTAACTTTAAGGTTTATTTATGGGTTCAAAAACAAATGTCTTAAAGATCAGCCTTCAACTGCACTACAGAAAGACCTACTTCCTTGCCAAAGCAGAGTGATAACTCAGTTTCAGTGGATGTTAATTAACTTGAAATCAACAAGGGCTTTCACACAGGACCTCTGAACTTTGACCTTTTCTGATAATCAGAATCAAAGTAACAGATGTGACTGGTTGAGCATTGGTAAAGTACAATAACATCTCTGCCTTACTTCATTATGAATAAAGAAAGGAAAGCAACACTCACTCAAAGATTTTCCACAACTGCTGCACCTCTGTGTACGCCTGAAACATGGGTCTGTAAGACACGAGGCACAAAAAAATCGTATTTGACAACTTTTGAATCATAGAATATTTTACCTCTAACTTGAGAATTACACTCGTACATCTCCTCCACCCAGAGGCAGACTCGGCTCTACTCACTTCAGGAGGAAGAGCTCGGCGAAGATGCAGCCAGCGCTCCACATGTCCACTGAGGACATGTAGACTGAGTTCAGCAGCACCTCAGGAGCTCTGTACCACAGCGTCACCACCTGAAAACAAACAGACGTCAACAGCAAGTAAAGAAATGAAAAGCCAATTGCAAAGCGTACGAGAAATGGCAAGAAGATTTTTCACCTCAGGCCAAGAAACAGACAGAGCACAGTGCTTAATAAAGGAAAAACCAGGCTCCAGGATGACTTAGTAGAGAATCACTGCAGTAAAATACAACACCATGACAGTTAAACGTTCTCTTTCATTCTGAGCTGCTGCTTCACTTACACCCGGAGTGAGCGCAATATTATAGGTGTAGATGCGCGCCAGTCCAAAGTCAGCAATCTTTACTTCTCCGCGGCTGCTGACCAGGATGTTTGCTGGTTTTAGGTCACGGTGCAGCACCATGTTTGTGTGTAGGAAGTCCAAACCTTGCAGCAGCTGCAACATCAGATCCTGTGCAGACAGACAGCAGAATGTAGGACGGCATGTGAAAGCAGGGTGTCTAAACTCATGGACGGCTTCCATTTAAGTCTGCCTGAATACGTTATGGTCATAGACTGTATATAAAGATGGACGACATGACAGCTGCCCAAAAGTGAAGCCAAAGCATCTTGATCGCTTTTTATATTTGTTCAAATTTACATTCATCTGTTAATCGGTTATCTGATTGTCAGTTAAGACTGCATCATGATTGGTCATGATCGAACCTCCCAGATCGTCACAGTGCAGGCTTTGGCTCCAAATAATGTCTTGGTCATGGTTCATTTCATTTCTGGACAGTGGGAGGAAGAGACACGTTGTCCATCATTATTTACAGTCTACGGTTATGACTGGTTGACCCTGTGAAAAGGTGCAGAGACATGCTGTGGTAGGCTGCCTGATTTTGTCAGAGGAATGTATGATGGAAATTCCTTTCTCATAAGTTGGTATTTGAAGAATGAAGGTCAATAATATCTAAAGTTTTAGCAGATAAATCACTTCAGTGTGTCAAAGAAAATGCAAATTGAATCTAATATCTTGGTTTACAGGATGCCAAAATGTGAGGCGTTAAAATTTTATTCTGCCAAAAAGTTCAGACTTTACACCTTGATACGCTCGAGGCTCAGTCCAGAGGGAGGAACCTTGGAGAGGTAGGTGCAAAGGTCCTGGTCGATGTACTCTAACACCAGAGTCAGGTCAAGGGTCCTGTCCTCTAGGGCAACAGATGCATCCAACAGCCTGGATGAGACGAGAAAACAACACACTGAGCATCAAGTTAGTGTCTTTTTGTACCAAACGTTTGGTTCAAAGCAAAACAAACAAAGCGAGCTGTGATCTTGAGAACATAATAGAAAACAAAGTTAAGTTTGTTCAATTTAGCAACTCTCACAGAGCAGAGTAACAAAGTGCAAAAGAAAAAAAGCTGTTAACAGACACCAGACTGGAATTTATCATAGATGTTATTGACAGACAAAATATAAAACGCATCATTATACAATCTAACTGAACTGACAGAATTATAACAATTCTTTACCATTAAATAAGGTCCTGGTCAGAAACTGCATATATAATTTATATTATAAATTGACAGACTGGGCATATATGGATAGTGATATGTTGTTTTGAAAACGACTTGCCTGTCAATAAGTGACATATGCGTTGCATACAAATAATGAATTGACCTGAAAGGTACCTGCATGTTCAAGTGTTTTTTTTTCCCCATTTCCCAGTAGGAAGATATCAAAAATGTAAGGTCTGCAGAGAGACAGGACTTTTGCTCTCTTCTCTCAGTATCTGTTATAAGTTTAACATTAGATGTATCACAGATTCCATGACTCGGCACCTTTCTGGAAGTGAAACATAACAACCAGGGAGCTGTGTCGGCACTTTACTGCTGCACTGCTCTGCTCTCTCCTTCTCCCACTGCTGCTGTCGGGCAGAACTGGACAATTAACATAGCCCACGGGTTTGAATCTGATCTTCCATCTGCATCCGTCAGAGTCTCACACATACAGAGCAGGACAGAAGTCAGACGAGCAAAGATTAAACCAGATATGGACCTAATACGAGATTAGGAAGCAGGCACAGGCCTTACTGACACATACTGTATGTCCTGACTCTGTTTGCTTCATGAAGATCTTCTAGTTTTTTTGACTAATTCTCAATCAAAATATTGCTGTGCTCAGTAATCAGCCTCCAAAAGACATAACACTCTTCAGCCCTCCAAAGGACGACCCCCTTTGCACTCTCCAACAGCTGCAGAGCATGAATTTACGACAGAGTATTGGGGCAACTTAAAGGGGGGGGATTTTAAGCTACGTATTATTTTAAAGGATCAGCCTGTCGCCTACATTAAAACGAGGAATGTGGAGCATCTTGCATCAAGTTTACCTTGTATTTGTTTCCAAAATAACCACATACTTAATGTTTCAGCTCATCAGTATCAGGACTTTGAAATGATTGTGTAAAGACTGAGCTTGTTCTGAAGAAAGAACCTCACAGACATTTTGAGGAAGTTGCCTCTTTGGTGGAGGAGGAAATTTCTGGTAGTGGTCCACACTGTGTGTTATCATTGGTTACATCTGGTTTGGTTGTTTCTCAAGAAATAATGAGATCAAGTCAGATCATAGAGCATCAAGATCGAGTGTCGAGGAGTAAAGCTCCTTGCCACTTATTTTATTTCGCTCTAAGTATTATAACTTTTTCGATTATGACTTTATTCTTGTAATATTACGACTTTATTCTCGTAATATTACGACTTTATTCTCGTAATATTCCTTTATTATAACTAAATTGTGACTCATATTCTATAACGAATTGTGATATTATGACTTAATTCCTGTAATATGAAGACTTAAATGTTGTAAGATCACAATTTTATTATCATTCATCAACTATAGCTTTAATCTTGGAATATCATGACTTTACTTTCATTAACTTACAACTTTATTCTTGTAATATAAGGAGTGTTTTCTTGTGATTAGGGTCCATACACATTTTGACCAATGCATTTCCATGACTTTTCAATAACTTTAAATCCAATTTCCATGACCAAACATTTTGTAAAATACATGAAAAAGCAACGAAAAGTAGCATTTTAACTAACAATGACAATTCCAAAGCATCCAGTATACCTTAAATGACACAAATGACTGACAGATAATAGTTAGATTAAAAGAAATTTACTTTTCCATTTGTAGCCTAGCATGGTTAAACCTAAACCTGCCTGGCATAGTGCATAATCCCGCCTGCTTCCCCACCGAACTTTTCAGATAATATGAAAGAGTATGCTTGCTTACATTTTGAGCATATTTCTTTGAAAAGCATATGAATTATTTAAAAATCAGCGTAAATGAACAACATGAAAATATGATTATAACAAATTTCCATGACTTCTCCACAACTTTTGGCAAGGCCTGGAAATAAACATTTTACAATTCCATGACTTTTCCAGGTTTTTCATGACCGTAGGCACCTGTGTGATAAAACATTAAATTACCACTTTGCTTTAGTAGTATTACGACTTTTTTCAAGAAATAGGTAGAAAGAAATACATTCACAATGAAAAGTCATTCAGGCCGTGCATCAGGAAGGCGCAACACATTTGAAACTGGCCTCAGTAGGGCGTTGGTTGGGCGTGCGTGTGAGCCCTTGAAGGACTAAGTTTGACAAACAACAACACACACTAACACAAAATAAAGTTTAGAAAAACAAACTAACTTGACTATGTTGGGATGGTTGAAGAACTGCATCCTCCGCAGCAGCCCCACCTCCCGGATGATGGAGGCCGGGATCCCGCTGTCTGAGCTGTCCCCGTAGATTTTGAACTTCTTCACCGCCAAAAAGCGCGGCTCGTCCCCCACCTCTCGGGCCTTGTACACGGTGCCGAAGGAGCCTTTGCCCACCGCCGCCAGCAGCTCGTAGCATAAAGGTCTGGAGAAGGCCATGGTTCTCCCGGGAGAAAGAAATGAACCTGCACTGTAAGGAGAGAGACAGAAGAAGCTAGCTCAACGGGCTGTGACCATCAGAGGTTAGCAGGTTAGCCAGCAGCTAATTGTAATTATCCCCTGGTTGGACAATCACAAACCTCTTGTGGGGACCAGGTTTTAAAAGCAGCTGACCGGCTTCATGTCTGAGCTTCACTTCAGTATGTGAGGCCTTCACTCACCTCGGTGGGCCTCGGACCTTCACACCCGCCGGCTGCTGCAGAGGAAAGGGAGGCTCCCGACACCAGCTTCTCTAAAAACTATTAAAAATCACACCCACTTTGTTCAGGAACTAATCAGGAAGCTGAACATGGAAACATGCTCCATGCTGCCGTCAACACGTGCTGCGTCCTGTCCACCACAAGCTACTTTATTTACCAATAAATAAAGAATAAAGAATTAAACAAACACTTTATCTGTGGACAAGAAATTGGGTGGTACTGTACTACTTAATGACACTACTACTACTTATAATAATAATATTGTAATATTACTTCTTTATTCTTAATAATCGTAATAACATGACTTTTTTCATAATATTACAACGATTTTGTTGCAATAATATGACTTTTCCCCTTACATTATGACTTGGTGTATTACCACTTTTTTCATAAAATGATGTTGTTGCAATATCAGAATCTCATTCTTGTATTCTCACAATATTATGTAGCATATAATGTATCTTGTAATATAATATTAGTAGTACATTGCAGACACCTGCTGCTAATAATTATAATAATAATAGCAATAAGAAGAAATAATTTTAATCCATAAAAATGGTAAAATATCGTAAAATCCTTAATCACATAAACACCTACTGAGGCACACAAAACAATAGAACATTCAATGTTGTAATAAGAATCAACAAGTAAGACAAAAAGCCGCAATACAACCGTAAATAACCAGAATGACGCTCAATAGAGTGTATACCTCTGCCAAGGCCCGACAGTCCCCTTATGACACCACTTTTATTTCTCTAGAAGAACATTGGTCACACAACTGTGCAGGCGGGAGACGCTCTGTGAATCCAAACATGGCAGCAGGTTGTAAATTAAGAAACAATGAGGTGTGAGACCTTTATTTCTTACGGCGTTCACACTGGGATCCAAAGAAGGTTAAAGACTAATGAAAGTCAATAAAAGAATGATAGTTTTCCTTCTCCTCAGATTATGTGATGAAATATTTGACAGCCATGAACCACGAGGGTTCAAATCTAGTCATGAATCAACTGCTTCTGGTCCAAATGTTAGAAATAACTTTATAAACAACTGCATTTCAATTACTGATGAATGAAATGTTCACCCCGACTCCTGGGGTTAAAAATGACACCAGCAAGACACCCTCACTCTCCACTCACTGGTTCTGTTCCCAGTTTATAAATATTGGAAATATGTATTAAATGAAGTAATTATAAGAAATCTTAGCAAAACTTAATATTTACATGCTTTTATTTACATTTGATACTCTAATTCTGTCTTAAATTAACTTTTACGTAAAGAAAACCTTGCAAATTGTGCAGTTTAATTCAGATCAAACAAATAACTTCAAACAGTGTGCTTTGATGACTCCGGCCAGATCATACCCAGACCAGATCAAAGGCAGCTAGCTCATATAAGGAGAAACTTTTCATGGGCACGGCTGCATGAGAATCTTCTCTCCTCCAACATCCTTAGACTGGCGCTTCAGGATCGATGGATCACCGGTGGTCTTCCAACATGAAGAGGTCCAACTGTTCAAGAGAGGAAGTACGTTTTGTTTTAAGCAGGGGGGACTCCAGGTTAAACTATTTTTAGTTTTATCTTCAAAACACAATTGTTGTCTATTTATTCATCTTACTTTACTGTGGTTTAACAGACTTCAAAAGCAAATGTGTAAAAATGACTAAAATATATCAATAATCTCTGTGTCTTTGAATATCTCTGAAGTTAGGATGGGACTGTCCTTTTACTGTCATGGGTTTATTTGTGTCTTTCAGTCTCTGAGGATGCTGGCTGCTAAGACCAAAGCTCTGATGGAGCAGAAGGCAGTGAACACTGCTCTAGAGGCAGAAAAAGCCTTTCTGAAGAGGCAGGTGGATGCAGAGACCACCACTTTGAAGAAGAAGCTGGATCCTGCGAACAAAGCTGGGATGGAGAATGTGGATGCAGAGAAAACCGCTCTGAAGACAAAGGGTGTATATAATGTTGCTTTGCTTGACGAAAACATTGCACTGATGAAGAAGCTGGAAGCTGCGAACAAAGCTGTTTTGGAGCAGGTGGCAGAAAACACTGCTCTGAAGAAGCATGCTGTTTATAACGTTGCTCTGGTGGAAGAAAATATTGCACTGAAGAAGAAGCAGGATGCTGCGAACAAACTTATAAAAGAGCATGAGGCAGAGAAAGCTATTCTGGCTGCTCTAGCTGCTGAGGGACATGCTCTGAAGAATCATAATGTTGATCTGGTGGAAGAAAACATTGCATTGAAGAAGAAGCTGAATGCTGCGAGCACAGTTATAAAGGAACAGGTGGCAGAGAAAGCTATTCTGGCTGATCTAGCTGCAGAGGGACATGCTCTGAAGAATCATAACGTTGCTCTGGTGGAAGAAAACATTGCATTGAAGAAGAAGTCGAATACTGCGAACACAGCTATGAAGGAGCAGGTGGCAAAGAAAGCTTTTCTGGCTGATCTAGCTGCAGACAGACGTTCTCTGAAGAAACAGCTACCTGCTATGAGCGCAACGCTGAGGGAGCAGATATCCTCTACTGTCTCTCAGATACTTTTTCCCGGAGAGGACTTGTTCAAGATCGAGAAGTCTGTGGACAAAGCAACAGCTAGAAAGGAAGAGTTGGAGAAGAAGCTCGAAGAACTAAAAGCAACGATAAATGTGAAGGAGGAAGACAACTTTTCCCTGAGGTCTGATCTTCAGCTCAAGGACCTGGACAAGGTGGTAGTGGAAGACAAGTGGAAGGCGAAATTTGACAATCTGAAGGAGAACTATGAGGAGAAGAAAGAGGATCTGATGAACCAGATCAGGGAGGCAGAGGAGAAGTTGTCTGCTGAGCACCAGGACTCAGTAGAAAAAGAGAGAAAAATGGATGAAGAATTCAAACGCCTGATTCTGCAGAACATTGAGCTTCAGGTACATTACATCAGATCATTTGAGATTTGAATAGACGGATTGATTTGTTTCATGTTCAGACTTTGAAGAAGAAAATGCTGAAACTTATATCGTCTCTGTCTTTTCAGAGACTCGCCTTGAAGTCTGATGAGTACAGAGAGAAGGTCAAGAAGGAGACGAAGGTGAAGAAGAAGCAGGAAAAAGAGCAACAGGACAGAGAGAAGAAGGAGAAGGAGGAGAGGAAAAAACTAAAGAAGAGAGAGAAGAAGGTGAAGGAGGAGAGAGAAGAAGAAGAAGTTTGGAACATGTTTACATGTTTTAATTTTAAACGACGGAGCGCGTCCTAATCTCCTTTCTCATCTTTCCTCTACCTAAAGCACCTCCTCATCCTGACCCCCCCCCCCCCTCCTCCTCCTCACACCTGTATTATATACTATATATATTTTGGGGAAAGTAAAAAATACATAACAATGACTTCTTGTCCCATTTTGTTCTTTGTTTCCAGATGCTGGTTAGTTGATATCTATCTCAGTGATGAAAAATAAACATGTACATGAGAATACTTCAATAATAAGAGTTATTACATGTGTACGCTGCATGTTATGATGTTAGGATGCACGGCCTCATATCTGAAACCAGAGTGTCACTCAGTAGAGGATCTGCAGCAATCTCATAAACATCAGTCCCTTAATCTTCTCAGATTTTTTTCCTCAAGATCCATGAATTATTCTCTAAGAAATCAGTGAAACACATCCTATCTCACCACGTTAAAGAGCAAGAGGAAGAATTTCTGGATCCATGACCAGATCAAGACCTGCACCAAAGTTCACTGCTTCTTTCTTGACCCACATCCTTCCACCAAGTTTCATAAAAATCCGTCCAGTAGTTTTTGAGTAATCCTGCAAACTCAGGCTACGTTCAGAAAAACTGATCCAGGTGGGATTCATGTGATCTCGACATTACTCTAGAGCAGGGATGTCAGGGTGAGATTGGACAGGGGGCCAGATTTTTTTCAAGCGAGACCTCAGGGGGCCGGATTGCACCAAAATAGCCTCATAATGAGGCCTACAATTACATAGCCTAAAGCAGGAGACAGTTACCCTCTAAAAAAGTAACATTTTCCTATCCATGCAAGTAGCCTATATTTATAAATAAGAAATGCAACAAAATAGACTAGGTGCCAACAAAAAACATTTCCTATAAATAACACAAGTGTAAACTGTTAATTACTTTTATTATATTTTTTGAAGGCTTGCACATGAAAACACGTCAATGCATAATTAGGCCAATTAAAAGAAGGCCAGTAGTCCTCAACGAGTCACAGAGAGTAAGCAGCAGAATAAAGTAGTCCAACAATAGGCCATGTGATTGAATATCCAGTAGGAAAGAGTAAAAAAAAAAGTTTCTTGAAAAAATAGTAAAATATGAGCTATCTAAAAACATTGAATTGGCTCAACAACAGATGAGGCACATTAACTTTGCCAGTCATCACCAGTCAACCCCAACCCTGGTTTCCACACACCCACATGCCTATATGGTACTAATCTGGCTATCAGTCAACCCCAAACCCTTTTATTCCCTCACACTTGATTATGATGAATGGGGAGACCAGCCTACTTCAGCTACTTGTCGAAGCCAGACACCTTTTAACTTTTACCAGCTTGTCAATATCGGGGGACAGTTTCTGGGCAGTGGCTATTTCCATAACATCATTCAGATGTCCGGGCTTCGTCTCTTCACTCCTAACATCAACACTCGTCTTCTCCCTCCACTTCCTCATTCACCTTGAACCCGCCAACAAACCAGCCAATGAGAGCCTGTCATCCTACGCAACCCCACAGCCATTGGTCAAGAACTGTCACATGTCCCAACCCGACCTATTCTCTGACCCTCAAGACATCTCAGTACTTATTCAACACAGTGTACTTAGCTAGTAATGACATCTCGATCAGCACTACTGGCGCTGCTGCAGCTGAGGCGGGCAGCAGCAACAGACCAACTGACGGATTCCATCGAAAATTTTAAAAAAATTAAATAAAAACATATATTCTCCACTTATCACCCGCGGGCCAGATGTGACGTACAGTCGGGCCGGATCCATCCCGCGGGCCGTTAGCCTGGCATCCCTGCTCAAGATCAAGATTTTAATTAGGATCTGCACCAAATTTGTCACACTCATAAATACTCTCCGAAACATGTCAGATCTTTTCATCAAGATCCACAAATTATTCTCTTTGAAACTGACGAAAATGTCGAAAAACACAGACAGTGTTAAAGAAAGTGAAAATTAATCCTAGATCTGCCCCCTGAACTGTATCCGCACCAAAATGTAATGGGTTCTTCCTTGACCCTCACCACATCCTCCCATTCTATGAATCTGTCCTCTAGATTAAGCGTAATCCTGCAAACTAACAGACATATACAACGTCTTCTGCTATGGTAAAATTATTGATTGAATTGGTGGACACAGTGTAAAGGGTGGATCATCATCCAATACAGTAAGAAAATAAATACAGATTTCCTGTCAACAGAGTATTGAGATAAATAGACACAGAACACCAGATACTCAATGGCATCCAAAGCGTTTATTATCAAATGGGGAGTCATCTTTGTAAATTTGTTACAGATTGCAAATCAATATTAAGAGGCATAGTTGGGCACAGAACAAGAAATTCAAACACTAAACAACAAATGTGTTTATGAACTTCAACACGGTGAATGATACAAAAGTATTTGCATGAGGTAATTCGAATTTTTGAAGTGCTAGAAGCGCAATAACCGTTATTCAAACATGAAACATCCCACTCGCTTAACAAAGCTGAATAAGTGCATATTACAAAGTAAACATGTGTCATGATTTTTTGCACCTTGCGCTGGGGCACTCAAAAACTTCTCACACACAGATTTTTGTGAGTTTGTTGTGCAATCAGTTACTGGTTAGTTTCAGTATATAACGGTCAGTCAGCTGAATGTCGACAGGTAGTTAGTCCTCTTTGTGTTTGCTGTTCATAGCTTTGGTTTTCTTTGCCAGGTTGATAGCATCCAGATGCAGGTTGCGTTTGAGAATGACCGAGCCGCAGGTGAGAGCTCCGGCGAGAGCACCCGCAAAGCCACACAGGAACACATCCTGGCCTGAAATACACAAAACATGAAATGTACCAAATTCATACCGTTTCAACCCGTCAGGAAATGTAGGCAGCCTAACAGAGTTTTGAGTGAAGGCACATGTGCTGGAGACAAACTGACCTGTCAGATAGAGGTTCTTCAGTGGAGTCTGAGGTCTCACTGTAAAGCTGAGTTCAGGGCTGAAGCGGCCCATGCCGTGATCTGCTCCGTAGATTTCCCCTTTGGGAGCTCCAATGTAGTGTGTGTTTGTGATGGGGGTTCCAGCATCGACAAACTCAATCTACACAAAAACGCATTTGAGGATTTTTTTCATTTAATCAGAAAGCATCATACATAAAAAACGCTTATAATTGTATAAAGCGTGGCATCCAAGAAACAACTGAAGAGGGTACCTCAGAAAATTGACTTTTTTAACACCATATAATAAATAACACTATTTTAATTCTATAATTTAATTAATTAACACACTACCGCCTAAAATATCCATATCACTGGCCGCTAGTTCCTGCAGCAATGATTTAAAATTCTAATTCTAACTAATTTTGCAGTTTTACATCTCGCTGCAGAAGATTTCAGGACACACGGTATAAGCTCTTTTACTGAGCTCAGGGAAGAATGAAAATGAGTTGGGGAAATGAAGTTTATGCATTTTTGATGACTGGATTCACATAGAAGTAAGTATCCTGGGTGCTCTGTGATATAACACAATATCCAAAGCATGTGATGTTCACACTGAGAACTTGCATACACATACAGTTGTGCCCAAGCAAAAAGCTGCAAGAACACACAAGCCCTTTGGTCCTTTTGGATTAATCCGCCATAACCACAGTGACTGACCACAACACAGGATGAATCTACATCTGTGTGCATCTGAGCGTTTACCTTGTCTCTGGTTATCTTTGGGAAGACGTCCATGACCACCTCCACAATAGAGTCGATGAAAACCTGTTTCAGCTCTTTGTAGTCCCCCCCTCTGTTGGTCACTTTGTTGTCCTTCCACTCCTCAAACCACTCATAGTTGGCAAAGCTGACCAGACTCAGGGTGGATTTGCCTAATGTGAGAAGAAAAAGTTAAATATAATTAATATATATGACGATACAGAAAACTGTTCTCCCACATTCTAGAACCCTGGTTCTGGATTGTCCAGAGAAATGCATGCATTAACTAACAGGCCTGAAAACAGGTAATCACATTACCATTTGCTGGTCGGAAACTTCAGAGTTGTGTGGATGCCAGAGGTAAATATAGCAAAAGTGATGCTTTGTAAAACTATAACTTATTAGTGTATTCCCATGCTGCATCTCATGTTTGATTACCTGGCGATCTTTCCTCCCAGGTTGAATCCTTAGCTGATGGAGAGGCGACGAACAGCAGGGGTACTTTTTTGGCTGATTCTTCCCTCTTTCCATTCATATAGCTCTCCACCCTGTCAATGAAAACAGATGATACAACTTAGTGTAAGTTCTCAATGACACAAAATAGGGGAATCAGATAAAACACTTCAAATATCTTCAATTCAAATATTAAACTAAAAATGAATTCAAATTGATCGTAAATTCCAATCATTTGAACACATGCAAGATTCAACACAACATACAGTTCGTCAAAGTTGTTCTCAGCAAAGATCCAGTAGTTGTCTGCCTTCAGGCCCAGCTCCTCTTTGGTTCCAGTCAGACCCAGAAAAATACTCAGGCCTCCTTCACCATTCTTCATCATACTGAGCTGCTTCTGAATGGCTGCCACGCACAAGTAGGACAATGTTACAGAAAGATGTTCAAGTAATGTGTAATTTGCCCATTGAACCTCATTAATACATGATTTCCTTTCGTGTTGATACAATCAGTCAGTCTAAAAGTAAGAGACACCAAGTTCTTATGGTAAAGATGATCTTAGTCCAAACGTCAATTTACTAATTCACCATATAACTTTATTTATTCAAATCTCTCACGTATAAAATCTTCTTTTCAATCAAGGCCATGTGTAAAACTAGAATTACTGCCCTGCGGTTTCAGTCCCTTCAGGTGTTCCTGACATTTTGCATTCACGATAATATGAGATATGAGATCACTGTGAATTAATCTAGGCCATGTGACAACTGGTCAGGATTTGAAGAAATTCTAAACTGGCAGACTTGATATTTAGATAGATCAAGAGGCCAACAAAGAAAACCTCTGGCCACTGGGTGTTACCAGCACTTAGGCAAACAATATAAAGGAATGTTATATACATATAATTTCACAAATGAATCATTTAGCGATTGAATGAAAGGAAAAGTTTTGAATGGAGCTCTTTTTCCTCCCTAACCTGGCATGGCCTGGAGCTCTTTAGGCAGCAGCTTCTCGTAGGTGTTGAAGATTCCAGCATTGGAGATGACCATGGGGGCATGGATGTGGATTTCCTCCTGACCTTTCATCACGCTCACACCTAAAAGGAAAAAAAACAGACACAGTGAATCTTCTGTGGGAGCAACATGCTGTGACTGTGTGTTAAGAACCACACCCACCATAAGCTTCCTTGGCATCATTGAACAAGATGCGGTTAACTGGAGCTCGGACTAGCACCGCACCACCAGCCTTCTCAATGATGGGGATCATGTGGTAGCCGATTTCACTTGCTCCACCTTTAGGGTACCAGGCCCCATTCAGGTAGTGAGTGACCAGCAAGCTGTGCATAGAAAAACTGGCATCTTTGGGCATGTTCCCTGCAAATCAGAGAAGGAAACAAACAGTGTGAACAGCAGTAAAGAAAAGAGACGTCAGGTGTCCCGCATGGCCCTGGCCTACCGTAGGTGCCGAAGATGTATGCGAAAACTGCCCGGAGGTCTTTGTTCTCCGTCAGTTCATTGACCACTTCCGTCAGGCTGCGTGGGGCCATTTTGAAGAAGAAAGACAGACGTTTGGCCAGGCCGCTGTAGACCAGGAACTTAGCCAAGGGAACAGGGCAAAGCTTCAGTACAGCAAGGAGCCAAATGCCCCGCCCGGCTTTCTGTAGAAAAACACACAATGACACACTGATGAGATACAACAAATTCGGAAGAAAGACGCCTGAGAGATATGAGAGTAATCAAAGCACTTTGTTTCCGTAATGATCCTGAACAGAAGGGCTTTATCACTCTAACATTTGTAAATCAATGCTGAATATGTGCAGTGTTTGTCCTCGTTAAATGTTCTGTTGGTTTCAGGAGGGAAAAAGTTAAACATTGCCTGAGTCAGGATGCATCTTTCACAAGAGAATGAACAAGCAAATAAGGAAATCAGCAGCATATTAAAACTATAGATTTCTGGGGTGAGAACAGTTCTCATTTATTATAAATGATGCCTTCATGTTTAAGAAACAATGGGATTTTCTTTCAGGGATGGATTGATTAAGATCTTTCTGCAGATATACGCCGTTAACCTAGTGTATTTCGTCAGATAACTTGAACTGGCAGGCTAATAATAACTACGAGGCCAAGAGGGATTGACAATCATTAACTTTATCAGCCAATAGTCATGGCAACAAAAAGCGTGTCCCAGGCATAGTCATCCCTTTTTAGAGCCCCCTGGAAACACTTGTGTTCGGTTGTATTTGGTGTTTTTTGATTGTGTTGTTGGGATTTGGTTGTGTTGGTCGTGCAAATTGATGAAGAGGTTTTCTTTTGCATGGGATTTCTTAAGCTGCAGTGCATTGAGCTCTACGGGCCACCTTAGAGCTCAATGCACTTTTATCTTTGAGCACTTTAATCTTTGAGCAGTTAAACAGAGATAAACAATACGCTGACAGTTAAAATGAATAGATCCAGTGAAGTGGCTCCACACAGATATGGAGACTTGCATCCCTTTATGTACGTGTCAAAGCAAAATTCTGATGCAGTCTGGATACAATTATTTAATACTATACGACAGCTTAAAGTAGACCTCACTTATTACTATAACATTTGGCTTACTTACCCTCGAGTCTTTGAGGAATATCAGTGACACCATCGAGAGAAATCTGGATAATGACCTCCTTGTGTAATTAAGTGCAGTTATTTTTACAGTGAGAGAAAAGGCATTTGCAACTAGAAGGAAGCTCATATAAGAAAATGAGAGGCTGGATCATTGCAGAATATCTTTTGTACCTTACAAACGCACTTACAAGATCGTTTATCAAAGCCATTACAAGTGTTTGAATTGAAGTTGCAAAGTACAGCCACCTTAGATTAAGAAACTTTATAAACAGCCAGTAAAGTTACAACATCCTACCTTCGCTAGCTTCAAATACTCGTCGATGGCCTTCTCCTCTCCAGGGAAGCACTTCTTCAGCTCCTCAGGGAAGCGGGTCCTGCCGCTGTAGATGGGATACCGGCGTCGGTTTTCTGGCGGTCCCAGAACAACTTGGTCAAACGGATTCTCCAGAGGCTCCCACTGCAGCTGTCCATTGGTGATTTGGTCCAGCATGCAGCGGAACGGCTTGTGTTCCTGCAAGTCACCGATGTAGTGGATTCCTGAGCAGGACAGACAAGGACAAAGCTGAGTTTTTGAGTTTTTTGAGAATAGATAGGTTGATTCTCAGGATGTAAAGTTCTGTAGTCTAGAGCCTGACAGCAGCAGCATTTTCTTTTAGATGTGACATATCTATGAAAGATATAGACAATACTCTAAAGGGACAAGACACATATTTTCTCACCAACATCAAATTCAAAGCCTTTCTCAGTGAACGTGTGACAGCATCCTCCGGCCCGATCGTGCTGCTCAAGAACCAGGACTTTCTTTCCAACTTTGGCCAGCAGCACTCCGAGTCCGAGCCCACCGATCCCACTGCCGATGATGATGGCATCAAGGTTGTCAGGGATTTTACTGGCCACAAAACCTGAGGGAAAGGAAACAAAACATTCAAACAAGAGCTTGACTGTGGCACAAAGGGCAGAACAAAAGTAAATCTATAGAATAAATGTTTACTGCAGAGTCAAAAATGCCCTTATAACTTTGTTATTGTTCTCTCTTGATAATAATAAAATGCACCTACTGGATTCATTTTTCAGTTTATTTTAATATAGTTGTAATGTTTAGCTTCTATTTGCTTGTGGATGAAAAGAAGACATATCAAACAAAAGGTAGTAAATGTGTCCACTCATTTCAGTGCAAAAACAGGAAAAATACAGACAGTTGCTAAACAGGTTAGAGCTCACATACAAACTTTACAGAGGGTAAACCCCCTCAGCCACATTCACTGACACTTGACCTGCATTGTTAGGTAATATTGAGCCAATATCTTCACTATGTTCTACATGGTAATCTAACTTTTTCAGCTACTTTAGCCACGCTACTTTACTTTCTGACATGAATTATTTCAATGCATTTCAGTTTTTAAGAGTTTAAAGTGAATCTGAACCCTTTTTCTACAGGCTATGGCTGGATCTCGGTCTATAATTACGACATTGGTCCTTTCACTCACCTTGTTTCAGCACTTTGTTTTTCTCCTTCCTGTCGTGAACCATCGGTTTCAGCGGTTCCCGGGTGTCCCTCTCGAAGGGGTTGGGTCCGGAGCTGCGGAACACATATTTTAATATGAGTCCGAGCAAAGCGACGCAGACTAAGGCCACACTGATCCACATGGTGCCGGGGAGAGACTCACAGAGGAGGAAACTGACTGCTGCCTGCACCCACTGCTGACTTCCGCGTTAAGGTCCCGATGCACGCCGACGGGAGAGGACCAATCACAGCCTTCCTTAGGGCGCCGCAGACAGTTTGGACCAATCCAGGATGATGGAAAAAAACAGCTGTTTCATAAGTGACAGGAGATAAAATAAATTTGTATTATTATTATTGTTGTTGTTATTATTTGTATAAAGTCTTAACGGTTTTTCATAATTGACTGTAGATGGAAAACTGAAAATACAAAAAACGAATACTGAAGATTTAAATAAATATTATTTAAATCTTATTATTACATAATATTATGTTATTATTATTACATAATATCATGTTATTATTATGTAATAATAACATAATAATAACATAAATATTATTATCTATTGTTGTTGCTGTCACAGTTTTTTCATGATTTACTAAAGAGGCAAAACTGAAAATACAAATAAATGTAACAACAAAAATGTGATGATAATGATGATGATCCCGAAGGAGTCAAACCCTAATGTAATTATTGTACATCAATTACTATCATCGTCAATGTAGTTGTATGGATATAATTATTAAGATATTAACACTATTATTAATTTTGATTAATAACTATATAGCCTACATTCGATTGATAGATGTGTCAATAACATTTGATAATATGATAAACCATGGTGGAAGCAGCATCAGTACTAGTAGTATCAGTGGAAGAATTTTGCACCAATCAGATATTTTCCTTATAGTGTTGCAAAGGTGCCTAAAACTGGAGCACGCTATATTGTATTTGTACACAGACGACCACTAGCATGTGTCTGTCATGCGTCTCAGCCCTGTGATACTCTGGAGGCCTGTCCAGGGTGTCCCAGCCTTTCACCTGATGTTAGCTGGGATTGGCTCCAGCCCCCTGTGACACTGAAGAGATAAACAGTACAGATAATGAATGGATGTATGAACAGATTGCTCTAAAAGACAGGACAGAAACTCAACTTTGTGCTGATTGTGCAAAATTAGCTGATATGACATGAACTGTGAGGAAGAGCCAAGTTGTCTTATTAATTACAGAAGGAAGCACTCTGCTGAAATACCATGTTCTGGAACAATGATGACATGACCGATAAAAGTTTAATTATCATTGATAAATTCATCCTCAAATATGTCTGCTTATATACAAATTGTAACAAATCTATCATGGCTTGATAATCTTCACCTCAGAGATCACACCCTGGGTCAGCTCACAAGGTTTTCCTGAAAAACAAGCATGGACCTGTTTTTTAAGTTAAAGCCATGACTTAAAGGTGTGTTTCATATCATTTGTTTCTTTACCTTCAGAAAAAAACACAACACTCTCACAGCAACTTCTAGATTTTATTCTTTTTTGTTCAAAAAAAAACAGAAAGAAAAGAAAATCACCTGCATCTTCACATTCGTTTCCTGCAACACCATGAGACCAATTATTTTTTCATTTATTTTTACATCTGTTTGCAAATAGAGCCAACAACTCACACAGGAAACACTTATTTTAAGCAGGGGCTTCTCCCCAGTCATCATCATCATCATCATCATCATCACCACCACCACCACGATGGCTGTTCACGGGCCCAGCTCCAACACCCACCCTCTTGAAACATCCCATATGACCTGACAAGGAACTGAGCATGAGGATCTTTATGCTGTGTGAGGCTCATATTTCATCTGAGAGTTAATAAAACTGCACATTTGTTATCATTTTCTAAAAAAGTCCTAATAAATAGCTTTAAATTAGAGATGTCATTTCATTAAAGGAGCCACAACACAGGTTCTTTCACTATTTCTTGTGGGTGTTTTGTTGTCTGGTATTATATTATTTTATATTTTAATTTATTATTTTTAAGACTTTCTGTGAGATTGCCCCCCCCCAACAAAAACCTGCATCATGAGATCCAGAAAAGAAAAAGCACTTTCAGTTTATGATTTTGACCTTTAAGCCCTTAACTTTTCAGGACATACGTCAAACTCTACGTTAGTAAGGGTGGACATTGACACCGGAACATAAATAATTCAAGTCGTGTTGAGTAAACCCCACTGGAAAGCTTTAAACCTCTGTGGCAGTCCAACCTCGCCCAAAAGGAGTTTTTCCCCCTCTGACTGAGTTGGTCTGTTATGATTAGTCTGTTTCTCTTTCTGTTAGTGCAGTAAGCTTGATGAGGGGGTTCATGAAAGTTAATACAGATGAGGCGACCTCCAGAAGACGTACACCAAATCAGGCATCTCCATAATGACTGATGGCAGAAAAAAAAAGTAAAGCATGAGATTAACAGCCCTTTCTTGGGCCTGTACTACGGAGCAGGATCCGTGGTTTAAGAGGGAGCGTCAGGTTTAACTCTGGGTTTTCAGTCCCTGTAGTACCTTATGCTTTAGTGCCAACCTGTTCCAGACTTTCATGCGTCCGCTGTAGTTTTGAAACAGAGCTTCTGAAAGTTTCACAATATATAAATACAGCCTAATTATTATTTTAAGTGAATAATGGTCAATTGATTCCTGACAGTGTAATTCTAACTTGATAAATAAAAAAAAAAAACGTCTCATTATATAATGTTATGGGACCACACACTCTTAAATATCTCTAACTATAATAAATGAGCATTTCAGTAAGACTGATGTCATCACGCTTTCATTACTTTTTGGCAGCAGTAACATTCTCTCATCACTGATGTTTCTGTGTCACATGCTAATAAGTTTATTCATCTGATAAAAAATGATCAGAAATCAAATTAATAAAACTCCTCAGCTTATTTACAATACATCCTTAACCTTGATTTAAAAAAAAAAAAAAAAAAAAAAAAATCATGCTACCATTTCTGATTCTAGTTTTGTGATTATCATTTGTTTCTCTTTGTTGAAAGCCACTTTGACTTAAAACTGACTACCTCCAGACCTCAGCATTTATGACATCATATTAAGAACTTTATTTATAGTTCCTACAACGGCGCATGTAGCTGGATAAGAAAACCCAGAGTTAACTGAGACAGTTGATAACCAGCTGCGTAGTACGTTGAAATTGCTTTGAAGTACAGGCCACTGGTGTCCACTGTTGGTATTTAGTACCTCATCTTTTAGAGCTTCTTCCTCTTGGAGTTATTTGGGAATATTTTGTTTATCTCCAAAACTTAAGGATGAAAGATTTATTCGAATTGCAAAAAGCAGTTCCAACATTTAGGAATAAATCCATAACTTTCGATTTTGTTAGGGCATAATATGCAGAGATGTTTTGATATTATTTACAAGTATTGTATGGTTTGTAAGCCAACAGTGAGTGTTTGGTATAAAGAAATCTGTGCAAACTGTTCTTGTGTGTCTGTGTGTTTGGTACAATCAAGACAGCTTCCAGATGTAATACAGTTGTTTTTTGCGATGGTAACTACAATGGCTTAAGGTCCATGTGATTGAGGGAGGAGGAAGAATAGGCTCTTCCCGCCTCCACGCCTGGCAGCGGTAGTGCAGGTCAAAGTTCAAAAAGTAAAAATGGGCGGTGGGTTTTCCTTTCCTAAAGCAGGAAGTCATCATCAGTTCATCTGTCAGGTGGTCAGTGCGATGGTGCGGTTTCCTGGCCTGTCGGTGACACTTGTTTATGGCGTAACTGGAGGTCACTGCAGCACCAACCCGACCTGAGGAAGAGGAAGTTGGAGCCGTTAGGAGAGCAGTTTAATCTTTACTTTTTCTGTTAGTTAGCAGAATTACGCAAAAATACTGAAACAATTTCCAATGAATTTTGTGGAGGGGTGGAGCACAGCCCAAGAAAAGATCCCATTCAGTTGTGGTGCGGAACTGTTGGTGGATGCAGGAAGTTGTTTTTCACAGGAATTTGGTCAGATAGGGTGTTTTCCTACATTTTCTTTAATATCTCAGAGAATAATTCATGGTTGTTGATGAAAAAAATGTACGTTTAGGGGACTGATATTAATGAGTGTACGCAATTTGGTACAAATCTAAATAAAAGATTTGATCAAGTGAATTTAAATGTGGTTTCATGTAGGCCTTGTAGGAGGTATGCCAAGCGGGGGGGGGGGGGGGGGGGGGGGGGGCTTGACCCAACACATAACCCATTAGAATTTGGAACAGATCCAGGACCTTTTTCCCCCTTTTAACAACATGTAAGATAATTTGTTAGGCTTGGCAGAGGGGTGGGCTGTCAAAGCACCACAGTAGTTTATTATTATAATCCATTCTTGGATATAATCAATGAAATGATTGCAGCCTGGACCTGCATAAGTAGCAGAAAAAGCAGATGGATTAATCAATGAAAGGGCAATGCTATTGTACCGAATAGTAGAGGTGGGGAAATTAATTGATTTTCAAAGCCTCGTGATAAGGATGTTATTATAGTAACCTCTATAGTCAGGGATAATCAAAATAGTGTTTAGAATAAAATATCTTCGATGCATCGATAATCATTTAATAATCGATTCGTTGCCCTCTGATCGAATCGTGAGATTCCCACCCCTATAGAATAGTAGTGACAGTGTTTTGTTATAGATTAGGTTTACCGACTGCTGCAATAACAATCCAGTGTCAAAACAACCTCACTATTGTGTGTATCCTAACCTGAAAAATCTGAAACAAGCATCTTAAAACTAACCCACATTACTGCATAGAACTAAATAGACAAAAGTGTCTGCTTTTGAAGAAAGCAATTTTTATCCTTTTTCCAGACCTGTCAACACTTGCAGATGAGCTGAGGTTATGAAAAAGTCTACCTTTTCTGACCCCATGCTTGGACACTTCCAATTGTACAGATAATACTGTAGATTCCCGTCACCGATGCCGAACTTTAGCTTCTCCAGAAAAGTCTTGTTTTCCATTAGATCCAGTGCATTGAAGACATCGAACCCTTTCTGAATAAGAGATGAGAGGAAAAACTCCATTGGTTCCCATTATTGGACAAGACATTTAACCGAACAATGATTGCACCGATTGAAGAGGAACGCACCGATTTGGCCAGGACGAGGGCATCAGACATCAGGTCAAGCAGTGGGGTGGTGGTGTGCACGTTGTAGAAGGAGTACGCTGCTTTTAGACTGCGGTGCACAGGGTGGTTCATGATGGTAGACGGCAGCGTGTAGAAACTCAGGAAATCGGTCACTTTGCCACCGTTCTGTCAGGAGAACAACAGACACTTAATAAAAACTCCTGAAGTAAACACAACAGAATTATTTAAATACAAGACAAGGTGTTTTACCTCCACCAGGTAAGTGTCGATAATGTTCTCCTGGGGCAGAAGCCAGTGTTCCACCTCGTCCGGGCTCATAACGGGCACCAGGCTGAACTGGCTCAGGTACTCACGGAGGAGACGATGCACCAATGGCACATCCTTCTTGGTCATTGGCCGCAGACCCGAAGTCTTAGGGGCCTGAAGGAGAAGACATGGACGAGGAGATTTAAAGGCATGCTGGATGAAAGAAATAATTTCATAGATATGTGTGTGTGCGTTTCCACTAACGTCAGAGAGGCGGTACAACTTCATGGTGCGCTGCATAGTCATGTTCCTGCTCAGGTGGGAGAACTTCACCTCGATTAGCTTGCGGGGGTTCAAAGAACGATGCCAGTACCTGTGCAAAGAAATCAAGTAAGTACCGACACAGTCAAAGAAGAAAACTAAAGCGCGTTTCTGTGTCAGACCCACCTGCATGTGCCCACAGGTTTTGGCAGTACCACTCCAGCAGTGTACACTGCCTGAAAGATGCCCTGCAGGTTGACCCGTCTGGTGATCTCTCGGATTAGAACCGGAGCAACTCGTTTGGCGCGAAGCTTCTTATGGACACAGAGGAAATTGATCTCAACCATCTTCTTTTCTCTATAACAGAAGAAAAATAATTATATGAGCAGGTCTGCAAAAAAACTCAGTTTATTAATATCGTCAGTTAATAAAAAACTAATCCTACACATTTCTTTCCACTTTTATAATCTAACTGAAGATAATAAGGCCTATCAAGCCTCAATACAATATGCATGTCGCTTAGATGTGAGTGAAATAAAATTAGGTAAATCGCTGTCCCCTGATTTTATGCAGCATGTGAGATCAATTACAATGAGATCGATGTTGACAGGGTAACATTTTCATTCAGCCCTGTTGTTTGCTTACATGTCATATATGCGGATATTGGCAGGTATGGCACTGATAAAGCCCACCAGCTTCTGGTTAGAGTTAACCCTCACTCCACAATGCCACTGGGGCAACCAGCCAGGGGGGCGCAGGGCCCTGAAAAAGAAAGATAGATAAATAAAATTGGACAAAATGAATAAGAATGCCATAAAGAAAATTATTTAGAGTTTAATATTCCACATGACACTGAACATTTTAATTTAAGATCCTTGTCAGGTGTAAAATTGGAAAAATCAAAGATGTGAAAGGAATTACCAGAGCAGGAACTCAGGGGAGTAGTCAAATCTGAACATGTTGTCATCGTCTTCCACATAGTTCTCATTGAGAAGGGTGTAAAGTTCCTTGAGCTGGTTTTATAGAATAAAACAAAATCTGACATTAAGTCAAAGCAAACAAAAGGAAACAACCTCTCATTAAACGTAATATTATCTTAAGTCTTTTTCTGAATATGCGCATATGTTCCATTAACTATTTTATGAAACTGTTATACTTAAACTCTGCCAATCAACATTTTCTGCATCCGTTATTCAACTTTTCGCACATTTCTGACAATACAAACTATACCATACACATAGGTGAACGTTAAATAATCAAAGCTTGATTAATTAAACATTTGAATGAAAATAAAATTGTCGATTTTTTTTTTATCTTACCCATAAATCGCACCAGCATTTGGCAAAATTACACATTAAGTTTTCTTTTGTGCACTCGAGCTTCACCATAATTTCCTCTTATCCTAGTTTTCATCTCCAAATCATGTTCATTTATCTCATTTTCAGATTTTAACTGGACTTTGACACAACAGACAAACTTCATTATTGTAATCCTGCATAAACAACTGAGGAGAAGAACTAAATGAAGGGCCCAATCAGATTACCACTAAAATAAAAATGAACTAGTTCCCTAACAAAATAATGCAAAGAGGAATAATTGTCTTGAAATTCCTCATGTGCCTCCCTGCTTTGAGTGTGTGTGTTTATCCAATTTCTTACCACAGCAGAGCTCCCCAAGTCGAGGGTGTCCCAGCTGAAGCCCTGTGGAAGGCTGTAAGGCTCCTCTCGAATGTGGTCTTTGTCGGCTTCAATGGAACCGTGCGACGTCACCGTCTCGCCTGAGGGAAAACAGAACAATTCCTGACATGAAGCACAGAAACTTGGATACCTGCCATTTGAATACCACATGTCTTGTAAGTACTTGTTAAGAATTGACAAATGTTATACCTAGCTTGGGCACAGGTTGCGTATCCCAGAACTGGTAACTCCTCCGAGTTGCCTCCTCCATGGTTTTGGCAGGGCCGTGGCCTACAGAGAATAGTTCAATGGCCTTTTGAATCTCTTGTAGCTTATCGGCTGGCAATGAATTCACCTGTTGGAAGGTTAATGGGAGTTAATACAAAACAAAAACACTGAAACACAGTTACAAGGGCCAACTCAGCAAATATACCATTCTTTTCTGTTGAGTGAGTGGCGTGGGGTTTCATTTAAAAGAAGTTATGGAATTCATGCCTTAGAGAGGGTGTCCTGAGCTGCTTCTGTGGGACCAGATTTCTTCTTCTTTTTCTGCTTCTTCTTCTTCTTCTTGGCGCCAGTGTCGTCTGCCAGGCCCCGGTCACTGACAAGGGAAAGAAATAGAAGATGTCTGTATTAGTCTTACATTCCAGAGGGGAAACCACATCCTAGTCGAAAGGTATCTTCAAAATCTCTACCTAGGATACAAAAAGCCTGCATCACATTCAACTTTATATTGAAATACTACACAACCATAATATCAGCCATATTCTAAGGATTATATCAACTAAAACATACGTTATCCCAGAGGAGGTCACTAATTTTAAGTCTCATCAGGTAATAAATAGAAAACCTGTCTGCAGTTTGACGCCATCATACATGTAAGGCTCATATTTTAGATTTTTTTAATTTAAAGAAATCTGTACCTGGACTACATTTTTTCAGCTTTAAATAAATCCACCCCTGATATTAAAATACTTTAAAAAAGTGATTCCCACTGCTCTCTATTTCAAAACACAATAAACTATTTCAGTTGTGACACAAAGTTGCGGTTGGTTGAGGATGATTCATTTCGGCTTAGTTTGAGAAAAACAAAGTTTACGCTGAGCCAACACTTTTTTTTTTACCTCGACAGAAATCAGATGTAGCTCTAGGACAAGTACAGAAACAACCAAACTAACAGCAATAAAAGGTGATTCAAATAGAATAAGTGGTTAAGCAGTCATAAGTTATAGTACCAGAAACATATGGACTGTATCCCTCTTCCTCACCTGTATGTAGCTGAGCAGAGGGATACAAGAGGGATTAAATCATAGTAAATAGGTCCAGTGACCCCTTCCCACAACCAGTGTGTCACAACCCCCTTTCCTGATCAGTTCAAACCTAAGGAGCCCCACACCCCCACCCATCTATCCATCTTCTGGCCCAAGAAAGACTGGATACTTACAGAGGATAATCTCATTAGCATCGGAGAGCAGAGAGAGCCAGCTCTGGACCTTAACTGTTACACTAGCGCAGATGGTGCATCACATGACCTCTGGAAGAAGAGTGCGTGGCTTCTACGTGTGTGTACATATGCATGTACGTGTGGTCAGTGAGTGACTAGGACAATGCACAACAAAACATTGAATAGTTTGTTCCACAGGCTTCCATTTCCACAGAGTGGGCCAGTTAACAGCCAGAACAACTCTTTGTTTATGTGTGTGTGTAAATTGGTGCGGGGGGAGAGGGGGGATTGTATATGTTGCTGGAAAAGAGCAACAGTGAAGCTCACATTTGCACCACTTTAATAATAATCATCTTCATTAAGCTTCCTTTGCAGCAGTGAAGGGATGACTGCTTACACCGAACAATTTGACCTTTCCTTGAGACATTTGGGTTGAATGAAACAATCCTCATAGTACTCACATGATAAATAAAGTCTTGCATGTTCGATCATATCCTGGGCACATGAACACTATTGCAGTCCTGCAAATAATTGCATCTCAGTTACGTGCATCTGTGTGCGACCAGCACTTTTGGTTGGAGAATTTACTTTATGATATTGTGTTATGTACATTAAAAACCATCTGCTTTTGGAATTTAAAGAATTGTTGAGACAATTTGTGGTAAATAAGACCTATTCAGGGATGCTTATAAATAATACAACCACAGCATAAAGATAACCCTTACCTGATAATACATTGGCTTAGGGGTGGGCAAAATCTCCACAAATTATATATACAGTTCTTTTATTACATTTCAGGTGATATCGATAATTATCACAATAGATGTCAGATTAATATAATATTAAGTTTAAAGACTGACTTTTGATCCTGAGTGAAGGTTGTGGTTTAAAACCTCTTTATGGTCAGAGACTGACAAATCTAAAGGTCGATCAATCGTGTGTAATATCTCGTCACTCTTACGTAATGCATTAGTAATATGTTCATGAACCTTTTGGACTTTTTTGGTGTTGCTATTAGTACAAATTATATTGGAATAGTTCGACATGGAAGACTAGCCTTACTTTGGCTAATATTGAAATAAAAAAGGTATCAATATCTGTGTTATTTCTGATCCTGACACTGGTATAACTTGGTGATTATTACTATTCTTAACAATTAAAATCCTTCAATTTCCTGCCGAACTTTTCATTGCACATGAACACACGAAACATAACTAGTGGAGGGGGATCACAGGAAGATATTAGTTCATTTAAAAAGGTATTGTACTTTTTGTCCTACAGCCGCTCTTTCTGTGCCAATACGGAAAGAAAGAAAACTTGGAGCGATCAGGGCACGCCTTAATATCTACAGGCCTGGACTCGTGTGTGTGTCACAGCTTGTTACACATTTACAGAAGCCTGTGCAGGGAAAAGGAGGATTTTCATTAAAGCCTGTGTTCAGTGGGAGCTACTTACAGCTCGGCTGCTTAAGGATCACATATCCGGGGTTTGCACGGGGAATAAAACGCTACCTAGACATCGCCCATGTCCCAACACTAGCACAAGTGAGACCTCCTTCAGGAGAAAGTGAAACGACACGCGGTTTTTCCTTGTTTCATTTTGCATTTGTCTCCAGTCTGCAGCGAGACCCACGCACAGACAATAGAGGGGTTTGACAGCTAGGCTAGCACGCAAGCTAACGCCTAGCTTGCTGTTGGCCAGGGGTTGCCATGACTTGCATCAGTTACCGGCAGCCAGCAGCGATGTGTGGTTAAAACAACGAGCTGTCAACTTCATGGAAAGGTTCTAGATTGGTTCCCGAGTTGCAAAAGTGACAGGAAACGTTGGGTTTTGGGGCAAAACGCTCGCTTTCGTGCGCGGTTAGTTTTTCCAACCCCCATCCTGAGCCTAGCTATCGCGGCTAGAGCAGAGCAGAGCGCCGCTAAGACACGCCCAGTGAAACGCGCCATCAGCCAATCGTGTCAAAGAACTGGTGAGTGAAAGGCGATTCTAGCCAATTGGGTGACAACAAGTGGGCGGGACGTGTCCGTTCCCCGGCTGTCTTTCCCTCACCGCCTGCGGACTCCTTCATTCTGCAGCCGCTTTGCAGGTCGGTGCTGCGGCGGGACACGTCTCACACAGCCGCGGCACCGAGCCTGAGCTCTTACCCGTCGTCAGAGTGGTGCTCCTCATTTTCACAGTCGCTGCAGTGACCGTGGTCCTCTCCGTCTTCTCCCTCCGGCATCGGTGCTGTCTCATTCTCATCCGCCATCTTCATTCAGGAAGTGAGGAGCCACCGCGTGTTGTCGACGCCTTTAAACCTGCCTCGCTGTCATTGGTTCAGATCTGCCCCGCCCCCCTCTCTTTCTCCAAGTATCTACAAGGAAAACAGGCTCACTATGTCATCTCACTGTTTCTTTCTACAACAACACAACCCACTAGAGATCATGTATGTCCTTGTGTGTTTGTTCTCTTGTCTATCACAGTCACACAAATACTGTTAGAGCTACGTGATCTGCGGCCGAATGAAGACGGTGAAGCATTAGACAGGAAGCACGTGAGGCGTTGGAAATTCATGTTGTGCAACCTAAATCAATGACTGGATTCAATGGCGCAACGATTGCATTTTCCAAATAGTTGAGTTCAAAGTATTGTCAAGTTAACGTTTTTTTAGCTTCATACACTCACAAATTGGTATTTATTATTATTATTATTATTATTATTATTATTATTATTATTATTATTATTATTATTATTATCATCCTGACCACAACCATCATGGTTAATTCACCAACATTAACTCTGAGCTCATACACTCACACACACAGAGAGAGAGAGAGAGAGAGAGAGAGAGAGAGAGAGAGAGAGAGAGAGAGAGAGAGAGAGAGAGAGAGAGAGAGAGAGAGAATTTTTAGGAAGCATTGGCTTCCATTCATTGTAGACACTTCCTCTCTACCCTTAACATAATCACAATTTAGATCTTACCCTAACCTATCATCCTGAATAGGTCCAGTGTGTAATATTTAGGGGATTTCGATGAAATTGATCCATTGGCAGAAATTGCATATAAAATAATACAAGTGATGTTTCCACTAAATTGTATGAATTGTTGTTTGCGTTACCCTAAAATGGGCCCTTTTATATTTAAATACTTTATATTTACATCGGGAGCAGGTCATTTGTACGGCGGCCACCATGTTTTTTACAGAAGCCCAGACTGAACAAACTTCTTTTGAGTTTTTATGCAACCTGAAGGCCACCACAGGTTCTCTTTTCATGTTTGGAAGGGGAGGGGGAGGTGAGGGGTATTCAGCTGAAACATGGTACTTCACCACTACATTCTACACACGGAACATTAAGTACAACCTCAGAAACACACACAGTAGTTACTGACTTAGTGTCATTGACATAATGCATTTCCTAGCCCCCTACCCTCACCTCGATCATCCAAGAAACATGCCAAACCTTAATATAAACGTTATTGTAGATGTAAAATCAAGTCTCAACCCTCCAAGTGACCTTTTAAAGTGGGTCAGTAGGTGACGACCGGCCAACATGTCCCCACTCTGTACTGTCTATGTTCAAAATGATCACAAAGACATATGCACAAGTACAAGTACAAAAACAAATACACACACACACAGTCTGTGCATAGTATTGTATATGTAATGACAAAAAGAAAGGGTCTCCCACAGTGGTGTGTAATTAGTGCTTTTATGAAAACAGTTTTTTCTCATGTATACATAACACAGACTGCCTGTCGTACAACACAGGCCATAAGCTTTAACACTGGAAAACCATTCAGAATATCTACTGAAACCCATCTGACCATATATACTATCATTACAATAATTATTATTCAGCACCTTTCATAACTGTTAGCCTTGTAAATGTATTGTATGATTCATTTTGGCCTACACTAGCATCGCAATTCGCGTTTGACCTCAATATAATAGCATTAAGACAATAAAATAATAATACAGGATGGTCAATAGATTGCAGACATGCAAAGTCTAATATCTAAAATCTTAAGCAAACCTTAAGAGTCTAATACAATTTGACACCTTATCGTAAACGTGTGGGCAATTTCACTGTAGCAAAAACCATAAATTACATTTTGTAAGACCATATGTAAACTTTAAGTAGATCTGGAAGTTAATACTGTTAATGTTTCAAGTTCATTTATAAGTCGTGGAAATATATCCAGTCATTTGTCCGAGAATATAGAGAGAAACTAGGAGTAAACCTAACCCATGAACTTTTGTTCAACATTTATGGACGAATATCACAGTACTACATCTGTAATACATGAGAGTCAGTGCTGAAAGCTTTATTAGTAAAACAATGTTTATCATTTTTAGTCACAGCTAGTCATGGTCTGATTCTTCTTCAAAGCACCTATGGGTTAAGTATGGACTATTTTTGTTAAATCATCTTCATTTTATAAGTTAAGGCAAATATATATTACATTTAAAAATGTTAAATTAATTCTTGAATCAAAAATACATCACAGATTATTAACGATGAACTACAGCTTTCACTGTGTCCAACATATACTGTTTGAGATAACCTCCTACACACTAGGGCTAACTGTATTTAGATTAATTTCGTTAAGAGTCTTGTATCAGTGTGTTTCATGAACCCCAATCCTCAGCCGTTTCCAGAGGCCCTTAGCACTGACAAGACCAGTTACTCCCACAGTGTAAAAGGGATTTATTATCTAACTCCAGGCAATTCATTTGCTGAGAGCCAGCATGCTTCTTCATCTCTGATAAAGACCATCTTTCTTCCTGTGTTGCAAAGTGGCTCGGTTTAAATTGGACCAATCGAGGTATGGACTGGCTGACCGGCTGGCAGCAGCAGCGGCATAGGTCCTCTCCTCCTCACAGTCAGGGCTCCGTCTCCAAAGCTCTTTGATGTCGGAAAATGCAGCTTTCCATCTGATCTAGATGTACGTCATTCATGCCTTGCCTTTGGCAATGGCGATTCGCTCGGACACGGTTAAGCCGGGAACTCGTTTGCGACTCACTTTGACGTGGACAAAGAGGGTGGCAGGGGACAGACTAGAACCATCTGCCTTTAATAGGTGAACATGTCGGTAACCTGAGAAAAGAGAAGACGGTACAAAAATTATACAACGCACACACCAATGATGTCTGTTTTATGAAACAAAGAGCTGTTTTATATTTGCACCTGAACGAAGGCTTGTGAATGGTAAAGTGAACTGTCCCACAAAGTCATTTTTAGCAGTGTGGTCGTGGTCCTCTACGACAAACCGCACCAGGGCCAGATCAGGGACCTGCAGCTGGAAGCTCAGCGTGCAATCCCAGCGTGGATTAAAACCTGTAGAGGGCGCACAAGAGCTTTAAATAAATCCATCAGTACTGGAGCTTTCGAACAAACTAATAATGGCGTTGAACAGGAAAAGCTCCCCACAAAAATATGTCAAAGATCTGCACTGCCCAGAATCAGGAACAAAGAAGATCACGGATATAATTTGTAGCCTCCTACCTTGATATGTTACCATAATAAGACAAGAATGAATAAACATCATTAGCATTATATATGTATATGATATGGAGAATAATAAATAGATATATATTATTCTCCAGCATTTTTTTATTATAAGCAAATGTTTATTGAGGATGAAGGTCTTAAATCTCTCCTTCAAGATCCTATACAACTAATTATAGTTTTTTACTTTAATTCAATCTCAAGATTACCATTGTTGTCAATGCGTTGCGTCTTGTCTCTTGCATTATCGATATCCACCCCATGAATTTCCACCCACACTTGTGGGTCCACGATGGAGCTCGCCTTTTCTGTGTTGATTTTCGGCAGCTGCTGCGCTGATATGATCTGACGAACAAAATGTAATCAGTGAGTTTGTGCATCAAATTTTCACTGTAACTGTATAACTTTTCCATAACCCCAAAATTGCAAAGGGGTTACCAAGTTTTTTGAATCCATTAAAATGCTCTATAACGCTATATGGATTACCACTCACTCGTATTGTCAGTTGGGTGGGGATGTGACCAGGGCCTCCTCCTGTGATCTCAGGGTTAAACTCCGACGTGGTGCTGCACAGGAAGCCAGGTTTGAGGATGTATCCACAGCGGCCGTTGGGAAGGAAGCGACCCTGGTTCAGGTCCATCTGCTCCCCTGGTGTTTGGAAGTTCAGAGCCACTGCACAGCACAACGAGAAGAGTCAGTGACGCTCCACGCCTGATCCCAAACACGCTTACGGACAACAATAAATCAATGACGACATCAATAATGTCAGTGTTTTGTCATGGTGGCATATTGTAGAAATGAAGGGTAGTAAAAAATGTCTTTGGCTCTCACTGGCTGCCGAAATGTTTGTCAAATGAATTGACTTAATTTCCCTCCGTAGGAAAAGCATCCCAGCTACTAGATTGCAGTACTAACCCATCTGGCATCCACCGTTCCACATTTCCTGGGGATCATAGTTGGATGATTGGAGGCGCTGGCCAGAGGGGTAGATCCTGCTCAGCTGCCTGCTGTTGTGTCTAACAAAAAGCTTTCCTGCAAATAAAAAGAGAGAGAAAAACAGTGGAGCATGATTAGATTTTCTGTAGCATCAGCTGCTGTAAAGCAACTTTCTCGCTATAATGTCAAAATGCAGCTATTTCCACTATTGTACCCGAGTCTTTGATGAGCTTTAGGGCTTCACTTTCAGAGAAGGAGGACATTTCATTGGGTGGTTTTTCAGATGTGTTTTCAAAGCCACAGAAGGGGACACTCCTGCAGTACACCACCAGCTCTGATAGGTCGGGGCTCAGTTTAGAATAAACCTGTGACAGGGTAAAATGCAAACATAAAAGAAAATGAACGGATCATCGACAAAACGCTTGGAGTCCCGGGGTTAATGATGAGTCTACCGGCACTGACCTTTGTGGGATCCTTCTTGGGTGTGTTCTTATTGCTGATGGCTAGTTCGTCTTCGGAGCTGGAGGAGAAGCTGGCACAGCTGCCCTTCTTGCCCAGCTGGTCGATGTGAGGGATATGCTTCTTCCCTTTTACCAGAATATGCCCCTTCAGGTCCTTCAGGTAAGGTCATTGGAACAAATTACTTCATTTGAAAACCAGACAGCCAGAGGTCTTTGAAAATGGATCCAGCTCTGTGTGTACATGTGCGTATTTGTGTGCATGCTTTGTACCTCAGGAGAAGGCAGATCTTTCAGTGGGTTGTCACTGAGGGGTTTTGTGAGCAGTTTGCTGCCGAGGATAGTGCGGAGGTGTTTAGCCATCACAGCCTGCTGCTCCACAGAACAGTGGTTCTCCAAGGATAGAATAAGAGGGTATGGGGATGCCTGCAGGGACAAACACAGGAAAACTCTAAGGCCAAGCCATTAAAATGCAATTAGATCAAATACTAGCAAAGCGGGCCACACAGTGTAATCCTATAGCATGTCAAAACCAAAATACCGCCGGGCTGCCTGGGAGCCAAGTATGTATCCACAAGAGGTTCTGACTTATTTCATTAGCAGTAAGGAGCAGCAGCATGCACACTGTCACAGCTGAGGATTTCCATCCACCCGTACATTATCTATAGTGCTTATTCTTTGAGGGACGCAAGGGGAGCTGGAGCCAAGCCCAGCTGACATTGGGCAAGAGGTGACGTTCACCCTGGACAGGTCATCAGCAAATCCCAGGGCACAAGATTTACTGCATTTTTTTGGACTGTGGGAGGAAGTCAGAGCACCCAGAGAGTAAACCACAACAAATCTCTGCGGTCAAGTGAGCCATTGTTTTGTTGTGATTGTGTTGCTTTTTGCGGTTGTGTTTTCGGTGAATGTGCGACACGCCTCAGCCGCTGTAGGATTTTTTCTGGAAACCTTCTTGATGTAAGGCAAACAGTGCTCACTAACCACTGTACCAACATGCCACCAAGCTGAGGTTTTACAGGAAAAAAAATTGAAGCGTAAAGTCACTCTTACCTTGAAGCCGTACTGAGCGATAGTTTCAATGACCTCCTTGAAGGGCACCTTGGAGGTGAGAGTGTGGCCGTGGTAGATGACGGGTTCACCTTTGTCTCCATCCCAGCAGTCCAGCTCAACACAGCGACAGCCCTGATTCAGAGCCCTGACAGCGAAGGACACACAATTACAAACATTACACCACAACACAGTCATTGTGAGTTGGGTTTTTTTCTGCATCCAAAACACAACGTAGCTGATTGATGGTGAGTCCAAATACCTGATGTATGGCTCTGTGCTGCTGGCGCCGGTGACCTGGTCCTTGGTAAGGTAGGTGTTGTGCGATGAGGAGATGAAGTAGTGAGACAGGGGACGACTCATGTCTTGATAGACTCTGGCGTGGAGGGGGTTTACCACATCGTTCTCCAATGACAGCATGTACATGGTGAAGCCATTTTGGGTCATGAACTGGTTCTTCTGGGCTGAAATTTAGACGAAAACCCTTCAGGTTATTTATCTTGTAGCAGGTTTACCTGGATAAATAAAGGGTTTTAAGAACATAAATAGCTGGAGGCCGAATCTTTAGCTAACAGGCTCCTGTCCTGTGTCAAGTTTTCATTTTGGGAACTGTTGGTCAAATATACTGTAAAGTCTCAACCTTAAAATGTACAGTGACCTTAGATAATGTTTTTAATGTTGTGATTTGGTGAGGAAGTTTATATTAAATCACTTTCACAATTACAGCAGCATAGCTAAATGCTAAAAAGTAGTTTAGCATTTACCATTACCCCTTAATCATTGTTTGTTGTTGCAGTAGGTGCTGTTTTGCCATATTTATATCTTTATACACATATAAAGTCTTTGTCTGGACATTATCCAGAGGTCATGTCTGAAATGTGTTTTTGTACAAAATTTATATTGTGAATATTGTTGATTATTAACTGTAAGTTGAAATAGTAAATAAGACAAATTTCTCTCACAGATAATAACTAAAGATCAATGTTCCACTAAACTTAAACTCAACCTGGTTACATTGTTTTCAAAAAATAATTAAATATTTTAGCTATGCCTATAACTATTTTCTATTTACCACTATTTACTTTTCCTATTAACAAACCACTCTCACCGCAGGGGTGAGAAGTTTTTGTGCAGCAGCGGATGCTTCCTCGGTGTTAAGAACAGTAAACATCTTCACAGTGATCGGCAAAATAACTATTTAGTCCATCAAGAGACAGCAAAGCCTTTAATAACTGCTTTTAGGACTTACCCCAGTCATTGAGCTCATAGGTGAGTATGAGGCTCTGAGCGTGATTCAACGAGGCATCCTCGCCCTGGTCTCCCAGGAAGTCGCGCAGCTCCGCAGTGGAGAGTACACAACCATTACTTGAGTAGTGTCTGAACACGCCATCCAGCTCAGGCCGTCGCATCAGCTCCCTGCAGAACTCCTCGATCTCTTTATGATCCAGACGGTTATCTCCGGACCGGTCACATCTCTGGGACACAGGGAAGAGAGATGGATTAAAAAAAGAAAAAGAAAACAAACAAGAACACATAGAGAAAGATAGATGTATCAATGACAACATGCAATTACGATGGGATTGCTTAAAGTCCTTTGTGGAGAAAGCATCTCCATAATGATGCTAACCGTCTGCGCACATTCAAAATATGGTTCTGAGAGGAGGGTCAGTATTAGAAATTGCAACTGGAAGGAGCCTACAAACTAACAACTCAGCTGTAATAGAGAGCTGAGGGACATGGCAGGCAATAATCCCCCACAATAAATAAATAACTGGCTCTTGATTTGTTGTGGGGAAGATAAGAGAGAGAGAGAACAAGATGTCGGGGGGGGGGGGGGGGGGGGCTTGCTGCTGGCTTGGTAATTGAACACAGACTCGAGACTCAAGAGCCTGTGTGATACAACCACAACCAGCAGAAATATCCCCACCTCTACATCTCTGTGCTTCTCCTCACACCCAGAATTCAGCTCATATGAATTATACACAGTATCGCATTGTGCAGAAAAATTCACATGAACCTGACCTTGAATAGCGAGCGAGCATAGTGCTCACTCAAGTCAATGTTGATCATCTGCAGCAGCCGCTTGACTTCGTCGTAGCTCATCTTGCCGTCTTGGTTCTGATCCGCTCGCCTCAGGTAGCCTCGGATCCAAGTGTAGAGAGTTAAGGAATAAAAGAAGACGGAAAGTATAGACTTGTTTTCACAGCAGATATTTGGACACAATGTAGCAGAACCCAGGTGTTACTGTTCACTTCACATGTCCGAGTAAGACATGACAGTACGAAAGTGAGCCAGCATGCATGATACCAGGTCCCTTCACCTTTTATACCTGTGCTTTTCCTACTGTGACATGTCAGGTTTTCGTTTAATAATATTCAACAATACGCTAAAATCGTGTGCCTAAGCCATGTTTCCACTTACATAACATTTCCCAGGAACCGCTGCAAAAACACTTTGCTTATCCACACTGCGAAAAATCAGGCACATTTAGTATACCGATATCTTAAATTATGCTTTCATAAAATGTCCATTTTAAAACAACACTGTTATAGGTGGGCAATGTTAAAACAGTGGAGTGCACTTTTAAACTAATATAATACTCAGAAGAGTGCATCCCTCCATCAAGGCTCAACAGCTCTCTTAATTTCAATAATGCTGCACCCAAAAACACAGTAGTAGACATCACTCCCCTATTTCAATAAACGGGTTTGTCCATGAGCAGAATCCTTCCAGCAGGTTTTGTGGTTGTACGTCCAGTAGTTTTTGTGTAATGCTGCTAACTAACAGAAAATGCTGATGAAAATACAAGCTTGGTGGAGGAACAAATGCCTCTCACTAATAATTGACCCACTGACAGTTAAAACTATTGCACACACTAAAACAAATCAAAATACAGAGGTTCAGTCACATATAGTGGAAGACAAAACTCTTCTATTGCTGTCACCATCACTGTTCTCTGGCACGAAAAGTTAAAACTGTCATCTCTCTTGGAATGAAATCAGTTTTTAACAACACTGAGCAGGTTCTCTGTCACTGAGCATTTACTATGTTAATGAGTCTCGATCTTGTTCCTATGCAGGTAGAATGCAAATCCCTCTGGACCAAAAGTAATCTGCCAAATGAATATTATGTAATGTAACTGCATTAAAGAGGTAATAGCAGTAAGAAACTAATTTGAGTTCATTGTCCCCTGCAGTTGTGCAGCACAGAAAGACCACACTTTCTAATGTGTTGGATAAACCTCAACTGAGCTGCTGACACACGAAAGTATGAAATATTATAAACAAGATAACAGTGTAACGTCCCTGATGATTTATATGTTCACAAAACTAAAACAGGGAATGCAGGAGACAGAGATCATCTTAATGTTGTGCACCATCTGATACCTAGACTCATATTATCCTCAGGCTGTGAGAGATTGTAATTAACAGGGAAAGTCCTATATTTAGACGGAGCTCTTCTATCCAGTCATTACTGCTCACCTTAGCTATGCTGTGGACGTGGAATGACACATGTGACAGCAGAGTCACTCAACATTGCAATGCTGCCTCAGCTACACTATATTTATTCTAGCATATTGGAGATTGGGTAGGATATTGGTCCAGTTTTTCCTTCTGAGTCATGTTGGCCACTCGCTCCTTCAAGGTGCGGATCCCTCGCACCCAGCGCTGGGCTTCGTCCTCACCGGGGCACAGCAGGTCCAGGCTCTTCCTGGCTCCCTTGAACACCACCGTGAAGCACCGGCTGTCCGGCACTGACCCCGACACCCGCCGCAGCGCCTCCGACTGGCAGCCTTCACGAACGCACTCCACCTCTGTCACTGCGACTGCAAGATGGAAGAGAAGAGATGGACGGGGGAGATAAGGCTAAAAATGTTTCTGTGTTGATGAGTAAACACGACTTCAACACGTAGAGCGAAGCAGCTAAAGGTCAAGTGTGAGGTGTTTTTAGGGAATCGTTAATCCCTGCAAGCAGAGTGACATAATGATGCTGATTGTCAAATTCAACACGTGATACAGCTGAACTGTCCATTATACAGGCTCCTCAACAGGGTACATTAACCTTCAGCATTTCAACTCTTATATCACAAAATCTGACACACAAATGAAAGCTGGGCCTCTAGTGGCTGCACAGGATAATTTTCAAATTAGAGGTGTGAGTTATCTAAAAAACAAGACTGAAGAGTCTAAAGGCAAGGTAGTGGCTGGGTCGGCCTTTGGCTCAGGGGGATGGAGTGGGATTTTGAATGTGGCTAAAGAACTTGGAATAGATGATAAGACTGGAACAGGGCTATAGAAACACAACTCCACGGAGAGACAACAAAAGACGAACCTGGATTGATCTGTCCAAAAATCCAAGAGTCTCCCTACCCTGTCTAGTGCCCCTGAGCAAGGCACCTTACTCCCCCAACATCTGCTCCCCGAGCGCCGTACATGGTCGCTCACTGCTCTGTGTGTCCTGCACACAGATGGGTTAAATGCAGAGGTTGAATTTGCCTGCCATTGCATGGGTGTGTTGTGCATGTCTGTGCATGTGTTTGGTATGAATAAACATATCTTAATGCCCACAATGGCAAAGCTAACATGTAGATTTTATAAAATACACTGTCCCATCTGGGGGATGGTTTTGCTTGAATATGCTACTTTAGGTGCATTTGTCCCAAACCTAAACTTCAGACAATTACAGTTTATATATTCTCTGAAATCTCTGGGTCTCCTGGTCCTATCTGTGGAAATCATTTTCGATCACTGCAGCAGCTGTTGACACAGAAGTGCTTGAGTCATTGTGGCCATGCTCCATAGTTTTTTGCACAAATTTCTCCTACTGCAGATTTTATTTTCCCTTTTATTTCAATGAATATTGTCCAGGCAAAAGGACCTTTCAAAGGACGCCGAGTTAAGACTGTATAAGGTCCCTTTTTTATTTTTTTAGCAATGCTAACAAATAGCAAAAATCACTTTTCATTTCTGAAAAAACATATTTCTACTTACAAACTGATTTTATCTAAGTATCATGCTTTTAATCTTGTATTTGGCTTTCCTGTCCGTCACTGAACTGTTCTCATTCTTTCGGCATCTGAAAAAGGAAAATAATCCTCTGTAAACCTTAAGTACATCTTTTGATATGCTTTTTATCTTGGTTTTATACGGGCCAAACGGATAAGATTTACAAATGTACGTGATCTGTTAATCTAATTGTAGGGCTCTGGTGAGTCTGGGCAACAGTGCTGCCCAGAGAAGACAGCCCAACACAAACACACTCTGGCTCCTAAAGGCTCCTGACACAACTTGATTCAACACAGGAGCTTGTCTCTTTCTGCGCTGGGATGCAGTGCAGCGTGGTGATCACTCGGCCTCGCAATAAACAGCATCAGTCCTGACAATGGCCTCATTCTCTCGCCGGAGGTCGTTAAAGCCTCTGCTGTCCACCTCTTCGAAATTACTCAGCATTCCTCGTTTGTGGTCGTCCCAGAGACGCGACAGAAGTGACATGTACATGTAGAGAAGAAAAGCTGCAATTCTAAGTGTCGCATTCGATGCCAAGTGCTGAGACAGCACCACCGAGGTGCCGTCGCAGATCACACTGAATCTAGAGATGTGCCTGCAGCTCGGAAAAGAGGATCCAAGCCAACGCTCCATCAGGGACCCTGCACACAGGCACGTAGATAGAGTCCGCAGAGTGACCATGTGGTTCTACCAGGGCCTGTGAGCAGAATTGGTCACCCTGCCCTCACATAGCTCGTTGTCATCATTGTGAGAAGTGAGACATGGTGCAACTTAACCACCCTGTATCTATTTCTGACACAGCTGCAGCACAATGAAGATGGCCTTCACCACCCACTGACCCACAAATCTGCCCAACCACCCTCCCAGCCACTATGTTAAGGCTATAGGGGGTTGATGCATTCCAGCATCAGGACAGAGAGCACACACATAGGGCAAAGGTGGGGGAGCTCAAGGTTAGGCAACAAGGAAGAAAATAAAAGCGGCCGAAAGAGATGTGATCTCATGCCTGTCACCTGACACCTTTCCACCTTTAGCCCCCTCATTGTAGGAGGAGATTTCAACCACGTATTTGAAATGCAATGTCAATTTCAGATTATTAAATGTCCTTGCACTTTTTTCAGTGTGTTTAACCTCTTTTGATTGAATAACTTCAGTGTGTCAAATAAGAGTTTAAAATCCTGATCTGCTCTTCTTAAACAAACTTCCTCTGCAACATTGATATTGTTTTTTATCATTACAACTCACTCCATCATATTTTGTCTCACTCTCCCTGTAAATTGTATTATTTCAGCCATTTGTCGTCATGATTTTTAGGCACACCTCAGCTGATAAGAAATCCGGAGGTTTACAGTAGGTAGACGATTGATTGATTTGAAAAAATTTGAAGATGGAAAATTAATAATTAAACATCATGGGAGAGTCGTAGGCTCATATCATCTTCCCCTTCTGATTCATGTCTTTTAACACAGCAGAAATTACCCGGCATATTGTACCTGTATCCATAAAGGTCAAGAGGTTTGTTATTTTGTTCGTACATTAATGAGGTCATTATTTAGCCGGGTTGCAGAGTCTCTTCACTCACCAAAGAATCGAGGAAACATGCAACTCTTTTAAACAAAAGACAAAGTGGAGGAACTTGTAAGAGGTAGAGCTGAGATGAAACAGCTCAACAGCTCTGAACAATAAGCAGGATTTATGGTCACACTGACTCACGACCCACTCTGTACTGGAGCTGGGCAGGGGCTGCTGGTCTGTAGATAATTTCCCCTTCAGGCAAAGCCTTTTCTCCTAATCTGATTTTGCTTAAAAGAGACAAACTAAACTCATATTCAGGTTCATCATTTTAATCTGGGCTATTACTTGAAAAGATTTACATGCTCTAATGTTCAGAAAACACATTAGTTTCTCACTGTCTGTTAATGCATTGCCTCTTTTCACCCTCTGTCTGAAACACTGCTCCTGTCTCTTTAAGAGACCCTTCCGACAAAGACCAGTCTGCTCTGATGGCCAAACTCTTCCAGTGTGTGTAGGAAACGCCGGCCTCTGCTCAAGCTTTAACTCTAACTGGGCTTTTTTAATTTGCTGAACTTTTACCAACACATAAATCCTATGTGACACTAAAAGACTTAAAAAGCATGTCTCATTTAAGCTTTCTCTGCTTTCATCATAGAAAAGTAATTCTCCCTTTAGCCATTTGCAGACTTTAATCTGGAGAAAGCATTTTACATATGAACAAAGCAGAAGGAGGTTCTTGACCTCACGTATTAATTCCGCTGCAGATATCTTGTGTGTTTTTTTTACCGCACATCGATACTGGTGTTGGCTCCTATCACCAAAAGCTCTCTTCACATCTCCGTCAGTGTCTTTACATGTATAACACCGCTCCTTCATACAGATCAGGATATTATCCAGAGCTTGGTCTGTTTCACAGCAACTTTTCAGAGCTCCCTCTGCCTCCCTCAACCTCCTTACAGCCAAGATCAGGTCACACTTACATGTCTGCTGGGCTTTAGCTTTGCGGGAGCTCTTGGTCGACTCACACCACACGGTGAGTCCATCCTCCAGCAGCCGTAGGTTTCGGCTCTTCTGCCACCTTTGGGAGCGAATTTTCACCATGCTGGAGCCCTTCATCATCAGATGTATATCCTCATTGTCCAGGAGCCCTGAAGAATGCATACACATACACATACACACACACACACACACACAAAACAGTAAGTTTATATCTGGAAACAAAATGTGATTCGGCTTTCACAATGTGCCAATGCGTCACGAGGAGCTCAACCGGTTAAAGATTGTTTTGTTGTGACCACATTCACAGTGCATGAGTCACACAAGGTTAATCAGATGTTCAGACCTGCCCTTCTATCCCGACTATAATGTCACAATATGTTTATTTATGTAGAATATGAATCTGTACCGCACAAAGACATTTCAAAAATTCTCTTAATACCATCGGAACATCAAAATTTAGTTTTTGTGTCTTTTTGTTCTACTTCACCCAACTCCATGACTGCTTTTTGAAGCCCATGACTGACTCTTATCAAACAGTGACATTTTCCTGACAGCAAACCTTGTTGACTGTACTTGTAAAACTTACGTCATATATATATATTCAACACTGCTTTTCCGCTTGTGCCATAAACCTGCATTTTTGTTTTATAAACAAACCCCAGAGAAAAATACCAGTGATTTAGACAAGTGCTCGATCAGTGTGAAGCTGTCAGGGTTCGTCTTAAAAAGTGACATTTTAGTAAAGTTTCTGTGTGTTCTCTAAATCTAGAAAAGTGATTACCATACTTCACGCTGAGCTGGAGTTCAGTAATGTTAATTTGTAGATTTATTCCTCTCTTGGTGCAGCAGCCGGCCAACACGACAGCAAATGAGGCTGTTAGAACAGTTACACCGAGTATTTCTGTCTGTTTCGCTCATACCAGTTTTTCCTTTTACCTTTGATGGAAATACAATCATGAACGACTTTGGCAGAGTTGCTTAGAAAAATGCGGAGGCTCAGGACGGAGGCATGCCTTTTTATTTGTTGTGAGAACTGAAAGGATCGGGCATGTTATAGGACCAAATAAGAGATGAAAGCAGGAGCCTAAGGGATGTATGGAATGCACATTACAGTGAGTTAAAGCTCGGTCATGTGGATTCACTAAAAGACAAAGATGAGAAGAGGTTACTGTGTGCTGATTAGTGCATGAGCTATAGACTGTAAAAACAATAAAAAGAAAGGTTTTCTGAATCCATTTCAGCCCAAATGTTTGTATAAGAAATTATACTTTTGATTTGACACGTACAAAGATACTTTCATAGGAACTGGTTTTGATGGAATTATGTCCAAATTAGAGCTGAGGAAACCTGTCAAATAAACTGATGAAAATTAACCAGCAATTAAATTTAATGCAAAAATAAGCCACATATATCCTGAAGTCAGCTCCTAAATCCTGAGGATTTGGGTTTTGTCTGTCTTTCTTTTTCACTGATTGGAAAACAACATAAATGTCCCGTAAATGTCTCATCAACTCTGGGAAATCAGATGGGGATTTCTTTACACGTCATTTTATCGATCAAACATGTAATCCATTAACATTGAATATAAATGGCAGGTGAACATAACTGTGACTAGCAGCTCTCCTCTGAGGCTGCTGTGGATTTTGGACTATAGTGAGTTTACACAGATGTTTCTGTGTCTCAAATGCCAAAGGTTCATGGTACAATCCAATACTGTCAAGTGGACTTATAACATGTTTAAACTTTACATGCTCTGAACGTACAACCTGTGTGAGTCTGCAGAGTCAAATGGTTAATGATGAACAAGTTACTTAATTTTCTCTTTAAATTACAGTATAATTATAGGGGTGCAACTACAATTTATTTTAACTATCAATTGATTAAGCATATAATTATTTTCTTTTAATGATTAAGTAATGAATTATCTGAAAACAGTGAAAAACCACCTTAACAATTTCCTAGAGCCCAATATATGACATTTTATAATAGCTTGTTTCATCTGACCAACTATCCAGAATCCAAAATGTTAAAAAACAGATGTTTTCTGAATTTTGCTGAAAGAAAATAAGTGACATGATTAACTCATGATCAAAAAGCTTCCTGATAATTTTTTTGATGATAAACCCATTTATTGTTTCAGGACAAGATCTATTTTGCTGACTCAATGGAGAGTTATCTCATAGGTCATTTTAGTAAGAATATTTTTATGTTTTGAGCAAATTTTAGTGATACATCTTTATCTTCTTTGTCTTGTACTTTAGTAGTTATGACAGCTTTTTTTTTACTCCTATGTGATATCAAAGATTTTTCAGCAAATTAGTGGAAACAAAAAAGTGTCCGAAAATGTAACAATGGTGCCAAGTCATTATTCTTCAGGAACCGGTCAGCATTATGAAACAGCAACCTGTTTTGAAGCTCATGAAAAAAATAATGCAACCACAGCTTTACAGCACAAGTGTAAAAGACATTCAGCTACGCCCCATTGCTTCATTTGAAAGGGATGAATGGGGCCACTCACAGAGCCATTTCAAAAGAGGAGTCCAAACAAACTCTCACTCTTGTCAAATTATTCTTCAGGGCTCAGTCTCTCGTGCTAACCCCACAAGATTTGAACAGGCACATTTGGACTACTTTCTCTCTCATTCCCTATAAGCGCTCATGCTGCCAGTGCCAAATGGCCGACAGAGTTCCTCAGAGGGCCCCCAAAGCTACGGCACAACAGAAACTGCTTTCAACTCCCTCCTCCCCCCCAACCAGAAACAAACTGGGTGCAGCCGAGACTTCCTCCACCGCCAGGGCTGAAGACAAAAGAAATCCCCCTTCCAGCCCTCCATCTACAGCAACTCTGTTTTTCCAAGCTGTTACCACATGCGAGGCCTTCCCACAGGCTGAGCACAAGGACCTGATTAACTGCAGTTCAATGGCCATGCTAAGCTGCCCAAGCAGCCTAACTGCCTCTGGGTTGACCCACTGCTGCTCCACCTTTTATTATTGCCTGTCCAGCCTCAGCCACATTTGTGCTCTCCTACCTGCGTCGTTTTAATATCTAACTGGTATGGGCGAACACAGTTTACCTCACACAGTGCTTGTAAACACCAGCAAATTCACATTTTGATACAGAGCAGGCTGGTCAAACAACTTCATGGCTGTGTAAACGAAAGGACAGGCTAGATTCTTCCGGCTAAAGGGCTGCGCCGTGTTTTCTTTTCATCGACTCCTGCAGAAAATCTGGTTGACATCCACTTCATCACATGGTCAAAGCCCTGCATGCCGACTAGCTAACAACCACGCTGATGTGTTCTAAAGCAACCAGTTCCACACAGCGCTGAGGGGGAGACAGAGCAGCAGTGTTAGCAATGTTAGAGAGGAGATGCAATGTCAAAAGAAGACTCTACAGTCATGCTACAGGAACAGTCAAAAACATCACTAAAGTCATTACCATTGATTATCTGGGAACTGTGAAAGTCTACGAACCAAAATATTTTTTGTTCCAGTCCCTCTAGTCAATGTCGAGATATTTCAAAAGACGCAGGGAAACAAGATTCAACTGTTATCTCCCCAAAATAGGCCGAAATTTCCATTCCAAAAATGTCTAAACTGTTCCTTTGAACACCTGGCTAAAAAACAAAAATGGCTGCTGGAGCAGTGAGAAACCAACAAACACTCAAATGAATCCAATATGGCACATTTCTCCGAGGGGGTATTGACACATGTTAGCAGCAGGGAAGCCTCCTCGCTGAAGAAAACATCAGAAAGAAAATAACCATATCAGCTGGTCAGTAATAGATTGTGTCTGCATGAGTCCTCTTTCACTCAGACCCACATACCAGCTCCTCCTGGGAAACGGTTCACATTTCTCTCAGCATAACAACTGTCACGAAAGCAAGCTAGCAAGATTGTACACTTGCATAAAGATAGACGCGTTACTGCTCTGTTGATATGGGTAAGGGGACAACTGAGGTTTCTCAATTCTGTCCCTCGTCTGTCCCCAAGAGAGAGTTCAGGAGACAAATTGGGCAGCCAAGTCTACCTCAATACAGGGTCGAGTCTGTAACAAAAAACAATGCCATGCCAATATGACTGTTAAAAGATGGTTTGGTGGAAGCATAACAAAGAGAAAACGTTCTTTGGAGTTGTGGCATCGGCTGATCCGAGTACAGATTCCCCCCAAAACAAGATCAGAAGCAAACTGAGTTGAAATGCAGGATTACGGCCAATGGTTCTTGGACCACACATAACTGGACATGACAGCAATGCAGCCTTTTTGTATTCAGTTGGTAAAAACACAGCTCTCAGTTGCTCATTCTCTTTGTCTTTCAAAAGTAATGATACATCATTAGTTTGCTCATTGATACAAATTAGTCCATCCACTATATTTGGATTTGGAGATAATTGCCATGGTAACTTAGATAGAATACGCCAGTACTTAACATCTAGATGTTCAGCAATACATATAAAACAAATATGAATCTGAAGTTTAAGTTATATCTGGCTTGTCTTGTTTGGAATTCAGAGATATTTGGTTTCTGGAAGTCCTTCTCCAGCTACTGAGGTTGGCAGATTGGAAAATATTCAGCAGGAAACAAGATCGTGTGAGCTGTATTGTTGGGAGGAAGTCCAAACGTTTGTTTATCATGGCAGGTTCACTATAATGATTCAAAACATTTTTGGGGAATGGATGTTTAAGATTGCTAACTGAAAGGCAGGATAATGGGGCAAAAGGCTCTTTTCTGCTAAATTAATTATTCAAATTATACATTGCAAGTTATGTTATTAATGAATTCAGTCATAGACATGAAGCTCTTAAAAATATGACATTCTAATATCATACCGATATCTGATATTAGTGGAGACCTGTCCATTTACAAAATATCAATTAAATATGGAATTTGCTCTAAAAATCTAATCTAAAAACTTTATTTGTGCAATAATTAATCACAGAAAAAGATGCATAACTGCTTACTACTTTGGAGCTGATGAACAAACTGTCATATAATTCAAATGAAAATCATTAAGATTTGGAAATTGGGAGGACTAGTGGTGCATAAAAGCACTTTCATACTAAGTGATGTTTATATAAGTCATCAATACATTTTTGATTTTCTCTATTTCTTGTCTCTTTCAGGTATTGTTTGAGGAAGCAGGATTCTAAATTTGGTTTTGCTAATAAACGTAAATTCCAGGTATGTTCCACTAAGCAAATACATTCAGCCTATAGTTTCAACCTTGTGCAGTGGCTCAAATCCAAACCCACAACACACAAGCCATGGACTTTGTTTGTTTAAATCCTGGGCACACAAATTATAGCTGTTTGTTTGGACAAAAAACGAATTGCTGTGTCCCAATGTCACAGACATCTGAAGCTAAAAACACTGCCGGCAGCCTTGGACTCTCTGAAATCAAATCCACATTCCCTCCGGGGCATCTGTGGCAAGGAATATATTTATTCAATTGCACTTGTCTGATTCAAACACCGATTGTCTGAAAACTAACAAATCTGAGGCTCGCAGGCCACATGTATCCCTAGCAAAAAGGCTGAGTGAGAAATCTCTGAACAAACAAGTGGGACTGGTCCTGTGACACCACAGGACACAGAAACCTCTGAACTCACATCGTTCAAGTCTGTGTGGAAGGACTATGTGATGTTTTCCAATAGATGCAAAGACCCAGTGTAGGTTGAGGGCCATCTGACTGATTTATGACGACACATGGCGGTAAGGGGTCGGGGGTGGTGACCTCACCGGCTTCATTATTTAGTATTAGTGGAAAGCTCAAATATAGCGTTGACAGTTGCATATGACAATTTCAGGCACAGATATACAGTTTCATAACTCAAGCATTAGTAATGATTTAATGAGCGTATGCAAAGTGTCAGATTTTCAACATAGTTGGCTGCGTCAAGGCCAAGGCCTGGATCCCTGCGTACACACACACAAACACACACACACACACACACACACACTGTTACAAAATCATTAGGGATCAGGAGTCCAGTTTATGGATTTATTGTTAGGACCAGTAAACATGAGTAATCCGTGAAGAAAGAAAATAGGTGAACAGTTACAATAGACTGTTTATAAAGAGGAGGAAACACTGCATTTTATATTCAAACGTGACATTTTAATGTGAACTTGTGGCTAATGGGCTTAATGAACCTCTAAATTTAGAAGGATTTATACTCTCTAATAAAGCCATGCTAAACTATATGAGAAATTATTTGTATGAAATTTTATGAAAATGTGGCCTCTATTAATGTCACTAGCCAATTAGGCATCTTTAACCGTTCTCTTGACGAAAAACACAGGGGCTCCACTTGTGCCTCCTATGGACTCCTGTCTTTGCTGAATGCTGTGTCAAAAATCTGACTCAAGCTTTAGCAGCCCGTCGTCAAGAGATTCCTCCATTTTGTGTCAGAGGAGTTTTCACATCAATTACTCAATCGGGTTATTTTACAATGTCAAGTGATACGAGACAGCTACGTCCCCTTCCTTCTTTACTCTCCACTCATCTGAACCTATTTCATCTTTCCCACTTTTCAAAGAAACCTCCCGTGCTGTGGTTGAACTGAAATCATGACTTTATGCAGATGACCTGCTTCTATATGTATCAGATCCACTGATTTGGGCTTCAGTGATTTTGTTCATGCTGAAGTGATTTTGCATTTAGGTCGGATGTGTTAAAAGTGAATCTTAATATAATTGGATCTACTATAAATCAATTCACTCTGTCACTCTAACAATCCAATACCCCATTTAAAGCTTGTACTGATTTGAATATCTTATATCATGTGTCCTCCCTTGATCATCCAGGTCATGGTGGACTTACAGAGGTGGAGCTGAATAGAAATTATGTCTATGCCTTATAATTTCACATCGGTGTATCAACTTGTTATCACCAATTGGCGGTGGGAGGGCACCCAGCGTGAGGAAATCTCCAAATTGTATTTGGTGGTAGATTTGTCAATTTCCCAATTTACTATTGGTCAGCACATATTCATAAATCGACATGTTCATGTCTGGCTGTAGGTTGGATGTTAAGTTGTGTTCCTCACGTTCATCACTTGCCCACCTCACCTCTTTTCTACAAAAAAATCCACTCCAATGAGTAAAACTGCGTTGTTATGTAGAGCAGGAGTCATTTTAGGTTTATGCTCGGCTCCAGCCTGATGCCTTTAGTGACACATATTACACAGTCTCTCATTGATGCCAAAACAAGCTGTGTTAGAGTTGAGGCATAACGAGTCATCTACAGACACACGAAAAAATTCTCCGATCTATGATCAGATTTTAATTTGCCTGCATCCATGTTTCTTTACTTTCATTTTTCCTTAAACTTCCTGTCACAGGAAGATGTTCTGATCCCATCAGAAATTATTAATATCCAGCAGAAGCAAATGAGTCATTTAATGCTCATTTTTTTGTTAAAACTAGAACTGCTTGGCAGCTGTGGCTAAGAGTAGATTTTGTGTTCAAGTGTACAATGTGCAACAACTTACACAATACAAGGTATTAAAACGAGTTCACCTTCACAGCTATCTGAAATATATCCAGATATTTTGCCCATATTTGTCAGATGTCACACTTCCGCTTCAATCCTTAGAAAATGTTTGCATTGCTCCTGATTTTAATTGTCTGGCTCCATCTATTTGCCTGTGAGTGTCGGGTGTTATATATTCTTCTTAAGATAGAAAGATAGGATTCTTAGTGACAGGCAGCACCGAGCATCTGGGCTTTTTGAGGGGGTTTCCTGTCATCACATAAATGAGAATTTGTAATTCGATACTTCTGTACTAATTTTTGGATCCCTTATAGAAAAGATTATGGGTAAAGTCTTTGTTTTACTTATATTTCACGATTAATTTCCCCCTAAATTGCTGTCTGCAAGCACATTGTACATTTGTTTGGTATAAATAGGTCAAATGGCAAGCACAGCATCAACAGTGGTGCACATTTCCGCACATCCAGGGCCTTTTTCAGAGATTCTGACAGGTGCTGTGTTGCTGCTCAGCAGGTGGCTATTTTGGGCGAAGAGTGACCATGCTTCTTAAGTGGGCTTGTGTTAAGGAGCCCTGGTGGACTCAGAGGGAGTGGGCAGGATGGGAATGGTGGGGAGCCTGAATCACAGCCGCAGCAGCTCAGAGAGCAGCTCAGATCATCGACACATGATTTCTTCAACTACACTCCCACACAAACACTGTCCTTTTCAGCTCTGTGAGCTCACACACCCAGTTCTGACCATTACTAGCAGGCTCATTCATATTTTAAAAAAAAGGAAATGTGCTTTATACTGTATCATCAGATTTAAGTTACTGAATCAGTAGCAAGGTTGTGTATAGATGGTATAGAAAATACCATGATATAGTAGTGAGATTTATAAGCACTAAATACGTGAGATGACTTCATGCAAAATGTTTACGTGATTATTCAAACTACTCTAGCAGTGTTATAACTAAGCCTATCAGCAATAAATAGGAGAAAATCCTGACAAAAATACAGTAGCACTGTTACAACTCAGATTACAAAGTATGATAACATTCTCTTTAAACTCAGATAAGTACATGTCAAGAATGAGCACTTTTTGTTACGATATTAAGTATAGAAAACACCGTGATATGCTATATCACCACTAAATACAAGTAAAATCGGTTGGACTCCATGCGTATTTTTCTATGAACATAAAAAAATGCTGTAGCGGTGTTATTGAGATTAATATTAAACTCAGGGAGTCAAGTCAACTCAAGAGAAAAACACGTTTCGCATTCACTGTATGATTTTATATCAGAAGGATGGTGTTTCTACCTCAGGTCGCTGAGTGTCAGCTCTGTGGAAAAGAGAGAGGACAGCTCAACTTGCGCTTAAAAGTTTGCAGGTTTCCCTACCGAGCTTCCTGATGGGGTCCATGGTCTTCTCGGCCACTTTTTTCTCCGGCTCCCGGGAACTGGTGGCCGGTGACTTGCCGCTGCCCAACATTATTAAAGAACTTGTTGAAACTCCCAAGAGAAAAATAAACTGCAGGTTACGGCTTAAGTGCTCAGGGACTCGCCGCGGTAACTCGTGGAGGGGAAAAGCACCACGTCTGAGCGGTGCAGGTGTCCGGGCGCAGACGCGGATTTGTGCAGGACCTTAAAGACCCCGAGCACACACCGAGAGACCGTGCAACGCAACCGTTATTCCTTTTCCACATTTAAAAAAAAAACCACGCAGTCCCTCCCCGGCGCTGCTCCCCATGCTCGTGCGTAATATGACTCCAAACCATGCGCACACTTTACGCACCCCCCCCCCCTCCTCCTCCTGCTCCTGCACCAGCATACACACACGAAGTGATGGGGTAGTTTAATATAGAAACATTTCCCAAACTTCTTATAAGTCATTGATAACACACACATCTCTGACTGGTCGTAAACTATGATTAAGACAAGACTAGATTTAACCTGAAGGAGATTCTTGTTCCAGCTTGCTCCTATAGATTGCGAAATCAACATGATACAATAGAATGCAGTGACTGAAACAAATAAGTAATCTCAGTAGTTGTATGGCTTTATGGCTCTTTGATTTTCATCAGCATAAAGATATTCAGAGTCATTGTGATGGTGGAGAAGACATCGACATCTTACACATAATTTATCGAGGGGACCAGGGGAGACGAGTTTCACTACAGAAGAATACATAATCACTGGTCTTATTTTAAATTTGAATTATGTTTTACGTATTCTAAAATTAAAAGATGTTAGAAAAACATGAAGGTCAAAACCCATACAGCCTAGTCTACTCAAAAACTCCGTGAAAAAAGGGACTTTTGTGTAACAAAGAGTGCAAATGTTTGTCTGCTTTCTGTCTGCCATGTCATCAGGTGGCATCTTTCTGCTGAAATCTGTTAGATACCAAACACTTTTAGGTCCTTGGTCCAACGACCGTTTCAGAGAATATAAAAACGAGGTTGAATGAGTGTATTTTCTCTAAAGAACTCTTGCTCACAGAAGGAGAGAGAGGAAAAACACCTTTACTCCCAGGAGGGAACAAGCTACTTCAATGCCAGTTAAATTGGGGAACAGCGCCCCCTGTTGGTTGTTTGAAGTAACAGCTGAAATCTCAACAAAAACAATAACAATCAATTCTGTAATGTCAAATTCATCTCCTGTGGCCAGATGTCTGTGCACGCTGTCCACGCAGATCTGTGAAAAGAGAGGAGCCGGACTGAAAACTTTATTTGTTGTGGAGAGATGGAGAGGTGCCCGAAAACACCGGGGCATAGGCTTCAAACTTGATTGAGTCTTTGTAATGGAGTTGTATAAGAGAGCAGGAGTTGGACAGGACTCAGCCGGGCGGTCTGGAGCTGCTCCTGTCCATGAAGGTATAAAATGTGATCCTCCCTGAAACACAGGCATCCACACATTGGATTGGGAGCACACACAGCGAGAAAGAGAAAGAGGGAGCAACACACACACACACACAAGTAAACAGGTTTGGTGGGGTGGGTGGAGTGTGCTTACAGCAATATCTTTCTTTCCCTCACTCATTTAATGCAGCTCGGGTATTTGGTGTTTGCCTCTCTCTGCCACATCCCTTGCAAAAACACCAATCTGGACCCACTTCATGAAAATGTGAAAAAGCCCAGCCTAGCCCAGCCGTGCCTGGATGAATGTCAGACAACGCTTCATTTTACCCTTCAAGGCCACACATAGTGCTGTGACCATTTCCATCTTTCATCTCTCCTCAATTGCAGCCACAGCCAACGTTACACGGGCCGAGAGATTAAGTCATGCCTGCTAATCCTCACAAGCTGGGATCTATGCAGGAGCAGCTTCGGTTCTGTTGGCCTGTGCTGCTCTTTGATTGGAGAAGATGGGGGGGGGGGGGGGGGGGGGGGGGGGTATGATGGGTATGATTTCTCAATCTCCGTGGTCATTAGGTTTCATATTAACACATCACCTCCTCCTCAAAGGACTCCCTGGCTGAGCTCGCTCATTTGCCAGAGCTGAAACTCTGTCTGCTTCTATTAGTAGAGACACTGGGCCTGTGTTGTGTTCGAAGCCACCGGATTCCCAGTGTTGTGAGAGAGCCGTCAGCCACCATAAGAGGTCACCGCCTGCATAACCCACTGACTGACTGGTGCAGGAAAAACTGTGAGGAAAGAGAGCACACTCAGAAAGATGAAGTCAGTGTGTTGACTCCTATACAGTGAACAGACACAGAGTGTGCAAGCCGTCCCTCCAAGTGTGTTGGTGAAGAATGTGCATCCCGAACTTTATATTTAGGAATATTTTAAGTTGCAAGAACAAGACTGACATATTTATAACACAGATATCTTTAAAACTGTTTATTTTATTAATATTTTAAACCTGACCACCTTTATTAAAGAAAATGAGAAGAAAGCTGCTATAAGAACCTTTTTATTTTGTCATGCAGAATACAACTAGAGCTTAGTGAGCAGCAGTGAACTCACTGGAGGCTCAGGGCTGCCTTGCAAGATCAGGGCCTGTCTACTTCCTGAAACTGAACTAGTTCATCGAGGGTCTCCCATCACATATCATTAAGAACAAAGTGTGTGGATAAAACCGTTTAGGTTTCCGAGAACCACACTGTCCGACAGGAAGTACATATACATATGTTGGAATCAATCGTAATTCTGTAACACAAAACGAACATTCCTATCCAGCAACTAATCTGACCCAGGATAAACACAGGCCTAGTTAGCAGATGGCTAACTATGGCGATCTGTTAGTGGTTTGGCCAGTATTCCCTTTATAGTGTTCGCAGCGCTGTCGATTAATATATACGGAAAACAATTCACTGAAAATGAAAAGCAGATCATTGTTTATTAACTTTATACGCAACGTAGTAGCGTAAACTATTTAGCATTAGCTAGCTTCATGGACTGTGTGTTTTCCTAGCTCCAAGCTATTAGCTTTAGAGTAACATGGCGTTGACTTGTTACGTTTATTTAGTTGTGGCGTGTTTGACTTCACATTCATTGATTTGTTAACAGTTTAATATTAGTCGCGACACCACAGACGCTCATCTGCTAACTAGCGTCAACGTTTGGCTAACGTTAGCTAGCTTATCCTTAGCTGTTAACAAGACACAACAGCGTAGGTCTAACACTGCAGATCAGAGCACGAGTGGAAGAAAATACTCAGAAACACTCTGCACCAGCCCGAACACTGCGAACACGACCACTGAGCCAGAGTGAGGTCGCCTGACCCGCCCTTTACACAGCGAGGGGCTCGGAGATGTGCTCGCAGCGGACGCTCCACAATGACTGACGATTGTTTACGCTGATTCCACACTTCTCCTGAGCCGCTGCCCCCACAGTGTATCACTCCGCACATCGCACAGCGTGTTTAAACGGAAACATTCAAAGAGCCAAGTGAAAACGAACCACGTGTTTTCACCAGTGAACGAGAACATTTATCTGGATTTTTAAACGTGTTTATTTACTTCTTTTCTGATGTGAACACACAGCGCGGACTAGTTTTCGTCAGAGGTTGACTTCATTTTGGTTAAAATGTAGGAGGTAGTTCGCTGTATCATTAATTCTACGTCTGGCTACGTGGACAGCAAGTCAGGCTAAACTCTATATTAACAAGTATTGTATACTTTTTTGTTTTAGTAACGGTGCGATGTAATTTAGAAGTATTTAAACCAATTTGTAATCCGTCCCTTTTCCTATTTACCCCTTTATTGGTAGATGGTAGCTTCCATAAAAATGCCCCGGACTACTTTCTTGGTGTGGATTACGTTCTGTTGATAGACTGCCACACCGTCCAATTAGAAAATACTTTAAGCTTAGCAACAGCAAAGCTGTCCTATTGTCCAATGGACGAAGAGGGAGGCGGGCTTTATCGAGCTGAAGATTCTAGAGTGGGATTGGTTAAAATGGTTGTCTGTTGTGGTAGAATTGTGGGCGTTGGAGTTCGCAGGGGTACTCTCCGCCATTCGCTTCACCGCTATCCAAACAACATGTCCCACAATTCATCAGGCGCGACGTGCGCCAGCATGCGCACGGCGCATAGGCGGAGCTACTATATAAACACGAGCTCGCTCTTCTTGAGGAGCACACTGGACACTGTTGTGAAGGCGGAACGTGGTCTCCGGGTGAACGACCGCTGTGACAGCATCGAAACAGTTAATGGTAGTTAGCGACAGTTGCTCTGACAAACCCTCGGAGGAGTAACAAGTGTGTAGCGCTCGGAAGTTTACTTTTACACACTTTGTTTTTTACACATCAGCTAAACTTCTGTCAGTGACTCTTGTCTCATTCTGGCATAAGAATCATTTCGTTGAGAAAGAAAAAAAAAAGTTTGACGCCTTTTAATGAACTTTTGAAGCTGAGATTCGAAAGCGTCAACGTAGTTGAGAAATGCGTTAAAGCGGAGCGATCGGAGCGGATCGAGCAGGATGACGGAACCAGCGGAGCGGACCCATCACCTGAGAACTTCAGGCAGCCCATCAGGTGGGAGCAGCCGAGACGCGCTGGAGCATCTCCCAGTCAGTAGCCGTGGAGGACCCGTGAACGGCGACAGGGGGCGCCAGAGGGAGCAGAAGCGGCGGCAGCAGCAGCAGCAGCGGGCGGAGAGCTGCGGAGATATCAACACAGACAAGTTATGGCAAATGAAAGGCGGTCAGAGGGGGGTGTGCCCTGCCTTGGCAGCCGGAAACGCGCTTCCAGTGTCCCCGATCGCAGCGCAGGAGCACCTGAAAGCCGGTGTTCACGCCGCGGGCGAGAAAAACGGCGAAGACGCACCGCTGCAGGACACTTTGGACCAGGTGCCGGAGGAGAATCTGCACATCGACTCCGACACCGGCTTGGACTCGCGCCTGGGTAAAAAGAGACACCGGCGCAGGACCACCAGGAAGAGGCGCAACTGGAAGCCTTATTACAAACTTTCCTGGGAGGAGAGGAAAGCCCTGGAGGAGAAAGAGACTGCCAGGGCTTCTCGTCAGAGAGAGGAGATGTTCGCCAAAGGGCTCCCGGTGGCCCCGTACAACACCACACAGTTCCTGATGGACGAGCACGACCGGGAGGAGCCGGACCTCAACACCGAGACCGGGGTCAAGCGGCCCTCGGGGGTCGGTGGTCGCATGGAGGACACGGGCAGCGAGGAGGAAGTCTTCGACAACGAAGAGGAGGACGAGGATGACGGCAGCGGCGGAGGCGGCAGCGACGGCATCGGGAGGCCCGGGAACGCAGGTGGGGAGTTTCTCCAGAGAGACTTTTCCGAGACCTACGAGATGTACCACGTCGAGAGCCTGCAGAACATGACCAAACAGGAGCTGGTGCAGGAGTACCTGGAGCTGGAGAAGTGCATGTCCCGAATGGAGGAGGAGAACAACCGGCTGAGGCGCGCCGTGGAGCCCGGGGGTCTGACCGTGGAGAGCTCCCTGGTCCGGCTCCGGGAGCTGGAGAGGGAACTGGACAGACTGAGGGCCCAGAACACGGAGCTCCTTCTGCAGAACCAGCCGAGCAGCGACCGGGCCCAGGTAGCCACCAACTAGAGGACACTAGTTAACACCGTTTGAAAGAGGTAACACAATGGGACTATTGCGTTTTAAAAAAGTGTCATCAGTTCTCTGTAATCAGTTTGTCATCTGGACTGTTGGGTCCTTGCATTACAATGCAATACTTGACGTTTATTTTCTATTTGGACTGTAAATGGTGTCCTGTTGTTGTTTTTCTTTTTTCAAGATGAAATGTAAATACTTCAAAAAATATTGTTCTTTTTATAAAGAGAATGTATTTGACAACGCGAGGATATTTTGTTGGTTCCAATTGAACATTTACTCTTTCGTTTTTGATTTTGATCAAATCAAACATTGTATGTTGCCCCCACCATTTAAAAAAAAAACAAACAGAAAAACAAATGACAGCAAATTGGGCCAGGTTGCAAAAGACTGTTTTGCAGAAGTCAATTCCGGAGTGGACGTTTTAACAGTTGTGTGTTAATATTAAGTTCAAATAAAATTTTGAAATTCTGCCTAAACCTGTCATGTGTTGTGAAAAGCCTGCTCAGAAACAGGAAGTGGTTCATGAGCGCTGCAGCGTGAAGACACTGTACGTGGCTGTTCGTCAGCATGTTGATCATCACAAAGCCTTTCTTGTGGGGATCCTGACAGAAGACATCAGTGGGCCGTGAATAGGAGGAATACAGACTGAAGCCAGCAGCATTGGGGGGGGGGGGGGGGGGGATGGGTAATGGACATGCTCTTAATGAAGGTTAACCCACTCTTGAGTAGGGCTAGACCGAGTAATCGCTTGATCGATTAAAATCAGACGCGAGTCTTCAGTATCTACACATATGTTTGCCTTTTATTTAGCAAAATAAACGATGCAGAAAAGATCTGCATTTGTCTACATTTATCATAATTAATTTTAAATCTCAAGTCCTATAAAGTGTTATATAAAAAAATGTACATTTAATTACTTAGGATAATTTTAGTCAAACTCTAAAATATGAACTCAATTATATTTCTATGTTATAAGGGTTTAATAACATGACAGGGTGTTGCATCCTAGTATCGGTATTGGCCCCCCAAGTCCTCATGGGTCAGGTTCTATTCTTGAGTAAAATCTATTGAGGATAGTATTCAGAATGGTTAAAGAAAACATTTTTCATGTCAAAATCTAAAGGATCCACTTATAGATTCAGTGTTTCAGCTCACATTCACAGGCTGTATAACTTGTCAAGTAGAGCCCAACTGATTCAAGTCATATCAGTGAGCATAAGCATCGGCCAGAATTTGACCGATATTTGGTGATTGTCTCATTTCAGACTATTGCCTGTTATAGCAGTGGAGACTTTATTCAGTAAGTCACTTCCCTCCAGCAAACCGCTCTGTTAGGTTTAATCTCTGCATTGACTCATCTTGGTTTTACTTCCGGCATCAAACCCTCAAACATCCTCAGTGGTGTCGCTCTATGATCGAGTGAATTAAAAGGCATAGTGTCAGTATTTCAGAAGAAGTTTCCTTCAGGAGCTGATCTGTGCCACAGGGCCTGCAGAGACCGTATCCATCCAGAACCTCTAGAGGGCGTTATTCAGCTACTATTAGAAGTTGTCTGTAAAAGCACAAGTCTTCCCGAAATCCCACGATCACAAAAACAAAACACATGTAATTATCTTTTTTTTTTTTTAAACATAGTTCTGTTTATTTACATCATATAACCTTGCTTTAAAGCACACAGCCATGAGGGGAAATGGTTTCAGGCGGACAACCTTTTTTTTAAAAAGTCCAGTCATTTTCATATTAGTTATATTCAAAAAGCAATTCCAAATGTACACAATACAGTATGTTACATATGAAGATAGTATGTACAAAATATTTTAAAAACACAACAAAGAGACATGATGGGGATCACAGTTCAGACAACACACACCAGCTGAGTTGATGAAGTGGGCTATTGGTTTCGTCTGTAGGACGATGGGATGTTGTCTGTTCTGACCTAAGGGAGTTTTTGTTAGGTGTACCATATTCACACACTGTGGATCACTGGGCAAAGAGAGAGCCTCAGTTTGGTAAGGGAAACAGCGGCTGAGAGAAAACCACACCTCCTCCCTCTGAGCAGCATCAGTAAAAGCTATGTGATGCCTGTGTTAAAGACAAAGAGAGTGCATAGACATGTCCTTGGCGTGAAGTGTGCTTCTTCCTTTTTAATTTCCTCTCAGTAAGACCGCCTGTATTTGATGCACATATTCTTTGGGTCGGTGCCTCAGTGAAACCGTCAACCACAGGAGAGGAGGGAGGAGACCCAGACACAACAAAAGGAAACGGACAGATAGGAACTGAGCATGGCACTGCAGAAAGAAAACACATTCCAGAAAAAATCAGGCACTTGTCGAAAATATCTTGAGGTAAGACAAGACTATAACTTATCATTATTATTATTATTATCATTATTATTATTTTAGTTCTCACTGGGTTTTGTCTTTTGGTCTGATGAAAATAAGCGAGACTCTGGTGACTTTGGGAGCTGCGCCTCCTGCCTGTGTTGTTTTCTGATGGCACGTTGGCTGTGAAACGAGGGATAAAAGCTATAAGATTGTTAGCAGGTGTTCTGTGTTCATTTCCTTGAATGCACCGCTTCCACAGTCAGGGAGGATTTATTAGAGCCTGACCTTGTGGAAAAGTCCCCGGTCATCTAACCTCAATGTAATAAAAGTGCAGACGGACGAACCCTCAGAGGGGATGTGATGAAAACACAGTGAAAATGTAGCCGTTTCTACGCACCACATAATATTTTAACAGTCTGTTAAACACTGCCAGGCCTCCCCTCCGGCTTTTATCACAAGAGGGGATATACTTTGTCTCGAGCTCAGTATATATGAGCAGATCAGTGAAGGCAACGCTCAGTAAACCCAGACACGAATATCAAAAACAAATAATGAGGTCAGTTGTCACAGTGTGGCTCTGAGCTGCCTGCAAACTGTCCAATATGGTGTAATAATTAACAGATTACATTGTTTTTATCTTGCTACATGTTGATGCAACACTGCTGAGTATAAAGTCCCCAGATAAACTTATTTCTAAGACTTAATCAAGATAAAAGTTGTCTGCAGAGTGCTGAGAGTCAGAGAGAAAGGCCATCAATGAAGAAATAAGGAACAGGGTTAGTCGTGTTTATCTCGTCTCCTTGGAACAGGTACACCCAAGAGGTGAAATCACAATAAAAGTACTTTTTTTCACTTTAATACAAAATATATATATATATAATATATATATAGAGAATATAAAACAAAAAAATAATATATTAAGGGAAACATTTTCAAGTAACATCTTGAAAGAAATGACTGTGCACTTTGTACGCACGTTTTGTTTTGTAAACCATAAAAAAAGAACTAAAAAAAGTGAAAACAAATTTGATAACATAATATTTATATTTACAAGGTTAACTTAACAAGGCTTTGTACAAATGTTACAAAATTGTTCAACACAAACACCTGCACGCTCGGACATCATCACGAATATTGTTGCGCAAAAACATTATAAACACGTAGAGAGAGCGAGAGAGAGAGAGAGGAGTGTACTTTGTGTCTCTGACCTAATGTGTGTGTTGTTCGGAGATTAACAGTGTGTGTGGTCTGGGGAGTAACAGATAAGGAAGACTGATATGAAAAGATCAATTGACATCCCTCTTGAAATTGTTTTAACCTGACTATTAATTCTTCTGGCTCACAGACGTTTGTTTGGGAGAAATTTTGTAATTCCACTTGATAAGAAGCACCATTTTTCTCAAGAGACACAGGAAGGTCGCGTTTCCGAACCCTCCTCTGGTCCCTTGAAGGGGTTTTAACCCTATGTTTACGTCTGTGAGCCAGGCTGGAAGGAGGAGAAGACGGGAAAGACGCTCGGTGGTTGCTCACATGAGAATTCTTGGCTGTGACATTGATTGTGATGAGGTCTGTTTGTGTCTCTGCCCTGTTCCTGTTTATTTTCTATAAAAGCACACATATAGGAAAGAGAGAAAACAAAAGCTTTGGCAACACCCGAATGCCCCTCGCCATGCAAACGGAGCTTATCAAAAAAGAGAAGGGTGGGCTGCTCTGACGGACCGTTTCATTGGTTCACCGTGTTGCACCTGGCAACTAACCACAACACTTGTTCACGCTGCTGCTGGGGTCTAATGACCTGCAGGGGGGGGGGGGGGGGGGGGTTAGGGGTTAGGGGCTCACAGGTACTGGTGGAATCTAGAGGTGGGTACTTGACGTGCAGTAGGTTCTTGATCGAGAACGTCTGCATCCCGAGGCAGCCCTGGTGATTTGACCTGGTTTTGATTGATTGGAGAAAGGGGGAAGTCATTGAAAATCATAGTGGGTCTCTTGTCGGACGTCTCAGTCGGGGAGGCCACCACGGTGTGTCTGCGCCAGGCCCGTCTCTTCCTCCGCGTCTCAGGTGAGAGCGGTTTTCGCAGTCCCACGCTGCGCAGGTCGTCGGCGGATCCCAGCAGGCGAGCGCGAACCTGCTCAGCCAGAGACCTGCCGCCAGGGCCGGTCGGGGTGAAGGAGGCGGCCTCGCAGGGCGGCAGAGCGGTTTTGGGCCGGGCCGGGCGCAGGCTCTCTTGACTGCTGCCTGAGGAGGGGTTGGTTCTGGATGTATCCCTCCTCAATCTGGGCGCACCGTCCGACCCAGAGCCGGCCCCGTCGCACTGGGCGGAGGCCTCGGCCAGCTCCATCATGTCCAGGGAGCGAGCATTTGACTTCTCCGACTTCATCTTCTTCCTGGCAAGAGTGTCACACTGGATCAGCTTGTGGGAGTTAAAGGAAGGCCGCGAGTGCAGTCTGTGAGTGGTGGAGGAGGAGGAGAAGGAGGAGGACGAGGGCGTGGTGGAGCGCGCTCCTCCTTCACTCCTCTCCGCAGAGTCTGGTGTATGTGTGAGCGGTGTGGGCGGTGCGAGCAGGTTTGTGGGTGAGAGAACCGGGGGCTTGTAGTGTGTGTAGAGGAAGCTGCGCTGGGCTGCTGGCGGTTGTGTGTTCACGGGTGTGTTTGTGTGTTTGTCGGGTCTCTCCTGGGTGAGGGAGCGCGAGGCAAAGCCGCTCTCGTTGTCCGTCTCGCTCACCAGCTCGCTGTTCTCGTCATCACCATCGTCCCCCCTCCCCTCTGACCCCAGGCTGCGCCCTAAGGTGGAGAGGGTGGAGTAACCGGAAACAATGGAGCGTGCATCCTCCCGCGATCGCCATGCCGGCCCTTTAACCTCTGCCCTGGCCTCTTCCTCCTGCAGCAGTATCACTGCCTGTCTTCCTCCTGCATCCTCTTCCTCTTTGCAGCACGGCCGACTGGGAATAACCGCCACCACCTCTTGTTCTACCTCCTCTTTCACTCCGCTTTCTACAACTTCCTCATCTTCCTCTTCTTCTTCTTCTTCCTCATCATCGTCATCTTCCTCTGCCTCTGCCCGAGGAGCAGTGTCCCCTGCAGGAGACGCCGCCTCCTCTCCCTCCTCTGCCCCGGCTTTGATTGGCTCGTGCTCTGAGTCGTCGTCGTCGGTGCTGCCCACGCGGCGGCCGTTATGCCGCTTCCTGCGCTTGCGGCCTGATACAGCTGACATGATGGACAGAGTCAGGAAATCCTTTGCTGTGAGGTCCTTCTTTGACCCCCACGACCCCTGAAAAAAGGGCAAATGTAACTTTGAAGCTCTCACATATGTTTCACTTGTGTATAAATGTTCACTGTTATTTAATGACATAGGATGTATTACCTTCGATTTAGCTGAGTCACTGTTGGTTGAGTCTGGGGAACGAGAAAGTAGAAAAAAAACTAAGTGGGTCAAATCCACTAGAGTGAACAAAAGGTCAGGACGGTCACGGCGAAGGACACAGAGGCAGATTGTGTGATAAACACTTTTTTTATAAAAGACAAAAAAATTGAAACTGGCAGCTGATCAGCTCTTCTGTTTAACAAAATAATCCTACATGCCACAGCGGGTGTTTCCCACCTGCCGTACAGGGGGAAAAACCCGCTGTGACATCACTGGTTCAGGTGCGGCTACAGAAGCGACACACCTTAAGGTTTCTGTTTGGAGTGAGAAGCACCGCAGCAGCAGCAGCTCAAAGCACAACACTCCTCTGCTAAATTTTCAGGAAAATGTCTTCCTCTGTGCCCTCTGCCCCTGACGGACCCCTGCACAAAGACACTGAATCACACACTGAGGGAATATGGAGGATGACTGGGTGGGGGCAGGGATTTGTTGATTTGAGGGGGGTAGGGGGCATTAGGAAACCACAGCACACACTGGTGATATCACTGAAAAACACTGATGGCATCAATCAGTGAGAGGAGAAGCGTTGGGAGTCAAAGCAGAAATAATCGACAGCGTGAAGTGAAACACAGTCCCTCACAAACACAAACGGACGGACACACCGACGCAGGAGGAAAAGCTGCGTTGTCTGAATCTTTAGAGAACCCCAGGGGTAATGGGGGGGGGGGCGTTGCTTCCTAAGAAGCTCTAGATGGAGTCGTGTCTCATGTTCCAACATCAGTAATAAAAACCATTGAGGGTTTTCACCCCTCTCTTTGTATCACAGATACACCTCCATTAAAATCTAGGAAAAGACTAGGTTTTCCCAAAATGCAGCTCAGCACGAGGGCCTCACAAGTGATAGTGATGTGTTAATTCCAGCCTTTCAGAGTAAAAGCCCCAGGCTTTAGACCAAGTATCAACCAGTCAGGTGTTAAGACTCTACTGACACACCTGTAACTTCTAGTCCCGAAGCAGTAAATCACTTTTTGGTTTGGCTGATCAGCAAAAATTCTTTCAACATCTTTAATAAAAGAGTATCATTTAATTATCAAAACTCCATTTTGATTTTGGCCTCTGCTAATGTGAAGATTATCTGATTTTCTGTTTTATCTCATTGATAAATAATAAAAGAAAAACATTTATTCAGTTATATGGGAGATGGAGCCTCTCTCCGAATATCTGACTAGTTAAAATAGCATTTCTAGTTCCGTCCAGCCTTATTTTTTGAATACACTATGTTGTTTGCTGCTAGTTTAATGAAAATTACATCTTGTTCATTAAATCATCTTTGTTTTAGTTAATCCATGCGTGTCCTGCCCATATTTGCTTTGGTCTCAGAACCGCAGAGTAACAAACTGGGGGCTTGTCTGGGATTTGAACCTGACACCTCTCACTTAACTGAACTTCCTTTTTATGTGCAGAGTCGACTTCACCAGAGAATCATGTGATTTTCCTGGTCCTCGCTGCAGCTACACTTTGGGAAATTAAAGCTTTTCTTAAAGCAGGTTTAATATTGATTGAAAACCCGCTGTTAAAGGAGGAGGTTTGTTTTTTTACAGCTGATGTTGCCGGGACTTCAAAGGGTGGAGATGAGATCCTAAGGATGGGACTACACCCACGGAAATTCTTCACTCGATGAGTGGAGGATGACAGAGGCCGTTGGTGTGGGACTTGTCTCTCAGTGTCAGAGCTCATTGTACACTGGTGTGTCAGACACAGCAGCTTTAACAGGCAGACAGCATCCAGTCATCCATCCATTCATTAGTCAGACTGGTGAGGCTACGACGTGACATTAGGGCCACTTAATGGGAAAGAAATTGGAGATTTTAAGAATAAAGTCATATTATGAATTCAAAGTCGTAAATTTATGAGAATAAAGACATGAAGTTATGAGAGTAAATCCATAATGTTGTGAAGATATAGAGGGGGATTATAAGAAGAATAGCATGTCGACTGTGTTAGATAGGGCTTTCCTCTCCTAACAATAATATTTTTTTCCCCCATAATAATAGGTCCTTCTTCTCAACATCAACTTTCTTCCCAATAAATTAAGACTTAATTCTCCAAAACAACGTTATTCTCATAACATTACAACTTTATTCTTGTAATATAACAACAATATTCTCGAAATCTCCCCTTCTTCCATGGCCCTGTGGTCGTAGGAGACACTGAGGTGACATGTTCTCACAGACACCTCTGCCTGACACTGAGAGGGACACACCGACTTTCAGGAGGGTAATGGAGACCATGGACACACCAACCATCACCACCAGGAACACTCTCTCACACAAACACTCCCCCATTATTTCACTTTCACAATATGATGGACTTACACGGTTACACACGCACACTAACACACACACACACACACACTAACACACACGCACACACACGTGTATTGCCAGGGGAGTTCCCATCCTACCGCAGTGGCTGCTCCACAGGCTCAGCTAAGAAAAGGAAAATGCAGAAACGTACAGAGAAAGTGAAAGATGAGCAACGTGGAGTGGGGGGGGAAAAAAGAGGTCAGCAGAGAGGAGAGAAGTATCGGCACGCTATCGAACACAGAGACGCTCCAAGTGCTATCCGGCACAAGGCTTCATTTCTTATGCTGCATTCACGTTCTGCTGGGAAGTAGGGAATTCTGCTTTCAAACTGGGACAAACTTCCAACGAGGAATTTAAATCAAGCGAAGAATGCAGCCGTCTGACTTCATGCCAGTGCCGTCGACACTTGAGAGCTTTCAAAGTGTTACTAAAAAAGCTACATTTTAAATAATTAGTAATGTGTAGTCCTAGAGGTGAATTATAAACTAATCTGTGTTAAATCAAGTGTCTATTTCTTGAGACTTGATAAAAAAAATCTAACAACAGAGCGATTATTGTTTTATTTAAAGAAAAATCGGACCGCCCCCCCCCCCCACCCCCACCACATTTTAAAATTGTGACGCACTGGATGGGAATTTCCTACTTCCTATAAAACAGAAGGCAACAGTATTTTAGGGTTGGCAGCTACAGCCACCCAAATGCTATCGGTCGGCTCGGTTAGAGCTCGTGGTGACTGGCTGAGAGCGGCAGACAGGGTCCTCACCTGAGGCTTCCCCGAGCAGAGCGGTCCTGCCGATGTTAGGCAGCAGGTGGTCGATGTTGGGGACAGGCTGCACGTCCTCCGTGTCCACAGGCGTCTGCAGGGAACGGACACAAATGACCCGAAAAAAATATTCAATAAACCGACAAAAGGCTGCGGTTTAATCCCTGAAGCTAGCGGGTGACCCCTACCATTCATTTACCTACATTTCTAAGAGATTAAGTGAAGCAGCCGCTGCATACTGATGAGACTTTATACTGTTGTTATAGAAACAGGATCAGTGTTTGACAGATGCGTTTTTCTACAGCTTTTTAATATAGATGTGTATCTGTGCTCACAGGCATAGAGATAAAACTACAAGATAGAATTTGAACCACGACGTGTCACGTTGGCCCCCAATGATGACACCAATATTAGGGTTCTTAGAAACAATTGAAGTTATATGAAGTTATCTGAATCAGGTGAACGATCTCCCAGTGGACGATTTTTTCTATTTAATGAAATAAAATGGTAGGACTGGTTAATTACTTTTTGGGCAACTCAATTGTTAACAACGTTACTGTAAAACACAGACTCTGTATCATTAAAAACACATTTTTGACAACACAATGTTTTTTTAAGTCCTTATTTCTGTGTGTTCCCACAAATTTCTCTTTTCTTCTTCGTGTTCATTTAGCAAATATGAAGTAATTAGAAGTATTTTTCTTTTCATATTTTTAAATCTTTGCCTGTGTGGCACACTTTCACTTCATACGACTAAATAAAGGATTACTGTGTATGTACCATGAATAAATAACAACAACATGACAAACATACCTTTTCGTCCTTGTCTAGTTCGTCAGTGAAAAACCAGATGTACTATAAAAAAAACGACAGAGAGAAATGTTCAGCTTGAAAATCATTATTATAAAAATGGAATTTGAATTGTGTTTGTGTGCGGCGCCTCTCACATGCTGGATGAGCGTCTCGACTATCTTGTAGCGGTCCGGCATGTGTGTGACCATGTCTTTCATGTTGTCCTCAGACGTCCGAACCAGCGTCGGCCCGAACACCAGCGCCAGGTTACGAGGCTCCATCTGGACAGGAAGAGACACAATGAGGCGTCTCAGAGCTGCACAAGTACATTTTGAATTACATTTAGAGCTCTCTCTCTCTCTCTCACTAAAGCGCACACACACACACACGTACCTTGTTTTTATCTGCGCTGTCTGCCACCGTCTTCAGGTGGCCAACCAGGAACTTCAGAGTGTGGAAATAATAATCAGGAAGGTCTCGGATCTGCGAAAGAGAAACAGGAAGTGTTAACCAAATGAGTAAATAATCCCGTTCTACTTCCATTCGCGAAGTACAAACAAGCACGTACCAGTTTCTTCATTGTCTTTAATCTGTCAGTTGCATTGTCCATCCGATTGGCATCGATAAAGTCGTTGTACTTGTCTGTAAAGAGAAAACATGTTAAAACAAGTCACATGAGAGATAACACAGTTTAAATTGGAAGCGTGGCAGCGTGTGGCCGCACGGTGTCACGTGTGGACTCACCGTTGGTGAAGAGCGGCTCCGGGAGTTTCCTGAAGAAGGATTTGAGTAAACTGCTGACGACGTTCAGGTCCTGCCACTTCTGATGACAGGCGACAAAACACAGAGAGGAGTCAGGGATCACTGAGTTTAAAAATCTGTATTTAATCATACATTTTTATTGAGTAAAAACAAACTGCTAAAGCCTCTGTGGTGTGAGTGAGGCTACATCCATAGTACAAAATGTTTGTAAACACATTAACTCTGCTACAGATGCACTTTGTCTCAAAAACACTGACAGACGCTAAAACTGAGAAGTTTGGAAATGCTGAGCTAAAGCGCTTTTTTGCTCAGAGATTATTCCTGTCAGAAAATGCTGTTTTCATATGAAAACATTGTAGGAGGCATGTAGCCTAAGCGCCCCTGTGTATTTGTATTGCCTCACCTCCTCTGCAGGGTTGATCTGATCGCCCTTGTTGAGCTGATCCTGAAGCATCGACACGACGGCGTTATTCCCTGGGACCCTGTAGATTCCGGTGTATTCCAGACCCATCTCCTCCACCAGGCCGCAGCAGATCTCCACAATCAATGGGATGAACTGATGGAATGGAACAGGATGGAATCACAAATTTAACTCTCAGTAAAAAGAAGAAAGAAAATGAAGGCCTTCAGCTACAGAGAGAGGTGATGTTGCTAACCTTGTTAATTACACCAGGCTGACAATCCTCCAGCCTCACACCGAAAGCTTTGGGCCCGGCCTTTTTTGTTTTCTTCATGATGTTGATGCCCCACGGAGACTTTGGCGGGCTGCTCTCATCTGAGGACAGATCCGACAAAAGACTTTAACACAGAGCCTCAGTGTTTGGGTTTATGAAGTTCTTAGGATAAAGGCTTTAATGAAAAAAGGTTGCACAACACTCTGGTCCCCTGCTATCCCAAAATATATATTACTCAATGGACTGATAATAACTGCTGTGGGGTCCTTAATACCTATGGAGTATTTAACCTAGAGGCAACTGTAGAATTGATTATTTCCATAAGACTTTCCCCAAATATACAGATCAAATGTATGGAATCTATATATTTTGGGCTCTTCTTCATAAAAAGATAGATAAGGTTGTTATTTTAATTTAATTAAAAATACAAAAATATGATATGGTTATGGTTAAAATATGTGGGAAAAAAATCACAGACTTCCCCAGCCTTAGCATGAGTCCTAAAATGTGGTATTACTCATACTCCATATCTCCATAACTTCTAATGAATAACAGTGCCTTCACAAGAAGAGAGAATTTGAATAAACACAAATATGAAAATGAGGAACCAGTTCACAAGGTGTGAAAGTAAAATGTACTTCCTCCAAGACTGAACTTATCATGAGGGTTTTGTCTGTTTCTGACCATGTTTCTAAACATGTCCTCCAGTTCCATCTGAGGAGAGAATGTGCAGCACAGTGGCAGATGTTTTCTTTCCCCGACACTGACCTTTGCCATCTTGCTTTGGGGAGCGTGGCGCTGCGGCGGCGTTCTCCGTCTTGTTGAGCAGGAAGGGAGGCTTCATGCGGGCCATCCTGGGAGACGAGTCTGGCTTGCTGCCTGTCGGACTGCAGGGGGAGACAGAGATACGCATTGTATTCAAGCCATCAGCCACGACAACAGAGGTAACAGTTGCTGCATTACAACAGAATATATAATCAGGGGGACTCACCTTTGTTTTCTGTAATCATTCAGTTTTTTATTGATGAGGGCCTGTCTGGAAAACCCAAGTTCCTGCAACATACAAAACAAATCAACAATTAGATTCTGTGATTTTCTCATAAAAACACACCACAGGTTCTGTACAGGTGTGACCTCTGACCTCGCTGTCTGTCTTGCTGTTTTCCCTGATGACTTTTATCCAGTCCAGCATTTCCTCCCGGTCCTCCGCCTGCAGCAGGTACTCACAGAAGTCCTGCGTGGTCAGTCGCAGGGCGTGTTTTCGTTTGGTCTCACTGTATGCGATGTCCACCAGGCAGCCCCGGATGCTGATAGGCTGGTCGTCCTCCGCCGAGCCACCGATCGTGGCCCCGCGAAGCACCGCCTCCCTCTTGTCCTTGTAGAGGAACAGCGAATGGGAGCGAAGTATCGAAAAGACTCGCTTCCACGGACGCATGCCGCTGCCCACCTTCTGTGAAGGAAACACAAAATGTCGAGTGAATGAAGCGTTCGCCTGCTTTTCCTTCACCTCCGGTCATCGTCGAGCTCGGTCCGCTCACCTTGCCCTTCTCGGTGAGGATTTGTTTGTAGTGCAGCCATCCTTCCCGCCGCACGTCGCTGTATGTGATGTTTCCCAGCTCGGAGGTGGAGTGACGTTTAGATCGAACCTCCTCTGCTGTCCCAAGGTTGTCCAGCGACTGAAACACACACAGGGACAGGTTTAGAAACCTTATTGATATGAAAAAAAAACATAAAAAAGGTATGGCCAACAATTTACAGAATGTATTAAAACGAAAAACTGAAACTGAAAAAAGTTAAAGAAACATCGTTGTGGGTCAAACTGGTGTTCACTTTGAATACATTGCCTTTACAGAGGGTTTAGTTTCTTGAGGGTTTGGTGTTGCATTATTTTGTTTGGGGATTTTCAAGACGACTCTTGCTTCATAACGTCATTTGGCAAAAGATTTAAGAAATTCAGGAAGTAACCATCCTGGCCAAAACGTTCTGACATGTATTCAACCTCATGTCACACAGTTGGGTAGCTTCCCACACAAAGTCTGAAGCAGCTCTGGTACAGTTTTTAAGTGACCAAATGGTTTCAAGCATGTGATGGAGTATTAAATTGTTCCTCTTACAAATAAGAGGTCAAAATGACATTTTGGAGTCTAGTCAGCTCTTGGCTGGGTTCCCCTGACAGGGCCACATTGTAGTTTGTTTCTATCGCTGCTTCCCTCACAATGGAAGAAATAACAATGTTGTTCTGTTTATTGTTCACTTCAAGCCCAGACACACTGGGCATGTCCAGCTGTCTTCATATAGCACTAAGTCATAACATGTGAAGGCTACAGCAGCGGACCTGACAACGATAGAGGATCGAACTCAAGACAAGTGGTGAAAAACAAGGACAGGATATTAAAAAACAAGATTTTAGATGATAAACTATTTCATTTAAACTCACCCCGTCGGTGAAGAAACTCTTCACTCTCTTTGGTAGCCTCCTGTAGAGAAGAACAACACAACTGTCAAAATGTTGGCCTGCGACTTCAATTTGACAGGTTTAATTTTAGTTCAATGAAAATCTCCGGTGTCTCTTCAGCAGTACTCACGAGAAGACCCGGCCTTCCTCCCTGAACGTGTTGAGTCCTTCGTCGCATGACTTGGAGCGCTCCGTGGTGATGGCTAGAAGATAGGAGGAACGGCGACTGGATTTAATACTGCCTGCTCGATGGGAGGAATGAATGAGCGGAGAGAGAAAGAGAGAGAGAGAAAAGAAAAAGAGACAGAGAGAAAGACAGAGTGTTGATGTAATGCCAATCACCACAGTGGACGGTGTTGGATTAGGAGATGGGGATAGCGAGGGAGGGAGCAGGGGGTGGTGGAGGTCCCGAGTGAGTGAGTGACGTGGTGAGGGTGGAGGGTGGGGGGTGGGGGAGATGAGCTGGAGCGTTGGGTTAGACTTTTTTATTCTCACCACTGGCATGCAGGTTTATAGCCTCTGTGAAACCCAACTAGCAAATATCATGCAAGTCCCAGTTGATCCATTTAAAACCAAACGTGCAAATTTAATTAAAACTCATTGACTTCCATGCAATCATGACAGAAAAATAATATAATATAACATATTTTGAACAAACATGTTTCGCTTTGTTTCAAACATGCAATCAACAAATCTGGCATGCAAACATTTTACGGCAGTGCTAAAAATCCCAGACATTTTTTGTTGTAACTAAACCCCAAAAGACTTGTTTTCAAATTGAATCGCAAATAGAAATCTGCTGGTTTCAAGAATTTTAACTTTTTAGGCAAAGTGTGGCCCTTGATTTTGGAAAACTTTTCATTTGTATTAAAAAAAGTTTGAAATTGGCAGATTTCTTTTGACAAAACAAGACTTAAACTCATAAAATTCTTCAAAAGATGGAAATTATAGCAGGGACAGATCCTTGCGCCGTAGCGGATTTTAGCACTTGGGTAGCATCGTAAGGCCGTGATAATCTTTACCCACGGACAAAGATCACTGTAGCCTTACGATGCTGTTCAGGAACAAAACCCATTTCAAAATCTCATGCACATTTATCAGGCTCCCTCGAGCGATGCTCTACTGTACATTAGCAGATATTCTGTAGGGATCAGGCACTTTTCTTCTGCATGCAGTGGGGGAGAGGGCGCGGGAGGCCGGGAGGGAGGGAGGGGGCACTCACTGCAGTCATGTGAGAAGAGCCTAGTGAGGGGGAAGGTGAAGGTGGGGGAGGCGGGGCTGGTGACAACGGCGGGCGCCGAACTCATGCCGCTGGACACCACGGAGGAGGCCGGCACGTGGCGGGCGCGCAAGTCAGCGCCGGGGCTGGTTGGCTCATCTGTTGGAGGGTTGGAGGGTCAGAGGGTAGCGGAGGCAGGAGGAGAGGAGAAAGGGGTGGAAGAGAAGGAGGAGAGAAGAAGAGAGGATTGGGTTAGGGTGTTAGAGAGAAATGAGGTCGGAAGGGAAAGGAAACACAGCAGGGGTTAGATCAGGAGGAGGTTAAGGCCAGGAGAGGGTTTTTTTAAGGGAACGGAACGATGAGGAACCACAGGGTTACCCTCAGATACACGGGACAAAAGAGGGCATTTCACAATATCTCCACCTTGCATTTAAATTCCATTGTTTTAACGGCAAAAATAAACACATGCATCAATCACACCCTAACATGAGGCCTTTCTTGATTCCAGCGGAAAGAAAGACCACAAACACAAACATCTCAATGTCATCGACGATTCAACAAAACTGTCTCAGGAAGGAATAAATACAACTGAAACCTAATCACAGAGATTTAAAGTCACTCAAGCATAAAAGAGGCAAATATAGATAACACACAATGCTGTACCTGTGTCGCCAGTCGCCATATGAAGAGTAACTAACAGAGGAGGTATGTGTCACTTGATTAGAATTATCGGTTCCAGGTTTCAGTTCTTTATGAAATCTAGAGTACTGCAAATCTGCAGTACATGTATGTAATGTCATGTAATCTGATACTTGTTATAGAAAATAACATAATGTAACAAGTACAGAGTAGAGGATTGTGGGTAATTAAATGTAGATATAAAGGGAAATGTGTGTGTCATTCAGTGAGCTTTATTGTTCAAGAGGACAAAGGCATAATTCAGTTTTATAGGTCACACAAGTCCTAATAGTTTCGGATGTAAAAGGATATGAAAGCACAACACACACACATACAAACGCACACACACACACACACACACACACACTTCCGTACTGACAGAAAGTCAGGGTTTTTTCCGCTGACGTTTTCAGGGACTAAAATGCTGTGAGGAGACAACAGGAGGCAGCAGAGAGTCAGGCAGCCCTGCACACCAGAGGGCCTGAGTCTGAGAGCCACCCCCACACACCACCACATGGTCTGTCTTAAAAATTCTTGTTGGGGTTTCTCAGTTTTCCATTTAATCTCCCTCCCTGATCCTGTTTTTCCTCTCTTGTTCCTTGGCTCTCCGTCCCAGCATCTTTAACTGTAATCTAATCTAACATTACTGATGCAGCATCCCTCACATTCCCCCCGTTTTACTTGCTGTATCTCCTTCCCTCTCACGCTCCTCCATCTCCCACTCTCGCTGTTCTATTCTTCACCCAGCGCCCGACATAAGGCGGAAACAATCCCAATCTGGGACGAGGAATCTGCCTGTTTACAGCGCAGCCCCAGAAATAGTCGGGCTGTGGGTTTAACAAAGGCCGTCATTAACAGGCAGCCAGGGAGTGAGCTCAGAGCCACGAGGCCCAGATGGACCAGCAGAGGGGAGTAACAAGCCACAGCATACTGTTACCCTCACCGGCCTGCGTCCATCCTGGTTCATACGTGGAGCTCAGCATTCAGACATTACACAGGGGGAAGAGACGGAGAAAGAGAAGAGAGAAAGAAAAGTATGAAAATGCTAAAAAAAGGAACAAATAGAGGAGACTAAAATTTCACTGAAATCCAACATGACAATGAAAATGCATCATATAACCTAGTTTGACCAATTTTACTGAGTTGCAGGATTACATGATGCATTGCTTTATATATATATATAAAATCATATTGGATTAGTTTAAAAAGTGCATTGTTAGCAAGCCTACAGCACAACAGGCTTTACTCAGTTTACGTAATGAAGACTGAAGATATACATTTTAAGATATATCTATATGTTCTCTGCAAAACCCTCTTACATGTAAAACGGTCCCTGTACTCAAGGTTATAATGGTTTATTCTGCCAAATATTGTTCATCATTTAGTTCGATAAAATATCGAAAATTAGAGAAAATTCCTCTCAAAGTTTCATGGAACCCAGAATTATTTCGTTTAATTATCATGTGAGAGAAAACAGCAGAAAATGTTTTTAATGGAACAGCTGGAACTAGTAAATGTTGACAGTTGATGCTCATAAACATGATTTAAATTACATAATGTTTAATAGATTATCAAAATAGTTGCTGATAGTTTCCTTGACTCAGCTTCTTAGGCACATTTTGGTCCTTGCAAAAAAAGTGTTGATGCCTCAACTTTGTTAAACACAGACAAACAAAACATACGTAAAATAAGAGGGGGAAAAAAGAGAAAGAAAAAAGTGGCGAGCAAGAACTCCAATGGGTGGGGGTGGGGATCTATTGCCTGCAAGTCAAACCACAGGGGACAAGAAGCCCATTTGGATCAGGACAGAAGCCTGCATAGAGGGTCTTGGTCCTGACTTGTCGTGTTCAGGGTCCAGCCACTAACGACAGACACACAGACCCACACAGACACACCAACCCCTTCATCTTCCACTGCAGCACAATAGCAGCATTGAGGGACGGCGCAGAGTGTATGGGCCCCTACTGTTCCCCAGAAGGACCACCACAAAAACCTCCCGGTAATTTTCAGCCAAGATTCATGCTGAAAGACTCTAAGTGGGCACAGAGTGAAACACTGCGTCTGTCGACATGCCTCTTCCCGTTTCATCCACTTTGTGCGAGCTACCAAAATAGTCCAAATACTCCCTCCGACTTTTGGGATACCTCCACACAAGTCGTCATAAAAACATAGTTGCTCTAAGACACAACATGCCTTTGTGCTCATTATGTCAAAGATAAGAACGCGGGCCTATCAAATCGCATGTTCCCGAGGAGGCCGAGATCATATCGGCATCTCTGTCAAAGAGAGTAAGAGACGAAGAAGGAGAGAAAGAAGAAAGAATGAAGAGAAAAGCTAGTTCTTGTCCATGGGGAGAAACTAGCCTAGTTTCAGTTTATGGCCATTAAACGTGTCCCGGCCTGCAGCTCTGACTGCGTGGTTTCATTTAATTCAGGTGAAGGGATGAGACGAGAACGTGTCCTGACAGACAGACAGAGAGAGAGATGCCTCCTGCTTTGCTGATCCACTGGATCAGTGAAAGCTTTCTTTAAATGACTTTATCGAGAGAGTGGCTCAGCTCAAACAACGGCGGTCATTCCAAGTTGGGTCAGAAGCTTCCAAGTCAGCTGATTCCAATCTACTCAGCATTAGGGGAAGTGGCGGCTGTTTTTCCTCAGGCTGTGACGGGGACTTTGTTTGCCTGTGGTTTGCCTGTTGTCCACGTGGAGCAACACAAGCCCGTCTGAGGCCTGTGGAGCCCCTTTTTGCTTTCAGTCTTTTCAAAAGCGGGAACAAGCCGAGACACGATCACAACTCTGGCCCACTGTCTCCGGCCCACTGTCACTAACACATGCTGTATACAACTGTACATATTAGTGCCAACAACCTCAAATACACACAGAGCTGCAGGTCCTGTAAACCAAGGGGCTGCGACATGTGCAACCATCTACTACATCTGCTTGATCTAATCCAACATTTATGCAAAAATATCGCAAATTAAAATGAAAAAAGTTTTATTTTGCTTGGTCAATAAAAGGACATTTCACCTTTGTTTAGAAAGTGATATCAAGTTGCATAATCATTATATAAAACTGAAACAAATCTTTGCAGAACTGATCAGTGCAAGTTTTCTTTGCTTCGATGATTTTTACAGGAAACATTTGAAAATGATTCAGTGAACAGGGTCTAACAAATGTGCAGTGCTTGTCAGATAGGACAGCAAGTCAAGTGGATTCCCAGTTCTATTAATCATATAACATCCAATCTTTTTGTGTTACTAGTACATGGCTTTTTCTTATCTTATTAAATGTTGAAAATAATAAAAATAAATAAAAGACAAAAAAAAACAATGCAATGAAGAAAACATGCAAACTATATACCTCCAAACAGCCTCCTTAAGACTATTGAAGCTGCACCAAATGATACATTTATTCATAGATATCAGTTCCCTAAATGTGCCTGTTTTTTTTTGGCATCAAGACCCATGAATTATTCCCTGGGAAATCAGTAAAAATAGCAAGAAAAGCCCAGTCTTCCAATCCTTCCTAAAGACAGTTATAAAAAAATTATCATTGACCCGCTACCTGATCCTGATCCACATCAAAATTGAATTGAGTTCTTTCTTGGGCCATGTGCCATTCTCTCATTGAAATCAGTTTGGTTATTTTAGTGTAATCCCGCTGACAAAATAACCCATCAACAAACTGGACAGGGGCAAAAAACACAATCTCCTTTGGTGGAGATTATGCCAACAGGAAAACACAACACAGGAATTATTGTAAATCTCTCGCACTATCCTGCACACACATAAACAAACACACACACGCTGATGTCAGCCTCCACTTGATTTCCTCCGCACGGTGAGGTGACCTCACAGACCATGGGCAGTTAGCAGGATTAGTCAACTCCCAACAGATATGATTCAATCAAAACTACTAATGCTGTCTGTGAGACTGTGAGAAACAACTGTATTACACAATGCAAACATTCACAGACACAAACACACACACACACACACACACACCAGCAGAATTTCAATGAGAGGATGGAAACTGCATCTGAGAAAAGCCTGGAGCCAGAATAGACAGACAAGAAGGAAATTAAAGAAACACACACATTTCCCCCTGACTTGTAACTTAGTCGGAATTATAGCCTTGTATTTCCTCTCCGTTAAGCTTTCCCTTGCTTAAAAAGAAAACACACTCAACGCGGATTAGATTTTATAAAGGCGATTATTCATGAGTGGTTTTAAGTATGAGAAGAGACTCAGGATGAAGTGCAGGAAAATGGAGACTTACCAATGAAGGGGATGGAGGCCAGAGAGTCATCCTCTATGGAGAGCGGGGCGAGGTTGCCGTTTGGTTTGCGCGGGGCCACGTCTCCTGAGGAACCAGGAGCGGGGTCCTGAGGATCTGTGGAAAACAAAGAGGGTTCCAGCCCGTCCATGGGCAGCGCGTAGTGGGGATGACGCAAGCCGTGGGCGTTCCTCCGCCCGGTCGGAGGTTTCTGCCTCAACACAACTTCCTGGGTCTGTGGCACCACCTCCGTCTCCCCCTCCACCGACCCTCGTTCCCTCTCGTGGTTCGTCGGCCTGTAAGCTCTATCCTGGGATTCCGGAGTGGCGGAGGCAAGGGGAGAGGCCGTAGAGGAGGTGATGGGCGCCGCTGTGACCTCTGGGGGGCTGGTTTTAGGTGTTGAGTTCCAGTTCAAGTGAGGGCCAGAGTATGAGGGGTCCCTGAAAGAGTGGGCTTGCTGCATGATGCGGCCTGTCTTGCGGTAAAAAGAGGGGCTGTAGCTGCGGTAGCCCACAGGCTGGTCGTCCATGCTCTGCCCAGTGGGTAGCCGCCTGGTCTGGGGGGCAGCTTGTTGGGCCTGGGGCTGCAAGTGGGCCTGGGTATGTGGCTGTGGGTGGTGTTTAGAATGTGACTGTGTGTGTCGTGGTACCAGAGGAGCTTGTGATGCAACAAAATGTCCCCCCTGTCTTGGGTAAGCATCAGTCCTGGGGGGCGGCTTTGGAGCCTGTTGGTGCCATGATGGCCTCTCGAACCGAGGTGAGACTACTCCAGCTGCTGTTCGGTCCAGCATCTCTAACGAGCGGCCATGGCGATCGTACTGGGCCAGAAGGTTTTCCGAGCGAGTTCGAGTATAGTTAGTGCCAGGGGGACCCCTACCCGGGCCCCCCTCCCAGTCTCCATATGACCAGCACGGCTCTCCGTGGGGTCCTGGTCCTGACTGCTGCTGCAATAACAGCAGAGTGTCCTGGGAGGCGCTGTGCGGCCAGCCACCTGACCGCTGCTGCTGCCTCCTTGTTTCACTGAGTCGGTCCTGAGAGTAGCTGCGGTGGCGCGTCTGGATGCAGCGTCCTGAGTGCTCAGGCCGCTGGCTGTAGAACCAGTCAGTCAGCGCCTGCTGGCAGCGCTCGTTTTGACCGTGGCTGAGCTGTGGCAGGGGAGGACTGCTCCAGGCCGAGCTGGACTTCCGTGGCTGGGGCTGAGGGGGACTGACAGCGTGGTGGTTGGGGTAGTGGACTTGGAGCGGGCTGGACAAGGGGCCTCCTGACGAGGAAGAGGAAGAGTAGGAGCGCCCCCTGGTCTGGCCCTGAGGCTGCTTGCTGGTCATACCATACTGGATCTCCTCTGTGCGGTGGGCCGGGCTGCTGTGACCCACACCTCCAGGCTCTCCCGCCCGCCCCTCCTGCCAGCTGGCGGGGCTGCCCAAAGCCGAGTGGTTATCCAGGGGTGAAGAGGGGCTGGAAGAGCCTGGCCAGCGACTCCAGTTATCCAGCTGGTTCTGGCCCATGGGCGTAGGTGGAGGGGCTCCAGCAGGGGTGGTGGTCTTGGTGCGTGGGTAACAGAGGGGCGGTGGGGGTGGGAGATGCTCAGCTCCCCCTGAATAGGGTTCGTTGCCTGTCAGGTAGGCATCCTGGGAATACGCCTGGGAAAGGAAGAAACACAGAGCATGAAATGACAGGAAGAAAACTTGAAGTGAAAAGACAAGTGTGTGCGTGCGTGTGTTTGTGTGTGTCAACTTTAAAACCAAAATGTGCTGTAACAACACAAAGAATAACCACAACTCTATAGGACATCTTCATGCTGCTGTACATTACAAAACAAGTCTTGAAGTGAAGCCGTCTCTGTGCTCAACCTCGTTGCCACAGTTTACCCCCAAGGCCTCGGCTCTCAACACAAACACATGCTAACTGGCTAGAAAAATGCATGAATCGCCTCGGGCAAAAGCCACAACACTCGCTGCACAGCCACCAGCAGCAGATAGAGACGTCCTCAACAATGTTTTGTATACAGATTCAGAAAACATATATATGTATATAAATACATTTGTAATGTATATACAGTGTGCCGCTTTAAGAGACGCCATTGCAAGTACATGCTTATGAGTGAATTATCCCTTGTCTGCGCATTTAAAGCATCACTTCAAATTCACAACTCCGGAAAGAGAAAAAAACAAACTTGCCAACAATCCTCTCTCTGCTTTCATGACTCAAGAAAAAATGAAATCACAGACAGTTGAAACCTCTTCAAGCTCTACCTAACTTATCTAGGCCGCTCACCAGAGTTCAAAACCTTTCCTCAGCCTGCATGTTCAGCTTGTATTCAACACAAACAGAAGGGGAGGAAGAAGAGGCAGAGGACAAGAGAGGAGACCTATCCTCACCAACGCTCCTGACCCGACACTCCCGCTGCTCAAACCGGCCGTCCTTCAAACCACGCACCCTCCACCTCCCATGATAGATCCGATCAATATTTGGTTTCTTCTTGTTTTCTATCTGTTGGTTGTCTTGTTTTTTCTCCTCTGTCCGGATCCCTACAAACTCCCTCTCTCTCTCTCTCCTCCCTCCTCAGCGTCTGCGTTACTCCACCCTGTGGGAGGGTGGAGGGAGGCGCAGCTCTGGTGATGTCATGCTAGGAATGCAGCAGATACAGCAGCGAGGGGAGGAGTGTGAGGACAGAGAAGTGGGTTTATAATATCGAGGCATGGTAGCGTACCTAAAATGGGGTTGGGCAGGGGGCAGGGGGCTGGGGGGAAGGGGGCAGTTTGGGGCTCCTGCAGCAGGAACACTGAAGTTTCTACGTGTGCGACAAAGGTCATCCTAAACAAAAAATTGGAGCGTGTTGACATGTTGCTCCATGTCAGTGGGAGGGGCGAGGGATGATGCATGCCTGATCATGTGAGCGAGCATGGAGCAACCTGTGGAGCGTGAAAAATGTGTTGAACAGTACATGGGTGTGTGTGACCGAACACCAAGCACCCTTCTTTTTTCATGCGAGCTTCAACAGTCAGATACCAGCGGCTGTTAATGAACGTGTGTTGTAATCTAAACACAGAGCAGAGAGTGTCTGAGTCACTCTCCAGCCATTCTGTCAAAATCGCCACATTCTTTGACAGTGACGAGTTGAATCCAGGATGAAATAAGCAAATACACGCGACGCAGAACACACACTTTACTGAAGTGGTCTTAAATAATGAACTGGAATGACACTGAAATTACTCTCCTTAATATTCCCTGATTTTCTTTATCGAGATCCATGCAATATTCACAAGGAGATGAAAAAATGCCAAGGATGAAGAAAGCGAAAATAAAATTCCTGGAGCTGCCCCCTGATCCAGATCTGCATCCAAATTTGGGGAGTTTTTCTCTGACCCATACAACATCCTTCCGCCAAGTTTTGTGGTAATCTTGCTTAAACTTAAAAAAAAACAAAAAAACACACACACACGCACAGGGCTGAAAAAGTCCCCTCCTTTGCTAATAAATAATACATGGCATGTTTGATATGTGTATGTTTATGTTTTTGAGCAGAAGGTGCGTGAAAAATCCCATACTCACACTTACCAACTGAAGCACATCTTCATCTTTTGGCATGATGGAGAGCTCCAGCACGCTCTCACTGAGGGGAGGACGGGAAGAATAAAGATAAACAAGAGATACAGATGAAATAAACACACTGAGTGAGGAATGAAAAGTGAGTTCACACACAAAACCCTGACCTGGAGCTTGATACAAAGTGTGAGAGACATTTATTCACAAAAGCTAATTATCTGATCGGTGGAGGTGCCGTTAGAGCCTCCAGGGCTTTCTCTGCAGTCCCTAACATCGTTAGAATAATTCAAGATTCATCAAGATCATATGTTTGTTGTAAAAATAATTTCAGTTCAGCTACTGACATAACCAGAAATCCAATATTTAGATCTTCCTGTGTTACTTCATACAGCTCCTCCGCCACCAGGGCCTGCTGTGTCCTTGCTTTCAGGCTCAGCTCACAGTTCTTGGCATTAATATAGAGTGACAACAAAATGTACCTATACAAATTATCGCGGTGACTGGGAAGCCCCCTGAGGCCGTTTACCGGGTCCCAGGTAATGTTATTGTTATCAACAAAAAAGTGTAGGTATTTCTTTGTGTGTGGGCAACCTAATGTGACTTGGAGAAGAATGCCGGCTATCAGCGATCTGCTGAACTGGTATCAAGTCTGATATTGACTTAAATAAGTGGATCAGGTCAGTCAGGTACAGTGATACATTAAGTTTCATCATCAGTTACCATTTTATCTCCTTAGATATCCTATCTGAACTCGTGGTATGTTGATTTTAAATACTGGGGAAAAAAACATCACTGTTACTAGCACAAAACCTGAGCAGGGGTATCTGTATCAATATAGGAAGAGAAAGAGTAGGGTAATTTACTACTGCTATAGTTGCCCCTGACCTTTGACTTCACAGTGAACTTTTGGCATCCAACAAAAGATCAGAAACTGAGGAGGGTTAATATGCATTTTAGGAAAAAAAAATTCTGAGTCTAACCAGGCATCTGGATAGAAAGAGAGTCAACAAAATGTTCCTAGTGTCAAATATGATTCAAACCCAGTGAGCAGATGTCACTGGTGTTAAAACATGAGTCCTGTGTATGAGTCACTTTTTCTAGCCCCTAACTGGCCGCCACTCTGCAGAACAACAGTATCTGGCTTTGCGATCATGTAGAGCCCGAGTGTGTTAAGAGTGCACGGCTCGAGGCTACTTTTCATAAAGAAGCAGGTCAAACTAACACGCGCAACTAGGTGTACATCATCTCCGCGGTAAGCTTGTGAGGAGGAAAAAAGCAAACAGGCGCTTCAGTAAATCAACACGGCTCTGGCTCGCAGCGCAGACAGGCAGGAGGACTTACCTGTTCTGAATGAGGGCGATCACCTGCGAGTACGTCTTCCCTAAAACACTCTCGCCGTTCACTTTCACCAGCCGATCCCCTGCAGAGGACACAGACATGTTATCCTACCGGGCGACCTGTGACGGCTAAAGCAGGCGCCAAATCCTGTCGTGTTTGGCCAAGAGACGCCAAGTGGAGTCTGACTTTACATTACATTTTTATTAGTAAACAATATGGGCAGTTAACATTAGACTCCGCCTCCTGCAGCAGCAGCCTCATTGGTGAAGAAACATCCAAATCGATTTCAAACTTTACCTTCGGGTATTATTTTATATTTAGTTTGTGATTGCGCACATTACAAAGCGTATTCAGTGAATTAACCGACATAAGCAAGATTTAGTAGGTGAGTGATTATAAATGTCTGCTACTCCATGCTTTCACCTAAATAATTTTAGCACATTTAAAAGCAAGTGCTACTCCATGCTTTCACCTAAATAATTTTAGCACATTTAAAAGGAAGTACTACTCAAGTCGAAAAGTTAATGTGCTAGTTATTGTGTATTATAGTCTTTTTATTTATACTTTTACTTAAGTTACATGTTTGAGCACTTCCTTGACTGCTGTCAATACACAGACTCAAGCAAATTCAAATTTCATCTCATTATTTTATGATTATTTATAATGATAAATAAGAATTATTAAAAGATAATTAAAAAAAACATTCCCTTATGGCAGCTGGGATTTGATCCAGCTGCTCCACCGGTGGCAAAGCAATCAACAAATGTTCTCTGTCATCTGTTCCGTGAGCTCAATCTAAAACAATTACTAATATGATCAATTGAAAATATCTTTCAATTCCTTATCAACGTGTTGCATGAATAACACAAAGCGTTGGTCCGTCTGGTAACTCTCTCAACCTCAGCTGCGGATGTGTGACCAACATTTTGAACTGTAGCCTCAGGAGGAACATTAGATAACGCATACAGTTCGTGTTCAAAGTCTCTGTGCATTCATGGGGATTTGGTGCAAGCTGAAACACATACACAGGGCTCAGAATGTGAGCGTGTGAGTGTGTGTTCGCAAATGTTCGGGCAGGTATGTGACTCCCTGGATGTGACTGCGTGCATTTAACCATGTTCAGTACTGGTTTGGTTTGTCGGAGCTGGTGGGAGTGGACTGCAGCTCAACTGATGCTGTGAGACGACAACAGGGAAACTTCACATTCAAATGAACATGTAAATTGAAGTCGTCAAACTGGAATCCGTATTATACAACCAACACAGCTGTTTAAAGACTAAATCCTTATCTCTTTCGCAAACGGTCTAATATTTATGCTGATAAGAACAGGTCTGTTTTTTTAATCCTTGGCCGACCGCCCTCCCTGCATCCTTCATAACATCGTCCCTCTGTTTGTGTCTGCAATGTCACATGACCTCGGCTCTCTCACCAACTGATTTCCAACGCAAAACGGCAAGGTAATGCTCCTGCACCATGTGCTCCCCTTACCTGTGCATAAGCCCGCCTGGTGGGCCGGACCTTTCTCCCGCACGTTCTTCACAAATATGGTGTCCATCGGCTCCAGGCGACCTTTCTGATACCCTGAAAGTGAAAAAGACCGAGATGAATTATAAGTCATGATTACAAAAATGCTGAATTATAAAAAATGCGGCATTTAAAAAAAACAATAATAAAAATTGTGGTTTATAGATAAGTTTTAATAGTTGTTTGCATGACTTTCCTGGAATTGGAAATATATCAATACCTAACATTTATTCTCATTGTAGTGCTTATTAGTGTATAAAGTACAATAAGTGCACTTGGACTCCCTCTAGATGCAGTGCCGCATAACATCCTGTAGAGGGCAGAGAGAGGCTACAGAGCAGAGGTGACAGGGGGGGAATAGCAGCTGCCAGCTCATTACATCATAGTTATCCCTGGGTACAGGCCTTCATTTGCTGCCTGATGAAATGATAACAGAAGGAGAGAGACGGAGGGAACTTACCCTTTCCATTTCCATTCTCCTCATCCTGCGAACGACAGAAAGAGAGAATCAGTGCTCAAGTTCAACTCAGACATATTTATTATATTATGGAAAACTGTGGTTGAAGCGTCTCTGTGTTGAACAGAGACAGTTTAATAAATGAGTGTTACGCTGTGTAACTGAAAACAATAGTAAAGTAAAGTCAATGAAGGTTGAGACAAATCTTTCCACATACATATACAGTTACAGAATGTATGGTGATAAATAAACATGCGTCTGCTCTCCAGATCTAGAAAGCATAAAAAGTGTATGTATTTTTTCAATCAACATAATACGGAACAAACCTTGATCACAAATCACATTGACATCCAGACTTCTCATTTGTAAGATAACCCTTTATTAAACCAACTAAGGGGAATCGCCTCATGTCGAAGCAGCAAATTGGAATAGATTGACAATAAAGTTTATTTTGACTTTTGACTTTGACTTGAGATGTTTGAGGTTTAGGGCGACAGCTGCATATTTTCATCTAAATATTTTTTCAGATGGACAGGAAATATTCCATTCAGTGAACATTCAGTTCCATCTTAATTTACTGTGACCTAGTGACACATATATCGATGTTTACACCTCTGCAGGAATCTCACAAGTGTTACCTTTATAGAGAAACCAAGATTTATTCATTTTGAACAGGTCATTTTCGAGCAGGGTCCTGATTTTAAGGGGTCAAGACATGAAACTGAAGAAACTGACTCAGTGCAATGCTGTGTCTTCATATGTGGGTCTAACTTTAAGCCATAAATAAAATCCTCTACTTGAAAAACTTAATATCTACATTTTTATCAGTTACAAGTTTCACTGAATATCAATGACTTGTTCCCTGACATGCAACGTTCCTGACAGGCTCGTTGTTCAGAGCGTTGAATGTTGGAGAGCGAAACAGACTTTCAGGTTAGACCATGTGCAGATGATCATGACGTCATGAAGCAAACACTTCACTGGGGAGGTTTGATAGATGCAGCCAGTCTGATCACCTCCACCCCCCCCCCCCCCCACACACACACACACAAACTTGGGCATAAGCTGAGTGGACAGTTTGGGGTTAGGGGCATGTCGGACTGACGGCTGCCCGGCTGACGGCTGCCTGGCTTTATGCTGCGCTGAGTGGGCTCATTCCAGGCTCTGCAGACAATGGCGGGGGGTTTAGAGGCAGAGAAAGGATGGGCTGCAGACCTCAGAATGGAGCTCCGAGCTGCGGACACTCCACAACTTACCGTCCCTCCTCCGTCTGACCACATCCAGGACAGAGGAGGAGACGGTGAGAGGTGGACACAGGACACTGGACCTGGACCAAACACTTCACAAACCCCCGATTCAACATCTGAGGCCGCACATGTATAAACCTACACATTTCCTGACTCTAATTTTTTTCATAAAATATGACAAAAATAATAAAGAGAGAAGGAATTAGAACATAAGAAAAACTATTTCTAAATGTACATATTTTTAATTTATTAGATATTTTTGAGACGCAGACCGGAAATGTGGAGAGTGAGTGAGCTTCAACCACTGGGTCACTGTAATGTTAAAATATATGATTGCATCTTTTTGCTTTCTTTACATTACGAGAAAAAACTTTTTGGACATTTTCTCTATTTTCCAGTGGACAGATCTTGGTGAAAAGAAATCTGACATATTTAGAGAACTGATGTCAGTGAATCTGTGAAATTTGGTGCAGCTTGATTGAATTTAAGCAGACTATCCTACTGTAAGTGAGAGCCATCCTAGTTGTATAAGGGCTTACGCCTTATTCTGAGCAGTCCTTCATTCTAACATGTTTCACTGTGCAGCACCTGAAGAAGTTTTTATTTATATGAGGTTTATTCGATTGGAGCTGTGTAACCAGGTGCTTCTCATTGTGCAGATAGACAATGTAGTTATAGTGAAGACTAAAAAGTCGTACACATGTGTGACCCACTTCTCGGTCACTGAGCATGCTCAGTTGAGTAGACAATGGTTGATACGTGAAGCATCGCTCCTCCTCCTTTCCTCATCATCCTCACATGTGCATCTATTCAAAAAGCGACATATAAACGCAGGTACAATCCAATCCTCAGTGAATCCGATAAGCTGCAGAGAAAAGCAGTCCGGGGTTGTAAATAATATAAGACATAAGTCTATTGAAAATTATTTAAGATTATTTATATACACATTATTTATTGTCGTTTTTTTTTGTGTTTGTTAGCATGCACCCTCCCCACTTCTCAGGGGGTCTTCAGACATTAGACTTCTGCATTTGGTTTTCCTATTATGGTTATTTTGCAATAAATTCCAACCAGTGAACCTGACAACCTTTGGATTCCTTTTTGGGATGTTTTGACTGCAAGTCTGGCAAACAGCCCCTCACTCTCCGTGTGGTGAAATAAAGGTCATTGGGACAAAAGGGGGTTACAGGTCAACCAAGTCTTAAGATGTTTTGCCTCTACAAACATTTTAATAATCTTATCATCTCTAAAGAGGAGGTTTTTGATGACAGACTCTGCTCTAACAAAGCAGGAAAATGTGGATCCTTGTTAAATGATCAACTTGAGGACCCAAGACTTTCGGGACCTGCTGACACCATGTAATGAGCTCCCAATTGGGTCATGCACCCTGTAGGCCTCAGATAATTGGACACTATGAGGGTAATTTGGGAGACTTCCACGAGGGCTCTCCGGATAAGAACGGCCAGCTCTGTGGCTGCGATTGTCCAAAAACACAACGTGACCCTCAAGGAAGAGTAGATGAGGACAGAACCGGGGACAGAGGGGCCAGCAGTGGGCCCATTGTCCGAGGGGCCTGCCTGGTACGGCCCAAGTGCCAGCAAGTGGTACCAGGCTAAGACAACAGATCTCATTCAATCTGTGCTCCTATCTGCAGCTGCTGCATGGTGGGGTGGAGGGGTAATAATAGATGCCTTGTTTCTGCCGACTCACCCCATACCAGCCTCCATATCCCTCAATTTCACATCTGGAGCCGTTTGCCCCCCACACCTCAAAGAGCTAAATAACCACTGGCTCACACTCAGGCTTGTTCCACGTCCCCAGAACAATCTTGAATTCTTCAGGGACTACAGCAAGGCTTCTGAGTGAAGAATTAGGAAAAACACTTTTCCTGTCAGGCAGACTGTGTTCGTCTTACAAATAAAGAGCTTAAGTCTTTGTTCCTTCCGCTAATCTTTTTTCTCCGTTTTAACAGCTTTAGTTTGGGAGTTCTGGAGTGTCATTTAGGACTTAATGACACTCCAAAACGCTCCACTTTTCCGCACAACTGTAAATGTTTAACACATTTAAACACTTTCTACAACTTCATAAAATGTGCTTTCAGACCTTCTCCAACAGTTCTTTAAGCCCCTGTAGGTCTCACCTTGAGGTTGGTGTGCAGGGTGGACTCTGGAGGGTAAACGATGAAGTGGCGCAACGTGAACCCAAAACCCTGGGAGTTCTTGCGGAGGACCAGCGTCCGGGGACCCTTCCAGCCCATGCCGACCCCCTCCCTTCCCGACCGGGTCGCCATCGGCGGCCGAGGGTTGTCACCGGCTGAGGAGAGACCATCCCTCCGACCCTTAGCCTGTGGAGATACAGAGAAAGCAAATTTGGTGAGATTCAGGTGAGTTGAAGCACATTTTTGTGGTCTGAATGGTCCTTCACATTTCCAGATCCGAGCACATGTGTAAATGAGTGCACGTTTACAGATGTTGATAAATTAAGCATCTCCAAGTGTGCATGTAGGTTTTCAGAAAATCCTCTAGGAATCCTCTGAGTTTTTCCAAAATTAGCACCAACAATGAAACAGTATTTATGATTTTCAGATGTAAAACACTCTGTTTCTCTATAGAAACCCGAACTGACTCTATGGGGATCCAGTGACGTTAGCTCTCAACTGCTTGCTACATTAGCAGCTTCCTCATGAAGTCCTGAATGTAGCTTAGAGCCAGGTCAGTCCTGCATGCCACCCAGCCATTGAACAATACTCCACAAACACACCTGGGGGGTCCACTATCCCGTCTAGACTGGGCCACAGGGGCAGCAGGGAATGTGGGGATTTGGCCCAATTCGGACCACACTGACCTTGGTCTCACAGAGAAGGTCCAGGGGAGAATCTGAACTCAGAGCTGAGAATAAAGGCAGATTTCCACCCGCTATCTAAATATCTCATCCCTGCTGCCGAGTAAATAAGCCCGGTCGGCTCAGCTGACAGACACACGCTAGAACTATCATCCCCCTGCTGCCCCGGCAGCCCACATCTGTCAGTCAAACACAATCACCTGACCAAACAGGCGCGAGCAAGGAGGAGGAGGAGCAGAAAGAGGAGGAGGAGGAATCTTCATGTCAGCCCAGAGGTCACGTCTGCTGTGGTTTAGTTATCTTGTGCGACATGGTCACATTCAAACTTTTCTTGGCGAAACTGAACTCACTGAACTCCATCCTGATGTCTTAAAGGGACAGATCATGAATGGAGACGACTTCGTGCTATAATCACCCACATGTCATCCCGACCCCGTCCATCAATCACTGAGCATTTAGCATTCACTACACAGGAGCGAGAGCATCTCACTTCCATATTTCTGACAAAGTGTCACTGCGTGTTGACACATGAGTAAATGTTAAGGTTAGTATGCACATTTAACTCATAGGAATTTTAAATGTGCTTTTTATTGCAATGCACAATGGAAGAAGCATAATTGTCATAGTGAGTGAATGGTTCATGGTATCTTTAAAGTAAAAATGCAAAAGACATCACTGGTTTCATCTTCTCTAATGTGAATATTGGATGGTTTTCTTAACCAGTGACATGTATACTCTATTTACTGGGACTGGACAGACCAAACAGCCATTAATAGTGGAAATAAGAGTTAAATGTCGGAATGACAAAGTATACTCTTTGTATTTTTGCACACTTAACTTAGAAGTGAACACTGTGCAGATCAGACTGACATCATATATTTAGATTGAGGAGGTTATGTTTTTATCTTCGTTTGTCACACAACAATGACCATGATCCAGGAATTTTCATTCACTCTCTTTAACATTGTGAAATATGACACTTTATAACATATTCATTGTTTTCCCAGGGAACTATTCCTGCAACTTCATAAAAACAACACATCAGCCACATAAGACTGTTATTATAGATTTTCTTTTCAGTTCTTTGGTCCATAGAATATCAGACAAACGTTGAAACATGTGTGTTTCCAAAACAGCCTCATTAAATGTTTAGTTTTATTCCAAAACCAAAGACATTTACTATACTGTCATTACAGGAGCTAAGAAATATTCATATTGAAGAAGCCAAAATCTGTGAAATTGAACTCGTCCCATCAGACAATCAGACAGATAACTGGGTTTTGACGTCATAAGATAATGTTGTACTTATCTCCTACACTATATATTCTGTTTTGGTTTAATGAGTCAAACATGAAATGCAGTGTGACAATCTGTTCGTTAATGTGGTTTACAGTAGTGGCCCAAAAGAAAACACGTCTAGACTACAAGCAGCCCAAGAAAAAACATGCAAACCCCACATTTCACTTCCTTCTACACACAAACACACACATGACCTGGCAGACTCCGTACATGGCCACACAACAAGAGGAAGTGGCAGGACTGGAGGCAGGAAGTGGGGTAGCGTTGCAGAGCGGGATAACCAGACACTCCTGTAAATATAGCCTCTGTTGCTCTCCGCCATGGAGGCACTTCCACTGCTTCACTCCTCTTTTTCTTTCTTTCCATTCTCCTCCGTTCACCTCTCCTCCCTTCTCCCCTTTTAATGTAATGGAAATACGGTTGTTCTGACATTTTACCGCACATTTTCCTCCTCCTCTACTTTCGTGTTCCGTCCCAGGAAAAAGAGACTAAAAATAAGTTTGAGTTGGAAAAATGCAATGTTGGAGAAAACAGAGTAATTTTCTTTGTGTGCAAAATACATTGTGCTTATTTTCAAAAGCATCAAAAGCAGATTCTGTGTATACAATAGCAAGTGTTTATTTTGCGGACTCAGATACATAAATCTATGTGACACTAAAAGCCTGATCCTTCGTATGGGAGTCTAAACAATGTAAAGTAACCCCAGCTATGTCTTTCAAAGCTACGAGCAGTGAGGCCCATTATGTGGCATGAGAGCAGCATAAAGAAGTGCGTGAGGAAGACGGAGGAGTGTTCAGGGTGTTGATTTAAAACAATGAAGAATCAAAAAAAGACAAGAGTGAAAAATAAAAAGAGGAAATGAAAGAACAAGAGGGTGAATGGAGGAAGAGATGGGGTGAATTCCTCAGAGGGAGCGGTTTGGCTCGGACAAGTTGAAACACAGACACTGTAACTGGCAGCGGAGGGAGGGAGCAGAGAGAGAGTGAATGAGAGGAGAGGGATGAGGAGGACGAAGAGGTGGAGGAGTAGTATCGGGCTCCAGCGTGGAGACAGGCTCCAGCACGCCGGTTTCTACCACATGGCCCCTCCCAGCACTGAGAATACTAAACCCTGTGATTACCCAAAACACACGGGGTCTGACCGGGTCTGTGAGCCAGCACCGTTTCCCACTCGGCCGCTCTGGACTGTGTGGGACGTGCGTTTCTGCAGTGCCATTCTGCCCAGTTAACATTTCCCCCCTGACCCTAGAGAACCACCTCCGCCTGCCTGTCACCTTCATGCAACTGGTTTGTCTGCAAACAAAAACAAAACCAAAGAAAATGATCCAAACTTGCTGAAATGCTCTGGCCAGTTGGACATTCAGTTAAACCAACAAGGCACTTGGAAATTTTCTCTGTGGTTTTGGGTCTAAACTTGACTTCCTACGGAGGCTCGAGACACGGACAAGGGGAAACCTCGCTCTTGTTTTGTTGAGAAAAGGAGACATTTGGTACATGCTGCCATTCCTCTGGGCATTTCTCCGTTTGAAGACGCTTAATGGCAGAAATCTGTTAGTTAAGAGTTATAGTAGTTATAGAAGCTAATTACAATAAATACGGGTGTCCTTCACGATAACACACACACAAAGCCCTGAGGGATCTCATTACCACCTGTGGGTGTAATTAAACACATGCAAATACAACCCATTGGAAACAAATGAATATGCAAAACAGCTTGAGAGGACACACAACTGTTTCCCGCTTTGAGTGGTGAAGTGGAGTATTCGGACACACGCACACACACACACTCATACTCATACACACAAAGCAGCAGGCTCTTCCCTGTGGTGATTCCTCCTTTTGATCTCAATTAAGGAGCATATCATTGAGATGCATGAATGAAAAGACAAAAGATGAGTGGCTCAAGCAGAGGGAAGAATATCCAGTGTTAGAAATGTAAATCTTTCACAGCCTCAGTTGTAAAGTTGACAGACAACCTACAGTTAAAACAGATTTTCTCTGTGTGTGGCTTCTCTATAGGACATGATTCTGCAGTTATAATCATCGGTGTACATTTTATGAAGCCTACACACACACTCCTCTCCTCACTCCATCCAGGGGTAAAGCAGTACAGAGGAATGCAGCGGTGGCTGGGGGGGGGGGAGCCCGGCTCCTGCTAAAACCCCAGCAGGGCAGAACAATAATGCTCCTCTAAACAGCTGAGAGCTGCAACCTGTTTGAAAAGTGGAGCTTTACGGCCGTTACAAATGCTGACGAGCCTTTAATCCCGGCGGCCGTAGCTGTCTGCGCCCGCGGCCCTGAGCCGAACTGCCAAGAGGGGGAGTGCGAGAGGGGGGGGGGGGGACGGCGGCCAGTCGAACCACACTCGTCCTGAGAGCTCCTGGACTCACCGGCCACTCGGATGGAGCGCTCCGTCGCCGCTGCAGGTCTAAATGCATCCTATGTGAGGCGAAGGAGATCCATAACATCCAGCTGTAACTCCCGAACTGAAGAATCCCCAACCTGCTGTCGAGCAGCACGTACAGTTCAAACAATGTACATCCCTCTGCACTTTACATAACAAGACATTTCATTAACCATGCGTGTGGACCTGTGTGTGTGTGTGTGTGTGTGGCCTCACGCAGCTCTGTGTCAACATCAATATAGTGTGTGTGTTCAAAAACCAGTCAAACCCCATTGTCAGTTCAACAAGGCCAACAGGTGATGATGCAATGATGGTTAAACAGGGTTTTCTACTATAAGAGCAAAACATATTGTACTCTCCCTTTGTTTAACTGAAACCTGCCTCGCTGCCAACGATGCCTGCAAAATATTTCATACATGTGAGTCATCTTGGCGACTCTGGTTTAGATCCGAGCCCGAGGAGGAGGAGGAGGAGGAGGAGGAGGAGGAGGAGGAGGAGGAGGAGGAGGAGAAGTTTCAGAATAACTTTTACAGGATGACTTGGGAGCTCAGTGGGCAGAGTAAATCTGGATGGGGACTTTTTATCCTCTTGCTTTTGCTTTTAAGAGGAAAAAGTGCCACAGAAAAACGTATCAAATGATGGATGGTGCCATCAACGACCAAAACCTTCCACTTTTTCCCACTGTGGCTTCTGAGGAGCTTCTTTTCTGTGAGATTTGATTCAAGGAATTTGAGCTGTGAGGGTATTTTCCTGCAGGAACACGAAAAACGGGGAGAAGATCGAGGCCGATACTGCTCTCCAACTTCAACAGATTCACAGCACTAAGAAATCATCCATGTGATGGTGCCACGCGGAGACGGAGAGAAACCACGCTATGGAAAGATGCGAGGATGCGGAGGTGAGCTAGTACCGATGCAGACTTTTCACCATCAGCAGGAGAGGGGGACATCTTTTCTCATCACTTCCAATGAACCTTCCTCTGACACATCTCAGTCTCCTTGTGGAATAAACAGCGTACAGTGTGTGTTTGCCCCAGCTGTGTCCATACAGCCTCCTCCCCCCACACACACAAACACACTCACATTCCCGATTGTGGTGTGTTTTTTTTTAACTGTGTCAGTGAGTTGCGGGGGGGGGGGGGGGTTGGCCCTGTAAGGAATCAGGAAATGAAAAAAAAGAGGGAAGTAATATTCCACAGAAACGCTCAGAGTACAGTGAGATCGTGTCGGGGGAGCGATGCCCTGAATACTGAGGGCATCTGGGGGGGGGGGGGGCACTTACTGTCGTGGCCTCTTCCTCCTTCATGTATCTCCGGCAGCTAATTAGAAACCCCTCAGAGGAAGGAACAGGGCCGACGTGCCCCATGTACAGGAATACACGTGTCAATGAAGTAGCAGATAAAAATGGATGGTAGTGTAGTCGACCTCAGCTTCAATACACATGCATAGTGGCCTAAGAAATTCACCCATGCATCTTTTTAGAGAAGTGTAAATCATGACTTAAAGCATAAATCTTCATCAGTACAAAGAAAATAGTGTGAGCTCGATTTGTCTTTGAATAAATTACATGAGGAGTAATTCAACAAGCTATTTAACTTCTACATTAAAAAATTATATACAGGCCTAACTAGAATGTCAGGCAGTAGAGCGCAAACGCCCAAGAGTCCATTTAAATTCAATCAAGCCACACCAAATTGCACACACTCATATTTATCGATCATCTAAATTTATATCTGGCAACAGGGTAAAAGAAGATCCTGGATCTGCACCAAAATGCAATGGGTTGTTTCTTGACCTACACCACATACTTCCACCAAATGTCATGCTGCTCTGTCCGGTAGTTTTTTGTGTCATCCTGTTTACAGTAATGCTAAGTCTCGAAAACATAACCTGTGATTTCTGTCTGTGTGGGAGGCTGTTTGCCACAAGCCACGGTTTCCATGCCTTTGTCAAACTTCGGCTCAAAGTCAAATCTGCCAAACAATCTCAAACCAAAAAGCCACATGTAAAAGGTGTAATATTCCTAATTTGGAGTTCAAACGGCGATAATCTAATCCTGCATCTTCAGACAACGTGACCTCAAAGCGTTTGCTGGAATCTAGAGGCTGCCAGCACCAAACTGAGACAGCCTGAAGGCAACACAACCGTCAGCAGGGAAACAACTGAACGGTTAAAGGAATCTGTCAACAGCTGGGTGGTTAACACACTTCAAACAATGGCTACAGTTACATGGATGCTTGATGTTGACGTGTGTGACTGACAAATCCAGCACACAGCGGTTTCTGCACAGTTTATCACTCTCACTTCTTCCACAGCGATAAATCTGAATCATTTCAGTGCGTAAATGCAGCAGGATTTAGCTGCTTAGTGATTATTGGCTGATCGATTGATTGATTGATTGATTAGTAGTTTGGCAGAAACCCAATGATGGTTTTCCCAGATGCAGCATGTAAAACACATTTGTAGATCCCTGCTTCTCCAGTGTGAGCATTTGCTGCATTCTAATAAAACCTGACACCCTTGATGAATTGATTTGAACTTGTATAATAAGCATTTGTAAAAAGGATTCATTGAACTATGGAAACATAAACTGAGCCTTATTTTCGGACATATTATAAAATAGAAAATAAATGTACTTTCCATATCCTCCTATGTACATGAATCAACGAGTCAAGCCATGGACTAGGGGTCTCGGACTCCACTTCCGACCACTAGACGAAGATGAGTGACATCTCCTTACCCTGGGCTGAAGAGAGCTTTTTCTGGGCCCAGTAGCCATAACGGGTGGTGGGGACGGCGCTGGCACAGGGCCCGTGGTGCCGCGCAGAACCGCCAGCCAGATGCAGCGAGGTTCGGGGGAGCTGCAATCCACACCCACCGGGTTCTGGAAGCTCCAGTCAGACCCGACCGGTGCAGGGCAAGGGAGCATAGCAGCGGGCATCGGGGCGCAGGGTTTGCTCAGATCTGCATGCCTCTCTGTCCACATGAGCTGCTCACACACACACACTCAGGTAACCACACCCGGTCTCAGACGCTGAAATATTGAAGGTACAATCAAGCCAAACGGGGGAGGTGGGTTACTGGTTCTAGTGCAGCTTCCTCTGGGATCCTCCGGTCATTGACTCAAGCGTCTGTGCATTCCATCTCATGGCTCCAGGCCATCGCCGTTACCGGAAAGTTTAATCCCACAAGTTCCATATCACAGCCTGTCACTCCTGACCTCCGGGAGTCGGACCCTGAACACACACTCGCTCTCCGAGGGGGTTCAGTCCGGCGGAAGCAGAAGGCAGGGTCCTGGGCAGCAGATGGAGGAGCGTGTGTGGCGCTGGGATCAGAGGTAGGTCTGGTTTCACTACAGACACACACAGAGAACAACTGACAGCGTGCCTCCCGTCGGTGTCCGGTGATGTTCTGCATACAAAGCCAATCTGTCCACCCCCAAAACTGTCCCAGAGGGCTGGATCCTCTGACTCTCCTCCCTCCCTCCCTCTCTCTCTCTCTCTCTCTCTCCCTCTCCCCCTCTCTCTCCCCCTCTCTCTCTCTCTCTCTCTAGTGCCAAACAAATCCCTTCATCTCGCTCTCATCTCGGTCCCAAGGTCTTTATCCCGGCAAGCATTGGACATCTCATCCCTCCCTCTCTCTCTCCTTTTTTCTCTGTTGCTTTCTCTTCCCTCCTGGTTTTCGTTACTCAACCCTTCTCCAAACAACCGCTCACTGCCTCCGCATGAACTGGTCGAACACTCTTCAGCAAACAAACAAAACTGTGCTGCGCTGTAGTCCAATCCCCCCCAAAAGATGCTGGACATCACCGGGGCCAGACGTCGGGGTTGGGGTGTCGTGTGGTGGCGCCCGGCATCAGCAGTTAACAGTCCAGATGGAGATGTCCCCTGTCGCCTGCTGCTGATAGGCTCAGTCCACTGTAGTCTCTGCGTGAAGAGGAAGGCTGGTGGCTGCACATGTGCTGCATGTGTGTGTGTCTGTGTTTCTGTGTGTGTAGGAGACACAAACCCAGTGAGAAAAGCTGTGATCCCGCCGCTAAACTCCACAAAACCCAGCCCTGCCTCTGCCGTCCCCCCCACCACCCCTCCAGTCAGAGGGGGGGGGGGGGGCAAACAACAAATAAAAAAGAGAATGAGAGAAAGAGGCCAATTTCCAGCACAAAAGAGAAAAGAAAACATTTGCCTTGCTGCTCTGTTCCCTGCCTGTCTTTTTTGCTTTAGGAGGGGAAAATACAGAGGAGGGAAGATGATAATGAGAGGACAACATGGAACAAGCCGGGGGAGAGAGAGAGAAGGAGCGCTCTCAAAATAAAACGGCTGCTACTGGATGTCAACATGACCTCGGTATCAAAACTGTACTCCCTCACACTTTTTGCTCACACACACACACACACACTCATATTCCCAGGATTCAGCCCAGTGACATCCGAACACCACGCCACTAAATCTCCCATGTAGGCGACCCCTCCCCCCCCCAACCTCCCCCCCACCACCCCACCGTCCGGTCGCCCACACGGCAGAGTTCTCACCAAACAGCCAGGTGTCCAGGATACACGCGAGAGCGGCAGACAGGTGACCATGTTGTTGCCGACGACTTTTCCCTCCAGTGCTCGTCGCCGTTGGGAAGAAAAACGCAGCACATCCGTTACCAGTGAGGTTAGACTGGTTTCACCTGCCGCACGGCGAGGACAAGTATCAACTTGACCGGCCGACATCCTCACAGAGACCGTACCCTCTGGATATGCTGCGCTTTGCCTACAACAACAAACACTGCAGGCTTGAATAGATGCTACTCATAAAGAGTGATTTATGGGGTGAGCCTTCATTTTATGAACTGGTCTGATTTTCTTACTATTTCTTGTTTATAGGAAAAGCGTTTCGTCTCAGAGAACAAATTATAACAACATAATACATTTGTGGTACTTATTCCTATTTTATGAAAATAGTAGTTTTGCAAAAATACAAATAAAAGATTACCTAGACAATAAAGATGACAACAAATACTACTTAAACACACAATAGGTAATTTCGGCTGGTACGGGTCAATTCAAATAGTAAAAAAACTAAACAAGCGGAGTTGTTGTCTCCATCACCATTGCTGATGAAAATCTACCTGACACCATTCAGGTGTAAATCATGAGGTAAGTTTTAAGACCTTTTATTCGCGTCACGCAGCAAACAGCAATGAAAAGTCGTGATCGTTCACGAGTGAAGAATAACAGAGGAAGAATAAAACAACCGACTGGCTCACTGTTCAGCAGCAACGTTTTTTCCCTTCATCATACGTCGCTAGCCCCTGAAGTTATAGCAGAGATGGGCAAAACCACAGGTAAAGCAGAAGTGAGGCAATTAAAATAAGTCCCCCCCCCAAGAAAACGGTATGTTACTTTGAAATTTTTTTGATTTCTCTGGGTTTGAAGATAGTATGAAACATTTTAGATAGTGAAGTCAACAAAATATATAACATAGGTCTAATTGTTATTAGAAATTGAAGAATTGTTACACATATATATATACATACATCTTTGAAATTAGTTTTTTGTCCAAGAAAACAACAAAAACTGTGCAGGGTCTCATCAAAACTGACCTTACACGTCCCACCATGCAGCTCGATAGTGTACTTCTCATTAGCGCCTCCTGCCTGGTTAATGCCTGTCCATTCAAAGCTTCATGTTCTCAGTTTCTAACTCAGGCTTTTCAATTAAGAGTAAGCTAGCGACATCACTAGGGTTTTGTCTGTTCAGACTTTGGAGAGCCTGCTCAGTGTAAATACTGCTCCCCAAGGTGTAAAAATCTTGATTAAGAATATCAAAAAAATATGAGCGTGTTTCCCGGCAGAGACGACGTGTTTAAATGTTGTTAGGATAAAAATCAGTGTTTATCTACAACAACTCATTCATGATGAAACAATGCTGTAGTTAAAAGGTACATGTGATGTATGGCTCTATGAATTAAACTTCACATTTGTGGTTGTTCTCCCTGAATTAAGAAGTTGCACAATATCACTTTTAAAGACCTTTTCTGTAAAAAGAACAAACTAAATTCAGGGGGATTTAACGGCCGCTTCAACCCTGGTTAAAATAAATAGAGTCAGCTCCCACTTTCACTAATACACACACATACACACACACACACACACACAAACACAGCATTGACGTGTGAACGCAAAAGCTGTTCTTCCCGTGCACGCACGCTCACACAAACACACGCCACATGTCTCACTGAGTCACAGCTGAGTATAAATACACTCGACTGTGTAATTAGGGCTCTTCATAAAGTCAGAAGACTGGGGCTGTGGGGGGTTTCTCTTCTCTCTGCGGTTCAGACCAGGGCTTTGGGTCCGACACACCGCCAGGCGGAACCGCCCTGCGGTGAGACGAGCGGATCACCGGTGGGCACAGGATGATGCGGAGGAGGAGGAGGTCCTATTCTTCTCCGGGGGGGAGAAGATGTGTAAGTAAAAGACCACACCCGTGTGAAGCCGTGAGGAGATCACAGGCCGCCAGTGCAGAGAACAGCAGCTGGATCACAGAGTTTAATATCTGAAACTACAAACACTCACGGTGGCAGCGCGGATCTGAGCAGGGATTTCATATCACCATTTTTCACTATAACAGTGGTTTTGGCAGGGAGGGCGGCAGCGGGGCCTAATTTGGAAACAAAAGGCCTCTGTCTGTCCAGCTCTCCTCGCTTTCTCCTTTTTCATGAACGATGGAGACATTTACAAATAAAAGGAGGACGAGCGTGAAGAGGGGCAAAAGACGAGAGGTGGAGCAAAAAGGGAAATGAACAAAAACGGCTTTGAGTTACAGTTTACATGGAGGACAAACAGTCACACATGAGGAGCTGTGACAATAGCAGCCCTCCTACCAGTGACCCACGCTGTCGACTGGTAGGCTGAAGCATGCCCGAGCAGGCAGGCGGCTGCACATCCATGTGGGCCTTATTGCACCTCATCAAGGCATACCTCTGTTATCTGACCGTTTGATTCCTGAGTAAACGTGCTGCACCCTCGAGAGGCCGCAGACAGCGTATTAGCAAATTGTTTTATCACCACCTGACATCACGAGGTTCCTGATGTCAGGAAACCAACGGCCTGACACGCGCCGCTAATCTCGGAGGAGCGATGCCTCGTTGCCTCCTGTCCGGGCCCCCTCCGCGCTCTGATAACAAACACGAGTGGAAAGGGAAAAGGGGCGAGGGAGGGAACGAGGGAGGTACTGCAGGATATAGCAGAGCACGGTTGTCGGCGTAACGGACAGATTAGTTTGGTGATGTGTTTTTAATCCCCTTCATACTCATAACACGACCGCAGGCCAACAGATTATCACACAGAAGCCTCCCCTCCTTTTTTCCACTGTTGCTGCTTCGCAAGACAAAACAAAGTTTTTCTCCTTTGTGCCGCAGCCGCACATTAACACAGAGAGCGGCGAGGAGGAGACGGAGGCTGAGGTCGGGCAGGAAAATACACAGGAAGCAGAAGAGTGAAGAGCTTCAAACTGATGAGGGAGATTTTCATTGGCGTGTCACAAACAAACCGGGCTGCAGACACAACCAAGGCTTGTTTTTTTTGTCTCTTCTAAACACAGAGTGAGAAAAGGCACAGATAGGGTCAGTGCAGGACACGCTGGGTTTGATACTCTCCGTAAAACTCCTTCAGACTGAAAGAAAACAGCCAAGAGCAAGCTGATCAACTCCAGAAGATGAAGTCTGGAAACTCCTGAGTAGAAGTGTCCTCATCTCAGAGTGTGAATCCTGTCCCCTGCTGGTAACAGCAGCACGACACGGCCCTGCGGCGTGCCGAGTTTTCATGTGCTGCAGCGGCGGGCGGCCACGTGAATTATCTGTCATCGCACTGCCGCTTTATATGAAAAGTGATGCAAGCTCAACCACAAAAATATGCCGGCTACACAGCGGTGGTTAGAACCCCCCCCCCCCCCAAAAAAAGGGTTTGCTAGAGAGGCAGAGAGATGAGTAATGGGACATAAAATAATGAAAAACAGACCTTTTCATGCTTAGTTTCACATATTTTGCAGCTTTTTATGGAATACTGGACGTTATAATGAAAATGAAACTATTTGTGAGGTTAAGACAAACTCTTGGGGATCCAACCGATGTAGATAATATTTCATTTTAAAAGCGTGCAAGCTATAAAGCGAGAATGGGTTCCATTGAGTTTTAATGCCAATATGAAAATGTCAAAGTTAACTTAACTATTCACTTCATCAGTTACACGAATAACTGAATAAAATGCCTGTTCAACTCTTTTCTTCTTTTGTTCTTTAAAATGTTTGACTCCCATTGGGAAACCTCTGCTGTCCAGTGATAGAGTCCATCTCTCCGTCTAGACCAGACATTACCAGTAATCTGTCAGAGTGGATTCTACAAAAGCAGACGCTGAGGTGCAAAAGGCCGCAGTTGTTATAAGCAGGTTAATTTTAACTTTAATCTCTGGTAAATCCCCCCCCCCCCCCCCCTGTGCCACAGAACCTATAGGCCTGTTTGACTGCTTTGTTGGTGTAGTGAGGAGCCGGCGGCCACTAGAGGGCAGCTACAACTCAAGAGTCTGCCGGCAGATGGGGGGGGTAAAGCTCAGAGGGCACTGGGACACAGAGCTAAGGGTGGAGACTCAGGGTGCAGCCGCATACTGTATAACTGAAGAGGATTTAATGCAGTGGCTGGCATTAGGACATGTATACGTGTGTGTGTGTGTGTGCAGGGGGAGTGAGTGCACATCATCGACCTGGAGGCTGTTATCTGCTCTCTTGCGTCAGGTACTAATGGTAAACATCAGAGTCAGTGGGGGGGGGGGGGGGGGCTCAGCGAGGTCACACCTGTCGTGTGCTCCGAGGCGGAAACACCCTCGAGAAGTCCAGAGACGAGAGCAGGTGCAGGAGGAGGAAACGTGTGAGGGTCAGGCCGTCCCATCGGCCCACAGCTGAGGGCAGCTGGGTGGTCCCTAACCCCCTTGTTCCCTCCCTTCCTCCACCTCTACCCCCCGCCCCCTCCCTCCCCGACTGACTGGCCAAGACTGACACAGCAATAACAACAACAACAACAACAACAACGACAATGCACGGCTCTCTCCTGCAGACTGGAGGATTAAAGCCGTTTCAGGCAACCAACCTGACCATGTGCTCCTCCAGTGGAAAGTTAACAACATTATGTATGCATTCTTTACATGTGCCTGCTAACATGTGTGCGAGTGTTACATTGCAACCACATGAGGTCAGAACATGTGAGCCGGCTCAGCATGGAAACACTTAGCTGGACCCAAACAATTGGAAACATACATTCACTTTTCATCCAGCTTGACGTCAGCGACTTCACAAATCCAAGGCACTGATATCTATACTACACAGCTTTGAAAAAAATCACTAGAGCTGCAGCCAGGGAACCATTTCATGATAAAAATCTGATATTTGTAGATTAATCAAGCGATTGTTTGGTCAGTAAACAACAACATTTCTCTCAACTTCCCACTATTTTCCTTGTAAATTTTTGTTTCAGCTCAATGAAGCTGTATGTTCTGACAACCCATCTGTTGTAAGCACACACACACTGCAAAGATAATAGATTAGAAAATTGATAGTAAAATGTATCTTATTTTATTAGTTCTAGCTTTTCAGATGTGAGATGGTGCTTTATTCAATCTTTGTAAATGAACCATATGATTCTATGACAACGGGGCGAATTTGCAGTCCTGATGAAAGTCACATGATGTGATCAAAAGCTCCAGAACAACAAAGAAATGGATTTTGAGTTCTAAAGGTTTTGTCAAACGTAATCTGAAGATGTCACCTTGCACTTTGAGATTTGATAATAATCTCTGATTATTTAATGACATTATAAGCTACTAAATGGACTTTGCTGTCTTATCTTATGTCATCTAAACACTAACGGATTCATTCATAAAATTTTTTCCATCCCCCAGCTATAAATAACCACATAAAGAGACACAACAGCACGTCGTTTGGGAAATTTAACACGAAAATGTTATTGGCCAACTGGGGATTCTGAATGTGTCCATCTCGTTACAAGGGCCCCAAGGGAACGTGGGATACATGAGTCAGCCCTCCAGCCAGCCATGCATCTGCGGGGGCAAAAAGAAAGATCGAGAGAGGTGAGGGGGGTTCACAGATGTTGGAAAGCGAACACCAGGGAGGAGGGGTCAACTTAGTGAGGATAGAAAATGAGGGCAGCGAGTGATTTAAAGCAGAAACAATAGGAAAGAAGTTGGAGGGAGCAGATGGTGAAGAGAGAGGAGGAAGAGGAGGAAGCAGAGCTTTAATACATTTCAGTATACGTGACACATATTTACTCGCAGATTCGCTCCAGTTACCTCCGATACATCTCCTCTGCGCCTCGCTATCATCTGTGACTGGGATTCTTCGACTCTGTGAATTTAGTGCAACAAACTGATGCCGACGGACTCGAGTGCATGGCCGAGAACACATTAGCACACATACGCTGCCATGCGTGCAGCTCCACATTCAGGGGAGTCTTGGCATGTTAATGAATTATTAATTAGACTCGTGTTCGTGTTCATGTGTGCATGTGTGTGTTTGTGTGTGTTGGAGTTGCATCTGTTGCATATATGAGATATTTGACCCTGTTTTATAAAGCTCGTCAAAGTTTAATCGTCCATGACATACGTGATCCAACTGTAAACGTGTGTGTGTGTGTGTTTGAAAGAGAAAGAGCGAGAGAGAGCGAGAGAGAGCGAGAGAGAGAAACCCACAGCTAAACCCATTTCCCAGAACACTAAGTGGAGGGAGGCTGCTCCCATTCAATCTAATTAGCAGGGAGTTTCTTCAGCTTTATGTTCAGGTCACAAAAAAATCCAAAGAAGCTGAATCTTTTAGAATTATGAACAATTGTCTACATTCCACACAATGTTCCCATGTTTATCCTCCAATCGCAACTGTTGTTTGTTATGGTTCGATCAGATATCTGCCTCCGAGGCGTCTGCACCCACCACAGCAGCAACATGTCTTTATGTAAACAGCACGAGCTCTCGCTATAATCAAAGATACCCCTCTGGTCTAAAAAAAGAAAAAAGTAGTTTCCAAAATTAAGTGTTTACAGCACAAGCAACCGTGAGGATCAGAAGGAAACATCTCTTAACACGAACGGATCAACACCCAAACTACAGCACGACCAAATACTGGATTTTTGAGGTTGATACTGAGGTCGAGTTTTCTGCTAAATCGAGAACATTTTGCACGACTTGTTCGACCACTGCAGGAGCCAAAATTGTTCGGTGGCAACATTCGAAGGTGGGGTACAAAAGAAAAAAAAAAAAAAGGCGGGCATCGTCGAAAGGGAGGAGACGTGATAATCGTTCAAACATGGGGAGGATGGCACATGTTTTCAAACACAGGGGGAATGAAATAAAGGTAGAGAGAAAAGTCCACTGAGCAATCACGATGTAAAGTGGGCGCCAAATCAGCGGCGGCTTGTTGATACGGGGCGCCTCCAATGTTCTGAGACCAAAAAGCCTATTTGAACATGCTAAACATAATTTAATTAGGTAATGATAGGTTACTCATACAATGCACCTGATATGATTCAATAGAAATGGTTTTTAAAATGTATTTGGTTATTTTCTGTCATATACCTCCTGGTGCAGGGAGCCGGCCTAATGGAAGTGAATGTGGGTCCTTAAACCCTCGGCAAACATTGGACCTGATGCTGCTCTTTTAATTGGTTGTTGGAGACTTTCCACAGGACGCAGCTCTCTGCATCCCGGACACTTTTATCTACAGCGAATAGGTATTGATTTTTTCTTTTTTAATCAAATGTGATTGGACGACTCTTATCTCCATCTCAGGTTAATCCACCGACCCTGAGTTACTTCCGCTGCGAGCTGACAGGCACTTCAAGTGGAACTACGGCAAATCCGGTAATTCACCAAAAAAAAAAAAAAAAGAGAGCTTGGTCTCTTAACTGACTAGATTTACAGATTCAGCAGCCGGCAAGTGATGAGCACGGGCTCAGACCAGGGGCTTCCCCCATTCTTGCTATGAGAAACAGAGTTAACTTACTGGATGTGGTGCGAGTAATGTATTTTATTGCTTCCCCTGTTTGCTGCCGGCACAGAGGTGCTGTGGACAACGACCTGGGTGAGAGACCTAAAACGTCTGACTGGAAAATGTGCAAACGACAGGAAAGTTGCCACAGTCACTTAGACACGATGAGGCTGCATTTTTGCGGCAGGCTTAGCATTGCTCAGCAGCTCGATGAAGGCTACAAGATTGGAATATTGTGTGTTGTGTTGTTTTTGTTGAGTCCAGCTATAGTTGCCAAAGCACAGGTCTTTGTTGAGTGTCAGCCGCCCTGCACTGATACCACTACATGTTAAACAAGATAACAGCAGCTATATTTGCTATTGTTATATTTTCACAAGGGGTTAATAAGAAATGATCCTCAACAACCAATGTCGACAACTGCAGACTTGTTCCAGCTTCTCCATTTTGACACCCGTCCTCATCATCATCATCATCATCTTCATCATCATCAACTCATCACCCCTCACCTCCATTGGACAGTTGCCATGAGAACCAAGAAGGTGCAAAAAGAACAAACCCTGCAGGGAGACAGGTTTGAGGGCTGAGCCATTCACGATCAATACATGTGGAAAATTGGTTTTCACAGCATGAGGCTTCAGGTCCGAACTCTCTCACGTAGAAAACCAGTTGGCACCTTTAGGATTATTTATAGACATGTTTGATTTTACAGCTGGAATGAAAACTGTATGTTTTCTTTAGAGTGTATATCAAACCCTTCTCCACTTCCTTCCACTATCTGGAAATTAAGAAAACATTTCCTGGCTTCCACTCGCGCTTAGGAAGTCATTTAGAGCATAAGTCTGCAGTCAACCAATCGTAAGTAAGTCTCAGCTGACAATCATGATCTCTCCACGCAAAAATACACACTTTTATACATCAGTGTGAAAAGAATTACATAGGATAACAAAAAGCTTGCCGACATCTAATTTATATTTTGGTCCATGTCTCATGTACTAACATGAGGGAGGTGGGATTTATGACCTGTAATGCAGCCAGCCACCAGGGGGCGATCGGAATGCTTTGGCTTCACTTTTAGGGAGCCGTCATCTATGTTTATATACAGTCAATGTCGAGAGCTCGAAGATATGAGAGGTCACCAACAACAAACACTGAGACAAATGTGCTCCAGTTAAAGGTGCCATATCATCTCAGGCTTTCTATCCCTGAGCCGTCGCCCGCTCTCACACTCGACCGCCACATCTCATCTCGCCGTTTGTGAGTGTCACCGTGACACGGCGGCTGTGTTCTGCCAGGTAAGCTCCCTGATGTACTTTCTCTTGAATAGATAAATCCGTCTCCTGATGTGTGTGTGTGTGTGTGTGTGTGTGTGTGTGTGTGCGTGTGTGTGTACCATACAGTTTATACCCTCAGGGCCAATGACGACATCTGGCAAAGAGCTAACTCCACTCTCCTCGCACTGTACCCCCCAAACACCCCCCCCCCACTTCTCTGTACTGACCACAACCGCTGGGAGCAATCAGAGCGTCATGACTGAGCTCCGCTGCAATAAGAGCCCACCCCCCCCCCCCCCCCCCCCCACACACTTTTTTCATGCCTCTTGCTCTTTTCTTCTCTTTCTCTCCCGGTTGTTTTCAGGAGCAGGCCTCGGCAGCAGGAAAAACCACAGGGCTCCAGCAGGTCTCTAAACTCTCTCTCCACCTCCCCCCCCTTTTGTCTGCGTCTGGTCGAAGGACGGCCATAGTCAGAGCCCCCCCCCCCCCTCTTTTGGGGTTATACTTCCCTCCCCCTCCAAAAGGCCAGATGTGTATTTTTAGCTCATCTCTGCCTCTGTGTAATTAGCCGAGGAAATTATAAGTTTGGAGACTTGAAGATGACGTTGTTGTTCTCCTTCACTGAAGCTCGCGTCTCAGCCCGTAGTCCCAGGGACCCAGGCAGCGGTCCAACGTTTGGGGCGTGTTGCAGGCGATGCTGAGCCAGTGAGGGAAAGGGGGGAAAGGAGGAGAAGGAGCCTCGAGTGTTTATTAGAGCAAGCGAGATGGCCTGCCCGCCTCAAACAGGCCTGGAGTTTCCATTTGAGGTCATCTGGTTTTTACATTCCTGCCATGCACCACCACTCGCACCACGCCGAGGACGTCCACCAACGCTCCGCCCGCACAGGATCGCACAGCCCAGCGATTCTCAAAGCGGAGTCTCTGGGTGCAGGGCAGCCGTTTAAGGAGCCGTCAGAGCAGCAGGCGGAAGTTTCATTTCAATCAAAAACACTCCTGTGTTTGGGTCTCACAGAACAGAATGTAAACAGCTGGGAATGTCTGGATTTTGTCTCGGTATTTGCTATTTGAAAGTATTTGAGAATTCCTGGTAAATATGCAGCTTTTTCCAAAGTTGTGCAAATTCCTGACTCAGGAAAGGTCAAACCGCTACGTGTTTATTTCCAAAGCATCGGCCCTCGTGACCCTCCGGCAGGTTCCCACTGACCTCTTTTAAACAGATATTCACACAACATAATCAATTACTGCGTGAATTTCAAGTCCAACAAATCAAATCTCCTCTCCTGTAAAATCCTAATTCTCTCCAATCGGGTCAATTTAGAAGCCGCGGGTGAAGCTAACCCGATGGCATGTGATGCAAATGCCAAGACAACTTAACATGAGCAGCTTTTTCTCACACTGCGATGGGACACCGATCAAATCCAAACTGTTTCTGGCCTTTGCCCTGCCTCCTCCTCTTCCTCCTCCTCCTCCTCTCTTCAGCAATCCCCAATGGCACAAAGATTGGTTCAGCGATACCGGCCGACATGTTTGGAATACAGGAGGATTGGCCCTGCGCTATCGTTTCATCTTGCTGCTCCTTCCTGTTGACAGACTGTACGACCCAGCCAAGGAGGAGGAGGAGCAGGAGGACATCTCTGGAGAACAGGGATGCTGCTGGTGTCTGCGATCGCTGTTTTCTTGCTGATCCCAGAGGCCCCCGCCCTTTGTATATTTAATGCAATGTTTAGTTCCACATGCCAAGCTGATGCTGCGACTGTCTCTCCAGCCCCCGTCGCTCTGTATTAGCGAACTTTTAACGCCAGGACGGCAGCTGCTCGGAGTCTGAAATTGCTCACCACACAGAAATTAACTGTGCTCTATGGTTTCATGACTCGTTTCACCGCAGGGAAAAAAAAAAAGGTCAAATGTGCGGCCTCAAGGGACGATGTGTCCCGCTCGTCTCCCTGTTTTAGCCTAGTGGGATGACAGCGTAGGACTGCGAATGTTGACATGGGAGACACACACACACATACACACAGGCATATGGGCTCAGTCTGTTTCTGAGATGAAAGATACACTGGCACTGCTTCGAGCAAAGAGGAATGCTAACAGAAACATACTGTCCTGCTAGTTTTCATTCTGTAAACTGAGCAGCGGAGGAGGAAGAGGAGGATGAGGAGGAGGAGGGGGAGTGGACACACAAGAATTGAACCGAAACAACCTTTTATGGCACAAATTGTACACCGGAAAAAACCTGCTGCGTTAGGGACGTGGAGCGTTTTCTCGTTGAAAGCATACCTGAAATCAAAATGAAAAAAAAAACGACGAGGCTTGACAAATGAATGCGGTTGAAAACAGGAGGACAGTGAAAGGCGATGACCAAAGAAGGCAGCGAGGAGCAGATCAAAGCAGACAGAAGGTTGCTGAAAGTTACGAGAAAACGGAGAACAGGAACAAAAACAAGACGGCTGGAATTTGCACAGGGTCGAACAAGGTTAGAGAAAGAACATTATCCCATCAACAGGGACGGAGAGGGAACGAAGAAACAGAGAGAGAGTTAGTGATGAACGCAGCTCACTGTGAGTCAGAGTTACTGTATTAGATTAAGGTGATATTAGTGATAAGCTGCAACTTTTCAGCTTTCAATCAAGCAAATCCTGAAGTTAGCTAGAGTGGCACTCGGCAGAGTCCACACCTCCACAGACAGTCTCCTTAGGAAACCACATTTTAATTCACTTCATCCGGATTTTTATTTGGATCTGAGGCAAACAAACACACACTCATAAATGTAAGTCCCCTAAGCATGACATATTTTCTTCATTCTCTATTATATTGAACATGCTCTGTCTCACAATGTTAAAGAGCCAAATCAAAACCAAAATTTGTTTTGTTTAATTAGGTCCTTCTTTGGGGCCTGTCCCATCCCTCCACAAACAAACAAACAAAACCAACACACTGAAACAGATAACATAACTTGGGAAACTTTCAAATTAGCTGCCAATTTGAAAGCATGATAAAAATCACTGAAAAAAAAAGTGTCCTTAATTCATTCAAAACAACGCCTAAGAATTTTGACGCCGCCACCACAAAAACACAACTGGGAAAACATCAAATCTAGGATATATATATATGATAGTCGACAAGAAGACATAAAGTCACTGTGATGGCAAAATGATAATTGTTGCACTAAATCTACACTAAACCACAAATTGATTTTGTTGTAACTTTCCATTAGAGCAGAGAGAGATGGAGATGATTAACTACACACGAACCATACAGTTAAAACCTTTAAAAAGAACTCCACGTAAAAAACCTCAGTTCCTCTTTGAGCCTGGACTTAACAAAAGGGAAACATATTAAAATTCAGAGAAGGGTGTTTCTAATTGTTATGTAGAGATAGGTAGGCCGATCTCATGTGGATCCCATTTCGCACACAGCACCCGTGAGAGATGACAGTTTAGATTCGTCGGTATCTGCAGCATCATTCCTTCAGAGAATCTTGGTGAACATCAGAACATGTAAACAAGGCTGTTGTTGTGCCGGACCAGCAGGCATCGGGAAAAAACCACAGCGCTCGCTCTATCTCTTCCCAGCATCCACAGCCCCTCATTGGCTTCACGATAATCTCTGTCCCGTGATTTTGCCGGACGGTCAAAACAAACCCCCCCCTGCCATCAGGAGCGCTGATAGTCGTGTACCAGTCTGTGTGTGTGTGTGTATGTGTGTTTGTGTTCCCACTGCAGCACTGTGGCATAGGTTGTTTAGGAAGCAGGGCTCGAGGTGAGTGAGTCAGCTTCACTAACCCCAATGAAACAACAGTAATTCACTGCATCTGACCTGCAATTCACAGTTCAGCGACTCTCAACCGGAGTGTTGAGGGGCGTTCGCTGGCCGGCTGCCATGTACAGTATAAACAAGCCCAGAGGAGCATCTCGGATATGAAAGCTACGTAACGATCCAACAGCATCACACACTGCTGCTGCCAGAGCCCCTCTTCTTCTACTTCTGCTAATCAATAGACTTAATGATCCCGATACAAAAAAACTGAACGTGCCGAGTGCAGTGTCCATTATAAAGCTAGCTGTTTGGAAAATGCTGCTTGTTTTGCCTGTGGCGATGCTGGTGGTAGTTTTCTTTCTGAAACTGTGAAAGTGACCTGCAGTAATTGAGCTGTAGCAAGTGAAGAAGTGCTGCAGGAACAAAACACTGAAGCTGCACCACCGCTGCTGCACAAAGGGCCGTTCAGCTGTATATTCAAAGTTTGGTGAAGCTCCACTCAGTACACAGAACCCCGAACTTGAGAATCAGTTGGTGCTACAGAGGGCTTTATTAATATTGAGCTTTTCACATGTCTGAATCGCAACAAAAGAACCACAAGTAAATAGCAACATAGCAGCAGCTGATTTAGGCCTCAGCTCTGTGCTTGGAGTTAAAAAAGAGCAGTGTGAGACCTGCCAGCTTTTCAGCAGGTGATAAAGGGAGAACTTGCTTTCCTGCAGCCAGTCTTCACTTCTCACTGCCTCATTGTGTTTCCACTGTCACCATGCCATGCCGTCTCCCCCCATGAATCACCGGGATTCACCTCTATTTTACCACCTCCTGCCCTCCTCCTCCTCCTCCTCCTCCTCCCTTGCCCTTCTCCTTCACTGTCCATCCCACATTCCAGCGCAATCCCCGCTGTTCTTAAAAACCCTGCGTAGTCGATTGGGAGCAGGACACGGTGCGCCTTTCAACTTCCTGCTAACACGCACTTGTTCCTATCTTCAACACTCTTTGCACAAAAATGTAAACACGAGGAGGAACGCGATGAAAAAATGTTATCTGTAGATATCAGAACGTGAGAAAGGATGAAATGAGGGCCCGCTCTTCTGAATGAATTAAATGTCGGCCCCTGCTTAACCCCTGTGGCCCCTGCTGCACACTGACAGGGGTCCCCCTCCTGCCTCCTTAGCCTCTTTACTGGGGGCCAAGTGTGTGACTAGAGGGGCCCCTGACCCCTGACCCTTTAACCAGATTCAAACCGAGCCTGGCCGCCCTCAGGCCGAATCCGGCAGTCAGATACGAAGTCAAGGCTGCATTTCAGAACAAGATATGACCTGTTCACCATTCCTCCTTTCCTTCTGTGAGGCGAGCATCACACCAACACAAAGCCCTTCATGTACAGTGCGCTACGACAGGCCTCATATTTCCTCGCACAAAAGAAAACACACATATCAGCACAGGATCTCTGCAGGCTGGGACACAAAGAGGCACAGGCCCGACCATCAGCAGACTGAATCTAATTAGCTCTCGTCTGTCTCTCAGAGGCGCTCGCAGCACCTGGGAGGCAGACGCCACATGACAAACAGCTGGGACACGAGGGGCTGAGCATTTGTTTAGCATGAGGCTTTGGATCATGATATTTTATCATCATTCTTCTCTGCTCTGCTCAGATTTGCTGGATCAGTATCAGCTCTGATGCTCAGTTTTTTTGCGTCACTGTCCATGAGGTCATCGGATTTAAAAGCTGAATAAAACAAAACAGAGGAATCAGATCAGTTCTTTGTGTCAGCAGAGACCCCAAGACATAATGTGATCGTATTTGTGGGCCCGTCTTCATTATCAGCTCCTATACCTTAGGGGTCTTCTGGTTTTTCAGTGCAAAATTACTACAGAAGAGATATTTAATGATATTGCCAAACGGAGCTGAAAGAGATTTAAATCTTTTGCTTAAGGGAAGAAAAGGAGAAACTAACAGAATCATATCTCCTCCATCTATTCCCCAATTAACATGCAAAGAGAAAACACTTGAAGTCAGTGGTGTGTCACACAGAGAGCAGAGTGACGGACTGACTACAGGGAGATCAATAAAGATCCATTAGCAACAGAAACATGGCTGCTTTGCAGAGCTGCACCACAGCGGCCGCTCCCCTCTCACCACAGTAAACAAGGTCAATGATGACTGATGTCCTTCGCCCACCTACATACAGGCTGCACCATGTCTGTTCAACATCAAGGACTTCCTCATGGAGGCACGAGAGGAGAAGGCCAAATCGAAAAAGTACTTGACTTCAGGCCAGAAGGCATCTGACTACAATGTGTGTGTGTGTGTGTGTGTGTGTGTGTGTGTGTGTGTGTGTGTCTGTGTGTGTGTCCGGATGAGTCCATGTTTTACACACCTGCGTCCACATTATGAGTGTGTTGTAAACACGTGGAATTTTTATATATTTTTTGAACACCTGTGCTCGACTGTGTGTGAATTTTTGTGCGACAGTGAGTGTCAACACACACACTCTCCAGGTTAATGATTGTGGATGTGATGTGTGAGCGGCGGTGCAGCTGTCGTCTCCAGGCCCGGAGCTGAGGAATGCAGCAGAGGCGACGGTGTCGAGGCGGGAGGGCGGAGGTGTGAAGGTGTGAGGGACGTTTTCGTGGTGTTAACGCACTGATGAAGACAGTGTTAGGGAAAATCAGGCTTGGGGTATTCAGCCATTTAAACCTCAAAGTGTGAAATAAATTTAGCTCAGAGAGCTTTAACACCACCAAGGCCCAACAATCCCTAAAATTCAATCCAGCTGCACCAAATTGCAAACACTATAAGTTCCCTAAATGTGCCAGATTCTTTTCCATCAAGATCCATGAATTATTCTTTCAGAAAACGAACGCCCAACCTCACAATGTAAAGATAAAGAAAGTTACAAAGAATGTCCTAGGTCCACCCCCTGATACGAATACATAACAAAATCCAAAGCGGTTCATCCCTGAAAGACACAACATTTTTCCACCAAGTTACGTGGAAATCATTCCAGTTGTTTTTGTGTAATCCTGCTTCCAAACACACAAAACAACAAACAACCAGGGGTAGAAACATTACCTATTTAGCAGAAGAAATAACACATTCTATTTTCCAGGGTAGTGACAAATGTAAATCTTAAATCACTCGAGCTTTATTGTTAGGCAGATAATCTCGCTGCTACTGAAATTGATCTGGACCCAGATCTGACCCTCAGGTTGGGAACCGGTGGGGTGGAATATGAAACAAGGACAAACTGTAGATGAATGGACATGAAAACTCAGGGACCGTTCACGTAAAGAAAATCCCTGAAACTGCAAGCGTTGCATTATAAACTGTGGTACGTGGTCCTGCCTGGTGAAGCCATCTGCTTGTGATCAGAGAAGTGCTTTCCTCTGCAGCATAATTCAGCTGTTCTCAGTTAACATGGCGTGGACCAGGGACTGATCCTGGACCCACTGACAGGACCAACCTCTGTGGTTTTGAGGGTCTGCCGTCGTACTGAGGTGGCTGCCCTGTGATCAGCTGGATCAGCAGTTCGTGGGTCAGACCACGCCTCGATCTGAAGTCAGAGTTATAAATGATCCTGGAGAAGCTGTTATCGATGTAGAGGCGGATCCCTTATCAGGGCGGGAATGATCAAACGAAAAGAAAACTCTCATCAGCAACATTGAAGTCAGCCGGGAAAACGCTGCATTGCATCTGCAGTGTATCACACAAACCAGAACATGTGCTTCAGCATCGACCGGCTCGACTCAAGATTTTCATAAAAGCGCTCTCGAGTTTCACATCATCAATATTCCCTGACATCACGTGGCTCGGTTACAGCATTAGAACATCATCCTGCCTGCTGGCCCCGCCCTGCCTTCCACTGCCCCATTGATCTCACCCACAAACCCTGCGCCGCTGCATTAGAGCGAGCCCTGCTCACAACATTAACCCAGTCCCACAGGACATCATCATAACTGCTACCATCACACGGACACTTTCAGCCACTCCTCTTTGTGTTCGGGCGCCGGACGAACGCACAAAGGCTGATTTACTTCACGCCTCATTTCGACAAATTAAGCGTTTAATCAGATTCTGGCGCAGTTTGGGGTTTCACTGTCTTGACCGCTGCCAGTAAACGGATCAGCGTTCAATCACGCAACTCAGAGAAGAGATGATAAGAAAATGTGTGCAGGTTATTTCTGAGTCTGAGTCCATGGTGGATTCCTCTCTGCTCGGCGACTGAGATGGGCTGGGCACTGACGGAGAAATGCAGGGTCAAAGGTCAGGTATGAAAAAGGTCAGGGGCTGGATTTAGAGACGTTGAGGTGGGCACAGAGGCCTCTGTAAAAAGAGACATAAGCAAAGAGTAAAACGTGACACTTGAAACGTGAGTTTAACGAGTTCCTCTTTTAATGCGTCGCGTTTAATGTTTTAGAGTCAAATGTAAATTAAAGTGAGTTAAATCCGTATGAAGGAACATGCAAACAGAGAGGCTTGATTTAAGAGTAACCACAGAGGAGGAAGCGTTGTGCTTAACTGGAGGTGAAAAAACACAACAGATAATAATAGATTATCAGAATAAAACGACCAATTTATGTCAAACACTTCGCCAGGACCTCAGAAATGACGTCTTCGGTCCCCAGGTCTACTGGTCCTGACAGGGTTAGTGTTTATACTGGAAAAAGTCCTAGAGAGGTAGCCAAAACAAATACACACTACATTCATAAAGCGCAGGACTGAAGCAACTATCAGCGACCTCAGCTTGTCCCTGTCCACATCACAGACACAAATATAAAGCGCCAAGGAGCCGGGTAAATAAATCAGGACGCACACACACACACACAGCAGACCATAGCCCAGGCTGACATCTCTTTACCTCATGACTTCACTATGACACATCAGTGATTTGACACACATTCCTGGAGTCAGTGCAGGAGGAATTCTACCTATACTGTATCTAATTCTATGACACTTTGAGAAAAGCCAAATTTACTGAACACGTCTTGTTACAATCACCTTCTGCTGTTTGATTTGGCCATTGAGGAGAAACCCACCAAATTATCTGACTGCTTGTAGCTATGTATGTTTATATAGTCTTAGGAAGAAAAAACATAAACAAAAAAGAAGTGAAGCATCTTTCTGAGGTGGTTGAATGGTCCAAATGTGATGTCAATTCAATGAAGTTTTGTAACTATATATGAGGTATAACCATATTATCTATGGTTAAACCAACACCTAGAGAAGCAAATATCCAAGTTTGTCATAAATCTCCACTCACACAATTAACTGGTTGGCTGTTAATATTCAAAGCCTGTGGTGACACATGCTCCGAGCATCATCCCTGTCTGGGACGTCCGGTCTGGACTGACGAGCCTTCCCGGCTCCTGGTGCAGTGAGAGGGGGACAAAAGCCTGAGGCAACCCGGGCGTCAGATGTGCCCCTGGATCCCTTGTTTTTCTATGGAGCAGCGGCTGAACTCATTCGGCCGCGCGCCACTTGTCGACCACAATGGGACAGAAACCACACTGATCCAACATTTGTGTATATGTACTGTATGTCACTGAGTGTGTGTGTGTGTGTGTGTGTGTGTACACGGTGGCTGTGTAAACGAGCGGTAATCCTCTTAGGAAATCACGCTCCCTGACCAGCCCCTCGCCAGCAGCGCCGCGCTCCCCACTCTCCAAACACAACATAACGCACAGGTATCAAGTTAACGGCGTCCGCCCTGCGTGTACTTACGTGGTTCTCAGAGTAGGGTGGTATTCCAACAAGGCAAAAAGCAACTCCATTCATTGGACAGCACAAACTGTTCGGCTGCGACAAGGAGAGAGGCAGATCTGTCGCTGCGCTAAAGCGGCGACGGAGGCGGACTAGGAGCCGTGTGTGCGTAACTGTGCGCAAAACTTTATATGTTCAACTCTTCTCCAGCTTCCTTCCTCCTAAAAAAAACCCCCACTCTGCTCCCGTTGTTTCGGGGCGTTCACTCCCCTCCCCTCCTCCCTCTCCTCTACCTCCTCCTCCTCCTCTTCTTCCGCCAGACCGCATCAGTCGTACATAACTAATTCCGTCTGTGCTCGGCCTGCCTGGAAACGCACTGCAGCAGCGTCAAAACACACGGACGGGGGGGGGGGAGGAAGTCAGGAGACGCCGCTTTCACAGTAAGTTCGTGAGCAAGCTGTTGTCTGAGCTGCGACAAAAGAAGCGGTTCAGTTGAGTGAGATTAATCACGATGGTACTCGTGCGTAAAATCCCCTCGACAGAAGACCTATATCAGGGAAGGACACTGTTTGCTGAGAGCTCAGTGCTCATAGCTCTTAGTATTTTAAACCTGAAATGATAAGCAACTTTGGCAAAAATGGCACACTGACCCAGTTTGCACCTCATTCATAACAGTGTGGTACATATAGTTTGTTTTTTTTGTCAATTAAAGTTGAATTTAAATGGGGAATATTACATTTAACTGTAGTTTTTAGTTGAAACTTTTATAGTGAACATCTTTACCGGAAATGGTGCACTTGTATTGTGGTCAACTTGACAGTGTGGGGGATCTTGGGGGGAAGACAAATTAGAGGAGGTTGAGCTGGGTAAATCCATGCGCTCCGCCCTGCGAACCCACAGCGTGCGGGCTCCCTCTGGCTGTGCCAAAACCAGTTGGGTGCTGGGGAGGGCGGCTGGGGCCGTCATGGACAGAAAGTAGAACATTTGACAAAATATGAAAGTAAAAGTAACAGACATTGTTGTCAATCGGTTTAACTATAGGCTGTATTTGAGATGTGAACCAATTTAAAATGATCTTAAACGTAAAATTGAAAGTATAAAAAGAAGAAGAGTTCATTTTGCAGGCAGAATGGCAGGAGGCCAGCGATATATTATAACCTAATATTGGATTATATTAAAGCAGCATTTTAATGTTATATCAGATTGACGCTAATACAATTTACCTCAAGTAGATTGTCATTATAGTGCCCACAAAGGCTTTTCAAATTTGTATGTAGGATCAATGTATCATACATTTAAAAGTGCCTCCAAACTGTACTTACTGTGACAATAATACACAAATGTTGAACAAAAGCTATAACTTTTTTTGGACAACCAGCACCTTTTGTCAGTTTCAGAAAAAAAAATGACTTAAAGACCGAATAGATGATTCAAATTGTTGCTCCAGCTTAAATCCAGATGGAAGAAAAATCTCATCCTGATCATAAATCAGTGCGAACGACAACAAAGGCTGAAAGCATAATTCATTGAGAGAATTCCTTCCGTGCCCAGACACAGTCGACCATCCTTCTCAGAAATGTGTTGACATATTTGTATTTTTAGTCGGTTCTGGCTGCAGAGGAATTCAGTCCACATGAATCAATAGGCGTATGCTACAGTCAGGGAAGCTTACTCATCAGACAAACAGGAACTTTACGCTTATGCCAAGAAGTTACTCTAGATCATACTGTATATACAGTGTCTTGTGTTGGGCTGTGGCATAATGCAGGGGAGGGGTGGGGGCTTCAGTCCAGACAATTTAGTAAAAGACAGCAGAATGAGAAGGGAGATGAAAATGCTGAGAAACATGGTGCTGGCTTCGACTGCTGATGGCCTCAGAGCTTGGTGCCCATGTGGCTACCATTACTCGGTGGGGTGCAAGTATCAGAGAGCCACTTCAAAAGCCTGCCTGACTATGGGGAAACAGAGCAGAGTCATGGGGGGGGAGCAGCTTACAGGAGCCCTTCCCACGCCAAGAGCTGCAGCTGCAGACTCAGCCTTTATCTCAACACGTCTCCTCCGTGTGCTCGTTCCCTCTTCATGGTTTACAACCTCTGCTGCTGCTGGCCGGCTCCGGGACACACAGCCCCTGTCAAAAGCTTACAGAGGACACTCCTCTTAAGTACTAGTCTTGACCTTCACTCATCTCCGACTCATCTTCCATTTGAGATGGATAATTAACATATGGGTCTTAAATCCCCTCCTCAAGGTTGGCCATACAGCAAAGCCCAAGTAGTTTCACTGAACGCCAGGGGCAGAGCGAGAGCCCAGAGAGACTCTGCAAAGAGTATCCTGGTCTTACTGTGGGACAGATGGCCTCTAAGACGAGAGGAGGTGAGGTTCATGTACCTCTTTTTTTGGGGGGGGGGATATAACAGCTGGATGCTTTCTATCCTCTCTGACCTCAAATATGGATCAACCTCTGCAGCCGCCTTCCTCACTCCATGTGTTTTCTATTCCAGCAGTCGGTGGGATAAATCAGTTCGTGCCCTGACACTTTTCTGTGGGAAGAACGATCCTGTGTTAGTGCGCCCCACCTGTGCTGGGGTTCTTCCAGATCTCATCCCAGAATGCAAGCAGATACACACTCATGCTACGAGTCAATCTGCCTGTCAGGCGAGCAAAAATGGGGCCTTCAATTATTGATGGCCGCGTCTGAGATTGAGAGGTGCAGAGAGACGCGGGAAGATTTGTGTGTTTCAGGGGTCATGTGTCACATTTGAGCAGGTGGGTAAAACGCTTATCTTAAAATACAGGAAATAGCTGTAATTGTATCCATAACCAGCCTAAAGAAGTGTCTACTATTTCATATACTGCACTTGGTGGCTGAAAGTGCGCATCTGAAGACTCTCTAGTCTCTGGGTCAGGCCTGTTTACTGACACACAGCCTCGGGCATTGGGCATGTCCTGGAGATTGTGAGTAAGCTCCCGATCAGACGGTGATGTGAGGCGACACGCCCTGATCGTTTTCCCCTCGAGGGCCGGCTGGGGACGAGCAGGCAGCATCCACAGACTGCGAGAGGGGCTCGTTTGGGTCATTACATAATCGCACACACAGCCCTGCGCCTCGAAGGACAACCCCATAAACAACCATCATCCTATTTGCCCAATCGACCGCGCCCAGATTCCCACCTCCCTCCTCTGGCCCGGGTGGAGCGAGGCTCCCGCTCTGCCGCTGAGGCTGTGGTGGCGAGAGGAGACGAGGGAGAGATGGAGGGACCGGTGGTGAGTGGGCTTCCCCTGCCGTCCTTTATTGCGTTCTAGGCCACTTCACAGAGCCTTTGCGCTGGTATGCTACTATTAATTGTGGTCACTCCATTTATTCCAACTTAACCCCCCCCCCATCCGAGGCTTCTGGCCCCTCATTCTTTCCGATCTCGTCTGTTTCACTTCGCTTCCCTCCAGCTAGTGAGTCCCTCCTCTGGGTAACTGTCCATCACCCTGCTCTGCACACGCACACTTTCATTCTAAGGAGTGCAGTTGCCAAATCTTTTCACAGCGTCCCTCCACTCGATACAGCTGTATTTAATGAAGGTGTCTGCATGTTCATCCACACTGTGAAGAGACAAGACCAGACAGTGAGCAACTCCTGCCGAGCTGCACTATATACATATATCGCTTATCTGATATAAAAGGAAACCCTGTTCCTTTCCTCTGCTCAAATGTAATAAGAAGCTGATTCTCGCCGTCTGGCAATGATAACATGAGACCTGTCTGGTGAAAGCAGTAAGTTAGAGACCAGGTACATATACAAATGCACTAACACATGAGTGATTAAGCCATGGGTGCCGTGGATGGGCAAAGGGGGCTTTGGATATTTACGCGCTTGTAAACGTGATGTAGATTCTGTACGTCTCTACTTGAGAGTGTGTCTGGCTGCCTGTTGACACAGAGGCTCCTGCGACACTCTTTGAATGGGGTTGTGGGAAGGTTGAGGGGACAAGAGGGGCAGCGACCCCTGGCCCGTGCATCGTAAATACCCCCCCACCACTCTGCGTGACAGGAGGAGTCTTCCCTGTCTGGCCCGGCAACTGGCACGAGGAGAGGAAACAGCTGACCAGTCAGACACACACACAGGCTTTGGTACCTCTGCTGTACAGACGTGTGGAAACCTGACTGACATGTTCGGGTTATGAAGAACGGAGTTTGACCTGCAGTGTTTGCTCAGGCCCATCCTACATCCATTATACCGCTCGAGCCCATTGCCCCAGGTTTCCACAAAAATAGTTTCCACCAAATAGGTCACACTAAAACTTTACATAAGCAGCATTTTAGTGGATCCGGGGCCATTGCTGACCATTTTCAAATTTGTGGTGTATCATTTAGAGTCTGGGTAATAAAAGAAAAGAAATATTTCCTCCCATTTTGGTTTAGCCTTTGATTTCCTTTCACTCCCCTTTCATTAGTAGAAGATCAGTAAGTAGACTCTTGAACTTGCTCGGGCTTTACAACCCATCCCAGTCTGGATTAAATGGATTGTGTCATTATCATTGAGTGGTAATGCAGTTTAAGTGCAGCTCAATTTAAAATGTCCGTCCTGCAGAGTAAAAACATTTATTTGAGAAACTGTGGTTTCAGAGGTCTGCTAATAGATTTTTATGTTGCACTGGAATCAACAGAGGTTTGGAACACTAGAAAAATAAAAACGAGATGGATAAAACACACCCCCATGGTTTACACAGAAAGCGCTCCTGTCGCTGCTCACGCAATAGACTTGCATCCGGTGACGGACTCAACCAGTCGAGGATGTTCCACCTCTTCAACCCCCGAGAAGCTGTTTGGTTGCTTTGGCTGTATATTTGGGATCGATGCTCAATGATGCAATGTTATTTGATGCATTTGACTGTAAGAACACAAAGTGCTCCTGTGTACCTCTGCACTCATCCAGCTGCTTCTGTCTGATCAATAAATGCCAGTGTCCCAGTTCCTCTGACAGCAGCACAAGCCCACGCTACTACAGAACCAACTTTGGCCCATTAGATGTTCCTTCCTCTCTGTGGAACTCCACAGGACTATACTGTGAGTGAGTGTGTGTGAACTGCAGCCTGCTCTGTTCTGTTTTCGGGGCTTGTACCTTTAGGTAAATCCTCTGCATCTCTGCTCATGGTGTCTTCTATTGATCGTTGAAAAGGAAACATGGCCGTCTGCATCCTGGAGAGGATGCTTGCTCTGCTGTGCAGCCATAAAGAACTGATCGTGCAAATGATCCAGAAGACTTATGCTCCTTGGTTGACCAGCTTGGTCATCTTCTAGTTCTCCTGTAGTACTTCTGATATCTCCATCATGTTCTCCGCCTCTCGCCCAATGACAGAGCCCCATCGACCATCAAAGAATAAGCAAAATAACTAATGAACGGATTATCATCTCTTTATTCCTCATATCGACAGAGAACTCCACCTCAATCTAATGCCAACTCTCAGCTCTCAGTAAACGTGTGTGCTTGTTTTGTGTTATTGAATCTAAAGACACAAATACCCAAGAAGCACTTAGCAGCCAAGTGTCTTATTGCTTTTGCACTTTAGGTGCTATGTGTTAAAAGAGCTATAACGCACACAATTCTGAATGATGACACAGATCTACGCCACCTAATGCAAAAAATTTAACGCAATTTCATTATTTTATTTCCTGTTGAAAGGGCTGAGACTACAAAGCAAATAAAGGGTAGCAGTCCAAATGTTTATGGACTGTGTAAAGTACATGGCTTGGGCAAAAGAAATCTATAGATTTATAGAAGAACGTAAAGGCAATAAAAACCTACCAGTATTTTTCTTGGCTGCTTTACTAACTATGGTCTTTAAGAAACATTTAGATTTTTTTTTATAAAAAGGAAAACAAGTCAAACCCTTATTTCCCTCGTCCACTGATTCCCTTCTGACCCGTCCTCTCACCCCCACACTAGATTTCCCTGCAGCTCCCCCCATCTCTCTTGCAGCTGCCTCGCTCATTCTCCTGCAGGACGCTGTAACTCAAACAGAAAATGACCACGAGCCTGCAGACGACGAATCTGAATCTGAATCTCTGGGACGGGGGCAAGTTTGGGAGTCGGAGCTTTGGCTGTTGGGAGAGCTGGGCGTTCGGCTGGGTAGGATCCTGGAGAGAATGACTCATTGGGGCCAAACATGCAGACACACACACACACACACACACACAGGAACGCCACCAGCATGTGCTCTTGAATGGACAAGCTGATTTGCCGCAACCCAAACTGAGCTCCACTCTGATTTAGGATATTTTTCAAACTCCCTTGCATCAACATCTCCTCGGCAGTAATTTTCTTACTGGGTTGTACTTTATGCCCACTGTATGTTTATGTCCTGTCTTCAAGTATGAGCTACTATCTGGTCCCAAAACACAAGGGGCAGTTTTCTGTCTGGTACCAACATTGGTCTTAAACTGTCCAGAGGTGATTAGGCCGTGTGGGAGCGTTTAAGATAAGGGAACTAAGAGAAGGAAATACCCCCGTTCCTGACGAGGAGCGGGGTGGATGTTCAGGTGTCACAGTTTACACAATTGCCCACAGCTTCAGTCTCCAGTCTGTGTCGTTTCATCTTTTCCTCAAAGCTCCAGACAAACAACAAGTGAATCACATACAGGGTTATTCCGCTGTTACCATAAATATCAGCAGTTACTATAAATGCTTGGCACACATTCTTCAAAAGGACATCCCACCCCTGTCTCCACCTTTTCGATTCCCCTAAATCTCCTCTGAGAGACAGAGGTGGAACATAAACACAGGCTGGCAGTTCCAGTAGCAACGGCGCGAGTTTCCTTCCTGCCGCTCGTGACTTCATTGAGCCCAAATGTGTTTGGAGCCTCCTTTACCTTTCACAACTCCACTTCCTGTCTCGAGCATCGCTTCCTGAGGCACCAGGACACACAATGGAAGTGACCTCCAGGGAAGAGATACGTCTTCAAGTCGCATGTGGGAACCAGCCACTTGGATATCAGCCAAAAACAATATTGATCAATAAATCAGACTTCTCTGCTGGGCAATGCTGAGTCAGGAATATCCGAGAATAACTCACACAAAATTAGAGAGGCATATTGTTGGATTCGAGGTTGTTTGTTGCCTGAATGTGTCATTGTAACTTTACAATGGAAGAGGGATTTTTTTTTTTTACTGGAAAAATCCAGAAGGCCGCTACCCTTTAATAGTTAATCCATATTAATAGTTAATATGAAATCTCGAGTTAACTGAGGACATGGTCCGACACATGCATTTGTGTTTTTTATTGTTTTATGTTTTAAAAAAAGTTTAGAGACATTTTCCCTAATTCGTCAGAGAATAATTCATGGCTCTTGACGGAAAAAGTCAGGCACACTGAGCAAAATCTTGATCTAGCGGATATAGGCCAATAAACTGAGATCATTTGGCTTCAGTAGAAAATCGACTTCACGTCCAAATGAGTGTGAAAGATTTGATGCAGAATTTAAGGGGACTTTTCATATGATTCATTGTTCACTGGTTTAATGTAAAAAGTTTTACAAAGTGCCGTAATTTAACCAGTTTGGAAAATGTAGACATTAAGGTCAGGTTATTATAGCTGTTTGCATTTTATAATCCAGTGCTCATATCATTTGTATATTCATGGATACTCTAGTAATAAAGAAAATCTTCTTGTGACTTAATTGGAGCCTATGGCCAACGACAGATCTCCTGAGCGTCTCCTGAGCACAACAAAAGCTTTAGGCCACACCCCTTACAGTATATAACGGAAACTGAATAATCCTGCATGTTCCAGGAGATCATATCCTAATCCTGAGTGCTGCCCCGGCCTTAAAACTCTGAGATAAGTTTTGTCTAGACACAGCGTTAGAGCAGCGGGCTCTCCGTTTGGAGGAGGACAGGAGGCCCCGCAAGAGGAAAAAATAGTTCTTAACCTTCAGAAAGGTCCACGTTTTCATTTGTTCAGCCTTCACCATAAAAATATTTACTTCACACGTCCTGAACGCTGCTCTGAGTCTCATGAAATTATTATTCTGTGTTTGTATGCCTGAGACAACATCATAGACTTGTGCTCTGATATTTTGTAATGCCTAATGTCCACTTCAAATTCATTTTTAAATGTTTTCTTTTGTTTGCCCTCAATTCTTAATTTTGTTATTTTATTCTTCACATTTATTAATCAATCAAGAAATCTTGCATTCTTCCAACCGTGATCAATAAGCAACTAGAATTAAGCACCGTGAGAGAGAGGACTACAAATTGTGTATCTAAATGTGCACTGTCATCAATGTCACCAGCAAAAACAAACATCTTCTTATTCTAGGTTGAATTCTGTCAAAAGGACGGCCATCTGTTCCCCTGCTGGCCTCCGCAGAGATTTCCCGAAATAGATAATCCTCAATTCCCCTGAAAACAGAGTAAAGTGGGCTATAGTTGCATAAGGACGCCACAAGGGGGCTCAGCACAGGGCTGGAAGGACAAGGCAGGAGAAGGGTGGGAAATGAAATATTAAGTTGCTGCAAGGTTTTCATTTTATCCTCATCAGTGGGATTAAAGTGGATTTATGGAGATGATACCAAAACAAAGAAAAATGTGTTTGCCTGAGCTACATGGAGAGGAGCAGTGTGTTCTGCTAGGAGTGTGCTTGCCAGACGGACGACCCTTCTTTCTCATTGAATTGTGTTAAGACCGGCGCATGTCTGCAGCAGTTTGGAAAACAGGCCACTGGGTCAGCGTGACGCGGCGCTCAGTTCCTTACTGATAGGCAGCTGTGGTGCAAACTATCACACTGACGCTGGGGCATCTCTGTGCTCTGTTTAATGATCAAAGTAATGAAACAGCAGGCGTCGGCTGCACAGCTGCTCATTCCACACCGACCTCCGCTCAAGGAGGAGAGAGGAGGAACAGGAGGCTGGAAAACTGACCCCGAGAGATAGAAGCAGAGCGTCGGGGTCATGGCACCGAGCGCTGTGCACGCCTAACCGGCCCATTAGGTTAACTTGGACCAACCCAGTAGCAAACAGCCTCCTAATTGGACGGCCGTCTCATGCTACTGATAAACCTCATTGCTCTGTTATTCTCCATTTATCCCTGCTCAGCTGCTCTCATCCTGTGTCATCAGCCTGCGGATCTCTGACACGGGCTGGACTGATGCAAAGTGCTGCCGACAGGAAGGGCCTTAGCCCACACTGACTGACCTCCGACCTCTAAGACACTGCACCCCTTCCCTACCACAGCCATCTGCGTTCATTCATTGCTCGCCGGTTAAGCGCGTGGAGGCCGAGGTCCGACAATGCAGTCGTCCTGAGATGAGCAGGAGCTGTTTACTTCCTGGAGATGGTTTGTCCTAGTTTCTTTCACATGACAATCTGCCCATTGTCTGCCTGCAGGCATTCACCAATTGATTATAGAACGTGAACCCTGTGCTGACATCCTTCACACGCAAACGTTTACACCTCAACATCTTCATCTCACACTCGACACCATGTCCTTTTCTGTACTGACAGCCAAAAACTGATAAGTTGACCTTTACTTTTAAATTTGTTTCGATGTGCAAGTTTTAATAGCTAAAATATTATTTTTGTCATATAAATGGTAATGGTTTTGTATTTATACAGCGCTTTTCTAGTCTTGATGACCACTCAAAGCGCTTAACAGTACAGTTTTACATTCACACATTCATACAGTGCATCTATTCGTAGCAATTTGTTATTCTATGGGGGGGCCATTCAGGGTTCAGCATCTTCGGCATTCAGATGGGTCAGTCTGGGGATCGAACTGCCGACCTTCAGGTTGGAGGACGACCACTCTACCCCACAGCCACAGCCGCAGAAGAAAAGAAGAGTGGTAAAATATTCCGAAAAGTTGATAAATCAGAAAAGTGAGTGGATCAAATGTGTAAAAAAATATAAATATACAAAATTAACTTGGAAAGAAAAGTTGCCACAGATATTTCTGTGGTTGTGCTTTAAATGTTTCACAAAGTATTCAAAACCGTACAGCCTCCATGTTATCATAGTGTTGAGAGCAGAGCACATTGTGACGGTGGCCAGCCGGGTCAATCAAGAAGTCCCCAGAGCTCCGCGTCAGGCGAATGTCCCAGCACAGCTCTGTGTTTTAAAAACCAGCGTGGTTAATTTTCATTGTTGTTCCGTGACAAACAGGTCAGAGGAGCCGCGGCCGCTCCCAGCATGCGTGAGGGGATCGATATATGCTTATATGTGTGTGTTTAATTTCAATTTAGATGCAAATGCTCATGCAGTGTTCATTCTTATAGAGCCGCTCAGTGTCTGCTGCTCAGGACAATGGAGCGAGACATTCCTGAGGGTCCATAGATTGGAGGGCCATGGGGGGGGGGGGCCTCGGGGTGCCATGGGTGGGGCGTCAGATTAGACCACCTGTTCCACCATGAGGCGCACACACTCTTTCCCTTTATCCTTCTCTCGCACACACTTGTTGTCTGGCACATTCCCTCTCACTATCTCGTTTGTAACTTAATAAGAACCTTTCTTGTCTCTCTCACACACACACACACACACACACACACTTTCACTCTCATAAAATATGTCCCTCTGCTCTGTGGCTTCTGCGCTCCGGGCTAATTTTGACTGCATTCCATGTCTGTCACATCTATGGGAAACAGACAAAACAATTTGCCAGATAACTCTGGCTGAGAGCCGCAGAGACTCACACGCACTTGCACACGCACACACACAAATATTACAGTGAGACATATGTCGCCTTGCCGTCCAACTCAAGCCTCCAGGGAGTCGAGTTCAGACAGCAGAATAAACACAACAGCGTCACTTCACTATCCACATCACTGAGGAATTCCCTACATTAAAGATAGGGTTGGTGAGTTGTTTCTGAGACACTTTTTTGTAATCTTATTTGTTATCCTCTTCAAATATCCATCATAATAACCATCAATAAAAGAAAAAAGTAAAAAGCCATATGTGTGACAGGGCCCTGACTGTGCATGACCTTCACAAGCTGGAGAGACAATCACCACAGATGCAAAAACAATAGCTAGAAACTAGTGAGTCCCAGAAAAGTCTGTTAGCTTTTCCAGAATTACTAACCTTTAATACATCTGATATATCCGATACGTTTTAACATTGATCAAGGTGCTTGTTTCTTCCCTGTTAACTTTTCTCCATGACTCTTACAGCAGAGGGAAAGAGAGAGAGAGCGTGAACCACTTGTTTCTCTCTGATGGATGTGGTCAAACAAAATTCCATCTCCGCTCCCAGAGTTCACAGGGCAGCGGTCACCACAGCCCGGCCCAGGTCTGCACTAATGACTATTGATCGCGAAGCTCTAATGACCCAAACTGATTTGCAGCGGGTCCGGCATTTGAATCGTCCTCAGGCGAGTATCCTGCAAATGGCAGAGGTTGTGGGTCAGTGTCCGTCAGCGAGTTTCAAAAGCTGATAAAAAGCGGAGCCGTCCTCTGAGATGATTTACATCTCGTGTGGAGTGTGCAACGCTCGGATGCAGGAGAAGAATGCAGCGCAGACAGACTCCAGGAGGAAGAGGTGTCCCACTGCTGCCCTGGATTCTCTCTCACAGACACTTTATATAACCAGCCTTTTCCTTTTCTACACTGATCCACTGGCCTCCTTATCACTGTACGCGTGTGTCTGCCATCACACACACACACACACACACACACACACTGAAAGCACAACTTTTTCCATAAACTATGGTAAACACCACATGCTTCTGTTTACATTTTAACGGACGTTTTGGTGCGTGTTTACACTTCCAAAGGACAGTAGATCCTCAGACAAGTCTCACACACACTGTATATGTGCAGAGCCGTCTTAATACGGCAGGGTGATGGGGCTACTTTGGTGTAAACACAGACACACACGCACAGACACACACACACAACCACACACAGAGGCCTACAGCAGGAAACCCAAGAGATAATGCCTCATGGCCACAACGCTAAATGACAATAACGCACAGTCACGTGATCAACAGGAAGTGCTATAATCGTATTTGGCTGTGACATCACATCGTGGTCGGTCCATTAAAATGACACTGACCCAGCCTTAGCCCTGTGCCAACGCCTTGCCGTGTCAGCATTTCACAGCAATGCCTTATAAATAGTTTTTGTTTCCTGAGAGCAATATTGGGCTGTAAGTCACACCGTTCTTATTTTTCAGTCCAGATTGTGAGCTCATATTTGACCAAAGTGTGTTCCTCTGTGCGTGTGTGTGTAACAGTGAGGCTGTAACCCATACATGTTCCCTAATACACCTGTGCTGTTTTGTAAGAGGTGCATGATGTATGAATGAATAAAGTTAAGAAATAAACATGAAAAAGTGCAAACATGGCATTTACCTCTGCCTCGTGACACACACACACACACACACAGAGGCCAGGAGAAGTGATGACATCATCTCAGCTAAATTGGGGGAGCTAACGTCACCCTGACCTGAGAGAGGAGGCGCACAGAGACAGGGAGTCGTTCTAGTTGAGCACATGCATTATTCACCCAGAGGAAGGTTTGAGGTTGGGTGTGTCACCCTCCTCCCTCCCTCCCTCCCTGCCTCTGTCCACACACCCAGATCCCTCCTTCTCCTCCTTTAGGACGAACCTGATGCTCGACCTCAGGAGGAGGAGAGGACGCAAAGCAACAGAGGAGACAGAGGGAGGGAGGGAAGGAAGGGGGAGGATGAGGTAATCAATGAACAGGACGAACACTGGCGGCGTGTTGAGGGCAACAGAGGGGAGACGTGGGGAGGGTCTCTCTCTCTCTCTCTCTCTCTCTCTCTGAGAGCCACAACCATTCATCACACGCTCGACTCCCAGCAGCTGCTTACGAACGCCAGGCAGCATCAGCAGCCGGCCTCTGCTCTCTCTGCTAAATACACACCAAATATTTGGGAAAGGCCCCCCTGTCGGTTTCTGAGGAGGCTTCAGGTGCAGCAGAGGAGGAGATTCATCAGGAGGTGGATCTCACCGCTCTGTGGGCTGTCAGTGTAAACAAGCCGAGCCGCCAGTGATGACAACTGCTGCATAAGAGCCGGTGACACGAGGAGGACACGGTGTTACGGCTCGATGAACAAACACACACACACAGATCTGGACCCTGCTGCATGACACCCAACCGCAAGGCTCCACCCTGGCTCCATCCATGTGTGGGTGTCAGCTGCTACAGGTTATGTTAAGACAGACGAGGATGAGGAGGATGGTGATGAGGATGTCTCAGCCACACCCCTCCCTTTTTCACGCTTTTCTCCTCCCAAGTGCTGCTGATGTAAGGAGCAGAGATAAAGCCCGGGAGGATTTTAAGCTGTGTCACCACCCGTCTGCTCCCCCCTCTCACCAGAGGCCACCCAGCCCATGCATGCCGGTAGGCCCCTGCATCCTACCTCTACCCCCAGAGTGAGCGAGGGGGGGGTAAGAAGTGTTTGCTTTTGCCTTGGGGGAATGGGAAAGCTGATGATGGATGATATGAATGCACCAGGAGCTGCTGCTGTTGGTGGTGAGTGTGTATGTTTGTTTGTGTTTGTGTGTGTGTCTGTGTGTCTGTGTGTTTGTCGTCAAGGTGTGGATATGTGGTCCCCTCCCCTCCCCTCCCCTCCTCCTCCTCCTCCTCCCTCTCCTCTCCATCCTCACCTGGTCCATGATCTCAGCGAGCCTGCTCCCTCCTCCTGGTCCCAGTCATGGCACGAGATCACCTCCTTCCTGCTCCTCTTCTTTTCTCTTGTCCTCCTTTTTTGGGGGGATTCACTATTCCCACAACTGCAAAGCAGCGCTGCTCCGCTCACACAGGCGAGGCAGCCCGGCAGCTCGCTGCTGCTGCTGCACGGCTCCACACGGGCATGACTCCCTCTCTCTCTCTCTCTCTCTCTCTCTCTCTCGCTCTCTCTCTCTCCTTGTGTCTCACGGTGTGTCAGTGTGGTCCCCGCACGGGTCCTCCGTGGACGCTGCGGTGCAAGCCGGGTGCGCGTGGGGTCCTGGCCTCTCTCCTGCAGAGGGAAAGACGTCTCCCGCTCTCCCGTGTTCCTGCTCCACCTCCTTTCACTCGCACCCTGGACTGTGTTTGCTCTCCTTCCCCTCTCCTCCCCGCTCTGTCCGCGCTTCCCTCCACCCCTCCCCCGCCTGCTGCAGCCGCGCCGAGCCAATGAGGGAGCGGAAGCCGGGGAGAGAGGAGGTCGAGCGTAGGCGATTGGCTAGCGGGGGGAGCACGTGACACGGGACACGGGGACCCTCTACCAGCTGTCCAGCTCATCCCTCCCCTCAAAACCTCTGTTGCCATTGACAACAGCTGCCGTGCATCCCCCCCCCCCCCCCCCAGACACAAAGCCATTGGCCGGGAGGATTTACGGCCCCCGCCCTCTGTTGTTAGGGAAGGAGCATGTCGGGACGTGTAGTCCAAGTTCTGCAGAGCTCAAGGAATTCACTGTGTTGAATTATTCAATTACTGTACTAATGTACAATACAATTGTAATGCAATAACAATGCTGTAGTAATATATCTATATATGTTTTCGATCATCTTTGCTGCTGTAATATGACAAATGGGACAAATAAAGGATGATCGTATCTTACCTTATCTTATCTTATCTTATCTTATCTTATTTTACCTTATTATATCGTATCTTATATTATCTTGAATCATTCTTATCTACTTATCCATATCCCATCAGTTGTCAATCACATCTATGCCTGACAAATTATTTAACATACATAGTTTAGCATTTTTGCGTAAGTTTGATGCTCCCTGCGTATCTAATTCAAAAGTAAATTGTTATCGGAAACTAGTGCAGTGGCCGTTCGAAACCTGTTTGTTATATCTCTAAAAGGGCCACCCTTTAAACTCTCCATGCCACCCTCCGGCCATCCCATGACAGTTTCTCTAGATCCGCCCCTGGAAGGAGGACTCTGGGTGGTTGTTTTAAGAGCAGACATCCCTGTGACCTTGGGAGGAATGTCGCCCCCTCCCCTAGCACTCGTCTCTTCTGCAGAGGTGTTTATGCATCAGTGTAACACTGGCTGTCGTCCAGCGTGGAAGAGGAGGCCGGGCGGCTCATCTCATTTAACATGAACTGGTATAAAAGACACGCGAGAAGAGGAAAGACCTCGAGGCCCGGGCATTCTTGGCCAGCCAGGAAAAAGACATCCTCTGTCGTTTCCCTCTCGGCCCCCGTGCAGAGGGAAACTCCCACCCCACAACAACAGGATCTCCGCAGCTGAAGGCCATCGTGGCCACAAGCCCAAAGGCAAACCCCCCCTCCCTATCTGTTCCACCCCTCCCTCCTTCCCTCTCTCCTCATTTCTTTCATGGCCTCCTTCTTTCTTCATTTGTTTCATGTCTGTCCCCTCTCCTCCCCTCCTTCACCACCGCTACCTTTTGTATTATTACGCATCATTCCTTGACGCTTGACGCCCCTTCGCCCCTTCGCCCCTTCGCCCCTTCGCCTCCCTGCCCCCAACTCCGCCTCATTGGCACTCCTGAAAGGCGGCGTGAGGTTACAGGTGCCACAGAGGGGATATGTTCTTACAAGCTGGCACATTGTGAAGCATCAATTTAAAGGTGAAAATAAGACACTGGGATACTATCACATGGCTATATATCCTTGATTTGTTCCGTTCAGTGCATTCCAGGAGTTATCGTGTGATTAAATACTGTAATTTATGTTGTATATGGCGTCCACTTTTCTTCAGCCTGTGTTGTTGAGGCCTGTTTAAGCGAATGATCATATACAGTATGTTCCCCCCCGAAAAGCTCAGGAATAGAAACAGAGAAGCAGAAAGTTACAGCCGAGAACTTTTTTAAAGTGAAGGTTACTCACTGCTTCTCCTACAATATATCATGTCTGATATTTTGAGGGGGAACAATGAGGTTTGTGCTTGATATAAATGTTTGTTTAGGATTTAGATCAAGAGACAAAATCTGCCAAAAATCAAAACTGGAAACATCTGGCAGTGATATCTCATCGTGGAGGTTTAACAAGCTATCCAAAAAAGAAGCCCAAAAAATACAAGAAGACGATGAATTATTTTCATGAATATGCACGGTAGTATTGCTTGAGTGCTATTTTTCCTTTTAAAAGTCATTATAGAGACTTCCCATATTAATGCATCTACCCAAAAATGCCACTGCAGCCCAAGGCCTCCGCGGCACAAAAACCAAAGAGCACCTGTTCTGGCTTATTTTGATTCAATATTGGCACATAACACAGCTGTGACATGCTAGAAGCCTCGTGGCAGGCCAGTGAGTGAAGGGAAGGGGTGTGCGTGTGTGTGTGTGTGTGTGTGTGTGTGTGTGTGTGTATGTGTGTTTGTGTGTATGTGTGGTGTGTAGAGCTCAGGAATGCAGGTCCAAGTTACAGCAGCAGTACAACAAGGTCATACGACATGTGCACGGCAGCAAACAGCAAAACAAACCCTGCCCCACTTTCCACTGTCCAGCCTCAATACTTCATTATCTTTTCCCAACCAAATGACCACCAGCGCTGTGGTGTCATTGGATGTGGTCGCACGTAGGATACAGCATGAAGGGAAGCACATGTGTGTGCGTGTGTGTGTGTGTGTGTGTGAGTGTATGTGTGTGCTCTCAGATAGAACAGCGGGTGTATTGTAATGGTGAGGGTGGTAGATTATACTATCAGCAGAGGAATTCCGATTATTTGCCACAGTTGGTCTGTCTGCACACATGTGGGAGAAACTTTAGCGAAGTGGTTGGAGGAGGTGGAGACGAGGGTGAGACTCTGACCTTAAAGGAAAAGTTTAACAACGTCATTAATCACAAATAAGTAATAAACACATAAATGAACAAAAAGTAAGCTTGCAGTGAAAACTACTATGTTGGTATTTTTCCACATTTATGTAGTCCTGAGTGTATTCATTAATTTGCTTATTTCTACATTTCTGTATTCATCTATACTTCTTCAATAGTCTGACTGGTTGATATTGGCCAACAAACAAACATTTCCCCAAATGTTCCTATTTTTACTGGGTTTTCAAAAAAATACATTTAGTAGAAGGGTTTTAAAAGATTAAAAGATTTAGATGACTTAAAGGGATTGTATAAAACCCAGAAAATGTCCTCAAATTTATGGAACAGAAGGAGCAGCTGACCTGTGACCCCAGAGAGGGGCGGACACATTGGAGAGGCCTGGGCAGGCAGGCAGGCAGGGGGGGAGGGGGGGGGGGGGGGGGGCTCCTTCATCTGCTGCATGAAATGAAAAAGGAGAAATAAATATTGTTTCATAACGGCAGCACTGAGTTCAGGGCGATACAATAACAGATACAAGCAACAGGAAGAAGTTAGGCCTCAGTGACGTGTTTAGATCCGATCACTGATAAATAAGCTTTATGATATCTACTGGAAAAAGTTATTATTATAAGTATAAATATAATTCCCTTCATTCCACTGTGTAAAACTGAAGATATAATAAACTGTCATTCAGAATATTATCTGCTCCCATTTCCCTAATATGTTTGAATCATTTCAAAGATAGTTAACGTCATTCCAACATCTGTGAGTGCTGAATTAAACTCGCCTTCATGTCCTCCCGTCTCATGTGACCTGCTCTTCCACACATCTGGACAGGGGCCGAGTTCTTTCTCTCCATGAACTCGCCGCCACGAGTCTCCAGAGCCTGGGCGGTGGGTGAGCAGCACCATCTGCAGGAGCACATGCTGCATGAATCCTTTCATTCATACGGTGGCTGCTCACAACATGTGGACGTGACGATCACAGCTCCTCTAGCTGGAAAATGTTTCAAACGTGAGTGGGCATCATGCTCAGAGTAGATTATCGTCCAAGTGTCGGGAGGAAATAGAGTGCTGGAGTAGGTGAAGAAGACATAGGAAGGAAGACATTAGAACTATAGTGTACATAGTAATGATAATAACAACTATAATAAAATGTATTTATATGGCACCCTTTTAAACACAGCTATAGGTTACAATAAAAAATGAAATTGTTACAGATGAAAAAGAAAAAACTAAGTAAAGTAAAACGTTATAAAATAATTAAAAGAATCTTTAAGATCAGAGCTTAGGTAAATAAATAAAAAATAACAAGTTCAGGCAGAATTCAGACCCCAAAACCAAGAAATTACACCTATATAAATAAAAATTAAATGTGTCTTAAAGAGAGATTTAATGGAAAATAAGACTAAAGTAACCGGGAATCAAAAACACAGACTTTTCTACCAGTGTTTCCACAACCAAAATATAAACTCAGAAGGTAAAGGCCCTTATGGTTTCATTTTCAACCTGTTAATTGAGACATACATTCCTCAGCAGAGCATGAAAGGTGGGGCCAGACGGAAGTGTCCCAAAAGACTGGAAGCTCTGATAGAAAAGGCCCGGTCACCTCTGGCCCTCAGCCGGGACTGTGGAACAGTGGGCAGGGCCTTTGATGGGGACGTCAGGTTTCGACCGAGCGCATGTGGTGTCAAAAGATCTTAACTGCTTATCCAGAACGAGCCTTAAAAGTCAGCAATATAACAATACAATTAATTTCTCAAATCTAGCAGAAGCCAGAGAAGAGAAACTAAAATGAAAGTGATAGTCAAGTTCAGGGGCTCATTAGGAGAAAAATAAATTGCTCAAGATGTTTGCTAATATGTTACATGGTCTAAAAGCCTGAACTCAGATTCAGGTATTGTATTACTAAACTTTCTTGGATATCATTAAAGCACTTTTCAAATTTCATCTAGGTCCCTCCACAAATACAGAAGAATAAACTTGTGACTGTTGTGTAAGTTTCCTTTTGAGGAACTGTGGAGTGTTTTGTCATTTGAGGTTGCTTTTAAATGTTAATATCTGTTATTGTAAATGTACTTACAAAGTAATGAAACAATAAGAATCAATAGATGATGGCGACTGAACACTTCATTTGCTGCTGCTGAGCTGTCAGTCACTAACAGGCCATGTTTACACTAACATTTAGATTCACCTTTTGTTTACATCTATATTTATTCACTTTTATTCAACCTTTATTTCAAATTGGGATTACATTGAGGTAGAATTCATTACAATATAAATCATTCCAAGAATCTAAAAAACTCAAGTAAGAAACAATACAGTTTGAATAATGGCAAAAGCAAAAGCCTAATGAATAAATATAGCATTAAATTTAAAGCAACTGAATGAACTACATGAAGTACAGCTGAGATTAAAAAGTGTGTTAATGCAATGAAGCTTTAGTTCCATGTTGCAGGTGCATGATGTGAAACATTTAATAAATTTAAAAAACTGTATGTAGGCAAGATTACAGTCTCTATTTCAACCCCAAATTTCAAATGGAAAATAAAAGATCAGAAAAACCCCACAAGGAAATAACACAAGTCAATAACTGATATAACTAAAGTCTTACAAGAGTTCGTCTTCTGGGTCTGAATCATGATTAGATTTGTTTTTTTATATTCTTAGCTTCTCTAGAGGATTGTTTTTTTTATTAGTTTTATTCTTATCTTTCTTTGTGACTCTCATACTGAATTCTTACATATACCTCTGGAATAATGAAGTACTTATCTATCAACTCGTCAATTCTTTTCAAAATAGTTGTCTTAGTTGCATCTAGAAAAACACAGTTTTCTAAATGATTATTTCTGTAGTTGCTGGAGACATTGTGGTGAAGAGGCGTTCAGTGCAGCAGCAGCGTCGCTGGTTTGATTCCAGCTCTCGATCTCCATGTTTATCATGTACATTTACATTTAATTACACAACCTACAAGTGTGTTTGCACTTTAAAAAGTTAACCTATTTGCCGGACAAAACGTTTTCTTTTACAAAACCAAATAATCTGTGGGTCTCATCAGAATTAAAATAAAGTCACTGGTGTGTTGAACAAAGGAAAGAAGCAACTCTTCTTTACTGAAATCATCTTTATTCAACATAACACACTGTCAATAATCAGTGCATCAGTAAACTGAACATCATTTAAATCCTGACGAACATAATATATATTTGAGATTTGGTGATAAGAATGAGAAACACGTTTCTGAAATGACCCGCTGTTCTTCATACGTGTCATTAGCAGCCAAAAACAACATAAATATATATATATATAAACTGTATATAATATTAAGACAAACTGAATAACAGCAACATAAAGGTTTCAACAGAGGAGGTGATGTGCTGTGATCTCTTCACTGAGTTATTGCACTGACGCTCCCCCCGTGATGGGAAACCTTGATTGTAGTGAGGAGGAGCACGTATTGTGGCAACACAGAGGAAATAATATTAACACTGACGTCAAGGCTGAGACATTTGATGAAACACACACATGATACAAATAAAGCCACGAGTGCAGAGGTGTTGGCCACACAGGGATAATACTGTTAAACTCACATGCACATGAGGTGGATAAATAGCTCACAGTGTCGTGAAAAAAGGCAAATTCCACACTCAGACCGGTATTTTTGGACTGGTGCGGAGGTGACACGACTCCTCCTCAACAGATAACACACAGTCTGGATAGAAAAACGAGTTGGGTTCCATTGAAGAGGAAGTCAGGGGAGTTTCCTCGGACTGGACCGGTCCTCTGGAGGATGGAGGGATGACATAGTGCAAGTGGGAGATATAGAAAAAGAGAGGCAAGAGAGGCAAGAGAGTTTGGCCTCCACTGCTCCTTCACTTCCGCTGGATCACTCCTCACGCCCCACCTGAGAGCACTGATGGGACACCATCATGGCTCTGGCTCCTCTTCCTGAAACACACAAACAGCTGCTCTCAGACGTTTGCAGATCGTCTATTTGGAATAAAAAGCAATTAGAGCTGATTTGAAATTCATATAGAAACAGAAAGGTGCACAGGCTCAGGGGAATTCAACCATCATCATCTCTGCAGCTGTATAGCTTTATACTAGATGAATAACACATTTAATAGTATTATAAGAGCACAACAGAAACATCACACGCATCATGTGAGACGTGGGGATCGCTCACCATTGTCCGGACACCAGGGATGAAGGAGAAACACAACATCCCGTGTGCGCCCATGTTTACCAGCCGCCTGTGTGCAGGAGCCCTCTTCGTCATCCTCCTCCTCCTTCATCCTCCTCATCCTCCTCCTCCTCCTCACAGCATGTAGATGATGTAGGAGAGGAAGACGAGGCCCATGATGGCGAAAAACATCAGCATCAAAATGTCCATCATGGTGGAAATGGTGTCAGGCCGTGGAGGTGCGAGGAGGACGAACAGCAGCCGGTGCAGGAGCTTCGGAAGAGATCGGCAGTGTTCGGGAGGAGTCCGGCCGACCCCTCCCCCCCGTAACTCCTCCTGCTCCAAAACCGGAAGTGAAACTAAGGATCTTTTTCCGGTTCGGTTTTACTCCACATTTAGACTCTCGCCTAAAAGATTCATATTAAAACTGTTGGAATCAAAACCATGTGTTTTATTTCAGCCACGAGAATGTGGCATTTTGAAGCAGTGAGGTAAAGACACGACATTTCACTAAAAGGCGATTTCCTCCATTTTTCCACCCAACTTTATTTATAAAATTGCACATTTACAAACAATGCAAATATGTGCCCAATACAGGAAATAACCAGTGAACGTGACAGCGCAGTTTAAAGGAAGAATAGATAAATACATATTAGGTATTAGATATTAGTTAAAGCACTTATCTCAATATGTTTATTAGGGCCGCAGCACTGAGAGGCAATGACAGACAATGAGGCCCTAATGACATTGTAAGGATTATTATTATTATTCAGGCAAATTAATTGGCTTTTTGAGGGCTTTAACATGCTGAAATTCTTAACAAAATTTGCTGAAAATTGGAAAGTGGTGAACATTTGCATATTCTGGAGGAATTTTCAATGGGTGTGGAAAAATGGCTTTAGCCTTTTTGCAATCTTTTCTAGTTTCCTGTATTTTCCACGTTTGTTTTGTTTTGTAGGAACCTTAGCCTTAATTTAAGGACTCTTTTGATTTGCTAATGAACTTTGTTTTGCTTCTGTAACTTGTATGAGCGGCACTGAAGTAATTTCAGATATGAATACAAGCAGACCAAGATATATACACACACACACAAACACAGCCTTAAACACAGCAACACGATTAAAAATAAATGATTATAAAAACACATAAGAATATGTGGCTCGATGTTAAAACAATGACATTGTTCTATGTAAATTATTTAAAAAGGCTTTTAAACTAGATGCTTATAATGATGCTATGAGATCATTACCTGGATGGTCTAGTGCAGGTAAAATGATGTGGCTGCAGGAATCAATACTTTTCAAAGTGTTTATTCAATGGAAATGAAATCATCCTGGTATAAACAAATATTAGGTTTAGCACTTTATGCTGCCAATCTGAACTGCGGAGGCATTGGTGCAGTTGTCCTGAATCTAAGTTTCCTGCTGCTCATTCAAAACATGTAGTTCATTATAGCAAAAGTCAGATTTACTGAGCTCTGTTTCAGTAGTTTAGACCTTGTGTCAATGAGGCTCAGTCAGAGGGCAGCTGCTTCAGACTGCTCTGCACCCAGCAGGTTCAAGGATGATAATAGTTTGATTAAATACAAATTTGTTAGGTAGTTTGTGCAACTAAAACAAAAAAGTATAATAGTCTTCCTGCATTAGACCCATATTTGATGGCATCTGTTTGTTAGCAGGATTACACAAGAATCTATAACAAGTTGGAGCGGTGTGGCCTAGTGGTTAGAGTGGTGGTTCTTCAACAAGAAAGTTGCCGGTTCAAACCCCACTCTCTCCCATCTGCATGCCGAAATTTCCTTGGCAAGATACTGAACCCCTAAATGGCCCCTCATGAATGTTGAGTGTACTAAATGTAAGTCCCTTTAGACAAAATCGTCAGCTAAATGACATGTAATGTAAAAGTTTATTCACCGATGGTTCAAAGGATTTGAACAGAAGAAGCAGCACAAACAATAGTCTGAGAAAAATGACATTTTATTGAATCTGCAGAATCATAAGTACAATTTGAAGTGCTGTAACAGGGCAACAGGAGATGATATCAGGTCCTTAATTCTGAGGATGTATTCAGTATGAGTTTTGAATACATGTGTATGTCAATATGCATATGATATCTTTATCTATTTATTCAAAAAAATAACAAAATTATATCAAAAACAAAAACAATTTAAGATGGAATGCACAAAACTGGTCTGAAGGCTAAACCTGCCATTGTTGATATGATTTCAATCTGCAGAGTATACAGTATATAACCAGTATCATAGAAGCAGAGGATGATTCATCAGAAGCGCAGAAGCCCACGATGGAGGCTGCAGGAAAAAAAAGAGGGATCACAGCAGACGGGTGGACAGGATACTAGACAGAAACTGAATGGAAACGGGATATGATATGTCGTTACGGTTCAGTAGATGAGTGCTGCAAGAGCAGAAGAGCGGTATTTGGTGGCAAGAAGTTAACTTCTGACTAATATCCAGGTCAGCCAAAAAAAAAAACTTGCCCTGCCTCACAGGCTGGGAGAGTGAGAGAGTGAGATCGCTGAACTCCCAGCCGCACACGCTTGCATCATCCCACGCACAAATTTGACTTTGCCTTAACAACTCAACCCTGAGCCTCACTTCCAAAACACTTGCTGTCCACCTTTCCATTTCATCCAGGCCACCCACTGACATCATCCATCCGCAGGGCCACGGAGGCTACCAGTGTGACCAGCTTTGTTGTTTAGTAAAATTTGAGCAAACATCAGCATTAGCCAGGAGCAAGAATCATGTCACTACAAGCAAAAACCTCAAACTGTCCAGTTTACCCAAGAGACACAACATTGAGCTCTAAAACAGCTTTCTGTTCTAGCATCTGCTTTGCAAGTACGTAAAATCATCCGGGTGTCAATAGGGATTAATGCACAACACAGGCATACATACTATACAGTGTGTCCTTCCATTTAGTTTGGCAACCTACTAACCACCTTGAGGTGGAGTCATCACTTTTATCAGCACTGTCACAATTCATCACATTATAAAGATGCAATTTTTTTGAATGAATGTTCAACACCAACTGACAACTTGCATCACACCGGACTTCCTCCATGAGTTTTGAAAATAACATCACCTCCCCCTCAGCCAATTTCACCAAAATAATATGAACTGCCATTTTCTTTTTTTTTTATCTGCAGGCAAACAACTTCCCCCGAGCACCATGACCAGTAAAAACATTTCCCCTAACTTAACTTTATGATACATATACAATTGTACAATGTCCTCTAGCTACAATAGTGAGAGCCTTGTTTGTTTTAATAAAGCTGAAATATCTCCAGGCCCCTCCCAGCCCACCGGAAAGCGCACCGCCCTGATCGCTCCATGTCTGGGACAGTCACAGTGCATCACACAGGAGGATTAATAAGCAAGGAAAAGGGGAGGATGTCTGTACGAGCATGGGCAAATCGCAATATTTACACAACTGAGAGATGGTCAAATATCTTTTTATAAGTCTGATAAGGTCCTCTCAGAAATACAGTATCTAGAGTGGAGGTTGGATGCAGCTTTTTTGTAACAGCCAGAAACGTGAACGCTCGACTTTGTGATTTGAGACGACCAAAACCTGGTAAATTTATGGCAGATTTCATCGGTCGAATATCAAAAATAGTTTGGGATTCACCTGCCAGATTGATTTGAGAAAAATCGACCTTTATGGATGTTTTAATTACCAGCATATAAAATAAGATTCTCTGTCATGTGTCTTAAATGCAGTCTTTAACTTTACTCAGGAACAGGTTTAAGTGTGAGCGTATTCGTCAATATTATTCCAATGAGCTGTAAGAACAAAACTACAGGTCAGCTCGGTTAATCCCACGACTGATCAAATGTGCGGGGGTGCACACGTTAAGATAAACTTCTGTTTCGATTCATAAATTGGGTGGCTGGTTGCATTTATTTACCACACCAATATTCTTTTGAAAATAATCGTCTCACAATAACAAGAAAAGATAAAAGGAATAACAGCATGAGAAAAGAAAAACTTCAAAAACATTTAGCACAGCCAAGGTTTCACCAGTTTCTCTCAACTTTAAATGGAAAAACAGACTGGAATGTTCTCTCAGAAAAAAACAGTGGATTAACCTTAAAATAAAAAAATACAGAGATTTGCGCTTGGCCTTCTATTTTATAAATGTTATTCCTTTGTTGGTGATTTCAAAGCAAACGGGGAAAAAAGACTCAACCTGTTCTCATCTTGTACTTCAAACATTTATCACCATAACTATGTGAGGACTGACGGTTGCAAGTAACTGGAATAAACATGTATAGACGATAAATGCACAGCCACTGAGGTGATGTTTTCAGTTCGGCTGCAGAAGATGGACTGATGACGTCCCCTAACTTTGTCCCTGATCCCTCCCGTATAACCGTCACGCTCGTGAAAAGGCAACAACAGGAGGTGCTCTTCAGTTAGGCTGCGATTCCAGTTGCACACAGCTACCCACAATGCAAAGCTGAACGCGAAGGTGGCCTCTTTGAGCACACAATGGCAAAATGTGTGTCAATCTATAAATATATTAAAAACCTCTGTGTTAAGACTGATAACCGGCTGATTGGTGCAACAGGGTTAGAGGTTAAGGGAATGTAGAAAAGTCAAAAACATGGAAGAGGATGGCGGTCATCCAAGTCGAGAAAGACATCAGCAAAGACAGACAGAAGGACAGAACTAGACAAACAGACACAGGTGTCTGTGGTTGGCAAGCTGAACGTTAAGAGCAGAGAAGGAAAGCAGGGTGGGGTGGGATTGGTTTGAGTTCTCACATGACAGATTAGGGAACAAGAGTCAAATTAAGAGAAAGCGGCGTTAAGATGAGATGGCACTGGGCTTTTCCTTTCTTTCTTTCCCTCCTTTTCTTTAACTACTCCTCTTTTTCTCTCCCTCGTTTACTTTCCCTCTCACTCAGATGGCCTCCACGTAGTTGGCAGGCAGCATGCCCTGCTGGCCGGTGCGTTCCACGCGCCCGTACATCCAGCCCTCGTCGATCTGATGTACGTCCAAGATCACATCTCCGTCCACGAAGGACACCTCATCCTCATCAGCAGCAGCATAGTCGTACACGGCCCTGTATTTTTTCTGTGGACACAGACATAACAAAGATGTTCAGTCAGAGGAGCTACTGCAGAAATCATCTATGTTATGTATGCCTATCACTCAAGTAACAGCAATAAAATGTCTTAATTCTTTTATTGTAATCTTTCAGGAAACTATTGTCAACAACATAACCATTGATTGTTCGCAGCGTTACACAAAAACTACTCTTGATTTCTAAGAAACTTGGGAGAAAGATGACACGTGTAGATACCTCTACATTGGGAGACGTATCTGGGTTTAGTGGTGTTCTATAAAAAGTCAGTCCTATTATGATGTATTGAAGCCCAATTTAATGTCTTCAAATATTTTATTTTGTCTTACCAACACGCCAGAATCCCAAATTATTCCGTTTTCTGTCAGATAAGTTCAGGAAAACCATCAAATATTTACATTTGAAAAGAAAAAATCTGTGAACTATGGCATTTTTGACAATATACTTGCCAAGTAGTTTATTAAAAAAGGTGTAAACATGATTTTTGCTAAATTGAGAAAATTACAAAAATATCTCGAGACACTTTTCAGGTTTTGAATATATGAAGTCAAGCATTCTGTCCACCTTCAGCAAAGGTCATTGGACAGTGGAAGACCTACCCCAGAACCGGTAGCTGGGCCACCAGCTGCCTGGCCCACTGATTCAGAAGGAGCATCATAGTTGTTCTGAGATGCTGCAGGGGGCTGGAAAGCTGCTGCTTAAACAGAAGGAAAATAAATGAATATGCAGGGAACATAATATCTCAGCGATCTTACTCAAAGGGGTGATGCCCGGGGATTTAGCCACAGGTGTTACTTTTGTGTTCACATTTTTTGGGGAGGAGAACAGAGCTTTGATTGCATAAAGCTAATTCCTGCTAAAGCCAAGTGTATTAACTGCTGCCTGCACTGACTGAGAGGTTGAAGAATTCAAAAACGTGGCAAGTCAATACATGCATCCATTAGCTCTTGATTTCACTGTTACACAACCATGTGAACAATGCCTTTCTGTATTGAAGTGCAAATAGGGGAAGTTAAATAAAACAAACTAAGGGTACACTGGTCAAGGTTTCTCATTTTTATTACTTCAAACTTGCTGAGCCTGAGCAAACCATTTTGGCTTGAGAAATGAACAGTTTGTCTGTTAAAGTTCAGATTACACAAGACTGTGAAACACAGCATCTTATGCAGCAAGGTGACTATTTACAGCCGAATGGAAGGACTGCAGACGAGGGCGGCAGTGAACAAGTTACGACCAACATCCCAGAGTGGTTTGACAAGTTGACCAGCCTGGTGAGCTCATATGACCTGTGGCAGTAATTAAGCCACAAACAAGTCAAGGAGCTTAAAGAAAAATGTAGGTGCAGCAGATAACCCAAGTGTTAAAGTTCTCCAAAAAATTGTTTTTTTCCCCCTTTGTATTTACTTTGCTTTTACTTTGTATTTATTTTTCGATTTTCTGGAACATTTCACAATGTTTCCCTACCACCGTGTACTATTTTTCAACCACACACCTACCCTGCTACCGTTGCTGCCTCTGCTCAGTGCTGAATGTGTGTTTTAAAAATAATTAATAATTACCTGGGCTGTGGCCACTTTGGGGCTGTGGGGCATCTTTGCCCAACTTAGCCTTCTCAAAGTCCTCATGATACTTAATCTGCAAGAGACAAACAAGAATGGTGTGAGCTCACAGAAGGAGATGGAGTCCATACACTTTCAGACATCAGGGAAAACTACGAGGGATGATAATTCCTTGAATTATTTAATAAGTGCATGAATTTATTAATCCAGCCTTTGGAGTTATAAACCAGAATGATTTCTTAAAACACATTAATAAACCAATCAACGATACCAGCACCTGGATAAGCAAAATAAGTTAAATACAGTGATTAAAAAATGAAAAGAATGTCAAAGTACTATTTTTTTGATCTGGAGGAGATTTTCTAGCAAATTATTGCCAAAAAAACACTATAATTTATATGTAACATTGCTGCCTACAGAAAGCTAGATATGTTTAATATATAATATTGTTAAGTATTAACTTTTAAAGGACTGTTGACAACCTTTAGATACCCTGCCAAGAGCTTTAAATCTACAGGTGTAGTTGTTTTTCCAGAAAGCTGTCACAGCATGTAGTTAATTTACTATCCACCAGAGGGCTCCCACTTGTTCTACAGCTTTCCTGTTCTTGTGGTGTTAGGTGGGGCACCAGAAGCAGCTCAACACTGACAGGAAGTGACATGTCAGTGGTGGCCGGAAGTAGTGTGAGGTCAGAGTAGCATAGCAACCGCCACTGACATATCGAGAAGAACAGGTGAGGTAAAATAAAAAGGGAAACCAATCTAAGCCTGAATGCTCGGTGTGAGCAGGAGCCAGCTAGATTCAAGAGGAAACACTGAGAGGAGGAGGAGGGGAATCATACGACACACTTAAATCATTTATATTACAGCTACTGCAAGTGTGAGTGAACATTCTTCTGAAAGCTTTTTGAATCTGTGAGTCATAAGCTCAGTTCATGATCCTTCCACCTCCCGAGCCGGTGTGACAAGGGCAGCATTCAGTGTAACAACATGAAACGGGGCCACTCTGAGGAAACCGACTATGACTACACTCAATAACCCCCCCCCCCCTTGCTGCCAGGGCTGATAACAGACTGACTCACAGTGTCTCCGCTCCAGATTTACAACGCTCGATTCTGTCCCCGCTAAATGAGCCCACTGTGCCAGCGGCATTTTCAAGGAGTGTGTTCACAGACTGGACGGGATGACGGAGTGTTAGTGCAAGAACAGTGAAGCGAGTGACTGAGAGAACACAGTGGCTGTTCTGGAGTGCAATATGCTGCGTGAGAGTGTGTGAGGGAGATTCATTTGGCTTGTTTTGAGTATTCTCGTCAAACAGATAATGTGAGTAGCAGTGTTTTCACAGACAAACTCCATAAAATGTCTGGAAAATAGGGTCTGGAGATTCTGAGGATCTCACATATGAGGTATGGAGCAGGAGATTGTTTGTGTCAGACACATTCACATCAACAGGAGAATGTCCGGAGCTTTGAGGTGAAGTGTGGCACCTGGGTAGATCATGCAGTAGGCAGGACATGAGGAATATATTCAGCTTCGGATATCAAATGTTTTTGTTTACGTTCTCATCACCAAAAGCTGTTTAATCTCATCGTCTTTCCAAGAGGACATCATCTTCATGTGAAGCACCTCTTTTCTGTCCTGAGATATTCATGTTCTTATTTTTCCAGTTGTGCGTCTGTCACATTTTCGAAACATCAACAACATGCCCCCTCACTCTGTGAATTCTCAAGACATTTTCCTGCTCTATTGAATTGTTTTTACGAGGGGCCTGGCAGTCCGGAGCAACTGACTCGGACATTTGCGTTCTCACATACAGCCCCTCCGGTGAATTTCAGTAGAATATCTGAAGGTCAGTGCATGTCTGAAAGCACGATCTACAGGAAGAGCCCAGAATGCTGCTCTAATGAACTGGAACCTGTCATTTATTTGTTGGTGTTTCACAAGAGGACAGCGATGGGGACGGGTGACACAACTGACATTCTGCATAGGGCGCTGGTTGAACTGGTTTGTTTCTGCGTGTCCGGGAAAGAGAGCAAAGGGGGAGGGGGACGTAGCATTCATCTGAAGCGGTTCCATCATGACTGACGGTGAATGATTGCAAGCAGATGTCGTGTTTATCAAGATGACTGATGCGCCCACGATGTGCCCAAATCAATCCTGCCATAACGCACTTGTAATCTTGATGTGGCTTGCCTGTGCGCACCCATAAATACATGTAATGTATGTGTGTGTCTCTCTCCGTCCTGCAGATTTCCTTGATCTCGGTCACGCAAGATCTTTCATCGCATGAACGCAGCAATTACCCATCACCCTCCACACTAATTATACCATTAGCGAGGCCGGCGCAGATCTGGTAATGTGTAACGTTGTATGTTTCGTGTCTGAGCAAGGGAGTTTCACGTCAAAATAAAAGGCCTTCCCTGCTGACTTAAGCAGTCTGGGGATGCAAGTTAAGTACTGTTTGTATTTATACATCACTGTTCTGTATTTACAGAGAAATGGCAAATCAATAACAGGAGCTAAGGGAAAGACGAGGGGAGAGTGGAGGAGAATGGTCCATGCGCAAAGTGATTTGAGGAGAATTCCACAAATATAAATGAGTGATGCGAGCAGGAGGCGAATGACTGACTGGTGTCGGTGAGTAAGTGGGAGGAAAGATACTCTGAAAAAACCCAGCCAAAAAAACATAACTTTAAAAAAAATATGATAAAGCTTGAGATTTTCATCTAGTGAATCTCTGGGGCCTGAAATGGTGGTTGTGCATCCAGGACATCAAAATAAAGGAAATAATCCACCTTGGAAAATAAAGCAAATCTCCTGGAACTCTGCTGGGTTCTATTGGTAGTTTTTGAAGAGCCTAAAAGAGAGAGATTTGGGAATGATGACAGCATCACCCGCATTCACTTCCTTATTTGGTTCTTATAAATTTCCAACTCCACGAATGGTTGGGGACACTGTTGCAAACACTTCGCCCCTTCTCCACAGGTAAATAAAAAAAATTAACACCCTCTTACACCTGGCTTTTGTCTGCAATGGGAATGGAAACAACTGGACGGAGGTCATAGTAGTAATATAAGGAAAATGTATTTGTAAGGATGTAGTCTAAAAGTCAGCTTTAAGTTTTGATATCAGCAAGAAAGAACATGACCCTGTTCAGTGGACTTCATATCGACCAATCACCTTGCTAAGAAAAAAATCCACAATTCATTGATGCCAAAAGAGATTATTAGAGACTTAGAGGAATTGAATGGACAGATGAAGTGAGGGGTGATCCTTTTAAGTTTCTGTGTGGCCGACACTTACGTTGCTGATATTGTCTTGCGATTTCTTAACTCTCTGGATCTCCGGTGTGTCTGCGACCGAGCTGAAACATTTTCCTTTATTCTTCTCAAAATCCTCCCTGTAGCGAACCTGTAGACAAAACACAATCATGTTGGAAATGAAGAGATGGTCAAAATACACAAAGCAAATCGCACAGCTATGAACAGTTTTCTACGCGGTCAACAAGGAAAATCCAACAAATGCAGCTGAAGTTATTATTTATGGAAACCCTGACCTAGATATGTTAATCATACATAAATAGATTTTCTTGCTTAACATGGGAATAATTTCCACTTCCGCCAAGACTATAATATTTGTATCTATAGCATCTGTAAAGTGCAAGTTCTTGAACATGAACTAGCAAATGGATCCGTTCCAAGTTTTAATGAGCTGTGTGCCGGCCTAATAAAATATTTTTATAGCGGGAGTAAAATGGTTTTACTGTTGCAGCTTGACACCATTAGATAACTAATACGAGAACCCGGAAATGTCACCTCCAGTGAAATGGACATTCTGCTAATGTTTTTCCTTGGCAGAGGATTGGCTCAGGAGCGTATGTTTAAATTAAATCGAAAATACAACTATTATCATTGCATTTCCATTTAACAGAGTGGATTGACAATGTTACTCACTACAAAACAGAAGTTTAATGATAATACAACATTCAAAGAATATTATCTGATGATACTCAACAAAAGAATTATCAACAATCTATATGGAAATCATAATTCTGGGGGGCCCATAAGAGAACCCTGCCAGAACATCCAGCATGTCAAAAAAAAAAACATGTTTGGCATTTTGTTGAGGGTATTTGGTAATTATCCGTCAGGCTGATTCATCCGTTGAGCTTCAGTTGCCCTAAGCACTGACTGTTAGGTGGGAGTGTCCAAATGTTTCTGCAATTCTGGTATTTCCCCATTTTCAGATTTTCTACAGAAAACTAGAACTAGAAATAAATCACTAATTTCCTATACCGACTATGACTCCAGAAAGCATTACGTGTGCAAGCAAAGTGAGGTTGGCTATATGTATTCAAATCTTTTATGGTGACGATTGTTTCCTGTTTGCTGGGGGAGTGAAGGCCTTACGTACAGGACGTGGCAGCAACCATATATGGTCAGACTGAGAGGTAGTGCTTGGTATGACAAATTGTGTTCGTGCTTTTCTAGCCCTCCCACCCTGTCCTGACCCTAAGGGCAGGAGAGGAAACGTCCAGCCCAGGCAGAGTCAGATGAATATCTGAAGCTACAGGATACCCCCCCCCCCCTCTCACTGCTGAGTTTCTGCAGGTTTCAACAAGTTAAATTCAAGGCGTTTTTAGACCATAATTAATAAATAAATAAATTTAGTAACCTATGTCAAGTAGGACAGATATGAAGGAATATTAAAGAATGGAGTAGAGAACCCTGTAAACAACACTTAATCTCATAACTACAGGCAGAGATCAATCTATTCAGTTATAGATTACACATTGGTCTATATTGTCCAATTTTGCGGTGGGTGTTTTTGCGGTGGTTTGTAGGGACTGTTGTAGCTTTTCGTTGTAGTCATGGGCAAACTTGAGGCTACAGTGCAGGCCTTTCATTTCGTCATGAAGTGTAAGTTCAGGTATTTAGTATTGGATTGGACTAGAAAGGCCACGATTTCTGCCGTCTGAAGGTCACTGGTGTCTCTGTATGATGATGTTTTTAAAACAGTGTTTCGAAAAAGTTATAGCAGAAAAAGTTTGCTGTTCCTCAGTGACTGGCCGCCACCATGATTGATCTCACACGTAACATCTTGCAGTCATTATTATTAACCCCAAAACGCAGCCACGCATTCAGTTTTTTTTCCTTATGATCTCCTTGGCACACGCCATGACATTTCAACAGTGACAAATCACCTAATTCCTCCTCCCCACACCAAATCCTTATTCCCGCCCCCATGGCAACTGCGATATCAATGCACTCCTCCCATGAAAGGACTCTGCCTGCACAGTCCGTTACCAGCAAACAAAAGCTTCATCCCTCCATCCTCTCCCACAGTGTCCACATAATGTCTGACACTGCTAAACAGAGTGCTGACCAATCCTCCTCTCGTCTTGTGATGACATGACATGGTTGTGATTCAACGATGGTGTGTGTGAGAGATATCCGCTGTCATCCTTGCCATGAAGTCCACCGAGAGATAGATTGAAACTATAGATGAGCTTCATTCCCTGGGAAATTAAACACGGCTCTCAAGCCAGCGTACGAAGATAAGTCATGGAGAAGATTAATGCGGCCTCGACCCATCTTTGTCCTTCATTTGCGCTCCGCTCCCATCAGTCAACGAATTATCCTCCCCCTATTTTTATTTCTCAGACCGTCTCCTTTGTCTTTTTGGATCCATGCAACAGCTTCTTCTCCTCCTCCTCCAATCATGCGTCTGCTTTCTCTCCCCACCCACACTCCCTCCTCTTGCACCGCTGCTTTTTCATTCATTCATATTTTACTGCCTCAACAGCAACAGACGCAGACATCCCATAGAGCAGCAGCTCTTCCCCATGATAATCTTTCTCTCTGCATCTATTTGCATTCCTCTGGCTTTCCTTCCTCTGGGGATTTTACTTTTATCTCTTCCTTTTTCACCCTGAACTCCTCCCTCCCTCTTTCTCTGCCTGTTGGTGCCTTCCTGTCTTCCTTTTTTTCCTCGCTCATGTGCACCTCATTGCTCTCCCTCCTCCCAAATTTGCTCTCCCCAGTTTTCTCTCCATCTTGTTTGTTTCAGTTTCCCCCGCGAAGTCTCGTAATAAGGTGTGACAAACCTCTACCCTGCTACCATAGCAATAGGTTTCCAGTAGCAACGCAGTAGCAGCTGTGGCGAGGGGTGAGACGGCCACAGTCTCAGGCAAACACTTTCAACTTCCTTGCAAAGTGTACAGTACATATCAGTCATATCATCTTAACAAATACACAATAACTACATATGTACCTATCATGTATAAACTGTGTGCGATATGTTACATTTTGGAGTGGATCCGGAGCAGGGGGCTCATCCAGAATTTTATTGCACTTTATTAAAAACAAGACGTTTGATATTTTCACAATAATTACTGAACCTTGATGAGGTATGCACTTGACTTAGTGTCATTCTACTTAAATAGACAAGTCTCAGCAAAAATAGTTAGCACGTTAACAGTTATGAAACTGTTCTTCAAAAACGACTTCCTATACTTTCTTTTTTTTTAAGAATATTTAATACTTTTTTGATAATTTTTTTATACAACTAAGAGTTGTTCTAGCTTTTAATCATGTATGACAACATAGTGAATATGGTTAGGTTGAATGAAACAAGCAGTTTGAATAACTTCCTATAGAAGTGTTAGCCCTATAGAGAGGAACGTCTTGATCATAAATCCTTTTAGACCTTCTTCCTTTATAAGCTTTAAGTGTTAGTTGAATCACAGTTCCCTGTCCACTCAGACCACTGCTCTCACACAAACAGAGCAATGACACTAGATTCACTATCGCATTAATCCTTCCTGTCAAACAGACATCTTTTGTGTATTATAAGCTCATTTTGAGGCAACTGTTTACGATTAACCATTTGTATGATCACCATCTCTGGGTGTTTGGTAGAGAGTTGTTTGGGGGGAGGCTGTTATAACACAATCCGTGTAGAAAAACACCATCTGTCCCTCAATCCCTTCGTCATTTCCCTCCCCGTATGACCCCCAACCCCCACCCCAATACTCCACAATTCCCCATTTTGTATACACACACAGAATCATATGTAGTAATTTGACACAGACACTTGGATGACTGATGTGCCTTCTATAATAAGTCCCACCCACTCCATGAATAACTCTCTCTTTTGCTGCATGATGTTTTAACCGCTTTTCACCACGGATGCTCCCCTGTTCCCCATCTTGTGATTAATGAGGCTGAAAATGGCGGAAGTTGACAGCAGTTTTTTTTTTAATTATTATTAAAAGTGTCCAATCATAAATTTATTACGTAGCTGTTTCTGTGGTTGTTTTAGCGATCAGACAGACAGACAAGTTCCTACGCTGCAAAGAAACATAGCTCAGATATTATGGCATGAATAAGAGAAGTGAAACTTCACATGACAGCCGTCAAAATTGATGACACTCTGCCACTAGTTCTCCACCACATATAATAACATTTTCTACTCACACTATCTAAGATTTGTTATTCTTCCTGTAACTGCAGGAAACCACAATAGGAAAACGTTGTTGAAAGTCTGTCGGTGAGTGTAAATCTCGCAGAATCTCTGTCAGGGCCGTCTTTATTAAGTCAACATATGGCCCAGTTCAGATGGATATTTTGGTCTGATGAGGTTTTTTGATCTCTCGGAATGTATTTGGGTCTTTATTTTAGCTTCAGCTGTAGCAGCTTTAGTGATGTTTTCTTGGGGTAACAAATCATATCAGAATGGGAGAAAAACTGAATATTCGGGAGGATCACTTAATCAATAAAATTGCATATTTATAGTCCATATTCACAAATCAAAATTTGTCTCAAAGGGCTTAAAAAGGTGCGACATCCCCTGTCCTCAAAACTCAACAAGTGTAAGGAAAAAATAAAACCTATTAACAGGAGACACAACATTTAAGCATAAACTTGCTAAATAAATGTACAGCTGCAAAAGATGCATAAAAAGTAGAAGTGCAGTGGTAGAGCCCCCCTTATGTCAAATTGGTATAAAAAGCACACAATTTATGGAGCTATAATCCAGGTTGAAACCCCCACAAAAAGGCTTATGAATGACAGTCATACACATACTCAACACTGACGGAGGCTGTTGAGTGAAACATTTCTTTTCCAGACAGAAATTGTACTGGTTGAAGAAACACTATTAAATAACAGGTATATATAGCTAATTTTTGGGTCCTAGCATTCTGGAAGATAGAGTCTGTCAATGAACAAAAGCCAAACATATCTCCTTTCACTGGGCTTAAACTCAAACTTTCTCCTAAGTATATTCAAACTAAAAAGCTCAATATGCTTATATTCCGTGTAAAGGACATTAGTGTTGCAATGCTTTCCTGTTTAAAAATGATTGTGTTTCATCGAGTCATGTAAGCAAATGTGTTGCGAAACTCATCTAAGTCTGTCCTATTTGACAGGTCATTACTGATCTCCAATATAATTTAAGGTGTACTAGTGTTTCAATTGACTGAACCACACATGGCTATGGACCATCCAGCCCTCTCTTCAAGGCTCCTTCTTTGTCCATTGTGAATCAATTTCATGCTTGACTTCTCAGGTCTGTCTTCAAGTTTGAGTACGCACTTATCTTGAATGTTTACACTAGGTCTGAATTAGGCAGATAAAGTTATCAGAGACTTGACTTTGTGGAAGCACTTACTCCCAGATAATTTTTAGGGTTAATTCAAATAAGGTTTTTCAAATTACGCACATTGTTTTATTACCTTGTGTGGAACAAACTGTGTAGCTGGAATTAGGGTCAGGGTTAATATTATGTTTGGTTACTGACTTACATGGCTCTGCATCTTTGTCTGCTGTTGGAGGCGGAGGTTCTCTGGAGTGTCAGCCACAGAGGTAAAATTTGTCTTGGGGTAGTGTCTGCAAAGTAAACACACAAAACAGTAAAAAATGTCAGTACACCATAAACATGCACACAAACATACAAGCAGATGCCAGCTTTTACTCAGTGTCCCACTGTGACGCTCAAGCCAAGACTCCAAGAAAAGAAAAAAACATAACAGTGCGCAGTCTTTGGCCCCGAAGTGGGGGCATTTGTTATTCAAGGTGGTCTTGAGGTTGAGTTAGAAGCCCCTGTAGACAAAAGGTATGTCAGTACAACACACAATGCTCTGTCAGTGGGAGCCAAGGTAGTTAGAACGAAACGAGGAAGTGAAGGCAGGGGCTGTGTGTGGGAAGAGAGCCTGAAGGTTTCAGAGTTTTGGCGGAGAGCCATAGCAGGTGTGGAAAAAATTGTAATGTTAAAAAGCTTACTAAGCACAGGCACACACAAATGTGTGCAAACACTCATGGGCATGTCCCTATAAGGGATAACAGGAAGAGAAACTGCATGCAACAGACACAACAGGGTCAAAGAGACACTGGGCGAGTGTGAATGATGTCATGGGCAGCCCCCTTAAGCCCAGCATGAAGGCAAGTCTCTTTTCTGAATGGATTCTGGGAAATGTCTTGACAGTCGCGGACCAATAACCATTCAACCTCCCACTGCGCTGCCTGAAACAAACAGCAAACATAAATGTACTCAAGTAAGCTGAGATGCACATCTTCCACGCAGACATGCAGCACACAGTCAGCGCATCATTCCAAAAGCCATTCATCACACGCGTACTTTATTGATCACCTAAACCGCTGCTGTGCGTGCAAAGCCTAAGGCAGTGTTTTTATTCACTGGAGGCTTCTGTGCACAATAGGCCGTGAGGTCCACAAAGAATGGTGCATGCCAGTTCAGTGTGGTCCTTAAGGCAGCAAAAACACATGGCTCAAATCCAGCGGGAGCTAAAGAGCCCTCACAGATTATCTACGGACTGCAATTCCCAGCATGCCTCAGGGCACTAGGTGACCTGAAAAATCTTCAACCACTATCCGTGCCTCTTGGTAACCCATTTAGGCAATGTGTTTACGGTTTCCTTGACAACATGGGAAACAAACTGTATCAGCATTCCTCCTGCATTTATTATGAAATGTAATAAAAATTAACACAAGGATTGTGGTTGGTTTATTTTACAAAGAGCTATAAAAAGAGATGTGCACCACTTTAAAGAAACCCCAATGATAATGTGAAAGAAAGGGAAGCAGAACATCAATGCAATTACATTGGAACAAGAACAGAAGTTGGTGTGATGCATAACAAACTCAAGCACTTGAATCCTGCTAGCAGCCACGCAAAAACATGCAGGTCTGTGCACACTTTGTTTTCACAACAGTTAGCACTTTTTCCTGAAAGGGCAACATTAAGATGTGGTTGGTATCTAGGTTAGCAGTCAAGCATGCGGATTAACTGCAATGAAAAATAATTTAGATGATGCTACTCTTTCATTGTTGTAAGATATCTAACCATCTAACTTTCATTTTATACAAGCACACCTACCGCTTCAGATTGAAAAGATCCGTAGTTACCATTTACATCTTTAACAAATCAGTAAAGTAGGGCTGGAACAATATTAAGTGAGGAACGTCTACATTAATCTCAATTAAAAGATTCTGCATGCGATTATGCAGCCTGACAAGGGACAATATTTGGGGCTGGAAGCTTTCTGGTGTCTGTTTCTAGTTTGACCGATCACGTTTGAAAAGTCTTTGGTTGCATGCAGGTTAACAGTCTGTGTCGAGATCAAAAAGCAGAACACAATGCACAAAATCCGCTTTGAATGAATCTGCATACATGTAGAGATAGCTGTTAATTGAGATTTGTCAAAATGTCATCTGGCCCTAAAAATCCATCAAAAAGTACAAATTGTTGTGTTGTGCATGGAGAAATGTTTGACTCTGGTGAACTTTACCGACTGTTAACAGTGTATGCTGAACAGAAGACAGCCTCTTTGCCCAGATATCAGCTGTCTACACCAGAAGACTCAAAATATTGGCCGTTGCCCTCAGAGGCTAATTTGTCATCAACTGATAGCTACCGGGCTCAGAGATTATAAATGCCTTAAAAAGACACAATCTTTATTTTTCTAATTCTGTGGAGGGCAATGTCAAATATTTTTCCATCTCCATTGATCAATGATGTCAACCCAGTCTCAGCAAGTATGCACAAGTATGATATGTTAGTTTTTTTAATATATCATTTAGTTGCATCTGATGTCCTGAATATCTGTATCAAGATTATCTCAACATTAAGAATAAAATAAAAATGTCTGCCTGCCATATGTGTTGTACTTTTTGAGCACTCATATTCACTGGTGCCGTATCTCCTATTTCACAAATTTTTCCTGATCAAGAGTTGGACACTAGTAATATGTGTTCATTATTCTCTGGAGTTGGGTGTGTCTGCTCTGTGGTGAAACACACTTCCTGTCACTGAGCAACACTGTGCCCCTGTTTGTCTGAAGCAGAGGATATGTGGCTTGAACACACACACACACACACACACACACACACACACACACTCAGCCTCACCGTTAACAGCCCTGCTGTCATCGTCAATATGGGTTTAGAAACTGCCCTCGCACTTAAGGATTTCTACACAAACATACAACAGTGTTGTAGATTCAAGCTTTGTGACTCAGTGCGGCCTTATTATGTGTGTGTGTGTGTGTGTGTAACCATGATGTTTTTTTTTAGTCAGTTTGTATAACAAGGTAATGAGTCGCAGACAAGAGTGGGTGACACATGCACAAACTCAGTTAGCCTTGTGAACGCAAAAAATAAGGGTGTGATCAAAATGGAGGGGAGGAGCAGCTGGGGTTTAGGGGTGAGGGGGGCCACGCATGTGTAATCAAATTCAAAACACACGCACACAAAACCCGCCTACTGTGCATGAGGAGAGGCCTGTTTGCTTTGTGGGATCAGGAGATGTTTTGGCCGGCTTGACCCTGTAAGACCTGGAAAGGTTGTAATGCATCATTCAGATTAAACTTGTACATTTCATTCAACTCAGCAAGGTAAATGACTGACAGAGGAAAATCTGAACACAGACACACACATGGAGGAAGGATTAAAAAGAAAGACACATAGTGAAACCAAAAGCAGAGATCCCAGCTTTACATGACAGGAAGAAATCTACAATACAGTGAATCTCATGTATCAGAAGTCATCTGATATTTTCCTGACTAGACGTCTCTGCAGGTGACCTTCCAAAGAGAAAGAGCCCTTTGTCGATTAACACAATAGAAAAGTACAGCAAGCATTGTCACACCGTTTGATTGTTTCATGATTAACAACTTGTTAACAAACAACATCGTCCGTGATTAAAGCTGGTCTTACACTGCAGGAAACTGTCAGCCATAAAAATAAACGATCAAACTAAATCAAGACATTTGAGACAAGTTTTAATAACACCACATTGATGTCCAGATTAATATCAGTCATTAAGGCAGTGTCCCACCAATGTCTCCAAGGGGAAATGAAGAATTTAACCGTCTACTTATCTGCCCTCCTAAATCTCCCACAATCCCCTTCTGTGACTCTAGTATCTAATCAGGGAAAGGTTTCTCTAGAAGGAGGTGGGTGGGAATACAGTGAAAAAAAACAAGTCCTATATCAATTTAGAAGGCCAAATATAGAGGAGTAATGATAAAGTAGTTATCCCACATAATAACAACAGAGAACGTAGCCATCTTCATAGCATTCCTTTCCTAAAGTGGGAGGCTCTTCCCCTGTTTTTGTTTACTTGAACATGGCTTGTTTTAAACAAACGGAAAGAGTCAAAATAAACATGCTCTGAAGGGCCTTGCTCCTGTTCGGCGCATCGAGAGGAGGAAACATCTGAGGCAGGGACAGGAAAAGAAGAACCTGCTTTAGTCTGTGGAAATAAATGTGATAGTAGGATGACGCTGCAGACAGTCAATGCTTTGATGCAGACATGAAAGATAAGAAGTAGGGACAAAGTCACAATGAGATATTAAACCAGAAAGGAAAGCAGGTAGGATAAGAAAAGGTGTAAGTAATGCATAACATTATCTTTGGTTTAGGTTATGGATTGTATGTTAAGATGGACAACGTTACAGCTTCTTAAAATTGAAGACAGAACATATAGATCGCATCCTGCGGTATAAACCTGCCGACTACATGTTATCAGATGGGACAACAATATTATTACAAAATATCTGAACAATGCATACAGCTCTCTCTGTGTTTGTTGCCACTCTTTTCTGCTGCTGCTTCTACCCTAACTGACTCTACCACAGCAGCATGTTGGCTGTTGTCTTCCTCACCTTCTCCTGTATCTCTCTCTTCATTAGCTGCAGCTACCTTTTCCTGACCCTGTCGTGATGCTCCAGCTGCCACAGCAGCACCGGTTTAAGTCTGGAAATATTCAAAATAGCTATATGTGTTTTCTTAAGACTTTAGGTTTTCTCTTTTACTACTTCTCCTCTAGACTGTCTTTGAGACTCAAAATATCATTAGATATTAATGTGGATTGAGGCAGCAAACATTCAACCTCAGAGCTAAAGAATTAACATTAATGTCATCCACTTGCAGAAGCAGTCGATATCGTGTCAGAGCAATGTCACCCATCTTGTCTCTGGGAAAACACCACAACCAGTTGTATCTTTACACCAGACAGCAGCCCGGCAAAATTGTTATTTGAGTGAATGCACACATCAGGCAAGAATACAGCCCAACCAATTTATTGTTTGGTTGACAAAAAATGGCCGATATGAGCCTTTCATAGACATACATTTTTTTTCCATTTTCCTTTAAAAAAGAGTTTGTTGGTCTGTATTTTCTTGTTAGTCATGTTATTTACTCCAATTTCGTAAAAAAATACTCTTTATTATATCAGCCAAATGCAATAGGAAACCTGTGACCACAAGCTAGCCTACCACCAAAGAGTTTCCACTAGGGTAGAAAACAACAATGCTAAGCATGACGTGGCTTTATTTACTTCTCTGGTAGTAAAATGGCCTTTCAGAGGCAGAAAATGCAAAAGAGCTTGTCAGAACACAAAGCAACGCCTTCTCTCTGCATTCCCTTTCAGAACATGCACTCACTCTGGTCGTCATCACACACACACACACACACACACACACACACACACACACACACACACACACACACACACACACACACACACACACACACACACACACACACACACACACACACACACACACACACACACACACACACACACACACACACACACACACACACACACACACACACACACACACACACACACACACACACAGGAGGAGAAATTCATTATAAGTAATGGGCGAGGAGGATTCCATGGACTTCTGATGAGCCTTTAGTGTGTGAGAATGTGCTGGAGCGAGAGTGGACATGCTAGGTTTTAGAGTGTCCGCCTGTGTCACTGTAGAGGAACTTTAGGAATTTCCTTTGTTGATACCCCCCCTTTCCCCACCGAGGAGGAGGAGGCATAGAGGCACTTTCCCACACCACATATATGGGGCTTTTCTCTGAGGGGGGAGCTGGAATAGTCACAGATAAACAGCAGAGGAGGGAGAGAGGGGCCGTAGTTGGGTTGCAACATGAACACACACACACACACACATTTAGAGAGTCCTATTTCAGTTTGTTGACAGATTAAACACTGCACTCAGTGTCTTTGAGATGATGGCTGAACCAGTATGAAACATTAAATGATGAGTTATGAAACAACTTACGCATTGCAGTATGGCTTCTTATCGAAGCCTTTGTAATTCTTCATGTTTAGAGTCATTTTGCAGACCTCGCAGCTGAAGCATCCTTTATGCCAGTACTGTTGAAAACACAAAGACAGAAAGCACAATGAGTGGTGAGATCATATGATATTCTTTTCACCTTATCTCAACAAAACCTTACAAACACAAACACAGGAAAGCTAATTGTGAAGCTAAAAGTGAAGCCAGGAATTTAAATCCCTCTGGGTTTCACAGGGACAGGAGCTGGATGCAGAAAGAAAGAATAGTGACCGTTAAAAAGAGTGTGTGGAAAACATGAAGCAATGTGGAAACAGAGAAGTTTGTCTATGTTTGCATTAGACAGTTACAAAAACCAACTTCCCCTTTTACTCAAAGCTTAGTTTTGACAAGTGGATGGTGTGAACGTTAAGGTTGATCTGTATAATTTGTGATTGATGAGCCTGTATCTGCATTTTGCAGTCTAATCTGTTTTTACACCCTTGTTATTCAACCGCTAGCTTGGACGTTATGTGTGACTTTTGACGTTTCTGTGTTTATATGCAGAGGTTGTGCTTGGTCTGAAATCCACCTCTTGATACCCCTTCTGTCATCTCTGCAGGCCTTCATGTCGATCTACCTCATCTATCCATCTTCTAAGAAGCTGAGCCTCTATCTTTCTCTCAACCCTTCCTCCTACCCACCCTCTCGCCTCTTTTCCTTTTCTCTCCTGGCGCTCGGCTGATCTGCGGACTGAGGGTTCAAAGACGGATTGAGGGAGGGAGGATTGGCGAAAAACTGGAAGGAGGGAGGGAGGAGACATGAAAGGAAGGAGCTAGAGAGAGCAAGAGGAAGGGAGGCAATGCAGGCAGGGGAGGGGAGGGCAAAAGAGAGAATACCCCAGAATGTGAAGCAATGATCTGGCTGCTCCTGCCATCATCAAGGGAAGGGAGGGAGGAGTGCAAAGACATGGAGAGGGAGAGAAAAAAAATGGGAGGGAAAGAAAGAGGGAGTCCTTGTTAACATGGCCTCAGGGTACTCTGACATCCCTCATTCTTTGACCCACTCTTTATCACTTTCTCCACCAATTGCTCACACACAAAAACCTTATCTTCAAAACAAACGACACGCAACAGATGATTCAAAACCGAGGATACAACCTAAAAGTATAACATCACTTTAGCAATAAAAACATGCAGGATGCAAGTTTGATTTCACACATGCTTCTCAGGATAAGAAGCCGGTAATCATAATAGAAATCTATAATAAATAATCTATAATTTTCTTATGTGTACAGGCCAGCACTGATTCACAGCTGGCTATATAGCACTGAGGTCTATGGAAGCTACAGATCGATAGAAGATGCCATCATGGCAGTGCTGTGTTTAGAAAGATGACTTAATACACAGCAAAATGAGCATTTTCACGTCTGACTTCGCAGATTCCATTACTGAATGGCCAAAATGTGGCTTCAGGCTGGTCTTAAGAACAGTTTTGTCTGCTATGTCTGGATGTAATGGACCACACAGAGTGGTATGCTCTGAAAAAGGACAAGTGAATGTGTGAGTGTGTGTGTATGTGTGTGCGTGTAAGTGTGTGTGTGTGACATCGGTGTTTGTAGCTGTCGGTCAACCATATTTTACCAAGGTATAAAAAAAAAAAAAATTAAATAAAAAGAGCAGGCTCACATTTAAAACCGAGGCCAAGCTCTGAACTGTGATCCGGAGCCAAACACACTGGGCCAAGCCTTCGAATGCAAACTCCTTATCCCACTACAGCCCAATCGAGGCTGGAGGGAGTTGCAGATGGACACTTTGTGTTACTATTTCCATTGCTTCCCTCTCCATTGTTCTGGCTTGCACTGCAATAGCAAATCCCTCTACAAACAACAGCATACAGCAGGCAGATTCCATTTCCTGTAGCTTCAGCTGACTTGCAGCTGTGGTGGCTGTCATCTTTTCAGGCATACTGTCTGTCCGTTACTCTATCCCCATTTTGTCCAGATCTGTAATGATGGCATACCATAGCCTGTATATAATGCCAGATTATGTGTCTACAATTGCTGAAGCTAACAAAGCTAATGTAGCTAAACATTTCCTGCATATGGGTGCTGACATCTTGCAGTGTTGATGTCAATTGGAGTCAACGTCTATGCAGTAGTTATCAAGGTGTGGATCCGAGATAACAAGGTCCTGTATCACAAATACATACATTCTCGACCACGTCATATTCTACCTCATTAATGTATCAAATACCTAATCAAAACCAAACATCGGAAAAACTGACACTTGAACATACATCAGTGTGACAAGAACTACCCAAACTGACAGAAACCTTCTAAGAGAAAATAATTTTAAGATTTTTCCATTATCTATCTGCTAACATGAAGGATGCAGGTGTTTATGGCCTATACTGCAGGCAGCCAACATGGGGCAATCAAGATGGTTTGGCTTCATTTTAAGCTATCTCTTTACATACAGTCTAGGTGTTATGCTTATACAGAGAAGTAAATGGAAAAGGTTTGTGCAGAAAGAGGAGATATCAGCCGAATATGGACTTTGATACTACCGTTGTTTCCCAGAATACATATTGACCTGTGATCTGTTCCAGAGACCAAGTTCCAGCTGAACACTGTTTAGCAAACTGTTCCGAAGCCTCGACCAACCCGCTAAACCACATTCCATCAGGACAGCCCTTGCTCTCCTTCCACCTCCTTGTGGATAGCACAACTTTCTCAGGTGACCTTACTCAAACCCTTAGATTAACAAATACCCAGCAGACAGCTCAAAGGACACTCTGGGAAATGATTGCTCAGGCCTCATTTGGAGGTAGGCAGGGGCTGCATGTCCACATTTGCACCATACCCTAAATATCAAAAGTTGAATACACCCCTAACACCTATAAGGGAAGAACTGACACAGATGATTCACTCTTCTTTTAGGCACTGCAGGCAGATTATCTGGTTGAATGGCTTTTTATTTTTGATAAGATCATCAGTGGTTGCATTTTCTCTCAGATAAAATCAAAACGTGCACACGGAGGTGAAATACAATCTGAAGTGGTCACTTGTGACACATATTCTAGCGTTTGGTTGGAATCACCACCCATTTCATGTAAACCTACACAAAGTCTGAATGAGGATATCTGGTCGGAATAGTTTTAGTCTGGGGCAGGTATGAGGTCTAGGATAAGACCAATGCATGTCAAAGGGAAGGGACAAACAAAGTTGTGGGTGTGAGAAAGAGCCCAAACATACATTAGAGAGGCTATCCAGCACTTAACCTAGTCCTGCTCTAGGAAAACCTGGCTCTTGGGTACCGAGACGGGATCTGGCAGTCAGCTGGAAAATGAGGACACTGCAGAGACAGAGCCCTAGAAATAAAACACTCGTGAAAAAAATCCGGCAGTGTCTTCCTGCATCAGCGTAGCTCAAGGGCACATGTGTACGTGTGTATTCATGTGTGTATTACTGTATGTAGGATATATGTCTGTGTGTGTTATGCATGCATTTCAGATACATCCAATGAGCCAATCAAGAGACAAAATGCTCTGTCAGCCTCACTGCTTCCTCCCGGTGAGAACCAGATACAAGTTGGCCTGGACAAAAACCCTGCCGCTATAGGGAAGCCATAATTTCAGACCCCATGTTTGCACAAACAGAGGGATGGTTGGTGATAGTCTGACCAAGACTGGGCTCTCACTTAATACAGACTGAGGAAACGATAAATTGTCCAACTTAAGTCTTTAAAAGCTCCAGGTCTTTTGTGTCAACAACCTCAGTTTGTGATATAAACAGGGCACATTACTCACTCACTTGTACTGGTCAAACAACAAAAGCAAAACATTTACAAAATGACAGTTGTCATTTGACTTTTATTGATAGAAAAAAGGAATTTTCCCGATTTGTTCAATCTAAATTTAATTGACTAGTCGCTTGTTTTTTTGGTGTGTTTCCTCCTTTTAATTAATAGAAAGTACTTACAAAGTTAAATCGATTTTCATAAAAGCTACCATCCACTATTCGACTAATAGTTGCAACGGTATTTGGATACTTCGGTTGGGTACCAAAAGCCGTTTTCAGACATGACCTGCGGGTAAAATCCAGAGAATTGGCTATGGAGTTTGCCCGCAATTTGCTTTTCCTACATGCATAACACAGTGGGAGGTTCTCTGCCCAGACAAGTTCAAATCAGCAACAAATCCTCTGCATTATTCAGCCAAGTGGTGGAGCAGTCAGGTGCAGCAGACAGAGACAGGAGGTGACGTGCTAACTCTGTTGCATATATCAAGTGATTTTCTTGACAACATACAGACAACAGTGTCACGACAAACTCTCAACACATTTGCCACTGTCCTCTATGTGTGTCACGACTTTTTCACCCAGCGATATTCGTTTTATTTTTGTTTTTAAAATGTTTGCGCCTGTTGCTTGTTAGAATCGTCATTAACCCCCCACTTGCTCGCAGTGAATCTAGCAGGGCTCCCCTGCTGTGTTCAAAAATCAACTTCTCCTGAATTTCTACGGACATTATACTACGAGGCCAGGAGGATACAATCTGCAGGAACTGCGGAGCGTCTACCTCAGACATTTGCTTTCACACTTGCATATCCTCCAAAGAAAATACTGAGGAACTGTGGAGTTAAGTGCATGTTTAAAAGCATTTTAAGTAGCTTTAGAACAGACAGATTTTCTAAATCTTGGCTGGTGTTATTTTCTTTACCAGTTAATTGAGAATTTCTGACCAAATCATGCTATTTATAGATTAAAAAAAGGATATCTACACAATCAATAACCCGCATTCAATGGATTTGAATGCTCCAGTCCTCTGGTAATATCCACATTAAGCAATAGAGGAATTTAGTGCCTTATAGCACCGAAGGACATCCCTTGGGTGCCTGTTGAAATGTCTGATATCTCTTGGTCAAATCAGTCGCAATTAACTTCAGTCTAAACCACTTTGTTTGCTACATTAGAGGCTGATTAGGGTCACAGTTTTGAAAATATGCAGTGTTGGCTCTTAAATTGAGATATTAATTGAAACCAATAGTGGTTAAACAAAACAAAAACACCACCAGAGACTCACGCACACAGAGTGGGCCATTATAGCCACGTGGTCTGTGTATGTGTGTGTTTGAAAGACTATTCTTGAGTAAGGTAAAATGCCTAAAGACAAAGCCCAGCATCTGGCTAGTGCTAATAGAGGAAACTCTTCATCCATCAAAGCATGTTGGTTAATTATAAGCCTACCTGTTGCCATTCACTTCTACCAAAGCCAGGGGCAGGAAGACATACCATGCCTAAGTAGAGTATGCACTCAACACACTTTCTGAACCACTCCTGACTGTGATGTGCACTTTGTAGCATGCATACACACACACACACGCATGAGTATAGGTGAAATGTCAAAACCCTTCTGCATTGTCGTAAGTCAAAATATAAATAGACTTTAACAAACATCCAATCATTCTACAATTATAGGGACTAATACAATCTCTCTGACTTCCTTTCTAAAACTCTTTTAAGGCAGTGACACAAAGAGATTCCAGATTTTTTGTATGGGGGGTAAAATAAAGCTGTACTATTATATTGGGAAAACAAACAGAGCATGTGCAATAGTTCCTTTTTTCTTATTAAAACAAGAACAAAGGAGAAGTACCTGGCTGCACATTGTGCTGAATTTGATGGTAATTGTGCGTTTGTGCCTGTGAGTCATCAAAGCAAGGTGGTGGCTGGACAGATTCCTCACCTCTTGTGGCATTTGGACAACATGAATCAGCACCCAGAATAATCTTGCTAAATATAGAGACGCTAGTAGACGAATTCCTCTAAAACTGGGGTTAGTGATAAAGTGTTTGCAGGCAAATGTTCTTCATTTAAATAAGAATGCTTGCACAAAACTGTTTAGTGCTTAAAGAGTGACAACAAATGCATATATCTTAAAGTTTTCGTGATTGTAAATAAGACCATTTTTAACTTAGTTTCACAACTGTATACTTATATCATAGGGCTACATGTTTTAAGCTCCTTCATACAGTTGAGATTATACAGAGCGGCACAACTTTAAAGGTCTGACCTTTAACCCCCTTTTCCAGCAATTTCCTGGGATTGAAAAGGAGCAGCTCATTCAGGGCTCACATCTTAACCAGAAATCCCACATTGAAACCAAATAATGCATAGACAAAGTTCGGTAGCCGAGTAATACAAATATATGGGCGGAAAAGTACACACACGCAGTATGTATCATATAACTCCGTGTGAGGCAAATGGTGTATGAAATCTGATTGCTACACTCACTTGTGTTAATGGCAACTGTGTCAGAACATTTGGGATCATGTAAACCAAGAGGTGCTTCCACTGCTATCAACCCAACTACATCTCTACACCACATCTTTCAAAGTAAAGAAGGAATCTGTTAATAATATTGTAAAACTCCCTCCTGTAGTGGGTCATTCTTATAGTATAACAACACCGAACAAAAGCAAAGGGGCAGAATAACTGAAACATGGGTTTGTTTCTTGTCTGTTAGTAAATGTTAAAACTTATATATTTTTTCTAACCATAACTTTTGGACTGTCCCCACTACTAAGATCTATCAGATGAGAGGTTGCGCCTGCGTAGACTCTTTTAGACTTTTCAATTGACATCAGACGACAGTGTACTCTATGTGTATAGCGCACCTCTTTTTCATTCTGACATATTTGTATAGTTTTTTTTAACCGATTCTCCGTTCATCATCAACACACCCACTCGCTGAATGACTTTTTCTACTTCCTGGACATTTTACTTGGGAAGTAGCAGAGAAAGAACCAGAAGTTGTCCGGAGAAACTGAATGGCATTTGCATTTTCATATACCTCTGGAAAAATTTTGGGAAAAAGTCCAGACTTCCGCAGATTATGAGACCTGGTGCCCAGTGGGAGATTGTTTCATAAAAGCTATGATCTGAAACAAGCTAAATTAGGTATTGCCTCAGAGAGAGAAAGAGAAATAAATCCAATACTGTTGGTAATCATAAATTCTAAATATTTAGACGTTGCTAACAAATTCAAGAGCCAAAAGACATCTTCAAGAGCCAGTGGCAATATTAGTACTTCACATACTTATTAAATGGATAAGCTGTCATAATGTCAGTTTCTCACATTATTTATAGACCTTTCATACACTACATTCAGTGATACTGTCGCTGATTTACAACCCAGGAACCAATTTGTAATATATGACATAATGGTACATATTTCACAATAAAATTATAATTAATCATATGCCGTGATGTAGGAGGACTGCATCTCTCTTCCTGCAGAAAGAACCAGCCCTGTAATGCAGACGTATTACGTGCAGACAGCCCATAGTGATAGTAAGTAGAGAGACTCTCCAGAAGACAAGTGTTTGAGTGAGAGATGAGTTTTACACCTAACCACTTTACACAATCTCTCAATTTATCTCGGAAATACACACTTCCTGAGTGCAGAAAAAGGTTTTTAATCTGAAAGGGACACACATACAAATCATTTCACTCCTGCAGACATGATGCATTAACCCAAATGTGACAGCTTTTGCTGGTAAAGTTTGAAATGTAGGCACTGGAGAATTTAAATGGTGTAGGCTTTGTTCGTACTTCCTTGTACAAGGTTTATTGGCTGCAGTTCAGCAGTAGTGTTCAACTCAAGTCACAAAAAGCTACAGTGACATATACAAGCCTTTTACTAGATGCAAATATGCAACATCTAACTCCTTACTATCAACAAGCTTTTATGTATTGAGGGGGAAGCCAAATAACAAGGCGAAACCTTCATCGACACAGCCTCAACCTGAATTCACTTCCTGTCTCTGCATGTGCTCGGCTGCTCACTCTGGGCCCAGCCCTGCTATTTAAGTATGAAGCTGACAGACCAACAAGCCTCTGTGGCTCAACCTCGCCAAAGAGGTATATTATAGAAGAGGACTGTAAGGTAAAAGCTATTCATGAGTGGCTGAGAATACCAATTCAGAAGCTCCGCACTACCCTCAAGTCTCCTGCTTTCACCTGAGCTAGCCTAGCACATGGGAAAATCCCCGGCAAATGTGGCCTTGTCTGCGTTGAACAAATGAGAATGGCAGTGCGAGTGTGCTTCGGAGACGGAAAAGGGGAGGTTGTTTTGGCGTGTCTGAAGGGGTGAGCGCTGATGCGGAAAGACAGCAAAGACCGACGCCAGGCTACTCTCCTGAGCGTGGTTCAGGGTGGGAGACAGCACAGTGGGCCTCTGACAGAGCACGTTTTATGGGAGTGTCTGTCTGCTGGAATGCACTCTGCCACAGGCCACATTCCCCCAGCACATTCAGGGTGTACTTGTGGCAATTTGGTTCTCATCATCAATATCAGCCTTTCGAACGGTCTAAAACGACATGTAACGTTAGTGGAATGCTTGTGCACGAAAGGAGGGTCTCAGAGATAAATCAATTCCAGCCTGGAGCAGTCTGAGGAAAACATTAGTCATGGTGCATTCAAGAACACATCACTGCAGAGGACCAGTAATGCATCCAATCAAGAGCTGATGTTACTTTAGATAATGTGCTTTGTGCGCTCTTTCTCCATCTTCCCCTGTCTGTCAACCAAAGCAGATAAGTACGTCTCAACAGGGATTGATTTTCTACAGCCATTCAGACGTCCATTAGACAAATTATCTACTTGCCCCAAGCCACACTTTTGTAAAACTGTGTAACCCTGCTTGTTCATAACCTGGCAGAGAAGACTCCACCATGTTGCATTTTGCTCCTTTATCTTGTTGCAAAAAAAATACAATCAAATTGCAGCAGCATGGAGTCAATGCAATGTGATCACCTTCCACTCCCTCAAAGATGAAGGTGTCAAAGGAACAGCAATCTGAGATCAAACTGACGATCCCATGAACGATGGTTGGACTGTGGGTAAAACTGATGGGATTAGCACCTCGGCTGAGATTAGTCCACCACGTTTGACTGGCAAACTGATCATCCCTGACATGGATTAGCCAGCGAATTGGACACAGACATCAGTCCACGCTGCTTTTAGCAGCGGTGGACAGGAAGAGCTTTGTTCTGGGACTTTGGCGTTTCTTCAAAGAGCTAGGTTTCGTTTATTATTGGCGGGGTCGATCATTTTATTGCGTATTTCTTTATGCGGAAGGTGTGAGACGTTCTCAGTCTTTTTTCTTGAAGGCAGCGGTGCCAGCCAGGCCCAGACCTGCCCCGGCTGTCTGGAAGCACTGAGAGGCGCTAGTTTGGACTAAATCTGCCTTTAGCCCCCGTCTTGATAAGATAAAATGATATATGTCAAATGAAGAGGGTTTATAGTTGTATAACCACATTCAAATGGTGCGTGTTCGATTCAGGTCCACGTTGTTTCCCCAGACGTTCGCTAGCCGTTAGCTGGTTTAGCTAGCGACATACCTGTCCTCTGGTGGGGGGTGTTCAATTCATTCACAAAAAGATACGTGCCGTTAAATGCGAGCAGGAATGAGCTCGGTCGGGGCTCCGTGAGGAGGGGGGGTCACACTCGGTGTTGTTTTTAAAAGAAGAAGAATAGAAAGTAAGGAACGTGCTCGTACCTTGTCCAGACAGTTCACTTTTTCCGTGGGGTAAACGACTCGGTTACATCTGCCACACAGCGGATTCATGTTGGAGGAATGCTCTTCGCAGCGAGTTAGCACGGAAACCGCCGAGGGATGCCGGGTCGTGGCTGTCTGCCGTCGGGTGTTCGAGTCCGGGAACGCGAGCGGGCCACGGTGTGCGCGGTTGGGACGGGCAGCGGGACCGAGGGGACTCGTACGAATCTAATCCAGGAGGCTGTTGTTGTCGTTGTAGCCGCACAGCTGGCTGTCAGTCCACTAACCAGACACGGAAAGCGCGCTCCCGATACCTCCCCCCTCCTCCTCCTGCCTCGCTCTTCCCCCGCGCGTGACCGAGCAGAAAGGGAAGAACCAGCGAGGGAGGGTTTTCAAATGTTGTCACACTCGAGAGAAACATGTCGGGAAATCATCGTTTGACGTGAAACTGTGGGAACCTCCGTGTGATGCGCGCTTTCGCAGGAAAAAAAAAACGAAGCCCGCACACTCTGGGTTTTGAAAATCCAGGTCAGGCCTCATTCGTGCGTGTGCCTCCTCGCCCCCTGCATCTGCGCTCACATATACAACTCATGCACTCATCTGTTTGTGTTGCAGGGGTTTCTCTTTTTGAGGGGGGGCACTTTACCGATGCACTGATCTCAAATCACATTTTTACACATCTGCCACGTTCACTGCACGTCCCACTGGACGTCCGTGTTCATGCGTTTTGTTAGGGTGACACCTGCTGGCCAAATGGCTGTACTGAATCCCTCCTGTATACCTCTGGAAAGATTGGAAGTTAATTTATTTCGACAATCCTTTATTCTGTTGTGAACATTTCTCCCAAATTCCAAATTCAACAGACACTGTAATGAAATGGCTGACATACACGTAGAGATGGAGATTTAAGGCAAAGCTGGTGTGTGCTCTTACTTTTATGCCATTTTTATGGCACTGTTGCTATTTTCTGTCCTGCTGCTGTAAGAATTAATAATATTTGTATATATCTGTGCAACATGAAGTAATACCAAAAACACAACATCAAGCTTATGTACCGTTGAGGAACTGTGCTGTTCTCATAAAACAAAAGGTGGAACTTAAAATGAATTACTTCTCCATTAAAAAAGCAGGGAAGGAGACTTACAAAGCATTTATTTTGATAAAGTTTATAAACAAGTTGGAGTCCAGCCAATGTTTATTCCAACAAAGATATAACATGAAACTGAAAAACATTCAATGTCAAGCCATGGTTCGCTGTAATCCACCAATACTGCTGCAAAAAAATTATCTTTTTGCAAGAACTGCAATAAAACAACCATAGGGTGAATGCAAAAGTTGAACTGGGTTTGAAATGTGAATGTTTGGTTGTAAATATCCCCTCTCTCTCTCTCGCTCCCCCCCCCCAACCTCCCACAACCCCCCCCCCCCCCCGGTCTGTATTCATGCTTTCATCATGGCCCTGCTTCAACAATGCTGTCTCTCTCATGTCCTTCTCCTTCCACTTCTGTGTAGCCTGGTTGCTGCTTCTGAAACTTCAGTGAAGGCCAGAAGTTCTTGCGTCGCTTTAAAAGAAAAAAGAAAAAAATAGAAAGCACAGAAAAAAACATGTTTGACAAGGAAATTCTGTTTGTCAGCCGTAGCTTGTCTCTAGTTGTAAGTGTGGGGCATTTACCTGGATGAGGTAAAGAGGTGACGCAACAGCAGGATGGCAGTTGATGTAGAGAGCAACAAGTATCAGAGCCAAGACTAGCACAAGAGCAGCTGCTAGACCGGCTATCACTCCTGTGTTTGGAAACGCTTCGCTCCAGGTGGAAGAATCTGGCTTCACATCTGTATCAAGAATAAAGATGCAGGATTTAAAACACTGTTTCTTGACTGTAAATGCAAATACAGCTGTGAACTCACCATTGCTTGTCTTAAATATATGATGTTTGGTTTCATCTCAAAGGAGAAATATGTGATTTTATTTCACGAATATAATGTTATTGGGTGAAAAATGGTGTAACAGTGCAATACAAATTATGAGAGAGCTTTATAATGTGGGGGAAATGATGTATCAGATGGACTTGTAAGTGCTTCTCTTTGTTATGTTTTCATGTCTAATTTATGGTGGGGTTTTATCTTTACCTCCGCCAAGGGGGTTATGTTTGTACCCCTGTCCATTTGTTTGTTGGTTAGCTTGTTTCTTTGTAAAGAAGATTACAACAAATATTTAGGAGAGATTAACATGAAACAAATCAAGTGCTCGATCCAGGAATTTTATTCACTATTTTCATTGATTTCCCTTGTAAGACTTTTATGAAAAAACATGCACATCTAGGGGACTGATATCTGCGTGTGAAGCTTAATTTAATTCAAGGGGACTGTTGGGTTTAGATGGAGGCAGACGCTCTAACTACCATTCTCATTTGTTTGTTGGTTTGTATGTTTGTTTGTCTGTCAGCAAGATTACAAAATGATGGGATGGATTATCACAAAGTGAGTAGTCCAGATAAGGGGGACGATTTTTCTCACTTTCTTCAATATTGTGGGATACGAAATTTTTCAACGATTTCTGAGAGAATAATTCATGGACTTGGGCCTTGGCGGAGGTTAGTGCTCTCTGAGTGCCATTCTTGTTGATATACAAACCTTAATGCAGTGGACTTGTATATCCCCTTCAATGGACACTTATATATACAGCGTAATGGGTCAATAAAAGGTAAAGTTGAAAATACTGTACAATGTATTGCACTGATGCAGACAATCAGCTCATCCTCACCATCGCTTTTACAGTCTTTTTGTAGCGGAGTCAAAAATGTCCCGTCCTCGAGTTCTGGTGTGACAGAGGAGCTATCGCCTCTGTTGTAATCTTCACAGGTTGCATCTTTGCTCTGCCCACATAGATTATGATATACATTTATATATTTGAGTCTCAAAAATGGCAAAAACAAGCAGGTATTCATTCGTGATGTCCAGCAGTACCTCTTCCGAACATGCGTAGTCCAACCATTCCTGTCTGTGTCTATCCATGCCATCTGAACACCTGGAACAACACGGGATGAAAAAGTATAATAAGACATTGATCCTGTGCGATATTTACACGGCAGCCGACAGTTTGCCTCACTCACCTCTGGAGCACATGACACCAACTGCAACCTGAGGTCTGGTTGGATGAGAGGCAGCGGTCACAGCTGTCCTGCTGCAGGCAGGCTGAGCGGAGGGAAGAACAAGTTGATGTTGGATCCCTGAAACGAATCTTCTCTGATATTTTGCCAAGGATTTACAAAGACAGGAGTCACTCACTGGGCAGCGCAGTGAACTCAACAGCAGAGTGGTTTGTGATCTTTGTCCTGTCTATCTCAACCCTGTGGTACTCGTAAATGGTCCGCCGCTGGGCCTCTGTGTCAGAGATGTCTCAGATTTACTAAAGATGTTCAAAGAAGCCTTGGATACTGGAATGACTGAGTAGCTAAAAGAACATGCATGACCATTATTTCTGACCTGGTGATTGAGAAGAGTTGGATGAGACCATGAAGGCATCAGACAGGCCTACCTTCACCGGATGCTCAGCTGAACCAATCCTATCTAATGACTGTGGTATCTAGTAAATAGAAATAGAAAGAGAACAATGTCAAAAAGTTGTTATATGCTGCAATGAGCACAAGGGAAATGTGAGCCTCTTACGTTTCTGTAGCTGAACGAGATGGTTCCTGTTTTGTGAAGCGCAGCCTGAAAGGTGAAGGCCCCCTCTGACTCCCTGCCGGAGAGTCTCACCCGCTCCCACTGGACCACAAACACCTCACCTGGAGAGAGCGGCGGTCAAACGCGAGTCAAACCAAAGAAAAGACAGAGGTCGTATCTTACCGTTATCCAGGTATTGCACAGTGGATTCTTTGGAGTGGCTGGGGTCAAAGTTAGCCATTAGAGGTGCGATGTACTGTGTTGTGGTCAGCATACGGTGAGTTATGTCCCCCGTGAAGATAAACCCTGAAAAACGTCCAGATGGGGAAATGTGTAAGGCTCAAGTACCGACCCGTTAACACTGCTTAACACTTTTCCCCTCTAAACATATTCTGGAAAGGTCACTCGAAGACATCTGCTGGAAAAATAAACTGTACCTCCTGTTGCTATGGTAACCTGCCTCAGGTAATGTCCGTAAAAGGGGAAGTCAAACGACAGGGCAACCCGCTGCAAAAAGAAGGGATGGAGGGAATGAGATATTTGAACGGAGATTTCTTATGCAACTTTCATACAATTCACAAACCACAGTCCCTGATGTTGAGGTTATGATGTTGTTATCCTGTCGTGGTAAATATTACGATATTAAATTTAGTTCGCTCAAAGGTCATTTTTATACATTTATAATACTACTCTTGCTCAATAAGTAATTTCATCACATACATATATATATATTCACACATTAAAGTTGCAATTTAAAAAACATCATAATTGTATCAAATCAACTCCTTCTTTGATTCTTGTAGCAGTAACTATTAAGTTTATTTATTTTTCTATCTCCACCAAGGAGATTGTGTCTTTTTTGTTTGTTTGATGGTTGGTTTGTTCACAAAATCCACAGGACAGTGAAAACTTGCTGATAGGATGTGTTATGGGTCATGAAAGAACCCATTCAATTTTAAATCATAATATTGTGACATTGTGAGATGGATGTGGTGCAGATCCAAGTAAAAATCCAGATCTAGTGAATTTAAATGTGGCTTCATGAAGGGGCTGATGGGTCTTGGCAGCGATATGCGCTCGACTGAGTGCAATTCAATTTTTTTTGATTGGATTCAAATTGCCTGCCTGCACGGTGTTGAAGTATACAGAAGAGGAAGAAGTATATGAGCATATCATGTTCACTGTTAACACACAGCCTTGACAGAGGAGATTAAATATTCATATTTTTCACAGTGAACCATTGTTGTCTCCAAATCCCAGTGGGCTGAAAGTATCACTAGATTCAAACCAGGGGCATCCTGGATCTACCACTGAAATATAACCCCTGTACCTGAATTTTTCCCAGTCTGATGTCACTATTTTGCAAAGATCTGAGTAGACACAACTTGGACTCAACTTCACAAAAGCCTTATTATCAGTCTCAAGATCAACAGGCAAATGGAACAAGTAATGCTGCTGGAGCCACTGATGAACACGATCGGCCTTGAGTTCAGCCTTTTTATTTTTCTCTCTAATTTTGTCTGTTTATGGTCGTGTTTTTAAGAACCACTTCTCTGACTGCTGCTTCTCATGGATTGGATGTTGCTACAAAGTGGAGAATCCTGGGCTCTGTGCATCGGTGTTCATCCACTGTGTATGTTCTGTACTAAAGTGAGCTGAGTGTATTGCAACGGTGGCAGGTGTTGAACAACAGAATGGGTTGAGAGCAGGCAGGTGCTGGCAGCCTCTGGCCCGCCTGCAGCTCTTGGCGTGTTCGAACACCTCCCAGTCTCTTAGATCCCCCTGTTTTACTTTACTCTTCAGGTTGATTTCCATCCTGACTTACCCTCACACTGAATGTTATGGAAACATTCAAATGTATTGCACTTCTTTTACAAATGCAAAACCAGCATCTGTCTATGTGTACGTGATTACTGTATGACTGAATTTCACCAAGGACACAGAAAAGAGAACGAGTTCCATTCTGATGCATCTGAACACTGAAACTACTTAATTTCACTAGTTAACTTCCATTAGTTCACTAGTAAAGATCTGGCAGCAATGATGATGCATGAATCACATATATTTAAACTTTTGACTGTCCAAACGAAATCCAAGATTTCCAATCTTTATTAAAGTAACTATTTTCTCTTTAATTAAGCAGGGGGCATCCAGATTTGAACTGGAGACCTCTTGATCTGCAGTCAAATGCTCTACCACTGAGCTATACCCCCTCATATCATGTGGCAAAAATGGTCTGCTGTGAATACAAATTTCAATGTAATTATCAAGTTAAACAACAGAATGTATTTATATCTTTGTTTATGCTTCAGTTTGAATTATTTCCCTTTTCTTCTTATTTACAAAACTTTTTAAGGAATTTTGACTTGAGTACTTAATATGCTGCGTACTCATATGTTCTGTTTTTGCGTACTTATATGTTCTGTCTACTTATATGTTTGAAACGGGGATCATAGATACATTTATTGTCAATCCTGTCTATGTCCTGCACATATGGCAGAATTGAGCATAAAGCTGACTTTGACTCTGAAAATGCACATGTGTATTTAAAAACATGATATTGTGATAAAACCACACACGATAGACCTCACTGTTTGCACTAGGTCGCACTAAACTGAACCACTCCGCCCAAGAGTGGCTTTAAAAACAGTCGTCACACAAGCAGAGCAGCTTCCAGGCTGCGTGTTTCCGTCAGCCGGGGGAACCTAGAGTTGAACCAGGGAACCTCTTGATCCACAGTGACATCTCGCTGCCTGGCCTCATACATTACCATAGAGAGGATAAACATGTATAAATGACTTAGAGAACCCTTTAAAAACAATTCAATCAAAAGTCCTGGATGGTCTCCTGTGAGTTTTAAGACATGGTAACTGTGTACTTGCACTTTAACACTGTCTCAAAGATCATTGGAAAAATAGATTTTGCTATCAAAACAGTACATTTGCACGCTGGCCTGTGTGAGCTGCTTGGTTTGGCTTCCGTCAAATCTTTGATCAGATTGATGAAAGGCGAGTTCATCCAACATTCTTTTCCAGTACAGTGGATCACTTCAGAGACTACAAGTAGAGACATTTTATACATAGCAGGGGGTTCACATCCGAGACGTCTTGATCTTACAAATGACCATATGCATAAATATCTCTTAGAAAGTCAATCGTCAAGTGGATCAATTTGTTTTTTTGAGAAGGACAGGGAAAAATTCTTAATAGCAAACGGGATTGTGGGGAAGATGAACCCTTTCACATGAAGCAGGGGGCACCCAGATTTGAACTAGGGACCTCTTGACCTGCAGCCAAATGCTCTACCACTGAGCTATACCCCCGACTAGATACTAAGGATGCATTGTTATTAATCAACTTGTTAATAATGTTGAGAAAATATAGATAAGACAACAAAGAAAGAAATGTATTGTTTAACCTGTAAATCAGGTTAAAACCTCTCCTGTTTTGATGATTTTCTTTTGCAGTGTAATTCTCTACCTGAGTAAGTCAAGTGCTTTCATATTGATGTTTCTGAATACAAAATTTCTTGCATAGTTATATTAAAATCTGTAAAGAGATCTGATGATGAATTCTGCTTGAACAATAACTTTTTGATTATTGAAGCAGGGGACACCCAAAGTTAAACTAGAGATCTCTTAATCTGCATTGAAATGCTCTATGGCTGAGCTCCACCCGCTATGAATCACATATTTCATAGTTTATGTTGTTTCCAAACAAATTTAAACCCGCAATTAAGGATGAATCCTTTCCTGGTTTGTTCTACACATAAAATATGTGAGCACAAATTGGCAATCATGAAATATCTCCAGTTTTGTGCATATCTCACATTGGACATTGGAAACATTATTAACCCAGCATGTTTAAATATTTCTATGTAAAAGCTTGAAAACTGCTATGTCTAAATAAGCCACTTGGATTCAACCCCCTACCTCCATCATGACTTTAGAAAGTGAATAATAAAGATTACAATTCAAAACATTCAATAATGATATTTCACTGGTGTAGTGCATGCTGCATGCACAAGAGGGAGACAGCCTGATTTGAACTGAGGGGCTCTTCATATTCAGACAAGTGCCCTGCCTCTAAGATATACACCCTTTAAATCCTGCCTTCCACTGTTTATTCACTGAATAAAATTGTTTAAATACATTTAGAAACCTGTGAAATCGCTTGTTACCTCAGTGTCAGATTGATCATCTCCTCCATCTCTTACCTCTGTTTCAGACTGATTTCCATCCTGACCTGTACTCATACACAATGTTACTTTAAAAAAGAATAAAAAACGTTCAAATGGTAAACGCCCTGCTTTTATATAAATCTTTTCTGTTCTTGATGACCACTCAAAGAGCTTTACAGTTTTCCATTCACCTGTTCACACACATTCATAATGTTCATCTATGGGTAGCACTTTTTTATCTGAGGGGCCATTGAGGGGTTCAGCATCACGCCTTGGGACACTTCGGCATGCAGATGAGGAAGACTGGGATTGAACCACCAATCTTCTGGTTGGAGGACGGCTGCTCTACTCAACCACAGCCGCCCAAAACACAGTACAAATGCAGTTTAATTATCTGTCTGGTTGCATGTAGATACTTAAAATTACATATCAAGTATATTCTTACTGATGCGACCGTACACAGAAATTCTTCTCTGTCTGCAGAGAATTTCACTATGAATGAACTTAAGCAGGGGGCACCCAGATTTGAACTGAGGACCTCTAGATCTGCAGTCAAATGCTCTACCACTGAGCTATACCCCCAATGAGAATACTACAAAGTGTTTTTTGCAATCTGCTAGTAAATCATTTTGAATATAAAGTATAAACGAAGACAACGAAAAGAAAATGTACTAACTTTAGTTACTTTTTAAGACTTTCTGTCTTTACACATACTATCACATCTGAACACAGAAATCTATGGTTACTTTCATTCAAATCTGATGGGCTACAAACATGTTTAATGAATTATTGATATTAAACATGTTACTGTACAACGGAGATCATCCAAGACTTTCGATCATATTTGAATAATTAGTATCTGCTTTTTAAAATAGAGGGCAGCTCAGGGCACTCAGATTTGAACTTGGGATCCTCTTGATGTACAGTGAAAAGCTCCACCAATGAGTTTATACCCCTTCACATTATGGATTGAAAATAGTTTGGTACACAGCCTTGTGAGTTAATCCATTTATATATTCAGTCAGGTTCCAGGCTGGATTATAATCATATCTGCCAGTCCTGCTCCTGAGAAAGAACTCAGACTATCTTAATATAAGTCACCATGCATGATGTTTTCAGAGCCTCTTGGACCACTCAGATTTACATTGGTTTTAAAAGCATGAGTAATGAGAAATGGCTCTTGTTGTTGGCCTGGAAAATTAGAAAATTAGAAAAACCAATTTAGCTACTCAAAAAAGAGTGCATGTGTTTTTGTTGTGTGTGAGAAACTTACCACAGCTTGTTTGTAAGAATTTGACAGAATCCCATGGACTCTAACTTGGCCGTGCCGTACGTCACTCATGTCTACCCATAGTTCCTGTGTGCGCTGGTCCTCAGGGCCAAAGTTACGCCATGTGTAATATTTGCCAGAATCCTCCTTCCAGACAGAAAAACACAGGAGGATCAGAGGCTGCGATGGTGTGACCGCATTCAGAGAGCGTGTCATACAGTCATTAAGAGTTCACTGTGAGCACAGTTTCATCTTTTGCTGTCACACGCGTCTCGAAGTGAGTGGAAAAAAGTAATGTTTACTTTCCAAAAGAGGGCAGTGTTTGACTCCAACCAAAACAAATAGAACTTGTCAAAAGGCAAAAACATAATAAACGCCACAAACCATTACAGTCAATGGAAACACTGTGGTGCAACCAGGGTGCAACACTCACCACTACGCGTGTCATGTTGTCTGGCAGAGTGTCAATGGTTAGTCCTCCACCCAAGACTGCCCTGCTTATCATGGACTGGCCTGGGGACGACCTCTGAACTCTGTGAGGATGACCTTCCCCTCCAGTTGACTCTTCACGAGCCTGTGAGGTCACACTGTACCGATCATCTGTCAGAAAAATCACGAGCATCGGGTTAGCAATGCTGTTCTGCTCATTATGTAAAATGACGATATACTCAATTGTATTTTATGTTCTGAAACACAAAATCCACTGATTCTCACTCATTTATATAAAACTTATTTAAAAACCACACACTGTTGAGAAACATTTCAGAGGCCAAATACTTTCTCACTCATGAGACTGATGTTTACAGCTGCAGGCTCAGCGCTGGGTTTTGTCAGCATAACGAGGCATAACATTTTGCTTTTGAAATCGTCGGCCGCAGCCTTGTCAGTTTAAACCATTGTTGAATGAAGTCAGAAACTATACAATAAACATTAGTGGCGCTCAGAAGCAGCTGTCAGATCCTAAAAATAATGTAAACCATATTTGGTGAGAAACCGGGACGTTTTGGCTCTTTTCTCAAACCACATATCCAAAGAATAGAACAGAGCTTATGAGGCAAAGCCACACTGACGCTTGGGGTTCCTTTTCTAGAAGATAGGAGTTTATGATTTGTGTTGAAAAAAGGCATGTCTGCTGGTACATTTATACCGAGTCCTTAGGCATGGGCCACCTGGGTGGTCGCCTGCACAAGCAGCCAGAGGAGCCCAAATAGGAGAAAGAGGAGAAATATTTTGTAATAACTCCAGATCTACTAACAGTCGGTCACTGAGGATTCCAGAAGTCTGCAATAATAGTAAAACTCAATTACTCATATTTAGCTTCCACAAAACAATTGTTGCTTCACTCTTTTACAAACACCTGATAAAGTTAGCAGTTGTGCTGAACATTTTCAGTCATGCTTCTTCTCTTTCACGAGCCAATTGATAAAAAGAATTGTCTGCTCATAATGAGATTAAAGAATTCCTAAATAAAGACAACCGTATAATATAAGCATGGCAAGAAATAGACATGAATAAATTATATCCTAAAAATGATTCAAATCAAACTGAACAGCAGACAGGAGATCTATCTAACAAATTTAAACTATTAAAACAATACAAAATACTCGTTATGCAGGATTGTCCTTTTCAATATGTATTATATCATTTATTAATTAAATGTATTTTAATTTAAATGTTATTGTTTAAAAAAATATTTCATTCTTATTTGTTGACAATTTCTCTATCTATTAATCTATATCTTTATATATATACATATATAGATATATGAGTCTATTTGTATGTTTATGATATCTATCTATATGTCTTTCTATCGGTCGTGGTTTCTTTTTGTATTAAGGTAATTGGTTGGTGGTTTTAGGTAGATTACGGGACAGCCTGGTGACGTCACAGGTGGACTATATAAACCCTGGCGCAGCAGCTTCCGGGTGCGGGGTGTCATTTCTAACCCTAAATCAGCGCGGCCTCCTGTACTTGACGTTCGCTGTTTTCTTTTCTCTGGCTTTCAGGGAACTACAGGAGGTTTGTTGTTCTCCGGATAGACACGTCTACCACCTAGACGCTCTGAAAAAAAAAAAAAAGCCAAGATGGTCACTCCGCCTCGTTCAGTGTCCCGACAGAAGCACCGTGAACTTGCCGCCGTGGTCAGCCCGGCTGCCGCGAAGAGTTGGTCTCTGCTGCTCCGGTGTCTTCGTGTCGGGAGTCTGCCCCAAACTGAGCAGAGCAAACCTGAGCAGGGCGACTCTGCCACATCTGCAGTGGTGTGGCCAGGAAGCCCCGGCTCACACACATGCAGACATGTCAGCTAACTGTTTTCAGCCTCTCCCCTCACTTTGCGACTAGCTTGGTTCTCAGCGTATGCTAACGCCAGCTAGCTTCCATCTCTGCCCATTGAGTTCCACTAATCACCACACACCCAGTCCCTCCAGCTGCCGGAGTACTGGCACATGCTGTGGTGAAGGTGGAGTATACCAGTGATTTGTATTTAATCTAAGATCAGCAGATTAAGTGAGCTAGAGCTTTCGTGAGCATTAACGCGAAAAACGTGTGTAATTTGATCGGGGCTTGTGTGTTAGCTGCTGCTGCTCACCTGACACCAGGCCAGACACCTGACTGCATGCTAACACCCTCAAACATATCCCTTCTCTCTAGACCTGGATGACTGGGTGATGCATCAAAGAGGCGATGAGAAGAAAGTTAAATATGTACTACTGACTGATCGTTCCAGTCATTTGTTTTAAAATACCCTCTCAATTGAGAATATTCATTTATTTCCCCAAATTTTCTATGACAGTAAACCTAACATGATTTTTTTTAAGTGCATATTGTATGATTGTTTTTGATATACAACCATATTTAACTTCCACTTTTATCGTCAATCACTGAGGAACTGAGCCCATACCTCTGCTAAGGGCCAACAGTTCCCTACAATCAAGTTGCACCAAAACAGATATCCGTTCCCTTGAAGTCGATTTTTTTTTTTATTAAGATCCATGTATGAGAAGTCAATGAAAGTGTTCCAATGCTAAATAGTGATACTAAAAATCCTGTATTTGCCCCGTGATCTGAATCCGAAACTACATTTAATTCTTCCCTGAGCCTTACCTCATCCTTTCACCAGGATTCGTGGAAAATACGTCAAATGCAGATGAAAACATGAACTCTTTGGTGGAGATGACAATGAAGGCCTTGAAACTTGATTTTGATTGTCTCCCTCAAGATATAAAACCCCACCAGAATCAGTATTGTTCTGCCAAGTGGTTCAGATTTCTAATTCTAATGTGAAGTTAATCAAATTTTGCGAGTCAACCTGGGACTTCCAGGGCCCCTGCACAGTTGCCTGCTTAGCCCAGTAGGTAATTCAACTGTGTGTTGTAGGTTTGTCTTGGTCACATTTTAAAATACCTATTTAAAATTTTGAAACGGTTTCTCAGTGACATGGCTGAGATTACCAAATGTTGGCAGCACAGTGTTTTTATTAGTTTCTGATGGAGGATGGGTGTGTTCAGCACTTATTGCAAAAGAATAAAACATGTCAGACTTGGTAAAGATGGGTGAGGAGAAAGGTATTTAAAGCCTGTGGGTGCACGCTCAATAAAATGTTTGTGATAAAGCCAAGAATTTCGGTTTGCAAAACCTTTTAAATTTCATTTAACTTGAAGGCAAAGCTCACAGTTATGGCAGTAAAAAGCAAACTCACAATATATCATGAGGTGTCTTCAGTGTTGGTCTTGACCACCTGAACTCTGCTTTTTCAAGAGAACAGCAGAGAACTTTTTTACTAGGACATGTTGATGAGAAAACTAACAGACAACATCTTAATCCTTCCTTACAGCAGTCCGCAGATGCTCATTGTAAAACAGTGAGCATTTGAGGCAGGGGGCCTCAGCTGCATTTCGGAGCATTGGTCTTTAATAAAAACCTGGATAAACAACCAGAAAACAAATTTCAGATTGTTAAATTTGATATATTCAATTTGGCCACATTTTCTTGAACCACTAAACAACATCCTCTGGGCACCCAGACCAGCTCCTCCTACACCAGGGAAAAGTTAGTTGACGTTGGTTTGCAGCCAGCATTTCTGCCCTGTGTGTGGGAGGGAAACACAGGCCTGACGGTCCCTCAGCTTTGTCGTCATGCCAAACCCCCAGAGTTCCGACTGTGCAGGGACATTGGTTGGAGAGGCCTGGTTTAACCATTACTCTGCATTCACGCCATTAACACTGATGTCTCATGCGTCATATAACAAGGCTCTGAGGTGACAACCCTAATGCCTTGACCTCATTGGGCGCTCATTCTATTTGTCCGCTAGTCCCCCCAACGCCCTTTGATTTAATTAGGGAGTGCGTCAATGCATTCATGGCGGCTCATTCATTAAACACTTAATGTGTGATTGTAGAGCACCGGATCCACCCTGTTATGGCATCTATGAGGTAAGAGGAGAAACATTGTTTGCAGTGCTGCAGATAAACATTCTCTGGTTTATAGAAGCTGAGATGGGAGTAGACGTCAAATGTGGATTTACGGCTTATGATATCTACTCAGGTCATCGCTTTGTCTGCCAGTTGTATTGAAATCACTGGCAGGTGACCAAAAACAGTGATATTGTATAAACTGACAATAGGTTTACTCATCAAATCCCATATGAATGATTCACTGGATCACACCTCGTCCATATTCAGCCCCTACTGCTGAGCATCGTGTAACAATTTGTACAAAAAATTACAATGAAGAAAATAAAACTCACCTTTAAACTTACATACGACTTGATAAAGCAGTGTACACTTTATTGTAATGGTTTTCATAGTAATACCTGAACCATTTACTGTAAATACAGATGGACGACCTGCCTGCTCCTCAAAAGTGAAGCCAAAGAGCTTCAATCGCCACGTGGTGGCTGGCTGCAGTAATGGTCATAAATCTTCCATTTTTGATGAACCAACCTACAAATTCATAGTACATGTCAAATACATTTTTTCTCAAGTAAAAAAAAAGCCGAAGTGAAGCCAAATCATCTAGATCCCCTGGCTCCTCCATGTTAGCAGATGGAACATGGACAAAAGTATAAAGTATATGTTAAATCATTTTTTCTCCAAGATGATTCCTATCATTTTTAGGTAGTTTTCATCAGACTGATGTCTGTTCAAATGTTCATTTCTCTTCTAAGTTTGATGTTGATTAGTTATTTATGAAATAAAAACATGAATGACAAATGAGGCTGACTCATGATTGGTCGCATGTGTGTATCGGAACAAACAGGTCGTCCTCTGACCGCGCAAGATGGCAGCGTTCTTCTCTGGTATAATTTGGCTTCATTTCTAGATAGTGGGAGGAAGTGGAGACACGTTGTATAATTCGGACAGACAGTCTCCGGTCTGAACTTTCATTGGTTTTCAAAGTAGAAATACTGTATCGATAGTCTCAACAACGCTGGTATCCTTATTGTAAAAGGTTAACCTTTTTAAGCTTGTTAATTCAGTGGTGAAACAAGAAACATAATTGACTTGTGCAAAAATACTTCCACATTCATGTAAAAGTAAAAATCCTGCCTTAAAAATACTAGAAATAAAGTGCTCATTTTGTCTTTTGTTGCAATGAACATTAATTCAATAATACAAATTATTGTTATGTCTCTGCTCTCACAGGGTGCTACATAAACAAAGTATTTACTTACTGAAAAATCCTTTCCAAAAACCCAGAGGGAGAACACTGCAGCAGAATACCAAAGTGATGATCAATATCTTCTTTTCGGACAAAGAACAGGGATGGTGCCTTGGTTGGAAGACAATGCCTAAACATATTGAATGGACCCTCTCACGCTTAGCTGATAGTGGACACGGATGAGGTTTGTGCTGAATTCAATTTACACTTGAAACAACTTATTTAAGGGTGAAAAGTCAAGAAAAAAGTCTCCGGTTATATTAAACAGGAACATTGTTTCCCAAGTAAAGGCAGTAGAGAGGCCAGTTGTTTAGTTACAAGAACTGACCTCTCTCCTCTCTTTCCCAAACCACGACGTTTAGCTGTCTTTTTCTGTGAGTGGTCAGCTCAGAGCGGTATGAGAGGACACACCCTTCCTGAGCGAGGCTGCAGCAGTTGGCACCGACGCCTCCACATCAGCCACAATAAACATGTATAGTTCATCTCAAAGTTTATATTTCAACCCAATACATTTCATCCAATTAAACATTTTGTGTTGAAATTTAAAGTACTTCAAAAGATCACATGGCTCCAAACTGAATATCTCATCTGAGCTGCTGATATAACAGCATAACACTTGGAATTTTTCAAATGACAAAAACAATTAGGATCATTCACGAGACACTGAACAAGTTACATTTCATGATAAAATGTAAAAACGAGAGACATTTCAAATTTTGGTCCAAATCTTGTAAAGAAAACACGGGAGCACTGATTTTGTTATAAAGTTGTTGTTTCTGCTTATTTTTGTCTGATAAGAGAAATGAAGGAGTATTGACCAAAATCATTTCACATGCAAATCCTCCAAATTACCGCATAATTCCAAATAAATTGCTAAATTGTTGGCAGATAAAAGCGTTTGTACTTGCTCTTTACTCCTAAAGTCAACTTGGACCTAACCTTTTATAAAATAAAGAGTCAATCTGGAATCCATGGACCACTTACCATGATTAAATCTTACACAACCCTTTTCTTCCTCCTATGTTTTTCATTCTTGCAGCTCCAACATGTCTGGAGCAACTTCAGGCAATTTGTTAAGCAAACTTCTCAGCCGGACGAGAAACGAGAGGCCAAACACTGAGGTCATCGCCGGGCACACAATTGAATCTTGGCCCATGGGGGCTCTGTGTTTTTACAGTCTGGTTAGAGTCAGAGAACTCCCTCAGGACCAAAGGTTTCAAAACTGACCAATTTATGAAGTTGTGTGACGAAGCAGATAAGAGCAATTGGGTGATGGACAGGAAGGTATGTCGGGTCAATATTTCCAGCTGACCTCTGATTTTGCACTTGTCAGATGAATTTTATGCTATTTCATCTGAAATACATGTCTCCCTCAGCGGAATGTGTCTCCTTAACTCACGATAAGGACTGAATCATTTCATATTTTGATCCAGTTATAAATATAACGTTTTATATAATCATGAACCTGATAAATTCCAACTTCATATTCACACACACCGACCATTTAAAGTTATAAATCCCCTATGGGGTGTATGAGGAGGCACAAGAGAAGTTTGTGAGTAAATTTCCTCAAAATATGAAAAGTCTACAAAATGTAATACAAACATGATAAAGTCCTGTGTTACATTCTGAATCTCTCCACTTCCTAAAATATCTCTTTACATTTATAAAACACTATACATGGCAGCTGATGCAAACAATAACTCCCTCAACACTCTAGCAGGGAGGCAAGAGGAAAACAAACTCCAGATCTACACAACTCTTGAGACGAGCTGTTTGCGGACTGTTGTTCAGACTCACATGCTTGTGGAATCGGGTGTTTTTATTGTACACTTTATTGTAAACTAGGTCATTCACTTTAGTGTGTAACATATAAAGAGCATGGAATGCCCATTTGCTACCCCACAAAGATTCCTCCTCGGTTTCTGTGGTTAAGTTAAAATAGCAGCGAGGCTCAGACACAGTATTCATGTAAAAATAGATGAAAAAGAACTTTTTAATTGCAGGACTAATGTGTGAGCTAATTAATAAAGTTTAGTTGCAGAGGTTTCACGGCATTTAATAAACAATGTAATTAAAATATTAGGTGGAGAGGCTGGAATTGATGTAGTTAGTAAGATGTTAGTAAGTAAGATGAAGTGATGATGGAGGAAAAAACCCCGCTCACCTGTTTGCTGTTGATCTGCAGCTGGCTCTGTTTGTGGGAGACCGAGGAGCAGCATCACTAAGCCGAACCACATCATGGGCAGAAACAGATTTAAAACAAAGTCAAATTGAATAAAAGCTTTGTCTTCGCTCCTTTCTTCTTCCTCTTTGCAAAAACACTTTTGTCCAAAGCCCACTTCCATCCGCCGCCCTCTACCTCCCCTCCCAATGTTGCCCTCTCACACACACCACCCCGTTTCTAAGCACGCCCTTTCTCTCCTCCTCGTTGCTGTCCGTCTGTTGCCATGGGGATTGCAGAGACACAAGGATCAGCTGATGAGGCTTTGGAGCAGCTCGGCGAAAGTTGATCCTGCTTCTCTTTAGTTTTTCCTTGGGTTTCTATCTTCTTTCCATCCACGGTGTCTTTCTCTGTTTGGGATTCCAGAAAGCATGCTGTGTGATGAAGGTGTAAATGGGATCATCTAGTCGGGAGCAGCAGCAGAATGGCGCCCCCTTCTGTCCAAACAGCTGCAAAGACAGAAAGAGATCTGCCGTCTGAGTTTAGACATGAATATGGATGCTGCCAACGCCAGTCCTTAAATCTGTAGTAATTATGATGTTTCATATTTCATGTCAAGACTGTTTATAGCTCCTCAAAACACTGAGCATACTTCCACACAACAACATCGTGTTGTTGTCCCCATGGAACAGAAGAGTCCCTCTGTTGCAAGTTTTTCCTGAACGCAAAAAGGTAAATAAATAAAAGCTGTGTTGTTTATGAAGTGTAAAGCTGACAGAAAGAAAGATTTACAAGGACTGTGGCTCTTTGTCTGTGCCACAGCCTTCATTGTTTTGTATCTGCTGTTGGAACAAACATGGGGTCCTTATGGCTGCTTGACTCACAGATGGAAAGGCAATCAGTGCCCCATCCAATAACCCAGACCTAACACACAGGGCGCACAGTGCCACAGCAGCAGGCGGGAACTGTCCCACAGAGAGGGGGAGATGGAGGTGTGGGCGAAGTGTTTGAGTCCACAAAATACTTCTGAAGTTTCAGGGGTAAACAGCGTTGACGCCAGATCCAATACAATACAGTAACATGGTGACCAAAGCTTCAGACGGAAAAAAAACAACAACAGAATATCACACCACATGGCTCCATACTGCTCGTGTGGTGTCATTCAAGGGTCCATAAGCACTGACATTCAGATCAAAATACTGTTTACCCCTGAAACTATCCCTTTATGTTTCTCCTTACTGTACATAAAGTTAGGATCAAGCCAATATTATGCACAGCAACAACACAGGAAGACAAGTGTATGAAGAAAATATATATTTGTCCTTTTGGTGAAAGAAAGTGTAGCTTAATGTAGTGAATGTCCAGAAATTACTTTCAAATTACTTACTTAGTGACTTCAGAATCAGAATCAGTAGGTTTACACCTACCTGGAATATTCTTTGGTAAAAAAGGTGCATACATTGAACATAAAACGTAAAACACAATAAGTACTACAAAAACACAATAAGTACTTCACATAAGAAAGAAATAACTATACATAAAACAAACAAAACAAAATAAATACAAGATATAAATGCAAAACAGGAGAGAATGAGGATGTGCAATGTGCAATATACTGTAGTGTGTGTTAATGTAACACAGAATTGAGGCGTGGAGGCAGAATAAGAGTCAAAGACCTTATTGATAAGGCCAGTTGCAGCCGGGAAGAAGCTGGTCTTGTGGCGGGAGGTTTTGGTCCTGATGGCCCGCAGCCTCCTGCCGGAGGGAAGAACCTCAAAGAGTTTGTGACCCGGGTGGGAATACGCACTCTTCCTCCAGTATTACAACAAGCCCTCTATTATCATGTGATAAAAGCTACAAGATAAGTTTGTGATTCAATTTCCTTAAAATCAGAAAAAAAAGACTTGTGACTCTCTCCACTTCCTAAAATATCCATCCACATTTATACAGAACTATGGCAGCTGAAGAATAATACGGCATTTTCATATTCCTATTTTCTGAAAATGAGTTGTTTTTTACTTACTGTGCATAAAGCTAGGATCACTTTCAATCAGGTGTACTGAAGAGGTGATTCCAGGTTAAAACCATTTTTGTACATAGCAACCACAAAGGGTGACACTGTTACAAAGAGAATACTATTTGTACTCTTGAAGATGAGTTACAAGGGCGTGAAGCTTGATATAAAGAGAATGACTCAATTAACCTAATGAGTCTCTCTCCAGCATTACAAGCCCTCATATTATCCTGATCATAGATTGAAATGGTGATTATGGGTGGAACTTTTTCCCCTCCTTGCGTTAACAATAGCTTAATGACGTGGTTTCCTGTTTTTACCTTGACGATCTGGTGACCTTTAATCATGCATATTAGCAGGAAGAGGCATCAGTGCTGGAACTTAATGTATCAGAAATACTTTATAATACTGTTCGCTGCTTTTCACTGAATTGTACTGCATTGTCTGGAGCCAGGAGTTTTGGCCCTCTGGCCTTCAACATCTGACCCGTATATTTTGAAAAAATAGTTTGGATTGCTATGCAAAGGTGTATATTGGTTTCTGTAACCTGGCAGCTCTTTTGTTTGTGGTTCTTATCTGTGTTTTACTTTGTGATGATATTTCCTAATTTTTGTTTAGTAAAAAAGTTAAAATAGCATAAATAAAATGATAGATTGCTGATCAGTGTAGTCAATATCGAAGGATATGTCTGTATTTATTTTAACTAATTATTTCCTTATTATTTTACTTATAGTTAAAGAATAAATTAAAATGTGTACACTAGTTAGAGAAATCATAGTATGACATGTGTGTTTCCACAGATGCTGAACTGTAGCAGATTTACAATAATACACTGCTGGAGTATAAATACTTAATTTGTCTAATTCAGGTTATCTGAATCCTCATGTTTATTTCAGCTGAGGACTAGCCTGGAGGAAGAATATTTACAGTGAAAAATTGATAAATTGCTTGTGTCAGCATTATAGAGCTTTCATGACATTTCAATAACTTAAAGCTATAAAGGGGCTCTAAGATAATATTTCAGCATTTCTCATAAATCAGAACACAATTTCACACAATGCATAATGTTTATTCATTTAAAGTCATGATTTCATAGAAGCAAATGCAGTAACATGCAAGGTAATGGGAATTGTACAATAAAACTGTTGCAATCATGTAGAATCTGTATTTATAAAAGTTAGTGGTAACATTTAACTTAAAGTCTCCCAATGTAGTATTTGTAAGCAGTTAAAAACAAATATAATATAGCTTAACTAGTAACACCAGTGTTGAAGTAGTATATCATGAAAAAAATGTAACAGTATTTTGCCAAAACACAAAATACTCCGTCCTTTCCATCATATTTATTACACGCCGAACAACACAACTACCTCCGCCTGATGTTGCACAGCTCATGTCTGCACTTTATTGTGGTACTTATACGCACCAGTTATATATCTTACATATATATTTTTTTCTTCCTTCCTAACACACTATTTCTCTCTGTAAATAGTCAATTCTTATCCTTTAATCTCGTCTTAATGTCAAGGGGAGTTGTAGAATGCTTTTCACTGCATGACATACTGTGTATGGCTGGTGAATGTGACAAATACTATTTGTAATGGCAAAATATTAAAGTTCAGTCATATGAGGAATGTTTGCCAGATTACTGAAATAAAATCAAAACCACTGGGCAGGTCATGGTGCGGATACTAAGCTGACGTTCAAATGCAACAGGTTCGAATCAGGATGCTGCCCAGCACCTTTTTGTTTTCTTGAATTGTATATATTTATAAGTTGTAGGAAATCCCACTGATTGTATCTATGAGGTTAATTTAGCATAAGAACAGGAACACTTCTGATTTAGTATCATACTCTGTTGCTCTAATAGATAAATGACTGAGTTATAGTGCTTACAGTAAACACTAGTGATGAAAACGCAATGGTGGACGAACAGAGGAACCTCCGTGACTGCAGCCTCCTCTGCTCCACCGAGCCATGGCTGAACCCAGCGGGCCCGGACCACCTCATCCAGCCGGCAGACCCCCTTCAGGTCCCCGCCTGTACGGAACAATGGAGTCGGAAATCACATCCTATTCAAAGCTACAAGACAAAGTCCCGTCCGCCATCTTCCTCAAGCCAAAATACAAACAACAAGGGCTTAAACAGGAAGTGGAAAAAACACATGAGCACCTCTAGTGGAACTCAAACAGAACTGACCTATTGCTATGATTGTAGAATTTTAATTACATTTATTCATATATATATTTGTTCATTTTATATAATTTAATTTGTGCATAATGTGCCTTGTTATTTTTATATCTTAAAATACCTCTATGTTTGTATATGGAATATGTTCAGGAGCATGTCTGACGACATCAACATGTTTGCGGAAGTATAAGTGGAGTTTTTGTGGATGGTACAATTCCCAAATCCACAATCACAACGTTCCCAAAACAGAAGCCGTAATTGGATAAAAAAATCCGCAACGTTCTGAGAACCTGGATCCCAACGAAACGATTTATTGCAAGATAAACAGGAATATAGAGCGACCGACGGTATACACCCAGCTTTATTCTGCAGATAGCTTATACTCATCAGATCAGTAAAATACGACATACAGAACACGGTTTTGATGAAAACATTTAAAAATGATTGTTGAAGCATGAATGGAACACAGGGGGTATAGCTCAGTGGTAGAGCATTTGACTGCAGATCAAGAGGTCTCCGGTTCAAATCCGGATGCCCCCTTTATTTTAATTTTCGCTTTCGTTAAATTCTACTTAGTTTACAGGAAGACACACATATCAGATCAAATCACACGGATTGTAGGTATAAAATCACAGTTACTGTAGGAATAAGGTGGTTTTTGCTTAAGAAAAGTAATAAATCTGCTTTAATTTATGCTCCTTTGTTAGAAAACAACAAATGTGGAGATAAATAACAATATAAGAAACAACACTATCTGTAGCACATACTCTTATTAAAACTATGTGATTGATTGTGTCATGCTACCTAAGTACCAAAACCAGGTGCTGAGACTCGACTGTGACTGTTTACTCAGTCATTTGTTCTCCGTACTTTTAAAGCAGGTATAACCTGCACAGGCATGCTGCACAGCCAGAAACAAAGAACATTCACGCTGACAGATAGAGGACACACGCACATATTGAAATAATAATATTTAATTAAAAAACTTTATACAACACAATATACACATTTACAATATGAATTCAATCATTAGCAGCTAGCTCCTTCCCCGTCAATATAAAATATACAGGTGAAGAGCTTGTTTTCAAAATAACTTACTAAATATGTTTAGGTTGAACAAAACAGTCCTGTTGTTCTCTGGTGTAAACATGATGTCATTCATCTGGTGCAGAATCTTGTGCCAAATCTGCACAAGAGCGACAGCACCTGCTTATAATCTCCTCAGTTACAGTGTCGTCCTCCAGGTTAATACTGTCGGCCACAAACTCACTTTGTGATTCAAAAGCTATTTTTTTTACGAGGAATCATCTCCAGATTACTAAAAGATAATCACGCCACAGGACGGCTCTTAAAACCGTATATTCAGCATATTCATTCATCCATCCTGAGGCTCGGCCAGACAAGGGGCGAGACCCACCCTTGAGGGTAAGGCATACTGTGCTGTAGGTGTGGTGACACAGACTCAATCACAGACAAAATGTTCACAGGGCTCTCCCTAAACACTGTACATGATCCTGACACTGTGGCCTGTGCAACGTCTTTGAGGTTGGCTCAGTATCAGGAAGTTTGATCCACTTCTTTAGTTTGCTACGACCCTTGACCTCATCCAATCCAGACTGGCAGGTAGACTAGAATGAGAGAAGAATCACCAGGTCATTCAAGCACACGTTGATGGTAATTTGCTGTCGGCTATGTGCTTTAACTTTCAGCGTTGAGTCACGCACTGATGATGGTAGTGGAGAGAAAGAGATTGTGCTGGGTGTGTGGGACTCACCCCTCTCCTGTCAGGGCACAGCAGGCCTGGACATGCCAGGAGTGAGTGGTGATGGAGTCGAGTGTGAGGCACTGAGAGATCTCTTTCGCCGTCATCGAGCCTTTCATGTCCTGCTTGTTGGCCAGAACGAGGACGGCTGCTCTCTGTAGGTCCTGCGCACAAACAAGAGTAGATGGATTAACAGTGCTGCTTCCTTTTCTGCATATATGTTTTTTTCAGCTCTGATATTTAGGCCCAGAAGAGGAAACCACCAAAGGCTGTCCCCACGTCACGTTCGAGCACAAAGAACAGCCTCAGCGGAATATTGAATCACATGTCGACGCAGTGACTCACACAGTCTACGCTGTAACTTCCTCATTGTTTACTGTGGTTGGCAATCGAGCTATGTCGCAAGTCGGTCCCTGACAGTGGGAATGTATCTCACATATCAAGACATGATTTGCAGGCAGGGCAGTTTCACTAATGCTCAATGAGGTTTTTACGTCATGGCAGGTTTTACGTCAAGGCAGCGTTCAAACTAAAAGAGGAATGTCCCTTTGTTTAGTTGTGATTCTTTCTACCAGTCTGATGTAATTTCTTCCTTTTGAAGCCTGCTGTAACATTGTTAAGCAAAAGACCACATAAATAAAGTTGTTTTACAATCATTGTTGTTCATTCATGAGTAGTTATAAATAAAAAAAGGCACTTCATTTGAACTCTCCTTATTTATTTGTTTTTTTACAAGTAAATAAAAGTCAAATAATATAGAAATATATATGTTGATCACTGGTTAAAAGCAGATTCTTAAATCACTATAAAGTACTATAAACCATTTAATTAGCATGTATAGTTATTTTATTTAATAAATTCCTAATAACCAAATGTAATGCATGTATTTGTAAGGATATAAAAGTGGTTATTAATGTATTTATCAACAACCATGATGAATGGATGAACAGATAATACAATGAATTACATTTGTAATAAAATATGCAATCCATGGAATTGTTAGCAGAAAGATACTGCACTAAACAGGAATGAATACTTACAATAATATTTTTTTAAGTACATAATATAATATGATATAATATAATATACAATATTATTATGTAATATAATATAATATAATAGCTGCTTCAAGTTACATCTTAACCTGAGCATAAACATTTTCTAATAACAGTTATAAAGTTGTATTTAATACTATTACAACTTTGTTTTATTAAATTGTAATTCATTAGAAGATGCTTTTGCTTCTAACTAAACCATATTGGGTTATAAACCATTTTTTGGCCGTTACCGAATATTAAATGTTGGGCTTGAACGAAAGCGTGACCAGAAACATCTCAGTCATGACACCACACAGTCACACACACACACAATGCAGATGTAGGAGATCTGGGTTTTGTACCTCATGTGCGAGCATTCGATGCAGCTCCTCTTTGGTTAGAGTCAGACGTTCCCGGTCGGTGCTGTCCACAACCAGGATGACAATCTGAAAAAAAACATGATCATAAAAACAAACCATATTGATTATTATCGCTATTATTGCTACAATAATTTTGTACTATAACACAATTAAGAGATATGTCATATTATCAAAGCCGTTTTATCAGTGAAGGGAGCACAAGTCCTCTTCTGCGGACATGTGTGATATAGTTAATTATGTAGCAGGCTTTATCACCACAAGCAGCAGGGGATGATAATAAAGAGCCAGAGTAGGTTAATGTGAGGCTCAGTCAGCACAAGCCTATACACGTTTAGAGTGCTTTCTCTTTCTGTCTTAGCTCCCTAGACTATCACATGTCACAGCCTCTGACAACTAGCATTGATGTATATATTGAATTTTAAGTGATCAATGTTTTTCCTTGAACACGATATCTCAAGAAACTTATTTGGTGCAAACGTTTATTTGGACTCAAAGATGAACTGATTAGATTTTGGTGGTCGAAGCCCAAAGGTCACAAAACAAAGCCCCTTTTTGTGTGTTCCTTCAAAAAACTCCCAGAGAGAGCCCTTTCAAATTAAGCAATTTGGTTGGTAGTAATTCTAGGTTGTGTTTTGGAGAGATAAATATGCCCGACAGCTCAAACTTATATGCATAGACTATGTAGCTGCAAAATGTTGTGTTTCTGACTCTTATGATCAATTTCTAAACTATGTATAGTGTTTCAGTATCTGCACATACAGTTTACAGCAGATAGAAGAGCTTAGTGCAGTTAGTGATCCACACCTCCGTGTTGCCGAAGTACGAGTTCCAGCTGGCTCGAAGGCTGTCCTGTCCTCCAATGTCCCAAACCAAGAAGTGTGTCTTCCGCACGATGATCTCCTCAACGTTGCTGCCGATGGTCGGGGACGTGTGGACGGCCTCCTTTGTCAGACTGGATGAGTGTGTGAGGGCAGAAGAGGAAACACTTTACATGAAACAGAAGAAATGGCAGCACGGACATGAAGTTACGTGAGATAATCCAAGATCACTTACAACTGGTAGAGGATGGTCGTCTTTCCTGCGTTGTCCAGACCCACTATGATGACTTTGTGCTCTGCAGGACAGGATTACGAATAGTATTGTGTATTGTGTTCCCACTTGAACTCATTCTAATCTGGAGCTGCGTGATTGAGTTTGAGGGCAGCGTAAGATACACAGAGATAAGACAGGGACACGCACAGGACCATGGTGTCCTGAGCAGAGTAAAAATGATGCTATTACATCACCACATAGCTGTAATGCCTTTAAAATAATGATGTCAAGTTGAAGAACTCTTGTACAATACTTCAAATGAATGAAGCTGAACTTAACAGTGTCATTGTAGGTCAGACAGAATCAAAACAAAATAATTTAACAAATGGATAAAACATATATATGACAAATATACACTGAAATGTCTTAGTTTTACTGTAGGTTAAAAAGAGTGATAATACACTACAGTGAAAATTATGAACTCAACATTCTTACTTTTGCTCTAGTCAGCCAGAATAAAAAGAAATGCATTCATATATTGTTATCAAACACTTTAGATGGGGAAAAATACCTCTTAATTGTATAGTAAAATAGTTGAATAATACTTTTCAATTAATTGATAAACCACTATTTCACTAAGGTGATAAATGTGTTCTTAATAATCATAGTTTTTATTTTAAATGAGCCTCAGTCTAAAGTCTTACCTCTGTCACCAAACACAGCCAACATCTTTGTGAGCAGGAATCCCATGTCCAACACTTGTTTGCGATGAGGAGAGTAAATAAATGTTGTTGTATATTATTAAGACACTAATGAAGTGGAGGCAGACTTCAGTGTGTAATCTAAGCTGACTGTCGGTACAACTCTCTTTCGCTCCACATAAAAACACCAGTATCTGTGGGAGGAGCTTCAGCAAAGTTTCTTCTTCGGGCTGACACTCACACGGACAAAGTGCACATTAGTGCTGCGTTCAGGTGCTATGGGGAATATCTGAAATGAGGCAGATAAGGAACCCAGCAGGGCAGTAAACCCTGGTCAGTGTGGGTGTTTCCCAGTTGTGTAAAATAGGCATTACTGCTACAATAAAAGCTGTATAAAGACTAACAGTAAAAGTAAAGTAAAAGTAAAAATAAAGTTTCCTAAAATGTCCACTGGAAACCACCCCTCCTTACTCCCTCCCTCCTTCACTCCATACATGGACAGAGAGGTAAGGCAGTTTCCCTTCCTCATTCTGTGACAAGAGGAAACTATTTATTATGATCTAACAGAAAGCAAAACTGGCTATTGAAAGGATTCCCCTAGAATTTCCACTGAAAAGTCCAACTCTGTTCAAGGACTCTCCACTTTCAAGCACTGTTCTAACAGCGACGACACCAACGGCAATAATTATAGAGAAATTTGAGTTCCAACACATAATGGATTTGTCATGGCGTTAACAACCCTACAGCAGGCCTATATAAACTATTTTCAATTAAGTCCAGCATGTATGATGATAGCAGGCCAGCATGGGAGGAGAAAGAGAGGAAGAAGGAGGAAATAGAAAGAAGAGGATGAGAGCATCTGTTAATAAGGAATCTTTATTTATGGACTGAATTGAGACATTTCAGCTCGAGCCCACAAAGAGTTTGAAACAACAGCTCCCTAAACCTACCAGGCTCTTCACCACCTCTATTGTATAGACTGTCGAATAACTCTGTCACGTTTGAGCGTCAGCTGGAAACCACTTTCTCATCTGTGACACTTCATCCGCTGCAGACGATCAGCGAGATACAGGTGAGGAGGAGACACTGAGAAATAGAAAACCACATCCTGGAAGCAGCTGCTCTCCAACTCCAGTCTTTAGCTTATTGTGTGTTTTTACAGAATCATTTTAGAGTTGATCATCCCAGTCAATGCAAAGCAAGGAACAATAAACTGACAAAGTTCCTTCTTCATTTAATTCTTTATGAGAAGTGGATCTGTATTTCACTAGAAGCCAACTGTCTGGTCTTTGTTTTGCAGGTTCACACTCATCATAGCACCTAAGCTGGATAATCATTACTACAGGCAGGGGGTCTTTAGGTGTGAGACTGAACATTTGTTACACAACAGTCTTTTGTTGTGTCTTTCTCAAAATAATGAAGTGAATGAAATTCAGGAATAAGAGAGAAAAAACTCACTTCAGATGTCCATAAAAGTCAACAATGCCATCAACTAGAAAAGATTCACTCTGAAACCAATCAGCTCATCCTTGATTTCAGGTGACAACTGGTGTAAATTTGAAGAGATTCGCTTAAGGCAGGCTGGAGATATCATGTTGAAGAGGTCAAAAACAGGATTTCTGAGATCTCTGTGACCTTTGACCTTCAACCACAATTAATCAGTCAATCTTTGAATCTAAGTGGAGATTTGTGCCAAACTTAAAAAGATTCTTTAAAGGTGTTCTTTATTATTTGTGAGAAGTGACTCTTGTGCCCAAATCCTAATAAGGTCATCCTTACAAATGTAATGAAATTCCCTTTGGATCTAATAAGTTCATCTTTGACTCCAAGTGAATGTTTGGACCAAACTTAAACAACTTCCCTCAAGTTGTTTTTGAGATATTTACAAGAATGGGACAAACAGAAACCCAGAAACCTATTACCTCCACTCACTGAATGTGGAGATATAAAGATCAAAGTGTTCATGTGCATGATCAGTTTTCGAATCCTTGAAATCAGATAATAATCATCTACTCATATAAACCAATCGACACAGTGGCATTTTCTGGTTAAATTTTTAATTAAAATACGAATTTATCCACAGATTAAAAATGAAAGGCAGAAAAAGCAAAATGCAGCTACAATCAGGCACCAATGATACATGTTATATCATATTTTTAACAATTGCGATAACGCAACAATAACATTATTTACTGATCATTATTTAATATCTATTTATTCGACTGAAGACGGGCGGGCCGAGGCAGCCCGCAAAACACATTCATGGATTCTTCATTATAGATAAATGAATAGGGACCAAAGCGGATCCTAACCCCCCCCACCCCTCCCCGATCCCGATTTATACTCCTCTCACTAGCTCACAAGAGTTGAAAAAAAGAATTGCAAATGTCCACAGGAAAAAAAAACCCAACAATAATTCAGTCAGAAATCAAAAGTAAGAAGAAAGTGGTATTTAATATCAGACAAGCTAGCTGTTTGGGTGGAAGTTGATCAGCCACACACAAGTACTTTTTTTTTTTTGTATAACCATTAGCCCTGAAAAACAGACGACAAAGCTGACGCAAAGAAAACGAGATGTGACGTGCTGAAACGACGGTGTGGGGGCGGGACACAAAGAGACACGGGTATGATATGAAAACGAGTGTAACGAGAGGTTAAGACATCCCACCGTGGCAGTGGTGGACATGGCTTGGTGAGACAATCCGGCACTTGTGATTGGAGATTTCTTGATTAAGGGGGGGGAGATCGACTAAGGCAGGACACGTCATTCACACGACCACGACTGCAGCGCCGCTTTGAGTCTGCACCGCGTTAGAAAAACCAGAGAACGAGTGAACGCTGCAGGCGTCCTCGGCACCCACAGAGAAGGGGGTACACGCAGAATGGGAGGACTGGGTCAGACGTGTACAGTCGGGTACAGTGGCTGAACCAGGTGGGGGGAAGAAGTAAACATCTTTGGAGCATGTTCTTTGTCATTATCAAGCCGACATGAGTGTAGCAACACGTGTTCTCGATAAAATATGGCAACTTCTCCACTAGCTCATTTATTTTTAAGGTCTAGGTGATAAGAAAGTGGAGGTGTGAGACTCGTGACCTCTGGATCTCATAATGGGAGGAAACCCTGACATCCACAAGCACAGAGTGCGATTAAGGTAAAGAAGAACCCTGACTCTGTACACACATGGGGGACGGTGACGTTAGACCCTGTTTAAGACTGCAGAGGACATACAGTACAGACGATGGCTCTACCAGCCTTCACACTCTACAACTGAAGGAGGGATTGAGTCATACAGACCACAATCATAGATTCACAATCGTAACACTTACTGTCCTCGTGCTGTCAGTATAGAAATCCATGATATTCATGCAGTATTAACATAAGAAACAAAAGAAACAGACCAATATTATTTTTCTAAACATAGAGAAATAGAATTGCAAGAAGAAGGTGATGAGAATCTGATGGGATCTGGCAGTTGATATATTCATTTACATTGTACAGGGATGTAAACAGATTCATTTCCTTAGCCTGACGGGCATCGCCTCCACATTCCTCCCTCCATCCTCAGTCTGTCCAGGAGCTCTCTTGCCTCTGTGGTGTGATGCATGTTCAGCGGATGTAGACGTCCCTCCCCCACTCGTCCTGATTCTTGTTGTGGCTCATGTTGGCCCCTGTGTCCACAGGGTCCTGGCAGTAACGCTCCTTCAGCTTGGCTCGTCCGTGCGTCTGCATCTGGCTCGGGATCGGAGGGTGGTTGAGGTTCTCCTGGTCCGGCTCCGCGCCCTCGTCCTCCCAGGATGCCTGTCTAGCGTGATGCTGCGCTAGGTGCAGGCGGCTGCCCCCGCTGCCTCGGTAAGGCTCAGGCTCCTCGTAGGGGTCAGTCTCAATGTCCATGCAGGAGTCACCGGCCTCGGTGTAGGCCGAGTCCCGGCTGCCCTGGGTCTCGGAGTCGAAGGTGTCCTGCCGTGAAAGGCCACGGCCGCTGCTTCCTCGTGGCTGGCCACGGGAGGAGCGCAGGTACGCCTGCTGCTGCTGCTGCTGAGGCTTTCCTCCCAGGTCTGTCTGAAAGTCATGTAGAGTGCCGCTCCCGCCGCAATCTGTCAAGGGCCCTTCTCGTTTCTGCTCGCCACGGCCCAGGTACGACCCCTGCAGCCAGCCACAGCCATGCCACACGAAAAACCATGCAGAGACACAAACAACAGAGCAAAACCCAAGTGTCAGTTATTAGTCAGTTGGATTAGTAGGCAGGGTCTACAACACCGGCTTTATAAGGACCACAACTTGTTATATTAAAGGGATTCGTTACATGAGACATGTGACATCACACACACACACGTTTGTACTTCTATCTTAGTGAGGACAATCATTGACATATTACGTTCCCTAGCCCCTTACCTTAACCTTAACCATCCAAACAGGTCATTGGAAAAGTGAGGACTGGTCAAAATGTCCTCACACTGTAGGCTCTATGCTTAATAGATGCTTAATTAATGGCCCTCACAAAGATATAAGTACAGGAACACACACACACACAGTTTATCATACACACCCTAACGTTCACTCAAATCCTCCACAGGACCAACACAAACACAGTCATTCCACAAATTTGTCAAAACACAGTGCTGTCATTAATCACAAACCCAACCAGCCAACACTCCCAAGCAGTTATTCACCAAGCAGTGTCTACCACTGCAGCAGTGCCACCTACTGGCTGAGTGACCTCATGGCAGAGAAAAGAGGCTGAACGATCACCATGACTACCTTGGATTACGTAATTAATTTAACTCTGTGCTATGGGATGTGTATAGTGATTCACAGAGCTCAGTATATATTCGATCAATTTAATGATTTTATGTGAATAAATAAATAAAGATAGTTAATTTGTTAGATTCTTGTGTTGACGTAAAGTTAGTAGATGTTTTCAGCCAGTCAGTGCAGCACTTGCCACTCCATTTCCATAACGTTGAAGACTTGAATATCTTTGACAGTATGGAACTCGTCATAAGTGCCTTCGAGCCAGGAATAACTCTCCAGTCGAGACAGCTCTGATTAGTGTTTGTTTTTGCTGTTAAAAGTTAATACAAAATAAACTGGACAGTGTTAGCAAACAGCCTCCACCGAACTCAGTGTTTCAGTTTGAAGAGGCGGACATGACTTGCTGTTTTCAGGGGCGGTACCATGGCAACACAGAGGAGGAGGACAGCAAACTGTGTTCAGCCTCCCGGAGAAGAGAAAGTGCAGGAGAAAGGAGGCCACGGCGCAAAAGAGGGCAGGGTTGGGGGCAGCAGATGTCATTTCACACTTGATTACAGTGAAACGGAGGGAGGGAGGGAGGGAGGGGGGGAGGGTTGGCCTCGGCAGGCAGAGGTATCGGTTATTCTTTAGGTCCAGTGTTGTTGCAGTTTGAGCTGCTCACACAGTTTGAGCAGGGAGAGAAACCAGCTACGATAAAGCTGGTTTTGCTGGTTGTTGTTGTTAAACTGGCTGTTCATGCGTGGGAAATCGGCTCATTTGTGTGTGAAATTCTTGCATAGATGTGTTTGTGCGAAGGTGCATCTGTGTTGTGTTTCTATATACAGCATAAACAGGCTTTAGATGCACCCCTCCTTCAGGGTAAAGAGAGCAGGCCGCAGGAGGGTGAGTCCCCCTTCCCCTCGCTCTCTCTCTTTCTCTCTCGCTCTACTGGACTTCAGAGAGCGTGTTCGGCCACTCTCCCATCATTGGCTACACCGTCCATTTCAGGCCACAAATCCATATTCCTGCGCAGGGAGGTGAGCACCTGTACCTGCAGGTTGGAGACGGGCTCGGGGGAGGCGGCCAGGGCTGCCGTGGCCATGGTGCGGTTGAGCAGGGGGTTGGGCGGGTTGCTGCTCGGGGGGTGCGTCGCTTTCCAGTAAGCCTCCAGGTAGTCGGCCAGGTGCTCGCAGGCGTCTTCCAGCTGGTTCTCGTCCAGGATGATGTCAAACAGCTCCTGCATGAAAACAATGTCGAACCGAAGTGAATAATTCCTCTCTGTTTAAGCCAAAATTATAGGATCTGATAGTTGTTCTGTCACAAAATCGATGGTTTGCAAAGTGGAACTCACAGGAGGGCACTGAGCCAGTTTGTCTGCCGCCGCCGTCTGCACAGTTAGGTATTTAGCCTGAGACTTCCCTCTGGATTTAATGAGTCTCTGGAGGACCTGCAGGGAGAAAACAACACTTTGTCTCCTGATACAACTTTTATCCTTGATAAATATACATTAGTGGGATGTTTGGTTTTATTTCTATCTTTATTCAAGAGGATGGTCTTTCAGTTCGAGAGCAAGACTCCTGAAATTACAAATATATGCCCTGCTTGTGCTTAGACTTCCTGGGCTCCAGGAACGAAAAAACGAAGACACCTTCATGAAGCGGGACAAAAGGTCAACACGGAACGGCAAAATCAGGGATCTCAAGGTCTTTACGATCTGGGAACATTGCAACAAGCAATGAAAAAGACTAAGCAGATGCCGCCCTGTATCTCTTCCTCTTATTTAGATTAGCAGAAGAAGCAAATCAGAGAGCTGAACCTAGAGCAGTAGCAGGTTTTATCTGAGTGCGAGCAGAGGTTTTTGAGTTAAAGTATTATATAATCTGAACGTGAAAGGCTCTTGAATAAAAAAAAACATTGTATGGAGCAAGGTTTTGAGGCGTAGGTCCATGTTTTGTTAGTAGCATCCTCAGCACAAGGACATGGGTGTCAGCGTTGCCAGATGTACGATCATTTTTATATATGTATGATAATTTTGCACTTTTGCATTGTACGAACAATAAAAAAAAAATGACATCATCTTTTAGGGACAGTATTAGGAGTTCTTGTAATCAGCGCAGTTTAATATCGATCCTGCGTTTGTGTCTAAGCTTGTTGTGATGATGTACATATGTGAATATGGGTAATGTGTTTTTTATATAAGTCTTAATATCTGCTATGTATTTCATGAAAGTAGTATTTATCTTTTTATTGCTCTTTTATTGTTTTAGTTTTCTGGACAGTGACTCGAATTCGATCATTTCCCACAAAATAGGAGCATTTTAAGATTCTGGTGCGATTCAACATTTCCGATCTGACAGCGCTGGCTGACAGTTGGTGGCAGTAGTCCACCTGCAAGTATAGCAATGCACCAACAACAGCTACCTAACATGCACAATAACAATGGGAAAACATGCATGCAGGTTAGGGTTGTCAGGGAGCACTTGATGTAAACATAGATGTTGTCCACCGGGTTCCTCTGTTGCCGTACCTTAGGTGAGGCTATTTTGATATAGACAATGATGGGGGCGAGGGAGGTCTTGGCCAGCTGGGAGGGGTGGTTGATGGTGTCTGCATCCAGAGCGACCAGCTGCAGGGTGCGGGCCAGCTCGAAGATACGCTCGATCTCACTCTGCACCTCCGCTGAAGGCCGGGGAAACAGATTGGACACGTAAACACAGCGAAAAAGCCAGAGATAGGATAACTCAAAAGGTCTTTCCTTGAGGAGACACAGCACTGCATGTACATCAGCCACACTTCCTCTACTCTGTGAACAAGTACATAACCAACATGTTAGTACTAAGTCATGCAAGTGGAGGTTTAAGGATAAAACACGTCCAAGCGTATGGATTAAATCACAATTCAAAGTTCCATTTAGGCACATAGCTAAATGGAGCAGTGTCGCATCCTCATTCTGTTGCCACCTCCTGACATTCAGGGTGAACCGCACGTGCTTGTAATCTTTTGTATTTCAAAGTTGCAGAAGGAAGGAGGCACTTAAGAATGAGATGCCTGTGGCACTTGGACTAACTGATAATAATAAGGGCACAATTTTTCACCATGTAAACAAAACAGCAACAAAAAAAGAAATAATCACCCTCATCAAAGGAATGAAGTGGAACATTAGTTTTGTTAGCACTAATTTGCAGAGCAGTGATTATCAGGTGAGCCACTCAAGTCTGTGGACTGCTCGGGCGTTTTGTTTTCATTGTTCCTCAGCAGCCGTCTATGTGAGCTCGTTATTCGGCATTTTGAGCACAGTTCCAGGCGTTTTATTTATCAGCTCTGTCGACGTGTAAGGAGAGAGATTAAAAAGACTGAAAAAAACAGAATGCTCTGCGCCTGTCTCGTCAAACCTCAGCGACTCCAGCCCGGCAGCAGAGAGAGATAACATGGGGAAGGCAATCTGCAGAGAAACAGGGACCTGCACACTTCTCTGCAGCCTCCAGAGGGCTTGAGAATAGGGAATTGAAGCCGGAGGTGAAAAAACGAGCTTCAAGTTGTTTATAGCAATGGCTGGCATGGTTGCCGTTAACCTCCATAAAGACTCGGACTTTGGAAATCTGAAGTTTTTGGACTTATTTCTATTATCTATCTCTAAATAAATATTATATTTGTTTTTACTTATTTTTAGAACTTTTGCCTTTTTTTATATTAAGTCTTTGTTAGGTCTACCTTGGAGTCCTTATTGATCTATCCTATATATTCAATTCGTCTTTGATTTCATTGTAAAGCACTTTGAGCTGCATTTTATATATGGTTCTGTATAAATAAAATGTATTATTATTACACACATACAGTATAGGCATAACACTGCAGAGCGGTGTGAAAAGTACTGTCTCCTCTCTGCACAGAGAAGCAGAGCAGCTACCAGCCACCCTGCTGCCCTCCCACGGATCTGTTCCCACTTTGCGTTTGCAATTCTTTCCTTTTTGTTTGAGACTATAGGCTGTCACACAGATCTATGAGGAACAGAGAAACTGACAGACAGGCAGACAGGCAGACAAACAATGTATGAGCAGATGATGAATATAGTGAGGAGGAGAGAAGGGGGAGGGACGAGGAGAGAGGAGAGAGGAGAGAGGAGAGAAGAGAGAGGAGAGAGGAGAGAGGAGAGAGGAGAGAGGAGAGAGGAGAGAGGAGAGAGGAGAGAGGCTTCAGAATTTTGTGGTCGAAAGGAAAGCATACGTACCCAGTACGTCTGAATCAAAAAAGATTGGGGGGGAGGATGGGTGGACGGAAAAAGGGGGGAGGATGGGCAAAGGGCAGAAAGACAGGATGAAGAGAGAAAGGAGATCAGACTCTGGCAGTGAGAGCGGTAAATAAAAGGGAAAATCTTGACATTTTCCGGTATAATGTTGGTTTAGGTTACATGTTCTGTTCATCCTTGTCAAAAAGGAAAAACATCACGTCAACTACATGTCGCCCTCAAAATCATTCCATATAAATCATAAACTCAACACCCCTGAAATCCCTCTGCTGACCTCCAGTGGTTTAATTTCTTATTTTATACTGTTTAAAATAAATTGAATGATGTTTTACCGTTTGATTTTTTTTTTTTTTTTGTATTTTAATGCTTCTACTATTTCTGTAAAACACAAAAATTACACATATCTGTGTATGATAATTCACCATACACATAAATATGCCTTTACTGCCATTATGTACATCACTGTTCAGTGTCGACTATGTATATATAAAGACGGACATCTATCTATCTATCTATCTATCTATCTATCTATCTATCTATCTATCTATCTATCTATCTATCTTTCTATCTATCTATCTATTTATCTACTATCTATCTATCTATCTACCTATGTATCTATCTTTCTATCTTGCAATATAGATACGAAACACAGAGAGAAATATTGTTCAATGAATGTTCAGCAACATGACAAGATGAACAGAAATGTTTTCCTTCTGACGGATCTCCACTGTAAACATCTATCCTTAACTTTATCACCCATCAAATATCTGGATGGTATGAGTGAAACACGTCGCCTCACCCAGGCTGGAGCGGGTACTGGAGCGCTCGATGATGGTGTGTTTGCTGGGGTTGTTGAGGACGGAGCGTTTGGCCAGGGAGATGTCGGCCGTCACCCGTGTGATGGATATCCTGAAACAGTGACACAGTGCAGTGCAGTGATCAGTGGCTGCTGGCAGAGGAAACTAAAAAACAGTCGCTGTGGTAACACTTTCTTACCTGCCCTCGAACTTGTGTTTAAGAAAGTCAAAGAGCGCTTTCTGCATCATGTCTGTCACCTAAAGATGAGGAAAAAAGACAACAAGCATTAGAAACTAAATTAGATGTAAAACTAGAGGTACCCCGCTGCAGTTGTATGCCTCCGCCAACCACTGCAGTTTCATTCTACATACATTGTTTTCCTTACTCATGAGGCCACAGCGACCTTTGACCCTGGACCACTGAAATCTAGTCAGTTCATTTCTTGAGTCCAAGCTAGAACCAAAAGGCAGACTTGAGATATCATGTTCTAAAGAAACTGTTTTGTGAGGCCAAAGTTAACTTTGACCTTTGACTAACAAAATCAAATCAGTTGATCCCCAGTCTGACCCATCTGCATGCCGAAGGGTCCTTGGGTAAGATGCTGAACCCTGAATGCCCCCCCCATAGAATAACTAAGTGCTGCGAATAGATGCACTGTATGAATGTGTGTGTGAATGTGTGAATGTAAAACTGGACTGTAAAGCGCTTTGAGTGGTCATCAAGACTAGAAAAGCACTATATAAATACAAAACCATTTACCATTTACCATTTAATCTTTGAGACCAGCTGAACGTTTGTAGAACATTTTTACAATTTATTATTGTAAAATTTATTTTGAAGGTTTGGGGTTCACAAGGGAAAGGTGTGATTTGTGGGGTCACAGTAACCTTGACCTTTGATCTTTGACCACCAAAGTCGATTCCCTTCATCCTCGAGTCCAACTCGACATTTGTACAAACTTGAAGAAACTCCCTCAAGACGTTCTTGAAATATTAGGTTCACAAGAATGGGATGGACGGACACAGAGCACATGTTGCTGAGGGGGTCTTCACCTCGTAGCCTTTGAGTGACGGCCCGACCAGGATGATGGGTCTCATGGAGGGAACCACGTCGTACGGGGGGACATGCTCCATCTGAGCAAGGAAAAGAAAGCACAGACAATGTGGTTAATTACGTCGCCATGTTGCATTTGAAACGTACACTCACACAACCTGGTCCTCCTTCAGCTCTCTGACTTATGGATGGCGACTTTCAGTTCAGACGCCAGAGTCCATGAGTTTTATTGACTTCCTATGAATCATCCTTAGGATCAATTTCTCACTGAAAGCCCTCGCTACTCTATTTCTTATTCTGCAGCCTCACATAATTAAAGTGTCCATAATTAAAGCAGACGCCGGGATGTCAGGGGAGCTCCTGTGACCGGGCTGCTGCTGCTCCAACACACACGTCAGACTTCACACTTATTGTGTGAATAACCATCACAAAAAAAATTGTCACATTATCATTGCCAGTAATTTCTGACATGAGATATTTTATTATTCCAACCATTTATGCTTAAAACAGAATGAAACATAGTCTCCGAAATAGAATCTGATGTTACCTACACTTTACCTACGCATTTTGTTTCATGTTTTTTTAAAGTTTTTAATAATAAAACTAAACAGAAATGTTTTTTTTCTTTAAAAAAATTCATATGCACCTCCCTGGGAATGCAGTAGTATGTTGCTTTGCTCAATCCATTTACACCAAAAACAGAAAAACCTATAGCTGACAAAGAGACTTCTACAGAACACCCACACACCGGCTTATTGCAGCACATGAACCCTTGGCTCATCTGTGTGTTATGAATCATGAAAGCAATGATTCATCTATAAGGACTCCATAAGCATCTGTAGTCTGTAGAAACCGACTGTTCCTCGCTGAGACTGGGGGGGAAACAGTCACACGTCCTATATATACACACCGTGAAAGTGGATGTATTTTTTTTTTTATTCAGATCCGTATTCCAAGCACGCCCCCTCCTCCCTCTTCAGGCAGGAGATAGTGCTGGAGTGGCAGCGTTCCACTACATTACGTTACATAAAGCGCAGCAGCCGAAGCTCATTTCACCACATTTGTATTCACAGAGGCTAAAAATACATATTTTAAAAGTTTCCAAATGGCTCTTGTCTCTAAAGTCTTGAATAACATGTGCACGGCTTAGTGCGGTGAGCAACAGGGAGGGCGGCGTAGATAAAACAGTGTTACATGCTGATTCTGTTTCACCATTTTCTGTCAGTGTTTTGTATTGGGCTCGTATAACCGTCATATTTACAGTAAATAAAAGACATTGCATCTACTAAAGAACTATAACTGAGAACATCATTTGTTTGGAAAATTAATGATCTTGTTCTAGTCAAATAAAACTATTGGACTCAAAGGGATGACCATTGGTTAACAGGTAAATTGTAAACACCTTAATATATCTTCCACAATGTATCCATATTCAATACTAAAAACATTAAATTCAATGGAATTACCGTTTTTAAAAATGTCTAATGTCATCAGTATATGATAGCATAATAATAAAGTTAAGATATTCTTCAAAGTTGCTCTCTTTGCATTAAATCAACGATTACATTTGTATTAAAATATATATTAATAATACTTTAGGAAATGTTTTTACTTGAAGGAGAAGCATAAAAACCGCTGATTGCAGGCGACTGTCACTCAAATCAACAGTCGTGAGTGGCGATGAAAGCCCGTCAGGATGCATTACTGTGACACTCTGATTAACAGGGTCTGATGTGCACCTGCATCTTCACACCGACAGCTGCGAAACGGGCTCTCGGTAAATGGTCCTGCGAACACCTTGGTTTTAATGTGTCCACAAGAGCATGAAGACGTGTGTGTGTGTGTGTGTGTGAAAGTTATATTCCGATTTCTTTCCACCACGAGAAGGAAAAACGTGACACAACAGAGGACGAACAGAGAACGCACGGCGACGAGTAGAAATGTTAGAGGTTAGTTCACACTCACCGACTTCTGTTTCTGTTTAGCTGGGCCACCTACAGAATCATTCCACACAAAAGCCAGAAGAGGAAAAAAAAAAGAGAAGCACAAAACACAAAAGCACATTCAGTTATTGAAAGGTTAGGATGGGGGGGGGGGGGGGGTGAGAGAGGAGCTGTTTATTGATTAAAACAGAGTTCATACTGACGCCCTCCTTGGTGGCTTCATTTTAAAATAGATCCAGACTGATACGCAGCACCAGCGGCCATTTCAGAGTCTGTCAGTTAGTTCATAGCCTCTCCCCGGCTGACAAGCACAGAAAACAAATATCCAAACACATCTCAGCGGAACCAGCGTGCCTGGAGCCTTCAGAGGCCAAACAGTGTTAGGGCTCAGGAGCTACAGTGGCAGCAGCCGTTGGGAGTTAGTGAGAAGTGGAGAGAGGGAGAAGAGATTAGACCTGACCACACCGGGAGAGTAAGGGGGAGCGAGTGCGGGAGGGGAGGGGAGGGAGCCTGGCAGGGCATGCGACTCGTCCTGGGCCCCTTGTGTTACCTTCTTAAAGAAGGGCAGTCGGTGGGTGTTGGCCTGAGGGGACGTGACGCTGCCTGACATGCCCTTGGAGGAGCGAGGGTCACCCTGGGACTCAGGGGGCTCCTCCGCGTCCAGGTCGAGGGGGTCAACGTCATAGGTCACAGTGGACATGTCCATGTTAGCTAATGAGGAACGAGGGCGGGCGAGAGAGAGAGAGATAGAGAGAGAGAGAGAAGGAGAAGAGGGGAGCAGAAAGAGAAGATGAAAAGGAGGAGCGAGAGGAAATGGCGAGATAAGGTGAAGTGGAAGAGAGTTGAGAAGGAAGCAGAGGAGAAATAAAATGAGGGGTGGGAGTAAATAGAAGAAAGAATGTGAGATGCATCCAGAAAGAAGCATGGAGGAGACTGCAAGAGATGGCACAAGCTAAAACTGAAACACATTTAAACTAGAAATAACAGCGACAAGAGATTGCAAAAGAAAACGTCAGAATCGTCAGAAAGGGAGCCAACGATAACGTGAAGAGCAGAGCAGGAAGTGGGTTCACTGTGACAGGAGAGCAACAAAACCCCAAGATGTGAAAGAAGTGAGGTAAGGGAGTGGCTGCAGAGGAAACTGGGAGGAAGAAGGAGGAGATGGGAGAGAGGGAAGCTTAGAGGGGGAAGCTGCGACTGGGAGTCGAGAGTGTGACGGGATTGTCCTTGGTGGGTGAAGTGGGCGTGGTTGGTCCTGGGGGGCCGTGGACTAGGTCAGCAGGTGTCTTAAGGAAATTACACTTGTTGATTATTTTTTATTTGCTAAGAGTAAGCGGAGCTGATCAATACCACTTTAATGATAATAGTAGGCTACCTATACTTGACACCGACTCGTTTGTAGACTGGCGTGTGTCTGACCTCAGCGTGTTGTCACTTCGGCTGCTGTCTTCGCTAACCTTCCTCCTTTTCGTTTCAATGTAGAAATTGTATAGATCGGTTCGTACTCAGTGAAATATCATTCCGAAATATACTACCAGCAGAATGAACGTCATCGTGGTTCAAACATCACATCTTATGGAGGTGTAGACTGAAAGTTATCCTTAGAGCCGCTTCCTCTTCCTACTGTTTCCTACCGTCTCAACTTCCTGCAATTGGTACAAAGGTCCAAAAACTCCCTCACCAGGTTGTTTGCTTTCAGTCGGATCAGCACCAGGCGAGTTAGGACGGATGCGGTTTCTTCTACACAAGTACTGGGTTCAGTTCAGCGGCTCTGTTTGATTAATGAAACCCCCTGAAGTCAATACAAACTGTTTATTTTTGCACTTCCCTCTCTCCTGCTGTCTCTCTGAACATCAAGCAGACGTTCTGTGTAGTCCTGGTGATGCACGCACACACGCACACACACACGTACACAACACAGGCATACTTATCAGGTTTAATGAGCGCAGTCCATTCTCGGCTCTATTTCAGGCCTGACAGACCTCTCAAGACCTCTCTCACTTCACACGGCGAGACACTTAGACGCGGCGTGATTCATCATCATTCCCCGACTAACTAGCCAATTAAAATCTTCATCTAAATACCAGCGCGCAGATCACGCACGCTCTCTCTCTTGTTCCTCTCTGACAGGTTGGCCACACAAACACGCGCACGCAGTCACTACTTCGCCACTTGATGAGGAGACCCCTGTGACCTCACCTGTGCCAGGAGGGGTGGGCCTGCGGGTTCCCGTGGCAACGTCCAGACTGGAGCTTCCTCCAGATTTACTGAAATGTGAAAACAGACATGCAGACATTATTACTCGGCACAGAATACATGGTTAAAAGTGGCGGCATGGATAAAGTTTGATTTATGGATTGTATGATTGTTTGATTGTTAATTGATGTCACAAGCAAGAAATTGTTAGTTGTATTCTTGCAGTGGACACTGATATGTAGTAAACAAGGTGCTGCTGTGACCTCTGGTATTAAATAGAAAAGAGAAAAAAAGATTCACAAAAGTGTGAATGAGCTCTTGTGCTTTAAGTGCATTCCCCGGGAATTGTATATATGTAATTCTGACCTCTACGGTTACTGTGGTGTGGATTTTCTAATACAGATATTAATAATTGAAATATTCAATGCATTCTTTTTTTTCTTCTAAACACAACCTGAGACTACAGAGGCATGGAGTATGTACAATATGTACACGTTTTATTTGCGTAGTGGAATACAGTGACTCACTGCAGTGCTTTTGTCTATTTCCGGATGTTTTACATTGCCTGGCGGCTGAAGTGTGACTCAGTGTTGACCTGTTTTAAACACTGTGGTTGTTTGTGCTGCTGATACTGTGGATTCAGAGGCCTTTTTTTTTTCTTTCTGTGGTCACCTGGAGCTAAGTCGGTTCTGTCTCATCCTTTGCTCCTGCAGCAGTCGGGTGTTCTCCAGTTTGACCGGGCTGGGGATGAAGCCCACCTCACAGCCTTCCTTCACCAGACGCCCGATCCACCAGTCGTTGTTGTACTTCTGCGCAGGGAACAGACAACCAGACGTCAGCAATGAGGCGCCTGCATTTTCCTGCTCACATATATTACCACTCAGCAGCAACCAGTGCCTCTAATCACACTATTTATTCACTTTAATGACACTATAATAATAACTTTATTTGTATGGCACTTATCTGAAAAAGGTTACACAGTGCTGTCTTTGTGCTGCATATAAGAATGTATAAGACAGCACAGAGCACAAATGCTTCCAAAGTATATTATGGCACTTTTATATTCATAACAATTTTGTCCCACAAACAAACAAAATCATTTGCTAATGTTAAGATAAATTCTTCTGTTCAATACATTGGAGGTTATGTTTACACCTGTCTCAATTTTTGTTGGTTGATTTGTATGTTTGTTTATTTGTAAGCAATATGAAACAAAAACTGATTTTCACGAAACTTGGAGGAAGGATGTGGTATGGCTCAGGACAAAACAACATTTTGGGGAAGTTCAAACCTCTTTAATGTGCAGGAAGTCTTTGGCTTCAAACGATATGGCCATGCCCTGCACAGGAACGTCATCGCTGGGGCCGGGGTTGTAACCCACATTCGTCCGCACAGCAAACGCCACCGGTTTGGTCTGAAGCAGCAATGAAGAAGACAGCCATTAGCAACAGCTCGCCAAAAACATCACAGTGAGCTGCCGACCTCCCGTCGAGTTCGGTGTCCATTTGATAACGAGGTTTACCAGGAAGAGAAAGAAAAACAGCTTCTTTCTGACCTTTGCTTTCTCGAGTGTGGCGAGCGCCTGTCTGTCAGCCTCCTTCCTCAGAGCCTCTGGGTCCTCCTCCAGGGACACGTCTGAGTCCGACGGCCGGCTGGTGTAGGAGTCTGCCGAGCCCTGAAATGCATATTGAGAGGTGAGGAGCGGAGCAAGGACAACAGTGCACAGCAGGGTATACATATCAACTCATGAAGGAAGGGGACCCTTGAAATTGCAGGAGGAACTCAGTGTGGTCTGAAAACCTGTTTGCTCATCTTAAGGTATTCCCGATGTTCTCCTGCTCCTTTTTCGCCTCGACTATGCAGAGAGGTCGCGCCTCAGCCTTTAAGCAATCTGTTTGCGGTCAAGATGTCAAACCCGTCTAATGAAGCGTAACCTACATACAGTACAGTCCACACAAAAGGGGCCTCGGCCTTCATATTGCCTGAAAGCTGACCCTGTGTAATTTGAGGTGGGGAGGATGCATCGACAACAGGTCCACGTTTGCGAGCCGCAGCTTCAGAGAGGCCGAGGTGTTAACTGGGTTCGCACAGGTAGAGCACATCATCGTGTTGGGGGGGGGGGTGTCGAGTGGAAACAGAAACATTTGGAGAGATAGAGAGAAAAAATGGCCCGAGGACTGTTTATAACATTAGTGTGGATATAAATTTCTCATGAAGTGGCTACAGTTTCCAGCATATCCACCACTCATGCACGGTAACTTGACTCTCTCCTGGTGACCCCTCATGCAGACAGCCATAGCACAATAAAAACCCGAGCCTCCGGTGAGCCCGCGGCCGCGGCCTACTGTACTCTCCTGCTGCAGCGAGGGAGGCAGCCTGGACTTCTGAAGTGTTTGAGTGTTCAATTTATATAACAATCCCACTTGTTCTCTTCTTGCCGTGTTTTTTTCCCCCCCTCCGTCTTTGAGCCGACAGGCAGCCTGCCGCTTTGTAGGAGGTGCCGACAAGAATGCGGACAGCTGAATGTGCCAGGCAGAAGAAGTGAGTCACTAGGTGTGGGCTTTTAAAATAGAGGTGAGAATACGCAAAGATGACATACGCCATATGTGATGATGATAAAAAAAAAGAAAAAACCCTGAACGTGTTTAGTCAGAAAAACGCTCAATGAGTGAGTGCAACAGACTCTCTTGGTTTAGGACTGGATAATGAAACCGTATTATCCAAGTTTCTGATATTGAAACAACATTTAAAATCCTTATAGGGGAAGAGAAACATGTCACCCTTTATCATGTGAAATAATAAATTACAGCCAAATATATTATAATCTATAACAATTGAGAGGATTTCTGATAAGGACGGGGGAATATTTGATTGAGGGAAAGTAGTTATCCTCTGGAATCGAGTAATGTGGGTAACAAAGATGCCAGGAAATATATGTTGGGTGCTAAATAGGCGGCACACTTTTTCAAGTAATGAGATTTAATGGAATTAATCAAACATGTTATGGGGACTGGTATTTATGAGCATAGATCCAAATAAAAATCTGTAACAAATGAATTTAAATATATTTTGACAAGGAGACTGTTGGGCCTCGGTGGAGGCAGACGGCAAAATTCCACAACGTTGCACTATATTAAAACAAACACAAGAATTAAACAAAAGAAAAGTGCTTTGTACCATTAATCAAACACAAACCTGTGAAGAGAACTCGAAATAGAGTTGACCTGCAGGTACCGGGGTGAAAAGCTTAAGCACCTGTGCGCTTGTCAGTGTTTACACGTGCAGTTGTGTGTGATTAACGCTCCTCTACGCTTTGATTCCCGTCTGTGCGTCTGTTGGTGATCTCAAATGAATGGGCAAACCCAAATGTTGATTCTGGCTCTGCCACCTGTCGCACCGCGGCGCTCTGTGACTTGGCAACGGAACACCGAGAGCAGAGACACTCCCTGTTGCTAAGGCGACGGCTATACTCCTCGCATCCTCAGGCATTCACAGAGCATCACAACTTCCTGATTCATTTACTCGAACTGGAGCGCAGGCCGCGGCGTGCCTGCTTCCCACTCGAGCAGGAAGAACCATCCTGTGAGTGGCACACAGAGTTTAATGAGGACGGTAAACAGCCACACCCCCCCCCCCCCCCCATCCCCCCACCCAGTGGCTCTGAGTCATCCCCCGAACGGCACAGGTGCATCCTGACACCGAGGACAGACTGAGCGGAGGTTGAGACACCTCGCTCAGGAAACCCCCGGTGGAACATCCACAATGTGACCAACCGGCTCCCTGCGAGAGGTCGGTGATGCAGCAAAATATAACATGGAGCGAGAGAGAGTGGGAGGGATGGGCGATGACTCCGTGTGTGTCTGTGCGAGTGTATATTTGTGTGTGGACAAATGCTTGTGTCTCTGTGTCACTTTTACACTCCATTCACGTCACACACAACTCCGAAAATAATAGAGGCAGAGAAAAAAAAAGAGAAGCATGAGCACAAATAATAGAAACGATGACGGCAGATGAGGGGAGAGAGAAAATATCAACTGATAAATAACCTCCCTGCACGCTCTCTACACTGAGACTCCACCGAGGACTGAGAGAACAACTGGACACGTTCACTCTACCTTTTCATTCCTAACACTCTCCTTCCTCCCCTCTTCTTCTTCTTCTTCTTCTTCTTCTTCCTCTTCTTCTTCTTCTTCTCCTCCTCTCATGTCACTGGGTTGTGTCTCTAATTTAGCTCCTTGCTTCACTTCACATACAGCTCCTGTTCAAAATAGCTACACGCCACCTGATGGCGGAGCCGCTTTCCTATTGGCAGTGCCAGACTCGAGACCCCCACAAGTGTCATAGTAACCATCTCTGCTGCTTATTCCAGGCAGCCGGCGAGAGCTGCATGAGGAGGGAGTCGGACAGAAGATAGAGTGATCAATAGCAAATAAAATGCCCTGAGGGGAAATCAGCGGCGGGGGGGAACTGGCATAAAAGCTTTACAACAGGCGATCAATGAGGTGTTTTCTTACACAGTGTTTGGTACATCAGTGACACTCTGCTCAACACGGTACATCAAGACAGTAAAGTCTTTGGCTGCTTACCAATGACAACAACAGAGCTGAAACTTTTTTCTTTATTTAGTTGATAAAAATCCAAACTAAACTGCATGGGAGGCAAGAACAACAAAATATGAAAAAGGCAGGAGGCAAGGCTCTGTAATTATCAGGAAAATGAGGCATCTGCGTTTCTCCTCTATTTTCTGCAGTTTGGCTGCCACCTTGATAAATCGACACCTTGGCGTTGATAATGAAGTGATCACCTCAGAAAATGGAGGTGGGAAGAAAAGAGCCACAGAACGAACGGGGTGGCGTCAGGGAGATGGAGGAAATGGAATAGTGTGCACGGGTGGGGATGGCAAAAGACAAACGCTTTGAATAAGGAGGGTTGAAAAGAGTCGTCCGGTAGCAAGGGAGCGAGTTAACGTTGTTTCTCCTGATGAGAGGCCGCATCCTTTGTAAAGAGTTTCAGGAAAAAGGGAAAGAAGAAAAAAAACTGAGGCAATAAAGAAGATTTGCTTTTGGAATCGGCACAAAGCTGATTAAGGAGTGTACACATATCGATTTGGCGTTGGCACGTTTGCCGTTTGATTCTCATTGATCCTTTTTTAACATCTTCGGAAAAACGCCAGAAACAATCCACCGTCTTCCTCGTGCCGCGAGACAGCTCACAGGTCAAACATTTTAATCTGCTTCTGCCACAGACAACAGGAACATCGCAGCAGGTGCTGTCAGGCTTCACAATGTGTGACTGAGAAGTGATTACCATCTGAGAGCGAACACAAACTTCCAAGCCCTGCCCGGGTAATTAAACAGATAAAAATATCTGCATCTACTTATCAGTTCAGATGATGTGAAAACATGAAAAAAAGAAGAAGCAGACAGGAAAGCGAGAGCATCAAATATCCTTTTCCTATTTGGATTATCACGCTGTGTCTCCTCGGGCCTCGCCTATCGAACATTTCAGGGAAGAAGAACAAAACAGCTCATCTCTCTCCAGCTGGAAGCCAATCAGAACGCATTAGTAGCCGAGCCGGAGCTCTGCTGGATATTCAGATCTCATCCAGAGTGTGATTAGTTCGGTAAGTACAGGTACAGAGAGAAGCTCACAGGAGAGGCAGATGTACAAACTGAGGCTTCACAAAGGACAGATTCCCTGTCTGAAGCTCATGGCCGGTGGCAGGAAATGGCTATATTCCTATCCACTGTCACAGCAGCGTCATGGCAACCAGCTGGATGGTGTGTGTGTGTGCGTGTGTCAGCGTGTGTGTTGATGAGTGAGTCATGGTCTGACCTCACCAGAAATTCCCATTTTCACAAACAAGCAACAAGGGAATCAAGGAAAAAGTCATTTGGTTTTTGCGAAACAAAATCCCCCAAAGTAAAAAAAAGACTAAATAAGTCAATACAATGCCACTTTTACAGATCAATGTCAACAAATATGTTCTCCAACAAGCAAAATACGACATAAACTTATAAAGTTCATACACTTGATAGTTAATATGCTACAGACACCCAGCGATACAAATCCAAACTCCTCTATTCTATATTAGGAGGTGAAACTATGAGTAAACCGAAAGAAGAAGAAATAGAAAGTTATTGATAATCTATGAAAAGAAATCGAGAACAACTTTAAGCATCTGTTTTTGTACAGCTGGTCACAGAAGAAATTCCACAGTGTCCCCTTAGACTCTGGGAAAATTTGACATATGACTAATGATTTGAAATTTCTGAATAATATAATCGAATACAATCTAATATAAAGTAAACAGACTAGGACTGATAGAAATATGAAACATTCTTTTCTTTTGTTTACTTGGGAAACCACATACAATTTAAACAACCACTTAATAACTACTTAATCAGCAGAAGGGTAAACTACAACAATATTAAAAATCAATTGATATTTGAGGCCATGTTTCAAGCTTTGCTTTTTACAGCTTCTGAAATGTGAAAGGGTTTGTTATTTTTCGTTAGTTTTACATGATTGTAGACAGAATATCTCTGGGTCAAAGACATTTTTAACCAGTTTAAGTTAATCGCCATAATCTACAGACCCATGTTGACCAACTCATTATTTTTTACAGGATAAATACTTGTTAGTGGCAGCTCTGCAAATGCACTGAAAATCAAATGATAATACCGAATGTTTTAATCATCAACCCTGCAAACACTGCGACAGAGAACATTTGTTCCTGCTCCGTCCACTATAGAGTACAAGATCCAGCCGAGGCCTGTGAGGGACGGGGGGGAACAGCAGTGACAGGAGGCCCCTGAAATGGCCACAGCGGTAGGACGCTCGAGAGGCAGCGCACATAGCAGCAGGCAACCGGTGGGACTGGAAGTCTAATTAAAAACACAGCGCCTTCCCCGCAGCTGTGGTCCGGCCCAAAATGGAATCGCACAGTACGAGTGGGAGCGAGGGGAGAGTGAGGGAGAGGGACACAGACCGGGAGGTTTAGAACTACCAGGACACGGGCTGCATGTTATAATCTCCTGTCATACCTCACAGCAGAAGAGGCTGCTGGACTTTCCAAACTCTGTCCACACGCACACACACCCACACAAGGACAGAAGCTCGGACGACCGCAGATTCCAGTTCAGGTAGATGCAACCAAAAAAGTGCACAGCTTGTGGATCTTACCATGACGGGCCTCTGAATCCTCTCGGTTCTCTCCATACCTCGTTTGCCACCCTTGCCACACCACGGCAAACCAAGCTGGCAGCGCCGGAGTCCACAGACAGAGTTACGTGTATGTGTGTGTGTGTGATGTGTGGGTGTGTATGTGTGTGTGTGAGAGAGAGAGAGAGAGAGAGATAGTGGCAACTAGTGTGAGTGTCTGCCGGTTAGTCTGACAAGTGCATAAGTGTACATGTGTGTATGAAAGTGTGTGTGTGTATGTGGTGCGTGTGTGTGAGTGTGTGTGGTGTGTGTGATAGAGAGAGAAAGACAGGAAAGAGTGCGGTATGTGTCAAACCAGGAGAGCGCTCCCTTAACCTCCAACCCCTTCACGCACGCACAAACACACACACACATACACACACACACACACACACACACACACACGCACACACACACACACACACACGCCCACCCCCTCCACCTACTGCCCCCACCCACCCACCTCCACTACCCAGAGGAACGTGAACCTTGTGTAGAGGAAGGGGAGCTGGAGCTGGTCTGGGGTCGGGTTGCAGGACTTGTGCTACATTTGCAAACTGCAGAAATATATTTAGCCCTGGCCGGTCAGAAACAGGGACGTGAACACACCAAGACCCAGAAGGAGGCTCGGTATGCAGCCGTCAGCCATTTGATGTCCCCGTTGACGTGAGAGGGGGGCTGGGGCAGTGCCCAGGGAAACCCCCCTCCCCTTCTCTCTCTCTCTCTCTCTCTCTCTCTCCCCCCACCCCCTTTCTCTCTCCATCTCTTCGATTCATTCCTCTCGGCCTCTGTCCTGATGTAATTCTTCTCGACCTGTCCCTCCGTCTCTTTACTCACGGATATCAGCGTGTCAGGCGAGGTATTAATATGGATATGAGGGCAGGAGGGGAGGGGGGGGGCAGGGGGAGTCCGGCTGGTTCGGTGAAACACCAGTGAACTGAGGACAAGAAGCCCTTGAAGCAACTGTTGCTCCACTACCTTTAAGTGCCCGCTGAATAGTTGCTGCTCAAAACCCATTTGTAAACCCATTACATGTTGAACACCATCCAAAATGTGTTTTTCTGGTATATTAATATGGACATTAGAAGGCTAGATAATGTTGGATAATGTAAAAAATCTGAAAGGAGGTCTACAGGCTAATAGGTGTGGTTGAATGGGGGGTGGTGGTGGTTCAAGGTGGAGGGGGGGGGGGGGGGGGGGGGGTCTTATTTGTCCACTAGAGGGCGACCTCTGGCGCACTGACGGGGGGCTTCTCCATGGCTACAGCCCCCGACCACCTCCTCCTCTTGTGTCAGGGGCTGATGACGAGGTGGCCAGCTGGGAGAGGTGAAAAAAAAAGAAAAAAGGAGCCACTAGTGCAGCCAGTCAGCAGCAGCAACTGGTCTTCATGTGTCAGGACTGACAGGAAGATGGCTGCTGTGTCTCTCTTTCACACACACGAGCCGGGATGTGATCTTCTCTATGCAGCCATGAAAAAACCAACATGGATAGATCTTTATATGTTTCTCCAATACCCCCCCCCCCCCCCCCCCCCCCCCAACATGGTTTTCAATTTATTAAAAAAAGGTAAAAACATTTCACGCTTTGTAAATCGCAGCCGTGGGACGAGAGAAAATTAGGGCAGCGTGAGATGAGGAAACGCCCAAAAAAATCGTTAAAGCACGCGACAGTGCCACGTTTTCCCCAGGAAATATGGTGGTGATCAGTCAGTGGTGAACATATTACATTTAGCGGCCGACTGAAAAAAACGCTGCAGAGTCTAATTAATGGCAGCCGAGCATAAGCTGCTGTTTGTTCTTGTCAGCAGCGTGAATATATGGTTTGATTACAGAGAAATGGATGTTATATATATTAAGCTCTTTTCTCAGTTCCCCCATGTGGTACTGGTGATGTGCCACTGGGCAAATCACGTCACATCTCGCTACATCAATTTGGTAGTAAATAGCCACTTTCTGCAATTTGAAGGAACTTGGAAATGGAAGTGGAACGGACCATTAGTTTCGTTCTCAGAGCGAATCCACGAATGTGACGCAGCTGCAATGTGATCATCGTACCTTCCGATTTGTGTGTGTGTTTTCCTGGCTGGAAATGAGATAATGATTCCAATATGGAAAATATTAATTTTGATGTGATAATGTTTTTATTCAGTGATAACACAACATCGCTGGAACAACAGCAGACATGTTGCATATTCCACAGAGCAGCCACGGCAGCAAACAGTCTCAGGCTGTCTTCACACACCTGAAGATAGAGTGTGTTTTTTTTTAACTCGACACACACACACACACACACACCGACACACACACATGGACACTGAACAAACATCTAGGCGGCACCACCTCCCTCCCAACACACACACACATACACACACACAAACCCATCTAAACATCATCCCCTCCGTCTCTTCATCCCACTGTGTCTGCACACAGAGGGAGACTCAGTGGCCCGGTTGCCATGGAAACCAGGCCCAGTGTACCAGCCAGCTCTACCGTTGGCTGATTGTGGCTCTTGTGTATTTGTGTGTGTGTGTGGTGAGTGACTGTGCACTTGCGTAGGTGTGTGTGAGACTGTAAAGCCTATACAGGGCTCTGCTTTGCGTTCCTCAAGGAGAGGCTAAAATAGGCTGTGTGTACAAAAACCTATAGGGCGCCTGTGTTCGTCTTTTTCTTCAATGAAAACCAGTTATTATACTTTTATCTTAACAAAGATTCAAGAATAACTTCCATGTGTAAAAACACAAATAGACACTTCATACGTTCAGCGGCTGAGTCGCTAAGTTAATTTCTGGATTATGAGCGTCATTTCGACTGTGTGCCATCCCTGCTCGTTCCACTCTAATGAGTGAAATCCTGACTAATACTGGGAGGACTGGGAGGATATTTGTCTCAGGATGTGTTAAATCATCCTTTCTATGGTTAATGAGTTCCTCAAAGAGTGCAAGTGATTATGAATCCTGCCTAACCTGCAGTCCCCAGTGCACATGTTCATTCAGCATCCCCGAGTCCTAGAAGGATGAGGTGGACGGACAGGTGGTGTGTGCAGGCGAGGATGTAGCTGTAACCTTTAGAAACCACAGGAGAGTTCAGCTCCCTGTGTTCACCCACACTGATAGGATTTCTTCTCTTCTTTTTTTCGAAAGCAACGCCAGTGCTGGACGGGTAAATGTCATTCAGCACGGGGCAAATCATTTCCTCTCACAAATGAAGAGGTCAGATGGGAAAAAAGGGGGGACTCATTAAGTCGTGACACAGAATGGCTTTTAAGAAATGTCATGTCCAGACGAAGACTTCTCAGCGGGTCCAGGGCGCGAGGCTTTAAACCCGGCCTCCTGAAGTCCCTGAGGAGAGGAGATGTCCCTGTCCGAGGACGAGAGCCTTCTTGACCCGTCCCACAGGATAAAATGAGTCTCAGCCACTGGAGCACTGACGTGTTTTACTCGCTCTCTCCCAATCAATGCCTCCACAGGGCGGGGTCAGGGTCAGAGGGGAGGAGCCTGAGGGGGTGAGTCTGGGGACTGACTACACCTGGGGACTTATAATCAGTATCTGAGCCCTGAAGGAATCTCTACCTGTGTCTCACAGCTCCGCCACTGTGACAATAATGCTGTGCACAGCTGTAGTCACCAGGGTTTACCGCTGATGTTATCAAAGCCATTTCAATGTGTCAGATACGGAGCAGTCTGTGGGCTGCTGGGACATACATAGGTGCAGAGAGGGAGAGCCACAGGAAAATAGAAGGTTTTCATAGCGTGAAAACTGAGAATAAAACTGGGACATGAAAAAACACTGAGGAGAAAGCTGACATAAGGATATAACTTATAGAAAAAAATTCCAAATTGCAAATGAGACGCCTTTAACGCTGAAAAATGATCAATATTCCACTTATCACAGGAACCAGAAGGATTTCTTTTTCAGGGATTATTTTCATTCCTGTTTGCATTACATCTCCTATCCGTATAAAAGTCTCATATATATATATAAATACATATATAAACACATATATATGTATAAATATATACACTCACACACATACAAACACACATATATTTATTTATTTGACCACTTCCTATACTATAAATTCTCAAAGAATAATTGGTGGATGTGGATGGACATGTTTAGGGCACTGATATTTATGATATCTAGTGAATTTAAATGTGGGTTTTGTAGGGGCACTGTCGGGCCTCGGCAGAGGTATGCACTGTACTGAGTGCCATTCTAAGGGAGTGTGGTCATGCCACAAATATTTCATGTATCCCTGGCTGTCTTTGCCAGAGATTCCTGCAGCAGATTTGACTTTTAAACATAGACATAAGGCGAAAATAGAAGACAAACTCCAGACTAAACCTCCAGGAATCAAAGTGTTTCAAGGTTCAGGATCCAATTATTCCATTCAGGTTATTTCCTAGTTTTGTCCAATTAACTTCTGAAGATGATTTAATGATTTGTGTAAATTGTGAAAGTTGGATATGCAATAAAAAGTAAAATACAATAATCTTAGGTCTGAGAGGAAATGAAACTCATTTAAAGGATTCACATTTTAATAAGGAGCCAGTGAACTCTCAGCATTAAATGGGCTCACTTTGACTCCATTAAACTCTCACATGACTCTTCATTAAATAAGTTGCGAGGAAAGTGGAGGCTGAGGTCTCTGAGGGAAGGATTAAGAGTGACACGTTACCTGTCGGACAAAGCTGTTGGAGGTGGTGTCGGAGGAGGTGCTTCCGTCCGACCGCTTGAATCTGCCCTTCCTCTTGGCGTACTTTCCCTGAAACCGGAGGGGGGGGGTGGGGAGGACGGAGAGAAGGGAAAGAACACAAAGAAAGTTTAATGGTGCTGATCCATTATAACTCATCTTGACATATTTCTCTGAAAACCCCATTTCCAGAGAGCAGGATGACCACAAACAGTTGGCGTGGCATTTGTTAAAAGCCTCTGAATATGATCAGGCGGTCAGATGGAGGCAGAGATAAAGCAGCACGAGTCCCAGACCGTACAGGAAGTCGACCAGAGAAGATTCGTCTGTAGCGTGTCCGTGAGCAGGCTATATTACTTGTCATTTTTCATGTTCTGATGCAAACTGGGACCTTGTAATCGGATTGGCAGGCCCCTGGCAAACGGCCTATCCGGGTTGGGCAGAGGCCACACATTGCATTATGTTCCCACTCTGCCCACATCGCCATGGTTACACAATGCCGACTAATCACATTTGTTGGCAATCAGAGGATGGCTGTGTTGTTCGAGAAGAGAACAGCTGGTTGGGAAAACGCAGCAGCACAGAATAATGCTTAGGAAGACAAACACAGCAGGTTAATGTACAGTACATGTCACCACATCTACAAAGCCCGTTTAATACTTCTATTACCCACGAGACAGCTGTGTACTCTTGCTCTCTCAGGAGGAAGGGGGTATAGCTCAGTGGTAGAGCATTTGACTGCAGATCAAGAGGTCTCTGGTTCAAATCCGGATGCCCCCTGGTTTCCTGTTGCATAACCTGGTTTAATAGCAGGAAGGACGGTGGTTTTTTTTTTTATATATATCTTTAACCCTGTTAACTTCACATTGCCTGATCAATGTAGGACTGCTGACTGAATAAACAAAATACCTATTTATTTATACATATAACCGATTCATTACTTATCAATAAAACAGAGGAAAGTAAGAAAATACCCATCACAGCTTCCCAGAGTGCAAAGTGACATCTTAAGTCACCAGTACAAAACACAAAGATAGTTAATTTACAGAGATAAAATCCAGAATAAAAGAGCATAAACATGTAAAGGTGGCGCGTTTATGAACATAGTTTTCCCATGAATGACTTATATATCCATCTATCTAGTTAGTATAGTATAGTGTAGTATAGTATAATATGTATAGTTAGGTTTATAGTAATGTATAATGTAGGATAGTACAAGATAGTATTGTTCAATACAGAATATCATATCATAGCAAAGCAGAGCTATAATAGATATTCAGTAAGTACATCATGATTATAAGAACATAGTGTACAATGTACAATACTGAGACGTCTCATTTACTAACTCAACAACACACTAAACATGACGATTACAGGCCATAAACGTTCATTGAGATTTATAACTGAAGCAAATTCAAGTGATTGTTGAGCCACACTGACTGGCTGGTACCGTGCGGAACCAGAAAGTGTCAAATATGGTGATGATCTAGTCAAAGGTCTACCTCGTGAGATTTTAAAAGATATTTTCTGAAACAATGTTGGAGGACTGATATTTATGAGTGCATAAGTCAATATCTATTATCGTTTTACTGAACACTATCCCTCTGATTGCTGAGAAACAGTTACTTTCAGCAGCAACTGTTCACACATACTGGATTATAACAAACCGACCAGCTTTGAATCCTTCACTCTGCGCACAAGCATCCAAACACTGGATAAAACCTGTCAACTGCTTCAAAGCTTAATGTTTGAACATCTGTTCCTGGGTCAGCAGGCGAGATCCAGAGACAAGGAAACTACCTGCCAACAGTGATCCCTCCTGGACTCAGTGATCACTGTCACATCCTGTGCAACAGTTCAGACTGTGGCCCTCAGAGCGATGACGCTGCCTTTAAACAAACATGACCTGTGACACCACACAGGCACCAACTGGTGCGAACACAGAGAAAAACAACCACACTGCAGCTGATTCGAGACGGTGGACTAGTGGCAGAAAGTGAGACTATGGGAGAAAATCCGACGGTGGTGTCTGGTTCGAATCCACGGAGTGACAACAAGACAAAAAAAAACCTGGACGGACAACACCTGGATCTGTTCCACACTGTCAAAGTGCCTACCTGACCCCACTGTCTAAGTGCCACTGAGCAAGGCACCTTACTCCAATAACACCACTGCTCTGTGTGTCCTCCTGTTTTCACAAGATGGGTCAATGCAGAAAAACAAATTTCCCCCCTTGCATGTTGTGTGTGTGTGCATGTGTGTGGGACTAATAAAGTGTATCTCTATCTCAAAGGTTACAGTGCAATTCTTCTTCTTCTTCTTCTTCTGAGAGGTTCAACAGATGAGAAGAAAAACAAATCTGCTGCACACTACTTCCAAAATAACAGAACTCGCAGATTCAATAAAAAAAATAATAAGAGCAAAAATAATGTGTCCTCTCAGCCTTTTGTCTGGCGCTCGAATAAACGCTGCTGGACCGAACCGCTGATGTAATCTCATCATACTTCATATCACGCCGATGTTTGTACAGTATGTTCAAGTTCTTGTCTGTTTCATAAGATTGGTTTTAATTTGTAATTTGATCCAATAATAACTGGGTGAAATGTCATAACTGACAGCTGACACTGACTCATGATTGGTTGAGCACGTGTCTGGGCCTGACCTCGATACCACGGCTCCATCCTCCGATTGCTACTGCGTAGCCTCGGCTCATAATGGCATCAACGATGGCAAGATGGCAGAGTTCGATATACGCAATCTTTTTGGGGAAGAAGTCAGGACACTTTATCTTGTCCATCATTAATTACGATCTATGGGTAACATCTTAAATAACATATACCAGGAAAATACCAATCTGACAGTGACGATGGATCACTGCCTTGTTCCATCAAACTGAGACAAAGTTTGTGAACGCTCTGGAATAAAAGATTTAGCTGTTATTATTCATAAAAGGTGATCTGATCTGGATCTATTTAAAAAATATAGACAATATGCTTTAGTTAATTCAACACAAATGATGAAAAGCTTTGGAGGGATGAAGTTTACCCTGTTTACAATCTGTTTACCACAAACAGGTAAAGTTAATGCTTTTTCTATCATGTAACACTGACGTTTCATTAACAATGACGCATGATTTGTTCATCTAAATACACTGAAGTTCGGTCTCTAATGTTATTTGTCAAATGCATGACTATAAAATATGAAGTCCTGATGACATTTCATACCATACCATATCATCATAAATGATATCTATGATATAAAAATATATAGTTTTTAACTGGGGATGACAGCATACTCCCCATCTCCTGTCAATGAGTGAAAATCGTGTTATTTCGAAATCACTTAGTCACCCTCTCCAGCTTTACACAAATCAGCAATTCTTGTCCGTACGTTCTGGGCCCTGTTTTTCCGCGAGGCATGTTTCACATCAGCAGGTGTGTCTCGTGAATAGCAAATCTCAAACTCGCTCTAACCCATTTTATTTTATGGATGTTTGCCAACTCCTGCATCCAATTAGCTTGCGTTGATGTTATTAGCCTTGAGGTTCTTACTCTCGTTTCAAACCTACACTGTGATTGAAAGATAAAGTCTAAATTGACAAAGAACGGTGCAGTGATTTGTGTTTTATTAGCGTAATTGATTGTTTATGAATAAGTTTAAGCTTTGTGAATGGAGGTTACACATGTTCTCTCAAGGTTTGCTTTGGACAGCAGGACGAGATGGATTCAAGAGACCTATCAAGTTCTTGAGTCTGTCTAAAAACAGTAGTCACATTGTCTTGTCATCATTACTCCTGTTCACACTGGTCATTAAGAGATGCCTTCCTCATGTGCTTTCAGTGTAACTGATGGGCTAGAAGCTCTAAGGTCTTGGTTCTGTGTAACAACATTGAATTGTTCTCTAATCTGAAGCCGAGGCTTTACAAACTCAGGCTGCTGAAGCCTCAGAAGTCACAGATAAAGGTCTGAATGAGAAAAAAAACGAAACACTGTGGATTTCAACCCCAAGATGCTGAAGCCCAGAATGTCCCAGTGTGCTTTGAGTGGTCGATCAATCCAGGTTTACCATAAAGTGTCACTATCCTAACACTAACAAATCTCAAGTTCATCTGAAAAGTGCAAACGAAGCTGAACACACCCCAATTATCAAGATATCATCCACCAACGTGTAGAGTGAAGGGCGCCATTTCACTTAAAGCAGTTATCTTACTGCTCGCCTCTGCTTGTGATTTAGATGATCTGCCTCATTCCAGCTGGAGATGCTGCTCTGCCACCAAGAATCCTCACCGATTAAGTTTCTAAATAAAATGTTGGAATAGAGACGAACCCCTGACTATTGAAACGAGTCCCTGGTGATAGAAGTAGAATTTTCCTCAAGGATTTGATGGTGACAGTTTACACAGATTTTAACTAGATTCAACATGACGTGTGTGTGTGGGTGCTGGTAGAGGTGTGCGTTTCTGTGGGTGCTGGTAGAGGTGTGTGTGTGTGTGTGTGTGTGTGTGTGTGTGTTTAGGGGGGTCTCTCTCTACGCTCAGTGCCATGATCGGGCGAGTTCCTCTCAGCAAAGGGCAGGGAAATGCCAGAGGAAGGATGATGGGGAGGTCTACTCCCGGTAAACATCCTCCCAGATTAACAGTATAATTAAAGAGGTAGTTGTGAGGGGTCAGGGCGGGTTAAACTGGAAGGGAAAGTGTGTGTGTGTGTGAGCGAGTGTGTGTGTGTGTGTGGAGGGAGGTTGATGGCGAGATGCACAATATCACGACCGCCAGAGTACACTTCACTTCAGGCGTAATGGTCCAATTCCTTAGAGATCCACTATCATCTGCAACCTGATGCCGATGATCAGCAGACACAATCTTTCGTCGCCCCCCCCCCCCACACACACACACACACACACCCCCCAGGCCCTTCTCAGTTAATTTCTTTTTCTGTGGTGCGGCCCCGGGCACACTGGGCAGAGAACTCGAGCCATCTCCTTCAGGATATTAGAAATGTGGTTTTCCTGCTCATCTCTCCACAGCAAGAGTTACAAATGCGCATATAGCAGCATGACCTACTGCAGGTCTGCATGAACTTTATATCTAATTGATCAAAGATGCCGCACTAACACACACACACACACACACACACACACAGCAATTCCTGCTGCCTGGCACTACGAAGGGGGTCCATCTGTTTCTCGGCCTTGAAGCAGATAAAGATCTGATTTCTAAAAACACCCAGGATGAGGTGAGGTGGCGGGAGCAGGATGAAGACGGTGGGACATCCAGAGTGGAGGCAGGAGGAGTATGGGAGAGCTGGGAGGTGTGGGAGTAAAAGATGAGAGAGAGAGAGGGACTTGGCATGGCTGGAAGCACTGGTTATCTGTGGTGCTGTGTTGTGTGAGTTTTTTTTTTTTTTTTCTCCAGAGATACAATGACTGAGCTCAGCGTGGGTGTGTTTGTTCTAGATATTCTCATCATGTTTCTTCCATTTTTTTTCTTCATTCTGACTAAACAAGCCCACGACACCATGTCACATCCTAAATTTGTGGCTGTGAAAACACTGACACCATGAAAAGAAAAAGTGAAGGGAAGTCACTGGATAGGAAATTCACTCACCAAGTTAAATTCGTACGAACCAAATTACGGAATAAGATACAAGACTTCAGTCATCACCCGGCCAAACACAATTCAACTACTTTACATTTGAATGATTTTCTCTCAAATCCAGCTCCTTCTCCACAACACCTAGTTGGTTTATGAGAGAGAACCATCGTTACATCATATCCTCACATATGGTTACACACAGGCTCACTTACTGTAACCAACACATTTACCCTGCCACACAGAAGGAAATGATGTGTGAAGTAATAGATCTGAATTGAAATGATGTAAAACTGCATCACAGCATCCATTCATTGCTTCCTGATAAAACTGAAAAATCCTACATCACATGCAACTCAGGCTTGAATCAGTGCAAAAAGAAAAAGCGTTGGACTCTCGTTGGGAGGAACAACCTGTTAATCCCCACAAGTGAAATGGTCGCTGTCAGAATAAATGTGAGCGCGGAGCAGACTTTGTGTTCCCCCCTGTGTCTCCTCCTCTCACCTGTGTGTGTGGTTGATGGTCGAACATGTCCATTTGGATCTCCTGGGTTGAGGTGGAAGGCGTCCTGGACATACTACTTTTCTGTACCATTGATTTAACTTTGTTCAAAAATATATTCTCAGCTTCCTGTGTTTATGAGGCTGTCGACAGACTCATCATCATCTTCTTCCTCCTCTTCCTCTGGTTTTCTCTCTGGTCGGAGGATGGTGGAGCCGCGGATGTGTCTGTGGGAGCTGGTAGGAGAACAGCTGCCTCCCTCCAGCCTGTGGATTTACACACAGCGCAACCGAGCGCCGAGCGCCCTCAAGTCTGCGGAATTGACTCAACTGCTAATTTCAGAATAAACGTCAGTGAAAATGTGAAGAACAGAGGGCAGCATGTAGGAGGGGTTCCAATTGATGCATTTATTACATCATGTCGAGGTGGTTATAGGTGGTAATGCGTTAACTTTCCTATTTTTACTTTTGTTCTTTCTTTAAATGAAAATTTCAAAAACGCATCTCACAGGAGTTATTTTTATTTTGAATAAAAAAATCGATCAATCAAAGCAAAGCAAAGTAATCACAAAAACATGCCATAAGGCAAGGAAATTAGGAAATATCTAATTTGCTCCTAATGTAATCTAATCATAACAGTCATAAATCAGTCTAAATGGAAAAAAAGTTATATATTATATTATGTATGACCATCTGGAGCAATAGAGTATCTATCTATCTATCTATCTATCTATCTATCTATCTATCTATCTATCTATCTATCTATCTATCTTCTATCTATCTATCTATCTATCTATCTATCTATCTATCTATCTATCTATCTATCTATCTATCTATCTATCTAACTATCTATCTATCTAGCTATCTATCTGTCTATCTATTTATCTATCTATGTATATATCCATCTATCTAGTTAGTATAGTATAGTGTAGTATAGTGTAATATGTATAGTTAGGTTTATAGTAATGTATAATGTAGGATAGTACAAGATAGTATTGTTCAATACTGAATATCATATCATAGCAAAGCAGAGCACATTGTAATATAGTATAGTATAGTATAGTATAGTATAGTATAGTATAGTATAGTATAGTATAGTATAGTATCTTAAAATATTTAGTAACTATGTAACAACAAAGGTCCAATTTTGAGATCACTATCCCATGAGAGATCGAATGGTGATCTTTATAACAAAGCACAAAGGTAAGTTAGGTTCAAATACATATCCTCAATCGTCGATCACACAGGATTTGCAGGTATCAGTCTTTTGCTTGTATCATGTACAAGGAAAACGGTGTTTTACTTGTTTATTTGTTTTGTATTTGATCATAATTAAGAATTAAAGATAGATAGTTATCTGGCAAAACCAGACTCATGCATTCAAGTCTATATTTTATGTTTCACGATGGGTCTTCACTTGCGACTGAAGAATTACAGAACTGATATTGTTAGTGCCTTGAAAATAACATCATGATATTCTTGTTTGATTTAGAAATACCTAACACTATACTATGGCATATCATAGTAGTGATATCACATTTGAAATGGAGAGTATGTTAATACAAGCTATCATGCTTTTATTCTGAAGGCAGTTTCCTGAAGCAACCGGTATAGTCATGTGGTTTTCTCACACTCCAGCTGAGAACCGTGTTCCACGCCCCGCCTAACAGACCCCTCCCTTACTCATCGATCGATGGGTGGGTGGGGGGTAACGTCTGAGTTTGGTAAGACATTAAAAATGGAAAAAAACAATGACACAAATACAAAAAAGAACATGAATTCATTACAATAATAACCTCTTTACTTTATATTTATCATGGCGATCAATTATATAAATATTTTACCCTCGTTTCACCACCTGGAAACAAGAAATATGATAAATATTTGCTTTTTACAGTACTTTTAGTGAACGGTAACTTTTCAAGTTTTTGTCAGAGGATAACAAATGATGGTTTACATGCATATAGATAATTATGGAATTACCACTAGAACTGGTACACAGAGTCAGAAAACTCATCATATCCAATTATTCATTTCAGCCTATATATATCTACACTTACACTCACTGAAGAAATGTGGTTTATATAACCTCTCAGCAGCTGGGTAACATCATGACAATGTCACAGGATGCCAAATCTGATACAGCATGACTGAAAACAGACCTCGATGTTTGAATCAAAATATGTCTTGTTAAATTGTTCTGACTTGTACCAGTTATGGGTGAAGCAGTGGTATAGCTGTTAGCAATATTGCCTCAGAGCAAGTAGGTTACTGGTTCAGATCCCAATTTGATTTTGGCCTTGGCAGGTGGATTTAGCTTTAGTTATCTGTGTATTGTATTGTCTGTTGTGTGGTCAAATACTTGTATTTGTACCTCTGCTGTGTATCATGTCATATTGTGTCCTACTCTTTGTGTGTTCTTTGTATATGTGGGTCTATGTGCACGTGTTTGTACATGTGTACATGTTGTTATTGTTGTGTTTGCTGTTGTTGTTGTATATGCTGTTGCTGCCATGGTTACTGTGTACTGCTGTTGTATTGGTATGGTTACTATCATGTATGAATGTATATTGTGTTGTGTTGTATACTACATGTACTGTGCTATTTTTGTGTGCTGTCTAACATTAACATTACCATCATATCATCAGTACTATTACAATCATCTTGCCACTGCACCTTATCTACCTATTTATCTTGTGTTTCTGTTTTTACTCTTCTACCTCAATATTTTTTTTTTTTTTTCTATTGTATTGTATTTTATTGTTTTCAAATATACCGGCTGCTATGACGACTTAATTTCCCTTCGGGGATGAATAAAGTAATCTATCTATCTATCTATCTATCATCCCCGTGATGCACTGGCAGCCTGTCCCCATCTCCTGCACAGCATCAGCTGGGATTTGGCTCCAGATGCACCAGTGACCCTCAAAGGATGTGGAGTGCCACTTTGACTTTCAGCTGCTTGATGATGTTTGGATTTATAAACACATCTCTATGAGTCACAAAGCTTGAAGCCCCAAATCAGGTTGATCGTCATATAACGCAGAAAGGGCCTTTAAATTGTCAGGTTTATTCCCGGTGTAGCAGTGACGAGAGCTAAATACTGAGGTCACCCGGCACAGATGAGATCACATTTAGTGATTGAATAAGCCTGAACAAGCTGAGGCTGAGTCATCCACCTCCACTTCTCATAGAAATCACCTAGGGAGGTGAAGGGAAACCTGCGTGACGTGGTCTGATTCAAGCTGATGGCATTGAAACACCCACAAGAGCCGCCCTCCGTGGCTGCCGCTCATACTTCCACAGAGACTGGTAGGAGGACGCTTTGCTCGTTAAACTCTTCAAACTATATGAACAAAAAAGAGAGGAAGAAGCAGTGAATGATCATGCGGACAGATATATGAGGTTTACCATTGGGTTTGATAATTCAAAATCACGAAATAGTGTCAATACCATAACAAGTGTGGGGGGTTTTAAAAAATAAATAGGGCCCTTGGTTTATTGAGACCGGGACAAGTTTCCCAAATGGTCATTCAAATTTACCTTGCCTTGCCTTTACATAAACCCCGTTCAATGTGACTACGTTTTGGGGGGTTTGTAATAGATTCCCTGATTGTTACCAAACCGCAGACATGTGAAACATCATTATAATACAGTTTATTGTAAATTACCCTGAACAGGCATCATTGTCCAGACACATCGGGATAAACAGTCAAGAGTCCAACTTGTTTAGGATTTAAACCTTGTTCTTCTCTCACTGGAGGACCCACTCTTTCACAGAGAAGAAAGTAGTGTCTTTTTCACCACCCGGTGCTTTAGGTTATACTTTGCCTGGTGATAATGATTTTGTCTGGTAATCTGGGTTATCTGAGGTGAAGGAGCCACACAACCGCTCCTCATGCACCGTCGCTGGGTGCAGCGTTGCCACGGAGACAGGCTGCTGCCAGAGAGTCGGTTGCAGCCTCAATAAGTAGTCGGTCAGTTGGCAACGTACCAGTTGCCTATTTTTACAAATGTCTTCGTAAGTGGCCCCTTAGTAAAGCACTCACTGCTGTCAGTTATTGTTTTCAGCGGAGGCCACTAAAAAGCCTGATCGGGAATCTGTCTAACATCTTAATTACTTTTCAATATTCACCTTCCCTCTGATTCTCCTGTAGACGCACATCTTTGAGTTAAATTCAGGTTAAGCTTCACAGTGCATCACTTTAGTGTTCAGATCGTATCACGATATTTTGGGTTTGTACAATATTTTGGTAATACAAACTTCCCCCCCTCTAACTGTGTTGCTAAAGACACAGTTGGATGTGCTTTATAAAAATAATAGTACCAAGGGTCCCTGCTTATTAAATGCTTCAATGGTCATTTATTTGTAAATATACAAAAAATGAACAGCCCTCTCCTAAATCAGAAGTTTTGGCTTTACAAGAGAAATGCTGAGATGCCGTTTCTATTCAAAAATATTGGCCACACCAATATTACCAGCAGGTAAACAATAATACTGATAATAATAGTAATAATAAATATAATAATTATAAATTATTTGCACAGCACTTTTAAAATACATTACGTCGAGGTGAAATAAAAACAATGGAAAATTATATTAAACTACAGTTGAATAAAAGTTATAATTATAACTTATTTCATTATTTTAGTTTTATCCTTGCAACAAAATGTCAAACCTTTTGGGAAGGTGGCCGAATTGAAACTAACACTTCAAGGATTCTGTTGAAAATCTGGCAGAATTTGTATAGTTTTGTTTTATTATTTGAATTCCCCATTAAAAAGTCACAAATGCAAAATATTTAAAAAAACACTCCAACACCGTAATTAATGTTCCTGGTGCGGTTTTTGGTAACAGCACCGCCTCCACGTGGTGAAACGGCAGAAGGCACCTAACCACTACAGCGCCCATAATGCATTGGGAAAACGTTGGTCGGTACCATCATTGTACGAAGGGGGTTTAGGGATTTTAAAGTTTCAAAGTAAAGTCCGGATTGCGTTTGTCTTTATTGACTATATACACGTGTGCGTTTCAAATAAAGTGAAATATTTGCACTGAGGATTGTTCAACATGTTAACTATCGATTAGCTAAGACGAGGCTGGTCAGTGCTGAATAATGGAGCCTCCTCTGTAATGGTATCTCCCGGCTCTTCTCTCCAGCCTTCCTTTTCCTACTGAAGTAGCAGCCATGAGGTAGGACCGCAGCCCAGCGCGTGATAAAAGTCTTAGTTTTAGCTTTTAAAAACACACACGTTAACTTCACACCACCTTAATAACAATGGCAAATCCCTCAACCATCGACACACAAAGTTTAAACCTCGTTGAAACATTAAAATCTCATATTTTCACGTGTCTTATTGTGACACGATGTAGCAGACGCGGAGGCCATGTTGTAAACCCGGCTGCCTGTTAGCTTCGTGCTAGCTGTGCGGCTAAGGGCCACTCCGCTATCTGATTCTGTGTAATAACACTGTTATTCTCACAAGTAAACGAGCCACGTCAAATCATGTCCATCACGCGGAGGTAGAAGCTGTACGTTTATATGTGTGATGTCTGTCCCGCAGCATGCTCAGGCTCCAGAAGAGGCTGGCCTCCAGCGTCCTGCGCTGCGGGAAGAAGAAGGTCTGGCTGGATCCTAACGAGACCAACGAGATCGCCAACGCCAACTCCCGTAAGTGGAGCAGCAAGTCGTCTTTTCAGTCCGAATATCAGCATTGACTTTGACAGAGAAATCACAGCCACAACAGGCTCCTTCTTTGTAAAGGCTCCAGCACAGTCACATAAACGTGGGATAACCTGCTGCATCGACACGAGTCCACAGTTGTTCACGAATGAGTTGAAAGTTCTTTGTGGAAATACCCTAACCCCTTTGAGGTAAACTCATGGCTGTCAGTTTCACATTGCAGCTTAATAGTGTCAGATATTGTTTGTTATTTGACCTTAAATCATGTAAATTGTCCTCCTCTTTAACTATGTCTGGGCTTCTTGTTGAAGTGTGTGAAATCAAGCCAGAGTTTAGATCGCGGTATCTGCAGGTTATTCAATTTATTCCCCTGTAAAAAGAAAATACAGTCAATGGCTGAATAACTTTGAAAATTCCTTAGATGACATTCAAAATCTTAAATATTTTCTCTTGCTTGATTTTATGATCATACATTTTCATTAATCTAAGTGCCCACTTCATGACACTAAATCTGAGCCCAGGTTCCATTAATTTATAAGTGTATAACATAAGGAATCAGTGTTGATGTTCATCTCAAATGAATTTTCTCCCTATATTGTCCCTATTGGTTTTCCATCATGTTTTAATACTGGTTCATTATTAAGTGTGATGGAATAATTGACTTGTTGAACCCTGCAGTAACATGAGGATTGAGGATTAATAAATGTTAAATGACACAATCCAAATCTAGCAATAGTTAACCTGTAGTTTGGCTTTCACACAGGTCGGGTTAACCAAGATTATGTTTACAGCACCAAGATGCTGGTATCTGCTCTCAACACCCAAAAACTTCTGCGTGTGTCATCGCTATTTAGCCCCTCAGTGGGGATATTTGCATTTAGTCACACATTCACCTCCTCCGGAGAAAATGTGGAGTTCAGTGCATGTCTAAAAGCAGCTATAGTGTATATCCTGTATTAAACTGCTCTCAAATAGCAGCATTGCAATCAATAGTTTCTAAACATCCTCAACTGGTGTTTCATATAATTAATGAATAGCTCTAGTTGTGTGGTAATCACGTTCACAGCACTGGTTTTCTGGTCTTAAATGTTCTCTTGGATCATAACCGTTCGGTTGATAGAAGGAATACAATGTTATTGTGGTGTTATTCAGTGTATCCCTGTAGCTCACTTGTTTCTTTCTGTGTTTAGGCCAGCAGATCCGTAAACTGGTGAAGGATGGTCTTATCATTCGCAAGCCTGTTACGGTCCACTCTAGGGCCCGCTGCCGCAAGAACACACTTGCACGTCGCAAGGGAAGACACACCGGTGTCGGTGAGTTGAAACTGTCCCTGAGCTGATGTTTGTTATTAATGTTTATCAAATTTTAACAACATGTTTTCCGAACAAATTTAAGTTATTCCACTAAATGGATCAATTTGAGAATCTGAGTGAGACAGTATTCACAGATATAGTGACCAGTAGTATGGAGTAGTTGATGATGGCGATAAATGTGTCCGGTAATGTTGACTTACATACTTAATTTTTTTTCTCAGGTAAGAGAAAGGGTACTGCCAATGCCCGTATGCCAGAGAAGCTGTCCTGGATGCGCCGCATGAGGATCCTGCGTCGTCTTTTGCGTCGCTACAGGGAGTCCAAGAAGATTGACAGGCACATGTACGTTCATGACTTCCTGTTGTTGCGCCTTTTGTTAGTTGTGTCAATCTGCTGCTGATGTACAATGATTTGTCATTAAGATGAGGTTATTTCAGGGAAGCTGAAAACGTATTGATTTGCTTTTTTAAAATTAAACATGCATGATTATTAAATACAATTTTCTGGTGAAAATGTTGGGAAGCATGAACTTACATTCTCATAGAAACTTTTTTTTATACATTTATTTCCCTTTGTGGCAATGTGCTCATTTCACATTAACAACTCCGAAGGTGTTTGCAAATGTTTAACTGAACTCAATGACACATCTCACAACACCATGTCGTAGATTCTTAAAAGGTATCAGTCCTCTGCTATTACTTTGTGTGATCTGCATTTTTGTTGATGCCTTTTTCCCGTTCTGCTCTCCCTCAGGTACCACAGCCTCTACCTGAGAGCCAAGGGTAATGTGTTCAAGAACAAGCGTATCCTTATGGAGCACATTCACAAGCTGAAGGCAGACAAGGCCCGCAAGAAGCTCCTGTCGTAAGTCAACACCCAAACTCCATTTCCTGTTTCAAGAACTTAAATACAACTGTATTAGACAGCTAAACTAAGTTATGTGTGGCTCCGCACTGTGAAATGCCTTTGCACATCACCAATATTTCAGCACTGTTTTTGGTGCACCGGATTGTTTATCAGATTTATTGTTGAAAACTATTTGCATTTTGAACATGTGTTGAATTTTCTGAACTTAAAGTTGCAGCAGAGCCAGGACTTCACCTTTTCAGTATTTCCAATCAGCTGTTGCTTTCTCCCTGCCTCTTCTACAGCGACCAGGCCGAGGCTCGTCGCTCCAAGACAAGGGAGGCCCGCAAGCGCAGAGAAGAGCGTCTCCTGGCCAAGAAGGAAGAGATCATCAAGAACTTGTCCTTGGAGGAAGAGGCCAAGAAGTAATCTGGCTCTGTCCGCCCTGCCTGACTCTGCCAACAGTCAAGTTGTGACAATAAAAGTGTACATAAAGACACTGTTGGTCTCCTGTGCTTTGTTCTTTCATAAAGAAAATATGTAATTAGCAGGAAATCACTGTGAAGGGAAAAGCAGACAGCTCTGGTCTTCAACAGACAGTTTTTAGACATTTTTCCTCCTTGTCCTCAAGTAATTGAATTGCTTTGGCATTCTGCATTTGGCTGTGCAGTGGGTTCCAAATATCCTTGAGCAGTAATTGTTTTATCTCAATCGTTAAGTTGGGACACAATTTATCAGTCGGATGGTCCATGGATGTTGGAGAGAATGTGAAAGATGGAATATAATGTGAATCTGTTGGCCCTTAATGACCAAATTACTTCAAGACCACTACTGATGAAATGAGAATGAAGACGGATCAGACTGGTTATCTACACCCTAAGTTTTCTCTGTATATACCCCAATCCCTCAATGCTTACAGCTTTCATAAGGGTTTCCACAGATTTCGAAAAAGTCTAAAATATTATTATGGAAATTTGACATAACAGACTGTAAATATGTTGTCTGGTTCTCATTTAAAACATTTTGTTTCCATCCAGTGGTCAGAGTTGGAATTGAACATCTAAAGGTCTGATATGAATAGCTGCACACATCGTGTCTATTTTAGTTGTCTGTAAATTGGAAAGGACTTCTTAGAATATGTGTGAAGTGCTTTGAGGTCACATCGGGAAATGTTGGGACGACATGAACAATCTAAAGAGAAGATCATATGATAATCATTTGTCCCAGTAGGATCAAATTTGCCATGTACCTCTGCCATGGCCCAACAGTCTCTTTAAATTCAACCTAGCTGCACCATATTACACACATTTATAGATATAAATTCTCTAAATATGCCGGATTGATCTGGCAAATGAACCGTAACAAAGGTTTACAGGCTTCCCTGAGACACCACATCCCTTCAGCAAGATTAATGGTAATATATTGTGGTAACCTTGCAAACATACAGGGATGACACCAGAGTTTGGTATTTGTACTGAATGTACAGTCTGATGGCAGCTGGAAGGAATGGCCTGTGATACCTCTTCTTCAGATAACTATTAAATGGATACACAGCATGAAAATATATGTTGATTCTATGGCCTGTAAATGTGCCTGTATATTTTGCCATTATAATAGAGGGGCTATGTACAGTTCTGTATATGTAATTCAACCTGCACTCTAATTTAATGGTTGAGGCATATGTCTGTTGTATTTGCAGAATTCTATTTGGACTGATGACCCAATATTAGACACTAGGTGAATCAGTTGGATCAGTCTGTCACTGAAGAAGTTGTGTGGGTGCTGGTGGCCTACAGGGGGCAGTACTGGTTCTCTACATTTTTCTCATCTCCTACCACCTCCACAGGGTCAGGGGCATCCCAACGGTGGCGATTCCACATTTCACTCGTATTAGCCCCTCTGAGTGTCAACGTTTCCCCTGTTTCCCGCTGCTGTTTGCATCATACTGTTTGCCACAGATTAAAAATTGACCTATTAATTTAACAATAATATTACACAATCACAACTGCGATCATCTCCACTCAGGCTATTATAAATTGATTTGTAATACCTTGGAACGGGAGGTCCCTTGTGTGCGTTTACAGCCACAGCAGGAAGTGTAAATTATGCATGTGGACTTCTAAGTGGTTGTGTGTATGTGTGTGTGTGGGGGTGGGCGGGGGGGGGGGGGGGGGGGGGTGGTTGGGTGTTTGTGGCATACAGTATGCCCAGTGCGGCCCGCGGGTCCGAGCACGAGGCTGATCCTGGTCCTGGTGTTTACGCGAGTGTTTTGGTTGTGCGAGTGTTTTGAGAAACATTCAGATAAGGCACCGAACCTCGTGCTAAGCAGCTGTGGAATGCAGCAGGATCAGCTGTTCCTCAATCACATGACCCCATTACTGCCACCCTCAGGCCTGCCAGTCCCATCCCACCTCCCAGTGGAGCCATTCACCATTTCTCAGCCAAAGCAAGGACGTGACGGCAATTTGAAGGGCTGGCAGCTGGAGAAAGGCCAGAAAACGGTTCCATTAGGTCAGGGGTAGGCAGCCTTTACTATCGAAAGAGCCATTTTGCCCCCTCTTCCCCCAAATTAAATCTGTCTGAAGCCACAAAACATATTTGATTACACGGGGTATAAAGTTATATATATATTGTTATACAACATATAGAAAAACTATAGTTTGTTGCATTTATTAAATTATAGAACAACAATAAAAAAAAAACTGTTGACATTTAACTGCCATTTTTACCTGTTACAAAAAAGGAAAACACCTAACTCTTATGAATAGGAGAACACAATACATGTGTAGGACTTCTTTGAAATAAATGAAACACAGAACTATGCTTTTTTTGCTCATCTCCAGCTTGGTACTTTTCAGAAGATGCTATGTGCTTACTGTGGAAATGTCTTTAAACATTACATTTGTTTGTGTTTGCTAATTCCTCACCACATATCAAGCATACAGGTAAACCTGCATTGTTGGCATTGAAAGCAAATTAATCTGTCCACGAAGAATTAAACTCTCTATTTACTCTCAGACTTTTCTTTAGGGGGATTTGTTCCTGGTTAGTTTACCGAGGCCGGGGCTTCGGACACTATAGATTAGGGTCTTGCAGGGAAGTAGACGTAAAAGGATGTGAGGCATATTTTAGTTGACGAAATATTAAAACAAAACGTGAGAGCAGGTCAGACTGGAGACGGACACAGAAACTGAAGCTCGGTACAGACCAAATGCAGCTTCTGCTCTGATCAGGAGGCTGCGGCGCTGATCTCTGAGCAGCTGAGACCAGAGAAACTCAGTGTTTTCACTCTTTCAACTGTTAACAAGCAGCCGGTCAGTCACTGAGCGGCTGCTCCACGTGAACGAGCTCTGATCTCACTGTGTCTCTCTCGGTGAGTGAGCGGGGGCAGGGGTCGGAGCCCCGGGGCCTGTGTGTGTCCGCTATCTGGGAGCGCGCACACACACACACACACACACACACACACATTCACCCGCTCCTGGTTTTTCATGACGGCCTGATACGATGATTATTTAAAAAATGAACGTTCACCGCTCGCGAAAAATATGCGCAACATGCACAACACTGTACAGGGAGCCACTGCAGAGGGGCTGAAGAGCCGCAGGTGGCCGACCCCTGCATTAGGTGAAGTCCCAGGGCTCATATTTAGAAAATGCATGTAAATTATTCACAACTGTCTCATGTGTTAAACGATTTAAAGTCGACCCATGTTAGGTTGCATAGCCTTAATTTAATACTTTTTGTGATGTACTGTACTTCTTGTGTGTACACAATGGTTTGTATTTATATGGATCTTTTCTAGTCTTGATGACCACTCACAGCGCTGTACAGCACAGTTTCCCATTCAGACTCACATACAGGGCGAGGCAGGGTTAAGCATCTTGCCCAAGGACACTTTAGTATGCAGATGGGGAAGACTGGGATTGAACTGCCGTCCTTCTGGTTGGAGGATGACCGCTCTCCCCCTCAGCCACAGTTGACACAAGGTCAAAGTAGAGTAGCCTTTGTATGGTCAGGGGTTGTAGATAATTCTATACAGAAATTAAACAATAAGGCTGTAGACACACAAATTAAATATTAAAATGTTTTGATTAATCAATGAATCATTCAGTCTAAAAAACATCAGAAAATGTTATTCCTTTTTAGCTTTTGAATCTGAATGACAGTCCTGTACCAAATTAGTTCGATTTTGTAATTTATATTGACATTAAACAGCAAATACTAACATTTGATGGATCAACTTGTTGATGAAATTAGTTGATGAATGATATTCTGCAGATCAACTAATCAATCAATCAGCTCAATCTTCTTCGTTACAGGTGAAAGTTGCAGGTTTACACTTTGTATTTGATCTCAAAATCCATCTCTGGAATGTAATACGGCAGAAAAAGTGTTACGATATGTACGGATCTTAATGTGGCAAATTGGTGTCATTGATTTAGTTATTGGTGTGAGTTCAGTACGATTCATCGTCTCATTAATGGATGATTACACTTCTTATTATTCATAGACACTCACACTCGAAGAAGATACCTAGTGAAAGAGAGCAAAGAAATGTTTTGCACACCATTTCCTGACCCTGGTGATTCATATATTGCATCAGTCTCATGCGTTCTATGACAGGGCTCGTCACTTGGTCGCTGTGGTTTTTCTGCAAGACAGCCTGTTATCAACTGTAGTGTACGAGCAACAGGCCTGAGTCAGTCTGCACAAGGAAACAACTGTTTATCCATAAACAATGTTCATATTCCACCCCTGTTTGGCAGCACACCTGTCCGTTCTTGGTTTGAAATTCAGAAACATATCTTGATGCCTGACAGGAAGCCCATTGCTCTCTCAGCGGAACTACCCTCGTTCAGAGATGTAGCCGACAAATGTTGGCCCGGTTCACATCCTGCCTCACATGTTTTCACCTCACGCATAGTCCTGCAACCTGCGTCAGAGCCGAGGCAGAGGCCTCCTCGCTGCAGCAGGAGCAGCTCGCATGAACAAGGTGGAAGAGGGGGAGGACAGACTTATAAGGGTCTGTCTGGGTGACAATGGAACCTTTGTCCTCCTGTCAGACTTGTGATTATGTCACATGGGCTCTCGTCGGGGGAAGTACTTTGTTTCCCTTGCAGCGAGTCACCCACCCCAGTAGAGCCTGCCACCCTGAAGCGTGCAGCATTCACACTTCCTGTCGAGACAAACCTATATTTATCCGGGACTGTGAGTGCGTTTGTCAACCGCCAGCTATGCAAATACAGAAATTGAAACAATTTTGCAACAAACACTTATTTGGGAGTGTACAACTTTGCGGGAACATGCGGAAACGATTAAATCGCGGATTGTTGCAGAATATACGATTTGTCAATTTAGTCTTCACGATGCTCGTAGCAAATAAAAAAGTCAGCCACTAATTACACAATCGTTCATCCATCTCAACACATTTGTCAGTTCTGAGAAAAACAATCATGCTGAGGACCCAACGCTGAGAAAATCCCCTCTGTTACAAGATAAGGAATGTGATCGTGAAAAATCATCACTGCCTTGCTTCTGATGTGGTTAAATAGCTTTAGATGGAGGCTACACACGGAAATGGCATTGTCTGTAATAAGCTAATGACAGACTGTTGCAGCCGGACGCTCTGTAATGAAGGTGGAAATCCAGATGAGAGCTCCGGACATCGGCCGCTATAAGCAAGGTGTTTTCTGCCTTACCTCGTCCACAGAACACTCCAATTATACTGGGGCAGTGGCTTCTTTTTTTCTTGCCCACAGCCTTGTTATTTTAGTGGCGTTTCATTGCTGGAGAAAGTCCCCCCCCCCCCCCCCCTCCACATTTTTCTTCACATTCCTGCTCGTGTCCCATGATGCATGAGAGGTTGTACATATGTGTGTTTTCCTCCCCGGGGCCTCGCTCTCAGCGGGGAGCTTGTTATCGCTCCTCAGATCAGGGTACATTCAGAAAATGCTGGTGTGCTGACGAACAGGGAATTGTCTTCTGGTTCCCAAGACTTCATGGCCCTCGTGAGGACGTGTGCTTCGGACTGAAAGGTTGCGTGGGACATAAATAAAGTAATTACCGTATACAAACATAAGCATACCCATGTGCTCACACACACAGATAAACACATACACGCCGGATAATAATAAAATGAAAACATAAAAATAAAATAAAAAGATATAACTGAGGATAAATATATAGCAAAAATTAAGTAAAATACATAAAATGTCATAAATGCAAAAGGAAAAAAAGTGCCATTGAAGTGTAACCTAGTTAGATCTATCAAATGGTTAGATGTGGACTCAAATAGTTATAGTTCCGCTTGAGGTCACGATGTGTGCCAAACGCAGATGGCAAAGTCATTGAGGACATTGGTTCTGCATGCTGTCACGTGTTAGACTCGTGCCATCACAAACATATACCACACATTCCCGATAAGCCAAGCTGCTATCAGGAGTCACCGGATCTGCCCCCCCCCCCCCCCCCCCCCCCCCCCCCCCCCCCAGGTCTGTTTGATTGATTCTAAGCAGGTTTACGCAACTCATACTGAATGGAGTTCCAAGAAGCTTGGTGGATGGATGAGGTGTGCATCACGGAAGGACCCATTAAATTGTGTTGTTGATCTGGGTCAGGCGGCGGATCCTGGAATGTTTTTTTCCTAACCGAGAATAATTCATAGAAATATAGATGAAAAAAATTAGGGATGTTTAGGGGACTGATATTAATGAGTGAATTCGAGGGGACTGTTGGACCATAGTTGGTTAAGGAGTCATTACATAAAGCAAGTAAGCAGGTGAAGAGCAGCTTTTGCTCAGCCCCTGTTTACTCTTTGGTCACAGCCAAGCGGCCTCAAACAAACCAAACCAGTTTCATGAAAAACACTGACCTCTGCCAAATCAAAACTTTCCCAGGGCTCCTTGTGTTTTGGATCTTGTGTGTGAGCGTCAGGTGGCGGCGTTGCTATGGCACAGCTCAACTTACCCAGCATGCCTTTACTCGGCATGAATATTTTTATTGCGAGGAGCTCAGCGTGGCGTTTCCCTCTCAAAATGAAATCAGGAGGGATACACACAGGAGGACCGGGTGTGGTCATCTTTTTGTGGGTGTTAATTGCCAAATTCATCCCATTTGCTCAACATATTTCACATAATTTTGCTTGAGCTTAACGTCCAAGTCTTAATTATCCTTCCACCACACGGCTTGCAGCACAGAGCACTTGAAGCCAAACAGCCGATGAGTTATGACTCTTCTGGGCACCGGTTCCCCAATCTCTTTGTGCTCTTTTGTCCCCGGCTCTCTCCGGCCTCCACCGACTTTCTGCTCCTCTCGTTTCCATCTATAGTTTTTTTTTACTCAGTTCCCCTGTTGACTCAGCCGGCAATGCTGCCATGTTAGGAACAAGCGCCCATCTTAGTTGAGTGTGGGCTCCCCCGACCCCCCCCCCCCACACACACACACGCTCAGTTTATGAGTGGATACAGCTGTAGAAATTTGAATAAAAAAAGTGTGTTTGTGTTTGAGTTTTGAGCATTAATACTCTGAATGGAAAGGAGGCCTCAGCCTCTCGACTGTTCTTCCCCTATCTGATTATCATTGATGACACACACACACACACACACACACATACACACGCACACGAGACAAACTGTGGGCTAATTCAGTACTGGGCACTCATGTTACTGCCTGCTTTCTGCGCGAAGGAGAGAGGGGCTTAAGGGGGTGTGGGCGGGGGACAGCTGGGGGAGGGAAGGGAAAGCAGAGAGGCATGGCTGAGGCTCCGAGAAGGGGGCGGAGAGCAGTGAAGGAGCTCCACAGCTTTGGGCCAACACAGCGGAAAGTAGGAGTGTGGAGTTTGTCTGTATGTGTGTGTGTGTGTGTGTGTGTGTCCGTGTGCGCATGGGAAAAAGGGGGAAAAAAGATGGGAGGACCGAGGAGACATGGCCGGAATTGAAGTAGGATGTGGAGCCACGCAGGATCGGTTTCATCTGGACAGGAACAGGAAGAGAGGGCAGACAAAGTAGAGGAGAACAGTGGACTTGCCAGAACAAGGGGGTAAAGAAAAAAAAAGAAAGAGAAGACAATCTGATAACTGTGGAGGCGTGCTCTCAGTCACCATAGGAGGGGAAAGCACTGAGTCAAACCAGACAGGCAGGAAGGGGGAGGGAGAGGAGGAGTGAGGTATAAAGAGAAAATCAGAGAGCAAGCAAGAGAGGCAATAGATTAACACTCTTCGGAGGAAGAGAGAGAGGGAGGGAGAGAGAGATAGGGACAGAGACAGACAGCGGAGGAGGTCGGGGGAGTAACTGGGAAAGCAGAGGGAGGGAGAGAGAGAGAGAGAGAGCAGACAGCGTTGGCTGTGAGCTTGTAGGTGAACTGTGACAGAGGGTGAGGGGGGCTAGTGGGGGGGAGGTCTGCAGGAGGGGCGAGGTATGAGGGGACAGCTCCTGAGGTCACTCGTCTCCCTGATGATCACCCTCCTCTGTGTGGGGACCCTGCTCACCACCCTCATTTGGTACGTGCTCAACGACAAGTAAGTGTGTGACTGTACCTTCAGATAGAGACTCGCGTGCACACACCCGCAAACACACACACACACACACGCACACAGACACACACACACACACACCACAGTGTTGGTGAGGGCAGAAGATAAGATAAAGATGCATGCTGGGATAATAACGGTAAAAGATGCTGATCACACCAATGCAGATACACGTGTTGATGATACAGCAGAGAGACTGAAGCTTTTATAAGTTTTTCTTGTCATTGTTTTCTTCAGACTGTCGTTGCCACTTGTGTGAAATGTGTTGGTCTATAAATGACTTTGGTGCCGGAAAGAAGAAGCTGATTTAGCCCTTTTTTTCGCCACTTTTTCTTTTTTTGTCAATGCATCTCATATGGATGTGCGATTTTTTTTTATACTAAGCACATTCGAGAATTGACATTTGGAAAAAGCAAAGTATGTAAACACATACAATGAAACTGACTCTGGTTCAGCATTGATTGAAGTTCGTTAACTGACACTTAAATAGACAAACAGCTACTATACAGGCAAAGACATCATGGAACTGAACCTAGAAGTTGAAGAACTGAGCTAGAATGGGACTCAGTAGAGGACATACCTCCACTAAGGCCCAACAGTCCCATTTTTTAAACCACAAATGAATTCACAAGATCCAGATTTTTATTTGCACCAAATTGCCGACACTCATACATTTGTTTAATTGTTTATTTAGAAGGATCCCCATTAGCTCTACCCTAAGACAGAGCTACTTTTAGTGGGGTCCACATTTAAGAAATACATACAGATATCATACATTAAAAAAAAAAATGTAATACCAATATCAAACATTGAAAACATACGTTACATTATAAATATGTTACATTATAGATATCAAATGTTAATATACATAAAAATATTGATCATTTAATATTACAGATATCAAAAATAAATGTAGTGGTTATGCAATATTACCTTTGTCATGATATAAAACACTGATATATACAATTCAACAGAAGCGAAAACTGCAAACCATACATAGCAGTCCCCTATATTTGAATTGTTTCCCCCATGACGATCCATGAATTATTCCTCTCTGACCAACACTGCATCCCTTCAAGACTTTTCATGGTGATGTTGTGTAATCCTGCTAACAAACAAATGCTTATCTAAACATCACCTGGATGGAAATGTGCATCGTGTGCTTTACATACTTATCCACACATGTATATATGTACAGCGTGTCAGGATTTAGGTTGACAGTTATGTACAGAAATCATGCAGTGTTCATCAGATCCAAAGTCGCCAACTATCATAGATATCCTCTGAGTCATTAACAGTGAAATGTGAGCTGCTGTTACAGGTAAACATAAACAACCACAATAGTAACCACGTAAAAATTAAATGAAAAAGGAACACAGGACAAACAAATATGAAAAGGATAAGAAAAAAAAAGACCCACCCCAAACTAACAGGATCAGCACATCCTAGTAAAGAATTAACAGAAGCCACAGTCATGACAATAAATTAAACATACAAATTTACAAAAGATTACACAAAGTGAAGAGTAAACTAGTAGATACACACAGCAGGCGTTTCACAATGATTCATACTTTAGTCCTTTCCTTGAAACAGTTGCAGTACAGGGTCCCACATCCTATCAAATATGTCTCCCCTGTCTTCATTATGAAGTCTCAGTCGCTCCAGCTGAAGCATATTTGCCATTTCTCTCAACCACTGATCGTACGTGGGTGCAATTACAGACTTCCACCCACGAAGAATTATCTTCTTCGCGATCACAGTTCAATTAAATCGTTTTTAAGTGGAAACAATCTGTCATAGGTTGTGGTTCTTGTAGTTGCACAGGTGCACACAACCCAGGGCCCCACTCTTAAAGGCTCTGTCTGGAAACCTTATTCCTTTTTTACAAATATAAAAAACAGGAAGTTAAGAAGACACATGTTTGGATTTGAGGAACATCGACCACAGACATCACAACAGACACACGCAGACTCGAAGAGGCAGCGGTCTCCTGGTGAAATGTTGCAAAGAAGCAAAGGTCTAGTTTGTACAGTGGTTGTTCATTTATGGCAGATGAAGCTGAACGACTTACAACTGGTCCCCTTATGGTAGATCCCTGCAGAGGCAGAAGTGTAGATGATTACCAAGGAGGTTACGTTTTCACCCCTGTCAGTTTGTTTGTATGGTTCTTTGTTCGCAAGTTGGATCAGGGAAGAACCCATTCAATTATGGTGCAAACCCTGTATTAGTATTTTTTTCCATTCTTATATTTTGCGAGATGGCAACATTTTCAGTGTTTTCCCAGGGATTTTTTGTGGACTGTCACTGTTCAAGCAGGAGCAGTGTGACTGTGCTGTGAGGCTGCAGGTCTGTGCATCTTTCCTCATGTGTCCTGTTTGTGTGTCATTTGTTACACAGCAATGTGCAACCTCAAAAAGTGCCTGCTCAGAAAAAAAGTGCCCCCCAGCCCTCCGACCCCTGTAAAGGCTGCAGGTGAGATCACTGCTTCTCCTCATACAAACTTGCCCTACCATACACATCTGACAGTGTATACTAACATGTGTGTTTGTGGTTACACAGGGAAATCATCGACAAAGTGCTACAGCGTTACTCTCCAACCTGGAAGAGGCGAGAGGACAATTACCAAAAATTCAGGTAAAAGAGAAAAGACAACGATCCTCTGGAGATGTCAGTACGCTGTCACATTCAAGACGGAATGCTGATGAAGTCACACTCATCACAGGCGCAATAATCATGTTAGCCGAGCTCATTTCGTTTTCAACACTGGCGTCACAAATCTTAAAACCACATTGCTGCACCACTTTTCCTAACAAGAAGATTGACGCTGTCACTAAACAACCCTTTTGGCTTTAACCCTGCGCGACATTAAATCCTGTTTGTTCTCGCGCGGCAGTTGTTTTTAGAGAGATTCCAGAACAGCATGTACACAGCTTGGTTCCTCGATAAATGCACTAAATTAAGAAGCAAGCATACTCCCTCCAAAATGTTTAAGCTTCAGGGCCAGACCCAGAATAGATGAGTCAGGGTCCCTTCACCTGGTTTACATTTGTCACAACCAGCTGAAGACGATAATTGCAAGTGAAATGTGACTTACTGGTTAAAAAGAAAGAAAGAAGAACAGATACCGACATGGACGAGGAAGCAGACAGGAATGTGGAAAAAAGCAGTGGAACTGACGCTTTCACTCTCGTAGGAAACTGAAACCTTACGTCTCACCATGTAAATGAACCGTCAGTCCTGTGTCTTCCCCAGGTCTCAGCTCAGCAGCAAGTGCCATGGGTTTGACAAGGCCATTATCACCCAGGCCAACACTCCAGTGGGGCACAAGCTGGTGTACGACGGTGAGAAGAGGAGGAGCCTGCAGGTGACCCCGGAGGTTTTCAGCACCTTCACGAAGGTAGGTCGACGTGTGAGTCAACACTTTGATACACTCGACACAACACGGTTCGATGTCTACATGAATGGAAATGGACAAGTCATTATTTCAGCAGAATAAAAGGTATTCTCGTTAGAATTTTTTTAGGGGAAAAGTAAGACTCGCGGGGGACTACCTGCAGTTTAATGTATATGATAATACATATTCAGGTTTTAATGTTTACTCTAATGGACTTACTATACATGACAATGTTTACAGTCGTATCATTCGTTGGATGTAACTCAAAATATAATGGATGTGATTCAAATCTCAAAGACGAAGATTAAATGTCACGATGAGCCACTTACTATCATTTGAAACTGGCTTCGCTCCAGGAAAGAGTGCTTATCGTACTCAATACATAAACCATATTCCTCACCATGATGTAAATTACATATCTGTAAACCTCTGAACACTGATATGCTGATTCAGATGGAATCTGGACAAAGATCAATACTATTGGGATTATTTGCTTATTATTATTTGGGCATCTTTTAAATCTTTTGACTCTCAAGCGATAAGAGAAAATAGTCTGAGGCAACTCAACCAAAGACGGGACCTTAATCTTGTAGATTAGCAAAAGAAATCAATAAACACACTCATGCAACACGTGGCTGCTGCAGGGGATTTCCGCCTTGTGTGGATTGAAGAGGAAACAGATCCGGCTGTAGACTTCCCTCCATTATGCTCTCAAACAGAATCCTGAAACTAGTATTAACGACGCTCTTTTCCACTGCTGTTGATCGCAGGAGCGTCCTTTCTCTAATAAAACATGGGACACGTGTGCTGTGGTTGGGAACGGAGGGATCCTGACCAACAGCAGCTGTGGGCAGATGATCGACTCAGCTCAGTTTGTCATCAGGTGAGAACGATTTCTAGCGGACTGAAAGAATGATGAATGATCAATGTTGAAATTCCATCTAACCATCTCTGTGTCGTCTTGAATGCTCGTTCAGATGCAACCTACCTCCTCTGCAGAACGGCTACGAGAAACACGTGGGCACCAAGACCGACCTGGTGACAGCAAACCCAAGCATCCTCGTGGAGAAGTGAGCGAGACGATTACATCTCACACACGGTCTCACCTGATGATGTTCCTCTGGTTGTGTTCCTTCACATCTGCTGTTTACTTTCAGGTACGGGGCTCTGATGGGGCGTCGGCGTCCGTTTGTGAAGAGCCTGCGCAGCTACGGAGACTCCCTCCTGCTCCTTCCCGCCTTCTCCTACGGCCACAACACGCCCGTGTCCCTGCGGGCGGCCTACACCATCGAGGACTTTGAAAGCCCCACACGGCCCATCTTCTTCAACCCTGAGTACCTCCACAGTCTGGCTGTCTTCTGGCGCTCCCAGGGCCTCAGAGCAGTGCGGCTCAGCACCGGCATTATCATGGCAAGCCTGGCGCTGGAACTCTGCAGCAACGTGCATCTGTACGGGTTCTGGCCTTTCAGCAATCACCCACATGGCCTCCGCGCCCTGACTAACCACTACTACGACAACAGACAAACGAAAACGAAATTTCACGCCATGCCGGCAGAGTTTGACCTCTTGTTGCGGCTGCACAGTCAGGGCGCGCTCAGGCTTCACCTGGGAGACTGTCCACCTGGTGAAAAGTAGTTCCCTGGTTCCGGGAATGACACCAAAGTGCCTTCTTTATATTACATTACATGTCATTTGGCTGATGCTTTTGTCCAAAGCGACTTACAATTATTACACTCAACATTCATGAGGGGCCATTTAGGGGTTCAGTATCTTGCCAAGGACACTTCGGCATGCAGATGGGGAAGAGTGGGATTTGAACCGGCACCCTTCTTGTTGCAGAACCACCACTCTACCACCTAGGCCACACCGCCTTCTCACGACAAAGCCAATCCCATTGCATGCACTTTCAGTTGAATGGATGGATCTATTGTGGCTGATGACAAGTGCAAGCAAAGTGGGTGCTCGGAACGCAAAATGCAACAGACTGTAAATGCTTCCAAACCTTATGGTGTATGTATGACTGTATTTATTAACACAAACGCTCCAGCTGGAGTCTGGAGGGAGTATTTTTTAACTGAGAAGCCTTTTTGAGGCCTTTGTGAGCGTCTACATTTTAGTGCCTTATGCCAATCATCCAGTAGTGACTGTTATATATATCTGACCATGGGAGCGTTAGATCTACCTGAATGTATTTTGAAGAAGATCAACATGAAGACTGTCTGGCTGCAAAAACTTGAAATGAAAAAACACCAGCACACTGAATGTAAAGACTTTTTTTTTTCTTTTTTGTTTAAAGGACATTTCACCTTTAACCACTCTGAAAAGTACTCTTGTAACCGAGGTTACAAGAAGTATGTGTTTCTCGCACACGTAGATTACACAGATGCTGTTGCTGTTTGTGGAAGTTTCACTCCACACCGCTGAAACTGATGCTGGATACGATTCACTAATGAAGTGAAGGGGGTCGTGCCCCTGTAGCCTTTTGTACAAACCACAGAGGATCGGTGAGGCTCGGAGCCAAGGCCCGAACAGAGAAGCCACAGAAACAGAGAGAGAGAGAGGGGAATTATAACACTAGCGAACACACGGTTGCTATGGTGAGCTTGCGTTACAGCGTGTTACCCCCTTGTCACCGTGGCAACCACACAGGAATACGTACTGTCACAAAGTGGCCACATATTGGTACAACGTTGTTTTTGGTTGTTGCTGTCGATGACAAATCAATGTAGAATTCACCGCCTCCAATGCGAAGTGATACAATGACTGTGAACTGTGCACTTTGGGTGAAATCTGTTGCTGACAACCGGTGGCTGAGGTGTCTACACAAACACACGCACCAAGTCTTACCAGTGAGAAAGTGGCGCGCAAGCTGAGGATGAACTCTCGGCGAGCCTGTTGGAGAATCCTGTCTTGATTTTTTTGTTTTCTTTGCGAAGTCGAGAGGGGAAAATGAAGTTAAAGTGAATAAATATTTATCAGAAAAAAGTTGCTTGTAATCAATGACTCGAAGGGAAAACCTTTTCCCCGTGACGGCTCAGTGTCTTTGAGCCGTTAAGTGCCTGAAACCTGCCACGATGTGTCACTAGAATTCAGTAGTTCTACTCGCAAGCAGCACAGTGAGTGCTTCAGAGGAACGACATATGATCCAGTACTTTAATATCATCATACTTTCATATGCATTCTTGTATCGATTCTCTTGTTTTTGGTTCACTACTTATACCGTTTTGTAACCGGATGTAAAGACATGTGCAGATGTATTTGCAAACACATGAAGAAAGAGTTATGTTCCTGTTCATCATTAGGCCTCTTGTTTTCCCGTACAGCTGTGATATCAGTGGCGTGCACTTTACTGCACTCTGCTGCAGGGCATCATCCCACACTTGCTATGTGCACAACACATGAGAACATCTGGATGATGCCGTGACATAAACAAGACAACAAGGACAAAACGTAACCAAAAGAAGGAATGATAAATACTGGGTCATTTTTAGTTCTCTTCTTCTGTTCTTATTTTTCAAATTCATTGTAACATGTTGTGCGCAGCGTCTCTGCCTGGGGTCAGTGCATCTGGCCAATTAGGCCATTAATGGGAAGAGTTGTGTGTTTCTTTATAGAGGATGGAGGCTGCCACAAGTTGCCATCGCTGACATTATGGTCATGAGGAATCCACTTTTATCGGCAGTGACCTCGTTGTAGATCCAGCTGCAGCACTGGGCTTGTTCCCACTGACTCATCTCTCCGGGGAACGGCTTCTTTTTTCTTTTTTCAAAACATACTGTCCAGCTCTTTTCATCTTCATACTGTTTTCAATTCCCACGAACACTGAATGACTGCATCATCGAGCTGGATTCTGTTATGTTAAACCAGTGGCTACTTGAAACACTCACTGCAGATGCTCTGTCTAATCAAGAGCTGAGCTTCAGCTGTCATCCGCTGACAAACAAAAGCAGCCCCGGCTGACGTGAGCCAAAGTGGCGTCCCCTCAGTCTCCTGACAGTGACGCAGCATCAGCTCGTGTGTCTGTTGTTCCCCTGATAGGACTGCAGAGACCCCCCCTCTCCACCAATTAGAATCAGAATCAGGAGCGTATTTCACACAGACAAGATGAGCAGGACAACACTGCCAAGGGTGTGAAGCCTTTCATTCATATCTTTTTCTTTTCTGGATCCAAAACAAAAAGATGCAGAGACTTAATTCAATATGTATTTCTGATTTATTTCATTTTTTTCTAGGAAAATAGGTCTTTTCACATGCAAATCAAATGAATAAAAAAAAACTCTTTGCCAGGGCATAACAGAATGGCACTCGAGGAAGTCAACTTTTTACAAAAAGTCTTAGAAAATACACACAAAACACACACAGATGCATGTATGAATCAGAGTTTGTACTGGCAATAACACTGGTTTTATTGACACATCCCACATGGGTACCTATATAAGAAACATGTAAGGAAAGAGTACAGTCTCTTTTCTGAACACAGACGTTGTTTTACAGAGACACACGGACGCTGAGGGTGGACGTAGTGGTATCCCTGATGAATAGACCCATTTCATCTGTGATACGACCAGTGTTCAATTCTCTGACTGAGTTCAAATACGTTAAACCACAAGGGAATAATTGTCTCTCCCGCTGATGGTGTTCCAACACTGTTGTACCTGTGAACAGCGGCATCACACCTGTACTTATGAAGAATACATGTCCCCAAAGGTGTGTCGACGCTCAAATGCATACTGGATCTGTCGAGTGAAACACATCTCAAATGTCTGTGACTTTTGTCTTACAATATCTTTTTTAATATCTTCTGCAAAAGAATATTTCAAATTACTGCAGAGTGTTCGCACTGCCGAGGAGGTTTGGTTTTCACCCCTGTGCATTTGTTTCATTGGAGGATGTTTGATGGATCAGGGAATAAACCGTTACATTTTGGGGAAGATCCAAGATTTGTTTCCCCTTTCCTTTCCTTTACATTACAGGCATTTGTCATCACTTTCATATATTTCCACGGCAATAATTCATGCAACTTTGAGAAAACACATTTAGGAAACTGTTATATCAGTAAAATTTGGTGCAGCTTGATTGACTGTTAGGTTATTGTTATGCCTTAGCAGACATATATGCTGTTCTGAGTGCTGTTTTAGTTAATTATACAGTGCTGTTGTTGACTGGAAATCCTTCCAGAATAAAAGGAGTAAACATAAATACAAGGAATGTTTCTGAAGGGGTAAATTACTGGTAAACCTGAAGGATTAGAACCTTGTGTTGAGAAAAAATCCCTTCCTAATAGGCCCAAATCCTTATTAATCATTAAGAATTGTCCCAAAGGTCAGAATTTACACTTAATGTAAGACTATCAAACCACCAGAATCAAGCCAGACAAGGCATTTGTTGTCCATGTGTTTCTCTAAAAAGCCCCGGTGACATTTTGGTGACACGTTGGACGTCACATGACAGCAACAATATGCAGAGGAGAATACACCCTTGTAAAAAGTATAAATAAAAGCCATATCTGTTCAGTGAACTCTCTGTCTTTTTTGATCTGAATGGAGAAAAGACACAAACACATCATCGTGCCACAGGGTAATTCTTTAGACCTGGATAGCTGCCAGAATCCCTGACATTCCCATCTTGTACAACAGTTGTGGAGATGTAAGGCCCAAACTGACAGTGAAGACGCACACTTTTAACAGATGGAGTCTTTGAGTTCCCACATGGCCGCTCCTCAAAACTCCCCTTCCTGACTGTCTGAAGTGTTGAAAGATGTCGCCCTCCTGTGGCTCAAGCTGCAAATCCAATCCTGCTTGTTCACCAATCACTCATCATATCTTCACGATTGGCTTCAAGAAGTTTAGTTGGGAAAACTTTATTCCCTGGGGAAAGATTTAATAAGGGCTGACTGGCCTCCAAGGGGCGAGTGTGACTCAGACTGGGAAACTATCAGCAAATCACCAGTGGCTTATTGGGATCCGAGCAGACGTCTGAGGAGCCAGTGTCAATCACTGCTGTGGGGATTTGCTGACTGAAGGGTTGCTGGTGATTTATGTCTGCTGCCGGCTGGGCTTGTGCAGCAGACATGTGGTGCCTGGTGGTGAACACCAGACTGACTTTCAGAATCAAACCCCATGCTTATGTGAAGGAAGCCACATCTCTGTGTAAGGCCTCACAATGGCGGTTTGTTCGCTCTTGAGAGAAAGATGCTGATCTTTTTTTTTTCAGATAAGAGTTAATATATAAACATGTGACACTGTGTGTCGTCTTTTCAGATCTTGTTTGGAAAGCATCCGCGAGGCAAAGCTGGGGACTGTGTCAATTACTTGGCCCTTTTCATGTCCTTTCCCATCAGCCACTTTGTCTCCACACACTGTTGTTCAGCAGATCTCAGAACAGTATTGGAAAAGAAGAAGCACTGTTTATTACATACACAGTCGGGAGGGTTGCCAAATACATTAAATACTGATACGTCAACATACAAGAAAGAGTCTGGCCTTTTTTTCTCTTCAACATCATTAAGTCACCGTAGCCGACATATTATAAAAATATACTATGTCATATTTCACATTTTTTACAATTGGAAGGCAATTTAAAACACAACAACCATAAATATTCATACAACTAATTCATTAAAAAAAATGCTTGTATTTGCCTGTATTTACAAAAAGCCTCTGGAAAAAGAAGTGTTTTCATACAAAACACAGGCTTGAACATAAGAACCAACTCCAGTTTGGAGTTTTGTTTTTTCAATCCCTTTCCAAAAAGCATTACACACACAGCAATACAAAAAAATGAGTGGCTTTTACAAAAGGGTTGGTCTCACGTAGGCATATTTCCACAATTGGAGTAGCATGGCCACAGTATTCCAAAGCTACAAACAACCAGGCTTCATAGCAGCCTAAAATCTTGGCACTGACACTTGCATCACACAAACAGTGTTTGGTCTCACTATACTATAGAAATGGCTTTGTACCTTTTCCATTACAAGGTGGTGATAATGCAGCCTTGTGAATCTAACACTGAACCCATGGCGCTGTGAAGACTTCATCAACACAAGGCTTTCTCAATAGAAAAGGAAACGCTACAGCTGGTTAAAGTGTTGCTGGATGGGTAGCGTTGGCGACTGGTTATCTACTCTGCAATATAGGAAACCCTGTAGAGGAAGCCACCAGGGGGCAGTCAACTACAAGGCAGAGCTGCCTTGTTCAATAGCCACTGAAGAGACTCAGAGGGAAACTGAGAACTTCAGGAGTAAGGTATTAAAAACAGGATTTCTTATGCACCTTGTTGAAAAGAATGTTTTTTTTTTATATATATATATATAAAACGTTCATCTGTAGACTGGCTATAGAGCCACCTGCTGTACTCAGAGGTTCCTGAGCAACAGCTGGAGACATTTAAACATCCAAACACTCGGGAGACATTTAGAAACATGCTGTCAAATGCAAAGTCACAGCAACGAAACACTGTGATTGACGCCAGGGAAATAGCCAACACAGAACATGACGGACGGGACAGGACACAGCCTTCAGGAAGGTGATGTTCTTGCTGCATTAGGAAGATGCCGCTTTTGGCCTCGACACTGAATTATGCTTCACTTGATTGACGTCATTGCATTTTCACATCCTAAAAATTAGGCTGCCAATGTGTTAATGGATTCAGTGTCTTTGCAGAAGAGCGGGAAGAAAATGAGCTTAGCCGAATCTGGGATCAATCTGATTTGCAAGGGACCTCGGAATCTCACCGTCATTTTTTGGAGCTCCAATCCCTAGGAGAGGATGAACGTGAGACAACAGAGGTCAATAATCTGCTCTAGGAATCAAGGAGAATGAGACATGTAAACGACAGACTGTAGCCTCACACAGTTTGTTTTGGTGTGATGTTTCAAGTTACACAGTGAGCGCCCAGACATGTCAAGTTGTCAGCTGCAACACCACTTCTTTTTTTTTTTTTTACACACCTTAGTGCACAAACACACATCTTCTCCAGCTTGCAGGATTCTTTAAGGCATGGCGGTGTTTAAATATCCAAGACAGATTGCAACAGCTCATCATCCAACATCTATCATTATATATACACACGGTTCATTACATGTCACTCTGGAGTTAAATCCATACGGAGGGTTTTCCCTCTCCTGATTTACTGCTGCTGCTGTTGCTGCTGCTGCCTCCTCCGCTGCTGCCACCTTTGCCATGTTTGAATTTATGCTTGCGCTCTTTCTGAGGCTGCGGCTGTGGCTGAGGATGGGCCTGGATGATGTTGCTTTGTGGCTTGTCGTCCTTGTTGTCCCCGAGCTGCTCCTCCGCTCGGTGCTGCTGACTGTACGCCTGGATGGCCGCCTCCAGTTGCTCGTGAGCTTGCTGGATCATGTCTTTGTTCAGGGCCACACGGGCCTCCCCTCCAGTGGGGAAATTATCCTCATTGCTGCCAAACTGCTGCTGCTCCTCTTGGGCAATGTTTGCCCGGTTCTGCTTGCACGCCATTTTGGCGTTGCTGAGGTCAGTGTAGGGCATCTGCTCAGGTTTGACCACAATGTTATAGCCAGGCGGAGCAGATGGAGTGTTCCAGGAGAAGGGGTAACCCACGTAATCAGCTGCCCCATCTCCACCCACCCCTCCCTCAGAACTTGCCTCGGGCCCTGCCACCCCGACAGAGCCCTCCATACCTCCGTTGGTGCCCAGTAAACCCAACTGGTACTCGTCCTCTGGAGGTGGGCAGCGTCGACGACGAAGAATGTCACAGATGGAGCCAATCCCCAAATGGAGCATCTCCCAAACATTGAGCGTGAGGCAGAGGACGGTGACACCATACATGATACGCAGGAAGATGGTCTTCTCTGTAGGCCGCGACACAAAGCAGTCGACGCTGTGAGGACAAGGTTCCCTCGAGCACACGAACACCGGCATCACACGGAATCCGTACAGCAAGTACTGGCCTGCAAGGAAGCCCGCCTCTAGCACCGTGCGGGTCACCAGCTGCAGAACATAGACCCTCATCAAACCCTCGTCTCGAATGCGTTTGCGTCCATCATGCCGGATTTTAGGTCTGGGTGCGGGTTGCAATGGATCCCGAGGCCTTTTAGGGGGCTCGATCTCTGGCACCTCATAGATCATGGGATCATCCTCCCGGTCCTCCTCGGTCTCCTCGATACCCCGGTGCTGCCGTGCTCCAAAGCAGATTTTCCTGGGCTTCCTGTGAGTGTAGCCCCCTCCTCCTGTTCTGACCGCAGCGGATCCCCCCCCTCCCTTCGCTTCATCTAATCGAGCAATCTTGTTGATGGCGTAGCCCATGTACATGAGAGAGGGCATCGCCACCAAGATGATCTGGAAGACCCAGAATCGTACGTGAGACAGAGGGGCAAAGCCGTCGTAGCAGACGTTCTCGCAGCCCGGCTGGCCCGAGTTGCAGACAAACTTGCTCTGCTCATCGTAGTAGATGGATTCTCCCCCAACGGCGGTGAGAACGATGCGGAAGACGATGAGCACGGTGAGCCACAGCTTCCCCACGAAGGTGGAGTGGTTGTGGATCTCCTCCAGCAGCCGCGTGAGGAAGCTCCAGCTCATGGTGTCGCTGGACAGTGGGGCAGACAGTGTCCCTCTCTCACCTGTTCACAGACTCTGCAGAGGGTAAATGGGGAGAAAGGGGGAAGAGAAGGGGGAGGGAAAAGAAAAAATGTATGAGCGCACAGTAAACTCTTTTGAAATGTGATCAAAGCAACTAGTAAGATTTGTCCGAATGTTCCTCATCAGACTTTTATCCCTGAGGAAACAGTATTAGTTCTGCCAGTTCAGTGGCAAAATGTTAAAAGACGGAGACATAATAATTGCCTCAATTACAATGAAAGTGTCAAAGCTCAAAGCTCAAAATTCACTATATTCTAAATTTGATCTGTTGCTTCTTGTGGCGCAAACACACACACACAAAACACACACACACACACACACACACACACACACACACACACACACACAAACACAGAAGAAGCGGCTCAGTGCCACCGAGAGGTTGCTGTCAAGTTCAAGCTTTTAGGGAATTAGAAAACCAAACACGCTGGAAAGAGGATATCGGTGTTAAAGAAATACCATCAAGCAGCACTGAGAAGAGAGGGCGAAATAATCCAAATGGGGAATTTGCTATCGCCAAACACAAGCTCTTTATTTAACAGCCTATCTCTTCTTGGAGAAATAAATCCTCTTAGTGAGCCGTCTTCTGTGCGAGGTGCAGTTTTCAGGATTGTATTAACTTGTCTAGTTTGTTCTGGTTTGGAGGTAAATGGCATAGAGTTGCTATATGAGATGTGCGGTAGTGTGTGTGTGTGTGTGTGTGTGTGTGTGCATGTGCACGTGCGTGTGAGCACAGTTTAGGAAGAGGGATATGTTGCCTATGTAGGTTAGGTCTGGGCTCCAGGCAATCCTCCCAAACCAGCAGAATCAGCAGGTGGCACTGGCACAAACTGTTGGAGCGCGGAGACAGCAGACCCACATTAGCTCCGGCAGTGGAGCTGAACCCAAGCACTGCTGTCCCTCAGGGCGGCTTTGAGGGATGAGTATGAAACCTCCACAGAACTTTCCCCCTCACTCATGGAGCTGTTATGGCGCTAGGCGCAGATGAAAATTCAGCCATGAATACTGGCTTAGGTTTGGGCTTTAGAGGGCTTCCAGGGGACGATATCCTTACCAAGCAGGTGGAGAGCTTATAGCATGAGTGAGCCGGAGGAAATGGAGCTGGAGGAGACGTCTCAGGCAGCAGCTCCCAGTCCTGCTTCGTGTCTCCAGGACGAGCAGAGAGGGCGGGGACGTTTTGAACAAGCCTTGCTGTGAAACATGTGCTGGGTATTGGTCATTCTGACCATATAAGGCCATGCCTGAGCTAGAGGAGCAGGATGTCGGGAATCCTTGGGAGATTCTAGTGCACGGTGCCTACAATATGTTTCAGTACGATCATGTATGAAGAAGCAGCCCACGGAGGAGCACAAAGAGTCAGAGCAGTGTCCTTCCACCGTCGAGCTCCGTCAGACCTTTCCTGCATTACATCATTTAGTTTTTACATATCTCTTACTGGGCTGCACAGTTGTCCTTTAGCAGAAATATTCAAAGTCAATCACGGGGGAGTCAACACGCATGTTCATTGAAACTATCACAGTTTCTTCAGTTTTTCTACGTTGCCAGCTAATGTTGTACTTTTATCACTTCAGTAGGAGTAGTGGGTAATGAATATTTATTGTTCTTTTTTCTCCATTTTGTAGGACACATGTTTTGTTCCCAAGGGTTTGCTCACTTGTCACCGTCCATTTCAATTTTAATTTCTTTATTCTTGGAGAAAGTGAAGTATTTCTGATTCTGATTCAGATATATTTTGCCCGTTGTTTTCCATTTCCTTCATTTGAAACTCTGTTTTTTGTTCTTTATCTGGAGTTTTCTATGAATCTGATTCTGACCGTTAAGATCTGTTAAAATAGTTATATGTGCACCATTTTTGCTTCGGCTGTTTTCAAATGAACCTTAATTCCTTTGACATATGGTTGTCTGTACGTTCTGTATGTGTTTTTTCAAAGAATGGGGCAAACATTAAAACCAAAGACCTCATGATTTTTATGCCTGCTGAAATAGATTCTACATTGTATACACTAAACATAATAATAATAAGTAGTAATAATAATAATTGAATGATGACACTTTACATCAGTGGCACTAATATAGGATTATAAAGTCCTTCAGACCATAACAATGCAGAACAGAAAAGACAGAAGATAACAATATTAAATATCATTCAAGTCTATCCTATAAGAAATATGTTTGAAACATAGTTTAAAAACTTGTTTAGTACTTGAACTTGATCCCTTGAGCTCCTACAGGCAGCTTGTGCTCCAGGAACTGTCACACTCCCTCCTGACCAGGAGAGACGCTCCAGCTGCTGCTTTATGTGTTGTTGTTAACACACAGCACACCTCGGCCCGAGCCTAATACTCCCGCTACAACAGGCACATATAACCTGGCATTTTGCTTTCTCATCCGATTTGTGTCTGCGAGCGCTTGTGGGGCAGTTGGGTGTAAGAAGCTGACTCTGTGCATCAAGCTGTGCCGGGTGACTCAGCTTCAGCAGCAGCACCCAGACAAAGCATGGCAGCTTTTCTCCCTTGATATAAACAATGAACAGTAAATTGGAGGAAAACATGAAAGAAACAAAAAACAAATCAAAGTCAGAAAAATACACAGAAAACTCGATCCAGTGTAATCTCACAGGGATTTTACATAATGGGAGACTAATGAGCTTTGAAAGGGAATTTCATTTGGGATCAATGGCCCGAAAGGTCATCCCTGTGTAATCATGGGCCATCAAATTATCAGTGTCTCTGATACATCTGAGCCGGTGACATTGCTGGTAGCCCTATCAAACAGAACAAGATTAAGATTAAGATGCATTTATTAGTCCCAAACACATGAACAGACATTCAAAGGCACACTCATGCAGGTAGGGAAATGTAATCTCTGCTTTTGACCCATCTGGTGCAGGACACACAGAGCAGTGAGCGACCATGTACGGCGCTCGGGGAGCAGATGTTGGGGGAGTAAGGTGCCTTGCTCAGGGGCACTAGACAGGGTAGGGAGAGTCTTGGATTTTTTGGAAAGATCAATTCAGGTTCGTCTTTTGTTGTCTCTCCGTGGAGTCGAACCAGAGACGAACCAGAGACCTTCTCTGCCCATAGTCCAAGTTTCTGCCACTAGACCAACGCCTCACAAGGTCAAAGGTCAACAAGATCAGTTCCTGAGGAGTGAATTCTGCACGTCACGACCTCGTGCTCTGAGTCAAACAGACAGTTACAACTAAGCTTAATGTCACTGGAGGGATCCCCACAGTCACTGCCTTCTCCTCCCTTGGGATCCACAGAGACTCACATCCAGACAATCACACACACACACACAAACACACAGACACACACACACACACACAAACACACGCACAGAAAAGCAGCGTGACTATGAGGAAAAACTGAAGCGAGGTTAGACGAGGTGCTCCTTATTCACTCTAGTGACTCATCATGGGAGCGCGGCACTGCAGCTGCAAGGGCCACGGGCTGGGGAGGGACACCGGGGGAATGAGGACCACCTCGGGACGACTGCAGGTGGACGGTGGTTGTAATTGCATAACAGGGAGATGCTGCGACTGCATGTATCAATTAGGAGAGTTCTGCACAGCAACAGGTGGAAGTACATGGAAGAAGGTCATGGTTTCCATTTAGTGTGTCATGTTTGAACTTTAATGGCATCAGCTCCATTTGATGAACACTGAGCAAACTTCCTTTGCTTTGCTGTATTTTTGTGTTAATCTCTTGTAGTATTTGTTATATTCTGTGTCATAATCACATGTGGGTTAAGCCAAAAATCTGGCGAGACAAAAAACAACAAACAACAAACGTAGAAAGTTATTGGTATTCTGGTTGACTCAAGATTTTGACTACTTAAAAAAAATATTTGTATTAAAATGGCCTGTTTCATTGATGTTTTGTAGATGATTGTTTTATGTAAAAATGTATAATTGTAATTTAAATTATAGTTATCATTTCATGCAAAAATGTGTCTGATTATAAATATATAACATGTAACATATACATTTATAATACTATCAATATATTAAAATATTGTATAGAAATATCATAAATTATTCAATATAATAATACACTTTACACTGAAGTGAATACTGGGTCACTATATGTAGATGAACTGTGTACATTTTCAGTATCCTATACAAAGACAAACTATATGATACCAGTACACGCAAGAGTACACTTTGCAAAAGTGCAGGGAGAGGTCAAATCATCATAGAAGAAAATATAGATAGACAAAGATCAGAGGTCATCATCCTAATAGCCTGAGTTCAAAGCTTTTATAGAGTCTGTTCCCTGTTACTGAACACACATTGTGAAGGTGAGTTGAAATATCCTTTTCGTGTTCCCTATCCTCTCTCTGGTTCTAAACTGTTTGAATTCCATATTCAAGCTCAGACACAGTATACCTAGTGCCACACACACACACACACACACACACACACACACACACACACACACACATTAATGAGCACAGGCCAGCGGCAGTCTGAATAATGAATCTACTGTAAATGGTAGAAAAAGCGCTCTAATGAGTATATGTAAGACTAACAGATTTATTTGCCTCTGGAGGATCTTTAATCAAGTGAAGCATACAAACGTAAAGACGGATGAAACCCACTGAACTGCTACCTGAAACCATTACCCTACATAACATTGATAAGTGCATTGTCTGGTCCGTGAATTTCAAGCAAGTGCAGATAGTGTTAGTGTATCGGCTCGTTTCCTTATTGCTTTCATTATAACAAACGTCCGTCCAGATGCAGCAGTCGTGACGCAGCTCAGAGCAGAGATGTGCCCCCCCCCCCCCCCCCCCTGCAGAGTCTGAATGTCAGCACAGGCTTCAGGTCGCCATCCCCTCACTCGCCTTCGCCATCGTGATAATCATCACTAACTTCTTCTTCTTAGTGGTTATACAGAGATTGTAATAGATCTTACGCCAATGAACTAAACTCTCAGCGCTCACTGCAGAATGGTTTGGCTCCTGGTGCTGCTGATCCGCTGTTGGACCGCTGCCTTTAAAACACTCCTCATTTTGAACTTTACACTTTTATGTGATTTTGATTGCTTCCAGTGGTTTCGTATGCAACTTTTAACGATCTGCATGATTCGACTGTTTTCCCTCCATCATCATACCGGTATAGAAAAGCTTTTCCCCTTCACGCGACCACACTGAATGTAACATCAAACCGGTTGCTTTTTCAATATTAAAAAGCCCAGAGAGCAGCACTGTGCAGTAAACAGAGTGTTATGTTGTCATTATTCGTGTGCTGATAAAAATTTCAGTAGATTCATTCATTTTAAAACCATAATATTATGCACCCATTGTTTATTTATGAAACAATATCAGGTGAGGAACATTTTCTGCAGAGTGAAGCTTCGTAATTTAACTGTAATCCAATGGAAAAGGGGATGAATGTGAAAAAATATAGGACTATAGTTTGTTTTCTAATTTATCTGTTACTAGTTTCTATTTTTGTGGCAATAGTTTATTTACTATTTCTCACTATTATTACTGTGCATGCACATATGAAATCCACAGAAATAATATTACCCTGATATAAGAAGTATTTTTTATCAAATCTACAAATTTGTGAGATTCCAGGTCTTCATGTAAGACAGGATATTTAGCTCAACAACAATAGTAACAACAATACAATAATAATACGGTCCCGTTGCATATATTGGCCTCAAAGTAAGAATTGTCAAACCAACTAATGGTTCAAAATAAACGTCACAATTGTTGATTCCAAATAGGTTGTACAATTTGTTGTTAAAACTACAGCTGAGCATCAGTCTTAACAGATAATGTAAAATGACTTAGCCAACAGTGTAGCAAAGTCAGACAGCAAAAGAAGAACTCAACAGAGAGAGAGGTTAATTATGCCGCTTCATTGCAAAAAACCTGCCATCTGCATAAAAGGAGTCACATTTATTACATTTTATATCAAAGATACTCGACAAAAATGTTATCGGAGAAGATCCTGACCAAAGCTGCGACTTCTAAATGTGCAGCGGCGGAGTTTGAAGCCGCCCTCGCCGCTGATATCAAAGTGGCTGCATGCCGTGTGCGTGCAGAAGTTAAATAATAAAAAAAAGACAAAGTAGGGAATAATTAATTGGAAGAGATAGAAAGTGCAGGCACAATGAGGTCCATTGTCTGAGGGCCCCTCGGGCGATGAAGTTTTTACAAACTATTCAAAGATAAATAAATTACTTAACAAATTCATCCCTATGATCCCAATGCCCACGAGTGTCACATGGGCCTTTTTGCTGTCATTATTATTTCATTGAAGTTGATTTCACAAGGCACCAGAGGTAGTAATGCTTTCTTTAAACAGAAAAGAAAACAATGAAGGTATCGGAGAGCTATGAGAGCAAAGGCCAGGACCTCGGATCAGGTTCTTTTAGGGTTGATGTTGCTCTGACTGTCCTTGTTCGGGGCTCTCTGCCGTGGCGCCCTCTCCCTCTGCTCTGCCCAGTGCCATCCACAGGCTTCCCTCTTGCCCCTGTCCCAAACAGTCTGCACGGATCAAACTAATCTGCTCACACAGTTGCTGGACAGACATCTGTCCGCATAACCACCTGGATCATCGCATGTAGGGTAAACCGTGGCCGCTTTGATGCTAATAGATCCCCCGAAGGAAAACCGGCAAAAATTCATGCCATAGAAAAGGTCAAAGCTGGTGAAAATCACAATACGAGTAGAGATAACCACAATAAAATCAGTTTGAAGCACCGGCCGTCAGCACATGCCCGGCTTAAAAAACACAAGGGGTTTCTTATTTTGTGATTCCCCTTCTCGTGCTCTGAAGGGCTAGATAAGCTCTTTGGTTAATCACTCAGAGATGTTCAAATAAAAAAATTCCAACATAGCTAAAAATGGATTTCTTATCAAAATGTCCTGTCCCCCCCAAGAGCAGCAACTGTGTTCAAAAGAGTCCCTGAAGTGATTAAGAATATAAATGCCGAAACTGACTTTGCATTAAGTTCAGCCGCACAAGGTTATCAGAGTTGTTAATCATATCCATTTCACAGGACTAATCTCCACCAGATTGTGTGGTGCATGTATTTAAACGGACACGCACCAATGCAGAGCGGAAACCTACTTGCGGGTCATCAATGCAAATGGCCGTGAAACACAAATACTCCAGACATTAAATTCCAGTGGAGTTGTTTTGACAGTGGACCCGAGTTGGGGCCCCTGGCTTATAGAACGACTTGCAGGAGATATAATGAACTGCAAATCAGAAGACATAGCAGTGAGGGATAAAAGTAGAAACTGCTATTTTGTTGTGTGGTCAGACTCTTAAGAGGAGGAAGACCTGGCTGAGATGTATGAATGAGATATTTCTTCATCACTTTGCAGCAGGGAGGCGAGTTGTGGAGGAGCATTTGTTCCCCAGCGTTCCTGGGAAACTCACAATTCCCTCATTAACAGTGTCCAAAGGGGAGCAACGTAACGCTGAACTGGTTCCATATGTTACGAGGAGATTCTCTGAGGCAGGAGCAGCCTCCCTGTGTGCATCTGTGCTTTTTTGCTCAGCATCATGCAGGAAAAAAGTAACTACTGTTTAGAGTTAGAGATATAACTTCTCCTGAGACCTGGTAAATATCTGTGACTTCCTGAATCCCCTGATCAGATAATTTTCTTTGACATCACTTTCAGTCGCGCTCAAATTACTAGTACAAAAACACAATCCCAAACAAACCGAACACAAGCTGCAGAGCAACGTGATGAAGCAGCGTACTCACTTCACTCCTTCTCTCCCAGGTGCCAGGTGTCCTTTGTATCCCAGCCTGAGGCCCCTCATCTCTGTCTGCTCGTCTCACTTACCCTCCTTTACATGCCCGTTAACCTCGGCTGATATCAAAAAGCCCTGACCTGAAATCGGCAGCGGCATCCAGACAACAACAAAAAAACTGAAAACAAAAAAAAACGCTTCTTCGTGGCCGATCTCTCGCGAAGACCCTCAGTGTGTGTGCTCAACCAAGTGTGAGCTCTTCCTGAAAGGCAGGGGGATGAGGGAGGCAGAGCATCTTGCTCCTCTCTCCCCTCGGTGCTCACAATGGTCCTCACTTACCCCATCATCCACCCCCCCACCCCCCTGCAAAATGGGTCACGGTTGGGGGTGGGGATGGATGGGTGTGTGTTTGTATTATTTGTGCTCACGATGAGGATGAGGAGGAGGTGGTGGTGGTGGTGGTGGGGTTTTTAATACCCCTTGGAGGGGAGGAGGGAGGGGAAGCCCGGGGTTGACAGACAGTAATAGGATGGGGGGGAAATGGATTGTGTTTGGATGTAAATGATCCTAAACCCTCTGGCCACCAGCGAGGAGCCGGACAGGGTGAGGCTCTCAGGAGAGGGTAAGAGCAGCATTTAGAAATCTGGCCATTATAATAATGTGTCTTAAATTTATGAATTTAAAAGGGCCACATGTACTACATGGAGATGGGAGACCCTAAAGAAATATCTTTAAGTTTATTCACTGCAAATCAACCTATTCAACTTTATGTGTAAAGCATCCTTCATACAGGTTATTGTAGTTGAAAGTGTTTTACATTTGACTGATAAGACAAATGCTGACAATTAAAAAGAGTAAAATAGATTTATATGCTGTAATAGAAATTTGAAAAAATTATTACATAGCATCCCTCCAACAAGAAGCATCAGTTCCCTTAAAGTCAATCAAGCTGCACCAAATTTCCCACACTCATAGATATCAGTCCTATCTCATAATGTTAAACAAAGGGAAAAATAATTCTGGCCCCAGACCTGCAATGGGTGCGTCCTTGACTCCTACCTCCATCCTTTCACACAGTTTAGTGCTAATCCATTAAGTGGAGGCAATAATGAAAAAAAAAAGATAAAATATACACAAAATAAATAAATGTGCAGCAATGAAAGACCAATAAGAGATTATGTCCAACATATTAATAGTGGCTTGTTTCTGCCAATAAGTAACTAGAGGTTGCAGGACAGAAAAGGCAACTGTTTGCGATAGTTAAATGGCACTGTCTCTTGCCAAGAGAGCACTTTACAAATGTCTGTGAAATATCAGTCCTTCAGTCAGCTATCACTTTTTCATTATTAATCAATCCATTGGATGGTTTGCAAAGATGGTTTGCACAGATGTATTTTATCCCCGGAGGATGTATCCTAAAGACGTTGATCTGAACAACAACTGTTGGATGTTTTGCCATAAAATTTGATACAGATAATTATATCCTCCCTCAGGATAAACTGGAATAACTTCCTTGAATCACTGACATTTTATTTATTGCCAACTCAAATGAAAAGAGAAAAGTCTAGGAAAGGTTTGAAAAACACCCTCAGTTCGGTTGTAATATATATTGATCAGAAAAAAACTTGGTCTCTGTTTTTTTTTAAATAAATCATCAATAAATTGATTGGATCCTCATCAAGTTAAGTTACGTGTTTATTTCTTTATTCAGTATGTTTGCATAAAAAAATCCAGTATTACTTCTGCTCTAATTTCCGTATCGTTTAAAGAGAACTGGCAATGTGTTTCATACCAAGTCCGTTGTGACAAACTATAACAAATAATTGATGCCCAACAGGCTGCCTGTTACGAATGCCAGAGGATTTGGGGCTCCGAGAAAAGGAGCCCAACGAGCTGCCAACTTGGAAAAAGAAACACCAACGCTACTTTGGAAAAGTTGAACAAGTCATGAAGGGACACTGAGCTCTGAGATAAAAAGTTGGGAAATATCCTAATAATCAGCTGACCCTGGCTATTCTGAATGTTTTATGCCAGCCACACATGCCGTAGCCTCTGCCTGCAGGAAGACGGAGCCATCGTTATCCTCTGCATCGCTCTCAGCCTCCTCGTGCCCTCCTCACTCCATCACTCCACTGCCTCCCTAATGCCTCTCTTGGAGTCATAATCACGCCGCGCTACAAACAATAAAAGATGTCGGTTTGATATTGTCCAAATCCACATACGAGCGGTTGTGGCTCAAATTACGACTGCATGCGCTCAATCTCCGTCTCTTTTCTTATCTCGCTCCTCTGAGCGGACCAATTGCTATCACCAAATTTCACAGATTGTGTGCTGAGCGTAAATCCTCTTTAAATTCATATCATGTCGCTCAAAGTCAAAGTCACAGTTTATGTTAAAATGTGTTTTCCTTTAATGTCCAGCTTTTCCCCCCATTAATGTGAAGTCGATAAGCAGTGGAATGTTTTTTTTGGAGACGTCATCTTGGTAATAACCTTGAATCATTTGACGTTATCATCTTCTTCTTCTTCTGGGAGCACTTTTATGGGGAGATTTTTTTCAGCTATATTATTTTTTATGGGCAACTACTGCAGATGTGATGATGGTGTCAATGTTGGTGTTGACGACAATGATGTTAATGATCATTCAAAACCATCGGAAAAAAACATTAACAAACAAACAAGCCCACACAAACACACACATTCTAAGGAGGAATGGTGGCAGTTATTCACAGTCAATTCAACAAAAGGCTTTTGTCTCGGCTGTGAGAGTTTGACAGCAGATTAAAATGCCCCCGCTTCCTGTCCAAACCCAAAATACACACTATTTCACTTATTAAGTAACATTGTATAGAAATCTGTGTGAGATTGTCCACACTATCACTTCAGCAAAAACAGCTCTCGTCTCTCACCGACTCCCCAAATCACACTACAAATTCTTTCTAAACAGTCTGGGGAAATGAAAACAAAATGAAAACCTTTCAAACTCGAAATTATTTTAAACACAATCAACTTCTAACAGTCAATATATAGTATATTATGCTCTCACATTACATTGTGGGAAGTGACCAAGCTCCAGAAAGATCATAATTAAAAGAAGTATTAATCTTAAGAACAACATTTGGCTTTCTGTTGGTCTCACTTCCTGTTGTTATAACTATGTCAGTACTAGTGTACAGGGCAGAGGGGGCCCTAAAAGAGTCAGGGGGCTCCTGGGTCAGAGCCTCTTAATGAGACGTTTAATATGTGTTGGTCTGAAAGTCAATGAAATGACAACCAAGATGCAAAATAACCGAAAACGGCATCGCTGAGTCATTTTTCTGCTTTAGTGAATCTCAGCGTTCTGCTTCACCTCTTGAAATAGAGACAAGTCTTTGCCCAGGGGCCGATCGTCTCGTCACTCATCCATGCAGAGAACACGTGAGCGTTTCACTGCTTAAATTTATGATGAATAGTTAAGACAACTACTTTACATAACCAATATTGCAGTAGCTATAAAGTGCCACCTTATAATCATGATGCTTGGTGCCTTGAGTCCAACGTGAGAGAGACGATTCATATCTGCTGTCTGTGGTGCACACACGGGGACGATCGGCTGGCTCCCTTACAAACAAGACCAGCTTGACAGCGACCAGCGTTAATAATGCAGTGCCAGTTGGTGAGATAAACTCTGTATCTGTCTTCAAGCATTAAAAATGAAAGACAATGTCGTTGAGCTGTTCCCAGATTGTCGGAGATAAAAAGGTAAAATATACAAATATAGAGTTTTACCGATTTGTATTTTGGCACATAGCTAAACCGAGGTCTTATATCCTCTCATGTACAAAACAACTTGTTCAGACTTCAGTGCATAAATCTCGGCCTTCATTCATGCTGCACAACATTATGTGCGCTAGGACTACATGGGAGGAGCAATGCAAATCAATCAAAGGCCGTATTATTTGCACAAACATTTTTTAACTGAATATATAAGTTGACCTTGACCCTAATATTCCCAAGTTTGGTGAAAATCCATATGAGGGTAGGAAAACACTATGCTGCTCAGGGTAAAGTGCAGAAATACATGTCATCAGGTAAATACAGAATTAAAAGAAATACATACAAATAGCATAATGCAGATAAGTATTTTGGATCGAAAAAAGCTATGTCTTGTTTCTAAAAAAGTAATTTTCTGAGTAAATATACTTGTAAACTGTGTATGTTTACATCATTGAGTCATGAGTCACACTGCTAAGAGATGGATAGAGGAGATCGGTTGTTGCTAAACTCCCATAATCCTTCAGGCCGTCTGCATAAGCCAAGATAATTTGGCTCATTTGACAGTGTATCATCCATGTAAACATCAAAGCGGTTAAAGAAGATGTTTGAGTGACAGATTTTCCACTTGTATTCTTGTCAGTTTTTTTTTATTTACAATATGGCTCCACTCAGAAATCTCTCTATTTCAGAGCTGTGCACTGACGAGTGGCGACTGATGTGCGTTTAAGCCCGACACAGCAGTGTCATCATGAAACGAGGACTTAAAGTTTAAGTGTAACGTCCAGGGAAAAGAAGAAGACCATATGGTGTGTTCGGGTGGTCAGGAATTTCCAAGATTAGAAGCAGGAAGTTTACTGACTGAACTCAAAATACTTTCCCATACTTAACTTTACTCAGTGTTGTGTCCTTTCTGAACATCCTGCTTCGACATCATGTGAGAAAAAACAAAAGGACCAATGGGACCGAACCAAACCTCTTGACTCTACATAATTTTCATAGAGAGTAGATGTTTCTGTAGACTACGAATGTGATGTAAACATTTTACTATCAGCCAATATAAAATTGATATGTTACTGAAGTGTGAGGCATTTCATGATAAATTGTGAGAAAAAGACTTGTTTTCAGCCTGTCTCTTCAAGGACCCCCTCTCGATCAAGCTCAGCCTAATGTGATCGGCCGCGAGAACCACACTGTTGCTATTGGTCAACTTCTTCCAGCACATGTAAGAAATGTTGGCCTCCTCTCTTGCTTTACCTCGCTCTGTTAGGCTGCGGGTCAGCTGCTCGACATGCATTAAGCAAATGTGATCACAATAATGCGGGAGTATCGGCCCGACTGCTGAGGAGGTGTTTCAAGAGCTGTGGGCGTGATGAATTCCATTTACTGGGAATGTTCTATGCAGATCTTTTACAATAACTAAAAACCTACACAACACACTAGAGGACAGAAACACTGACATCATCGTCTCCTTTAAAAGAACAACAACATTCTCAAGGCTGCGTTAGAGGCCCCCACTGGAACAGATGAGCCAAGAATTAAAACACACATCCCGACCGCTGGTGAAACTCATTGGCTAAACATTTGACAGCGGGTCAGGAGGTTCCCTCTTCACTTCTGGCTGCCTCCGCTGTCTCTCGTGTTTACACAGCGACAGTATGAATGTTTTTGTTCAGTGCGCGCGCATAACAGACTCAGTGAAAAAATAACACTGTAGATCAGTAGGTTCCCTCACATATCAAACGGCTGTTGTTTAAAGTTGAAGTCATATAATGATACAGTAGCCTTTGTAGTGACATGTCCACTTCATACTTTGCTTTTTTCATGCTGGTGGACATTAATTTGTGCTGAGCGGGAGTATTTATATAAGCATGTGATGGTTGAATGGTTTGTTTGTTCATCAGTGTGCCACGCTATATATAGTGTGCATTGTTTATGGTATGCTTTATTTAGTTTCATTTAGCCTATACAAAGCCAGATAAGTTTACACTTTTTGCACATAATATAGCTCAGGGGGTATAGCTCAGTGGTGAAGCATTTGACTGCAGATCTCATCTCTCAACTCTGGGTGCCCCCTCTCACAAAAAAAGAAAATGATAGTGTATAAAACCAAATATATCTATTCCTGAAAAGTGTTAGTTGTGTGTAGCAATGAGATATTGTCAAGAACAATTGTTAAAAAAGTTTATGTCAAAGGTTAACTTTATTAAGCTGTATTAATAACTTTATTAAGCTGTAGCCTACAACGCCAGATCACTCTTTACCTTTTGCAGCATCATAAAGAACAGGGGGTATTGCTCAGTGGTAGAGCATTTGACTGCAGATCAAGAGGTCCGCAGATCAAGAAGTCCCCAGTTCAACTCTGGGTGCCCCCTATAAAAGCAATTTGAAAAGAATGAAAATTTCCATTCATAATCAGGAGCTAGCTTTATATAATAGGATTTATACACTAAACGTCAAAAAAGCTCTTTCTCTGCATGTGGATCAAAATAATGTTTTCAAAGGCACGACGATATACTATTAGATGCTTCAGAGAGAGAAGAGGTGAATCATCATCTGCCATATTGTTCAATGTGTATACACAGACATGCTGAAAAGCGGCATCCAGGGGGTATAGCTCAGCGGTAGAGCATTTGACTGCAGATCAAGAGGTCCTCAGTTCAACTCTGGGTGCCCCCTCTAAATAAAACTGGCAGATACCAAAGTAACACCACAAATATCATTACTCACACCTCTTCATTTATTTGTAGCATTGAAGTATTATGTAAAACTCAATCAAATGAATGGTAATCACTTTATATATCATGTGAATTAATTATGGTAGTTAACTATATTTAGATTTATCCAGCTTTATTTAGCCTATACAATACCAGATCACTCAATACTATTTGCATTATCCTAAAGAACAGGGGGTATAGCTCAGTGGTAGAGCATTTGACTGCAGATCAAGAGGTCCTCAGTTCAACTCTGGGTGCCCCCTCTAAATAAAACTGGCAGATACCAAAGTAACACCACAAATATCATTACTTACTCCTCTTTATTTATTTGTATTATGAAGAACTCAATCAAATGAATGGTCATCACTTTATATATCATGAATTAATTATGGTATTTAGCTATATTTAGATTAATCCAGCTTTATTTAGCCTATACAATACCAGATCACTCAATACTATTTGCATTATCCTAAAGAACAGGGGTCGGGTACAGTGCCAAAGGAGTGGCAAACCGGGGTGGTGGTTCCCCTGTTCAAAAAGGGGGACCAGAGAGTGTGTACCAATTACCGGGGTATCACACTTCTCAGCCTCCCTGGTAAAGTCTACTCCAAGGTGCTGGAAAGGAGGGTTCGGCTGATCGTCGAACCTCAGATTGAAGAGGAACAATGCGGTTTTCGCCCCGGACGTGGAACTACGGACCAGCTCTTCACTCTCGCAAGGATCCTGAAGGGGGCCTTGGAGTATGCCCATCCGGTCCACTTGTGTTTTGTGGATCTGGAGAAGGCGTATGACCGGGTCCCCCGGGAGAAACTGTGGGAGGTGCTGCGGGAGTATGGGGTAAGGGGGTCTCTCCTCAGGGCCATCAAATCTCTGTACTCCCAAAGCGAGAGCTGTGTTCGGGTCCTCGGCAGCCAGTCAGTTTTGTTCTCAGTGGGTGCTAGTCTCTGCCAGGGCTGCGCCTTGTCACCAATCCTGTTTGTGATATACATGGACAGGATATCGAGGCGTAGTCGTGGTGGGGAGGGGTTGCAGTTCGGTGGTCTGAGGATCTCGTCACTGCTTTTTGCGGATGATGTGGTCCTCATTGGATCATCGGCTTGTGACCTTCAGCACTCACTGGATCGGCTGGTGGCCGAGTGTGAAGCGGCTGGGATGAGGATCAGCACCGCTAAATCTGAGGCCATGACTCTTAGCAGGAAACCGATGGATTGCTTACTCCGGGTAGGAAATGAGTCCTTAGCCCAAGTGAAGGAGTTCAAGTACCTCGGGGTCTTGTTCGCGAGTGAGGGTACTATAGAGCGTGAGATTGGCCGGAGAATCGGAGCAGCGGGGGCGGTATTGCGTTTGCTTTAACGCACCGTTGTAACGAAAAGAGAGCTGAGCCGCAAGGCAAAGCTCTCGATCTACCGGTCGATCTTCGTTCCTATCCTCACCTATGGTCATGAGGGCTGGGTGATGACCGAAAGGACGAGATCGCGGGTACAAGCGGCCGAGATGAGTTTTCTCAGAAGGGTGGCTGGCGTCTCCCTTAGGGATAGGGTGAGAAGCTCAGTCATCCGTGAGGAACTCGGATTAGAGCCGCTGCTCCTTTACTTAGAAAGGAGTCAGCTGAGGTGGTTCGGGCATCTGGTAAGGATGCCCACTGGGCGCCTCCCTTGGGAGGTTTTTCAGGCACGTCCAGTGGGAGGAGACCTCGGGGAAGACCCAGGACTAGGTGGAGAGATTATATCTCAACACTGGCCTGGGAACGCCTCGGGATCCCCCCGTCAGAGCTGGTCAATGTGGCCCGGGAAATGGAAGTCTGGGGCCCCCTGCTTGAGCTGCTCCCCCCGCGACCCGACCCCCGATAAGCGGATGACGATGAGTGAGAGAAGAACAGGGGGTATAGCTCAGTGGTAGAGCATTTGACTGCAGATCAAGAGGTCCTCAGTTCAACTCTGGGTGCCCCCTCTAAATAAAACTGGCAGATACCAAAGTAACACCACAAATATCATTACTTACACCTTTTTATTTATTTGTAGCATTGAAGTATTATGGAGAACTCAATCAAATTTAAATATCGGGGCTTGATGACACCACAGGAGCAGTATGGAGGTATTTTCTGTTGTTCTTACATATGAAGTAGTGGTCCCCAGTTATTTCAATTGTGTTGAGTTTGGCTGCAGCGCTGTTTACCCTAGTAAATCTTTAAGCGTTTTGTGGACTCAACACTTCACCCACCCCTCCATCGGCATTGTGGTGAGTAGATAACGAGGGAATTTTCATTTTTCTGTGAACTATCCCTTTAAATGCTTCAGAGAGAGAAGAGACGATTCATTGTCTGCCATATTATTCAATGTGTTTCACACACAGACATGCTGATAGGTGTCATGCAGGGGGTATAGCTCAGTGGTAGAGCATTTGACTGCAGATCAAGAGGTCCCCAGCTCAACTCTGGGTGCCCCCTTTAAGTGAAAGATAAAAGTCTATACAACACCAAAAATGTATGTCCATGCGACACCTTACTCCTATGTTGCAAGGAGATATGCTGGAAAACTCAGATTAATGATGCTGCATTTTTAAATCATATGAACTGTTTATGATGTTTAGCTTTATTAAGCTGTAGCCTACAACGCTAGATCGTTCTATACCTTTTGCAGCATCATAAAGAACAGGGGGTATAGCTCAGTGGTAGAGCATTTGACTGCAGATCAAGAGGTCCCCAGTTCAACTCTGGGTGCCCCCTTTAAGTGAAAGATAAAAGCCTATACAACACCAAAAATGTATATCCATGCGCCACCTTACTCCTATGTTGCAAGGAGATATGCTGGAAAACTCGGATTAATGATGCTGGATTTTTAAATCATACGAACTGTTTATGATGTTTAGCTTTATTAAGCTGCAGCCTACAACGCTAGATCATTCTATACCTTTTGCAGCATCATAAAGAACAGGGGGTATAGCTCAGTGGTAGAGCATTTGACTGCAGATCAAGAGGTCCCCAGTTCAAATCTGGGTGCCCCCTTTAAGTGAAAGATAAAGTCTATACAACACCAAAAATGTATATCCATGCACCACATTACTCATTTGTTGCAAGGAGATATGCTGGAAAACTCAAATTAATGATGCTGGATTTTTAAATCATATGAACTGTTTATGATGTTTAGCTTTATTAAGCTGTAGCCTACAACGCTAGATCATTCTATACCATTTGCAGACTCTCAGGACTCACTGGTGCACAGTGTTTGACACCTGAGGCTGCTGAGATGTTACATAATAATACAACAGCAGTACACTGAGTACAAACTCAGTGTAGAGAAGCTGTATCACTGTACATTGGCAGAAATAGTGCCTAAAAAGGTTAAATGTAATGTATTTAGTAATTGGTTTCCTGCAGGGGGCACCCAGAGTTGAACTGCAGGGGACCTGTTTATCTGAAGTCAAATGCTCTACCACTGAGAAATCTTCTTGCTGGGCATCTATTAACAAACATGAAAGAATAACAGCAAACATTTTTTATCTCATTTGTTTACTGGTGACTTCAGTAAATAATTAGAAACAATAAAAAGTGTGTGACTTAGGTAAATTTATCTCCATGTTATGCACAACAGTGCTTCAACTCTTTATCTCCCCTGTTGACCGTGAGGAATATCCTCTGGAACAGTAAATCCTTGTTGACTTTTGTCGGTAATCACCAGGGAGCAAAATTTAATTAACACAGGGAGAACGGAGGCGTCCACAGGCAAAGATTCATGGTCCTACACAAACATGAGCAGCCTATCTGAGTCCCTGGCATAAACACACACAGTCTGACGGTGTGCAGTTCAGAGTGAAGGCAAATGTTTGTGTGTGTGTTTGTTGTGGTGCTGAGCTAAGGCCTTGTTGGTGTGTGTGTCCGCATGGAACAGAGCCAAAAGTAGAAGGGCACTCTGAACGCATCCCTCTGACAAGACTTACACCTCACCATGCTTTTTTAAATAATAATATTCATAACCTACTATGAGCTGTGTTTGTTTGGAGTCAGTGGGTCATATCACATGGAAGCTATTTGAAAAATGATGTCTTTATTAAATAGTAAGGTTCATATTAGATAGAGGACTTGCTAAAATCTAATAATGGAGATTTGTCCTTTATGTCTGGGGTAGTAATAACATCTGATATGATTTGGAGTCAGTGCGTCACAAGACATTGAAGGTATTAAAAACTCAGAAGAGCTTGTGTACCTCCACCGAAGATCAACAGCCCCAATATGAAGCCACATTTAAATACATATGATTTTTATTTGGATCTGCACGAAATTGTACACACTCATAAGTATGTCTGAAGTTTTTCATCAAGATCTATGAGTTATAACTCAATGAGAATGATGGAAAAATCTCATAATGATAAAGAAAGTGAGAAAAATGTACTTTGATCCCTAACCCTGCTTATTTACAGACAAACAAACAAACGCAGATGAAGACCTAACGTCCTTGTTGGAGGTGATAAAGGACGGATGTTCCAGGGTAGTATAAAAGGGGTGTAGGTCAATGGTAGAGCATTTAACTGCAGATCCACAGGTCCCTCGCTCGTGTTTATGACCAACATAAACATTACATGTGTGACCGAGCTGTGCAGCATGTGAAAACCGAGGGACAGGAGCATCTAGGAGCTTACACAGCTCCGTGGGGAGATTTTAGAGGATGCAGCCACGGATTATTAAACCCTAGAAGATCTATAATGCACATTTATATTCAATATGTTTCTCCACAAAACATGATTAGAGGAGCCACCACCTTACTGTAATCTAAAAGATGGTCAGGCCTGCGTGTTTATGGCTCACACTTGGCTGCAGATAAAGTACTTCCTTTCTTCAACTACTGGTGTGTTGATGAAACACATTATACACAACCATCCCAGTGGAACGTTAACCACGTTTGTATTTATCTACTGAAAAGTCATTCTATTCATTGGTAAATACAGTTTTCTTCAAAGTATAGCTTAATATATAGAGACAAGCTGAAGGAACCAGATGAAAGGGGATTTACAGGTTTTCACAAACTTACAGTGAAAAGATAATATCACTTTACGTGGAGATGGTGGCATCGTTTTATTTCTAATATTTGACTGCTGTATCTGTTTATGAGTAGTGAAACAATATTCTCCACAACCTTGATCTGTTCCATAATAATGTGTTGAGTGATTATTGATAAAGGTTTGTAACTTTTTATTAGCCATCATGGAGCTTTTCTTGTATTTTGCAATGTTGACAGCTTGAAGTTGACAGAGGGAAAATTAAGATTTAGCTGAAATAATTGTATATCAACAAATCTCCATTTCATCTCACACGCCCATAATATTTTCTTCTTTCTTTTACACAGTCAAAGATCATTTGTAATAAATCGTTTCTTACTTGATCATTGATTATTACTTCGGCCAAAGGAGTTATGTTTTCATCTGCGTTTGGTTCTTTGTTGATTAGCAGGATTATGCAAAAACTACTGGACACATTTCCATGAAACTTCATGGACGGATGTGGGTCAGGAAAGAACCCATTAAAATCTGGTGCAAATACATTCAAATTAAAAGAATGTAACATTGTGGTTTCACAAGGGAACTGTTGGGCGTTGGCGGACGTATGCGTTCTACCGACCGCCACTCTAGTTTGTACATTTATTATTTGCCAAACCCTATTGCAGTAAATGCTAAATGAACACATCAGGCTAATTATGTTCTTCCAGTTGGTAAAGCTGTGGACTGACATTATTCATTCATAATTCATGTTCTCCAGCAAGACTGAGCCTCACTTCATCTCAGGCTGTGTCGTAAGAACCATTCGACTCATCAGCCTTCAGATTCTCATCTCTAATTAGTGCGGAGGAAACAGGCTACCTCAGGTGAACGGACGCTTGGGCATCTCCGCGAGCATGTGTACGTTATCATATATAATCATGCATACCAAGACACACACACACACAAACACACACACACACATACACACACAACCACTAACATGGTAGCATGCACCTATCATCTCCTCAGGCTGCGGCTCACCAGCAAAATCTCATTAGAGCGGGATGGAGGAGGAGGATGAGGGAGGAAGAAGCTGGGGGAGGGACGGCAGTGAGAGGTGCGGTCTGAGGGTCTGTGTGTGAGTGAAGGTGTGTGTGTTTGTGTAATGTATTGACTTGATTGTACAATAACTGTACAATAGATGATGAATTGGAAGTCAAATCTGTCCCAACCGCAGGTTAAAGGGCATTGGTAAAGCAAGGGGCTCTGAGGGAAAGAGCTGCTTTGTGGTTGTACTTCTGTATATCTTTGTGTGTGTGTGTGTGTGTGTGTGTGAGTGTGTGTGTGTGTGGTTTTGTGTGTTTGTGTGTTTGTGTGTGTGGGAATGTGTATGTGCAAGTGCCTGTGAGTGAGTCAGACTGAGGGCGACTCAGGATTCTTGTTGTGTCTTCAGGCATGGATGGAGCATATTTGACGTGTGTGTGTGTGTGTGTGTGTGTGTCTATGTGTGTGCAGAGCATTCTTGCCTTTGGTGACAGGTTTGGAGGGCAGAGGTTATGTGTGTGTCTGTGCGTGTATGTGTGTTTGTGTGTGAATGTGTATTTACGTAAACCTCTGACTGTGTGTGCTTACATTTGTGTAGACCTCAGAAAGTGTGTGTTTATGTTTGTGTAATCAAATGAATGTGTGTGTGTGTGTGCGCGCGCGAACAAGCACGTGTGCATAAACTTCTGTACATGTGTGTTATTCCAAAACATATTATTCACAATCTCCAGGGAAGCGGCCAGATTTTCATTACATTGTGTGTTCACTTGTCAGACATATTTGTTCCTGAGGCTGCTGCTGCTGCTGCTAAATATCCCACACCTGGATGCACAGTGTGTGGTGCTCCCGCTCATTCTGTGTCTTCGAAAACCCCATTACCATGCTAATAATATCCTCAAAATCGGACTGCACTCTCACCTTGATGAGTGTTCGTCACAGGGCCTGTGCAGCACATGTGGGATTAGGGATGACTTCATTTATGGCAGCATATCTTTAATACCGCAGGAGCTGAAACACGCCGGGCAGGGGAAAGACGGATTAAGGTGAGGAGGCTTCCTTTGAATAACGTCCAAAATATGTATTAATGTCGCAGTTGGCTCGTAAATGTATTCAGCTATATGTTTACGCCGTAAAATTTGGGAAGGATGAATGAAGGTGGACTTAATATATATGCTTTCTCCCTGTGTGTTTAAATGTGTGTGTGCATATTGGAAGTGGAAGCATATTGGTGCATTTTATGGCATCATATCCCATAAAAATAAACTAGCTGAAATCATTTTGTGGTTATACGATACAGCTAAATATACTATTTATAATGTGTGAAATATTATGCTTCAGGGAGTATTTCGATTTTTACATTGCAAGTAGTAAAACGTGACATTAATTCTAAGCAGGATTTTATCGCGTTGCTCTAATCTTTTTTAACTTTTGCCTTTTCCTCATTTCTCAGTGACCCCTGTTAGAAAGTGACATCTTATGCCTACTAATTGATATCTAATTCTTTGCTCATCAGTTAAGAGTAATATATACCAATACATACAGGAATAAATAAAGTAAATAATTAAGCAAACAAGCGGATATTTGTACGTAATATATTTTCACATATTATTGTGCATGGTTTATTTCTAAATAATCTAAGTTGCTAAAGTGAGTGCAAACTAATGTAAATCATACTCATCACATTTATCTCCTGTCAAACATACAGAGCATACATTTTTATCTTGTTTTATATAGATTACGATCTATGCATGATCATTTATAAGGCTTTGCAAACCTCTGAAGCATCTGTCAAGTAAATGTAGTCAAGGAGGAATTAAAAATGAAATTAAGTGCAGCCAAATTGTAAAGTCATATATTGAGTTATTACAATGCAAACATAAAACTAAACAACCCTGATAGCAATCATCATTAGTTGCATGTAACCTCCATCCATGCTTTTGTATCATATGAAATGAAACCCTTCAAATAATCATAATGAAAAATCTAGATAAAAAAATATATAGACATATGTTTTTAAATCCCAATTCAGGGTTTTTGCTCTATGTGAAGAAAAAAAATCTTAATTGCAGCACTCTCTGGAGGGGGACGCTCTTTCATGTTTGGTTTAATGTATCACTTAAAAAAAATCTGACATTAAGCTAAAAGAGGTTGAGCTGTCTGTGGGCCTGCTGCATTCACTGTCCTCGCCGATGTGTCAGTAAAGGACTTTGCTAACCCACTTATGCAGCTGGATTTGTATTGAGTGAATTGAAGCGAAAGATTTAAATGGCATCAGTCTTGCTATTAAAGCAAAGCAAAAACATCAGACAAACAGGGAGGAGAAGCTCTCTCCATCTCTCTCTCTCTCTCTCTCTCTCTCTTTCTCTCTCCCTCTCTCTCGATATGTGTGTGTGTGTGTGTGGAGGAGCAGGGGGAGTGCTGTCCCCTGCCTCTGCTCGGTGTGTGCAGCAGCTGCAGCTTCCAGCCTCAGTCTACACTGTAGGGGCCATTCTGCTGTCTGAATGACTGATAGATACAAAGAGCCGAGCGCTGATGAGAGGTGACTCAGAGGAGAGCGCTGATGGTGCGTTTCAAACAAACTCGTGCCCGTCTGCATGTTACGATTCAACATTCGTATGACGTGAAAACGAAAAAAGACTAAATATTTGCGGGGTCAAGGCTTCGAAGCAGCCTGAACAATAAGGGGCCGCGGGGAGCCATCTTTTTCTAGGGACAAGGCCGATCCTGAGGAGAACGCAGACAGAAAAGAGTGTGTCGATTTCACAACTGGCCTGAGGGCTGGGAAATCTTTGACTGAATTTGGTAAAAAAAAAGAAGTCCACCCCTCCCACCATCCCTCCCTCCCTGATATGAGGTCTCATATGTCCATAAATAAAAAACAAAAAACCATGGTTACAGATGCTGACCTCCGCCTGATGCACACATATGCTACAGAGTAAAACCCTGCAAGCGAAGCAATCAATTCTAACACTCAGACAGAAACAAACAGACATCTGCACAGGAAGACACAAACGGGAAGCTAAACACGCATGGTGCCCACAGTCTAATGAGACCAAATCGGACAGAGTGCATGAATGGAGTGCCCTGATTCAGCCCGTGGCACCGAGCTCCGCGAAGAGACAAAGCTCTCATGCAACATCCCCCGTTCACAGTCTGGCACTGAGGGCAGAAAACGTTAGCTGCTCCCAACTCTCAGCTCCACAGTATGGAGGTATTATAATATCTGAAAGGGGTGGGGGGGGATAGCAGTGGTGGCGGGGTTGACTCGGCTCAATACCATCCCCCACTTTCCTCCCCGTGGGCCCTCGCCGTACCCGCCCCCACAAATCCCGACACATACGCCGAACCATTCCGCCGACCTCCCCGCTTCGTGCTCTCACTGTACTGTTCTCACTCGGTCCCCATCCCCCCTCTCCAGAACCTCCACTTCCTCTTCCTCATCAGTATCCATCAAGGACCATAAGGGCAGACCCAGTGCTTTTTGCACATCACATCCACGGCATGCCACCACGTGTGAATAATGGTTCATTCCATGTAGAGTTCACTCATGTACAGTGCCGACGCATGTGAGCCAGAAACCAGCTGCACAACCCAACCTTTACACAGTAGATGTTTTTTTTCAAGATTTTGGGCTTCAGGACTGCAACTAATGATCATTTTTATTGTTGATCAATCTGTTGGTTACCATTTGATCCATTAAATGTAAGAAAGTAGTGAAATATGACAATTCCATGAGGAATCACATCAGAAAATCAACAAATCTTCACAACAGAAGAGGGAAAAATTTAATTAATGTTGAGGAACATGATTTATATCCTCATAAAAGTTGCCATAGAAATTAATGTCGATTGACAAATAATTAGTCGTTTTATTGTTACTAATATAAAACCTCTAAAAGGATATTAGAGGAGCTCTCTGTAAGACAGGCATATTCCAGGTTTACGTTGTAGGTAATGCTCCATTAAAGACATAATATGTACCAATTTTTTTTTTAAATGTCAAAAAATTACCTAATTTTTGTTCTATATATATATAGTATTAAGAGTATATATTTGTTGAGTTCTGCACAATGATTCAAACAATGTTCAAACCCAGAGAAACCCTCGATTTAATTCAAAGTAATAGGACGCTAACACATTGTTAGCCAGTTAGCCAGTCGGCTGTTTTGTCTTTCCACTGTTTGTATTGGTCACTTGTGATTGATCACGATTAATCATTGCTGTTTGCTGCGTAACGTGAATAAAACTTCAATACATTACCTCAGCGGTGAAGATGACTTGTGTCTGAGTCACGTCAGGTAGATTTCCATCGACAATGATGGTGAAGACAACAATTCCCATGATCCCACGCTGCTTCAAAACACGACTGAACTAGGACTTTTGTTATTGTACTGATTGAGAGACCCCCAGTGGCCCACAGTTACATTTTGTAATAAATATTAAATAATGTATTAATGCTTCATAGACTTAATCCACTTATAAGAACAATGTTTGGATTCCTGTCCAGTAAATGTAATGTGAGATATGTGGAAGATGTAACTGCAGCTACACACAGTTGAACTCTGGGTTTTCCTCCTCCTCTGCTGTAGATTCCCAGGTTCGGTGATGCTGACGCCGTTTACACAAAACACAAGTTTCACTTTGACCTTGTCCTGTGCCACAGACAGGAGGGTGGCGCTCCTGAACAGTATTCAGGCTCTGTTCCCAGTGTCCATGGCAGCCGTTAAGAAGCAAACAGAGAGGAAATCATCGCTGCTGAACGAGTCAGGGGCGGAGACGTTACATAAAGATGGGCCACATGAGCGCTCCCTAAAAGTGAAGCCAAAGCAACTGGCTCGCCCCCTGGTGGCTGGCTGCAGTGTAGGTCAACATCAAACCACCTACATGTTAAAGAATAGGATAAGTAAGCATCAGATTATTTTTTTCTGAGATATTGTCTCTGACTGCACTACTGCCCAAGGACTTTGGAGAAGTGCCTTCAACCTTATATACAGTATATAGTCATGACTTGTAAAGTGAGGGTTTCCCCACAAATCAAATTATGTGTATACAAAGGTGAGAGTTTAAAACAATATGTGTGTGCAGGAGTGTAAACGTTTCCTACGCGACACTCATATAGTCACAAGCAGCTCTTTCTCTTCCTGCAGGTCATTCATGGGAAATGTCACAGTGTCCCAAATTCAAACCATCTCTTCAAGTGATTGTTTATCCCTCCAACCAGATTTCACACCACCAAGGCCTATTCATAATGTTTTACAGAGAAAAGGGCTAAAGGAAGACCTAGCAGCAAAATATTATTCTTATCAAACATTAAAACGACACAATAAGTTTGCTTCAAATGATGTGTATGAGTCATAAATAGCATCTACTTTTTACTAATAGATCTTATTTTGAAGTAAGGGCCACAGATGCAAAACCTTTAGCTCAGCACCATAAAACTAATGAGACGATCTGGCTTTAGGGGTTTGGGAATAAATTGTGTCTTTTATGAGGATTAAATTATGCTATTTAATATTATCTTTGCCGAGACAAGAACATATATATTTGAATTAAAAATGTAATCATTCGTGCATTTATAGACCAGCAAACACACATCATCCTGCATCAACACAGGATTCCATGTTCTGTCAGTGAAATGCAGCACTGGGGTGAAACAAGCTGCTAACAAGCAGTGAAAGGAATGAGTAACCATCTGACGGAGCAAGACGATTTACAGACTTCAGCACAGGGGTCAATTACCACAGACACACACACACACACACACACACACACACACACACACACATACGCAAAGACACACTCACATACGCACACACACACACACACACACACACACACAAAAGAGCACTACTTCTTCACTTATTGATGAGATGGTTTTCTTGAGCTCGGGGGGGCTGTTCCCAGCGAGCTGATGTGTACAGGAGCTGATTAGAGCGAAGATTTACGAGTGACCGTGAGTAACCACTCAAAGAGCTTCGCTGGGTCGACCTGAGAGGAGGGACGCTAGGAATGCACAGCGAAAAGACAAATGGGTTAAGCGAGGTAAAGCGGGACCGAGGAAACGAGGTGAGTGGGGGTGGGGGACAAAAGAGCATTGGGCTGCTCCCGCACAGTCTTCACTGTGAAGCTAATTGTCTCGGGCCAAAGCAGACCTGAGACCTGCCAACTGCGCTCGTCGCTCTCTGCTCGGTCAGGGCCGAGTCTGTCCCTGTGCAGATGAGGAGCAGAAGGTAAATCACAGCCCCCACAGCCCCCCCCCCCCCCCCCCCCGAGGATGTAACACGATGCAACAACATTAATGAGTGACTGATTAACAGCTGTCCCAATAAAAGCGTCTCTTTCTTTGCACCTGACATTTCACTTCAAACATGCTAATAATTCAACTTCCACCCCTGTAGCTAGCGTGAAATTGGCACTTAGGGCCTCATGAGTCGTGGACTTCTATTTGGGGGTGTGGCAGTGAGTCAATCAATTAGCAGCACACTTGACTTCCTGCAGAAATTAATTTGCATTGTTTAATGAAATGTGGCTTTCGCCCTGCGGCGGTGGGCGGTTTCAAATCTGAGTGATGCTACCGTTGACTCCCGGATCGGAGATCTGTGTTGCTGCGTCCAACGGCAGCAGCTCCACACACACACACACACACACACACACACACACACACACACACACACACACACACACACACACAGACACACAAAAACAAACACGCTGCCAGGACGGAGAGCACTCAGAGGCCAAATGCCACCGCCAGACGCAGTTGAACTTGTTTACTCCAGATAAGTAGAGACATCGTTGCCATCACAGTGACTGAACGCTGAGCAGATGATCTTGGCTGAGCTTGTGTGGAGGAAAGAGCGGGGACGTCTGCAACACACAGGCATGCACACACGCCGGAGTGCACGCACACGCACACACACAGAGCAACTCCTTATTCTAATTAATGTTTCATTTGAGTTAAGCTGTTGACATGAATCCTTGATAATCTGCGACTGAGTCTCCCTGTTGACATGAATAATTCAGTTAAAACTGATGTTCTTGTCCACCTGTGGTGTGTGGTCTGCAGAGGGAGCAGTCGGCTGCCAGCCCCCCACCCGCAGTTTCACTCCATCCCCTCTTGATACTGACTACATGTTTTATGGCTCCGTGCAGCCGAGGCAAGAGGCAGTACATTTTGGGGTTGTCCATCTTGTCAGTCTTGAACGCCTTGAAGCAGCGTCTTCAAATTTATTACAGAGGCTCACTCTGCCTCAAGGATGAACCGATCAGATTTGGACAATCAAAGGTCAAATGGTCAAATTGTCAAAGGTCAAAAGGTCAAAAGGTCAAGGCAACTTATAGAAAATCGTAGTTCTTTGGCCACAATTAGAAAATAATCATGTATTTATAACATAATAGGATAAAATGATGAAGTGAATACATTTTGTGTATTCCCGACCTGTAATCTCGGAAAAGACTCACAGGTCAAAAAGTCTAATTCCTATTCCTTCTTCATCTTTAGTACATCGAAATCGGTTCAGTTTAAATACAAACTGCAGTTTATAATTATTTTCATACATTTAATAAGCTTCTTTTTTTCTTTTTTTTTATAGAAGATAACCTAAGAATAATTTTTTACTGTTTAAATGAACCTCCTAATCCTGTGTTTGTCTCGGTGCAGTTGGCCATAAAGTGAAAGAAGTTCAATGTTTGCTTGTTGAAGAGCAAGCTGCAGTCTCTTAGTATATGAGATATGCAGTTTTTAATTATCAGGTTGGAACTCAACTTTAATGGGATTAAGTCGAATCTGGAAGAATTTTGTTGGCCTGAAACATTTGGCTACTTACCCCAAAACGAACATCTCTGTACAAACCTCTTTTTCTATTTATAAGAGTAATTTGTTTGCTGCCTTCAGCTGGTTCGGGTTAAGCACCAGGCTCAAGGATACGCTCATGGGACATCCAATCACAAAAACATAGGGCTGTGTTGGCGGACACTGACCCTGACACTGTTTATTCTGAGCAATCCACAGGACATCGTTCATATTTATTTCTGGCCATGAATGAACCGGGGACAAGGATCTCTCAAGATATTATAACGGGTAGTAAGTCAGTCCTTTGTGAAGCATTCATCAGCCATCACGTACTTGCACCATGGACACTGTTGCTCCGCCACCACTGCACTCGCCTTAAGGAGCGAACAGTCAGGATGCAGCGGCCAAGGTTTATCAGACAACGGTACAGAGTTCAGCCTGAATTCAACCACAGAATAGCACAGGCTCTGGACAAAGATGTTGGTGTAAATAACAGATTTATAGGATACAGTGGTGAGGCATAAATCGGGAACAGTGAGTGGGAGCAGCTCGACTTAAATATCTCCTTTGCTTCTGTAAGATTTCTGAGTTCAGGTTGAATCCCAGAGAAGAGGCTAAATTAACTAAACCACTTAATATATTTCGTCAATTTTGAGTTTAGCAACTGCACTGCTCAAGTACTTTATGATTTATAAACCCTATCTCCATAAGACAGGCGCCTTATTGGGAAAAATCCCTCCAATGTTCATCCATGTGGAGAAACTGAGAGGGCACGAGGAGCCGTCCAGCTGGTCAGGTTTGTGGCTTGACACTGAAACGCATTCAAGGGTAAAAAGGATTAAACTGTTTAAATGATTAAAATGAAGATGGTATCATTCATATTTCCTATTATCTCGTTGGAAAGCTACACCATGTTATAGGATCTTCAGGTCAAGTATGAGTATTAATAGGATAAACCAGTCCTCCAAATTTGTTGTGATAAGATTTATATTCATTGCCTAGATTATGGCCACAAGCATTGATTTTCATGTATCAGTAATTTATGTGGTTGTAATTTAGTTTTATGCAAACAGGGCACCAAGAGGCCTCTGGGCTGTTGTGTATTATAAATCAACAAATGAAGAAGACTGAATTATGTTTGATTTAAAGCATCGTACCAAATGTCACGGCTTAGAGGAGACACCTGAATAGAACGGAGCCGGTGTTCATTTCAAGTAACAGCCGCCCTTTTCCTACGACGACAGTTCAAATGTCTGCGGCTTTTTCTCCTGTTATTAGATCCATGACAGACGCCCATGCAGGCCTCGTCTTTTATGTCGATGTCATCTCCACGTGAGCCGTGGATTCCACAGTTGTTTTGTTTGGTGCTTATGGATCAAAACACGCCGGAGACCAGGGGGAAGATAAGGAAGCAAGTCAACGCAAAGCTGCCAACATTAAGAATTGATTCGCAGCCGCAGCCAATTTCGGCAGATGGCGAGTGAATGTAAACGGAACCGGGAGCAATCACATTTTCCACAAAGCACTTAAAGGCTGTCGCGAAGGGGAGGAAAGAAAGTGAAAAAGGCCTGAGAGGGATGGATGGAGGAGCTGAGAGGGAAACATGCTGAATGACTGGAGAACAAAAAGAGCCCCGTTTGCAGCAATATGTCCTCGCCTACGGTTACACTTGTTCCAATGCAACTTTAATCATCCAATCGGGCTTGTCGTGTCAGCTGACGGGTCTGGTTGTGTACAAAATTGGATTTGGCTCAAACTGACATCGCATATAAAAGCCAGAAATGAAAGAAACCAGGCAAACGTTGTCATCAATACGGTCTCGATGTCTCCCGAAGACGAATGAACAAGCAAAACGATGAAAGAACAGAGAGGGAGAAAATAACATAAGAACACATTTAAATAGGGCCACACAAGAGTTATTGCGATGCCGCGTGGGCATGGTTATATAATGTTGACGGATCAGTATTTTCTTTAGATTCAAACCTTGCCACAGAAGTGCTGGATAAAGAGACGTGTGATTAAGGATTGCCTTAACATGGTGTCGGAGCCGAGAGTATGGATTCCATAAGCCCATTGTAGCCTGAGGAAAACTCGTTCAGGGCCGAGGCGCAGAGCAGTGTGTACAGCAACCTGATGGAGCCTCCCACATCACACTAAGGACCACACAGTGCAGTGCTTACGTTCGCCCACATTAAGGTACAGACAGAGTCAAAGATATTTTTCTTTACGGCTACGTAAAGCTTTTGTGACAAGAACAGATAAAGTAAACACAAGTGTAAGATGGAAATGTTAATCTCTTATAGCTCAGAGTCCAATTATGGAACGACCCATAAGATTTTTACCACACTGATACCAGGGCAGTGGCTACATTAAACACTATATATCAACATCTCCAGTGCTGACCGCAACCAGTTAACAAAACTCGTCAGTCATTCTCATAAATGTATTGTTCCTTAATTGAATCAGATCCGAATCAGAATTATTTTTATTGCCATGTTTATTTGCACATACAGGAAATTGCCTTGGTGTGGTTGGTTTCACAATCAGGAGCAGCCACGGTTTGCAGGAAATGGGCTATCAACAAGGTTACCTAATTTTACTGTAAAGTACAATACATTCAATACTAGGGCAGGAGTGGGAGAGTAAACATTATACAGTCGGGAAATTCCATCCATCTATTATCCATAATGTTTATCCTTTGAGGGTTGCAGGGGGAGCTGGAGCCAATCCCAGCTGACACTGGGTGAGGGGCGAGATACACCAGGGACAGGGCGCCAGCGTTTCTCAGGGCCAAGCAACAGAGATAAACAACCATTCATGTTCCATTCATACCCATGGTCAATGTAGAATCTCCAATTAAAACTAACCCCATTCTGCGTCTCTTTATGTGGAGAAAACCACAGACACAAGGAGAACATACAAACTCCATAAACCAGGATTCAAACCCAAAACCTCCTTCTTCCTGTAGCTCCCATAGTGGTAATACAGAATAGAAAGGAAGAAGTCTGATGTCCTAAATGATTTATCTATCATAAAACAACATTCTAATTATGTATTATTCTGTGAAAATATTAATGAAAATTTTTCTAGTGATAAAAGAAGAAGGATCTGCCCCTGAAAAAAATGTATCAGCGCCACATTTTTTACGTTTTTTCCAAACTCCATCCCTCCTCCATCATTTTGATAGATTTTGCATAATCTTGCCAACAAATAAACCAAAACAGAAACAAAGACACAGTCATAAAGAAGCAATAAAAGGCAGCATGTTCATCAGGTTGTTTGAATCCGATTGATCAGAGGATAGTTTTTCACTGACCACTTTACTAAAGCAACATTAGGGGCTTTTCCTGCACATTAAAACTCCTTTACTGGATTTATGAAAACGAAGTTTCCAAAGGAATGTTTGCAGTAATATAAAGACAAATTTTATTACGTAATTATGATCGCGTGTGTTTTTAAATCCACCGGGACCCAAATCTTAAGGACGACAGCTTTAAGACAAGGGGACAATGAACCAAAAGGAACAAAACCAAAAACCCTTGGGTTAAGTGCTTGAGCAAGTTCACTGACTTGAAGGGGAAGTGTGTAGCTGGAGCCGAGGGGCTGCAACTTCTCTTGAGCTCCCACACCAGGCTGGAGGCCGGAGCAATGATGAGTTCCAGAAACAATCGCCTTGTGCCAGCAGAGGAAGCTGCTGCTGCTGCTGCAGCTGCTGGGGGCATACAACCACTAAGTCATTATCATTCTGAGAACAAACACGTTCGTCATCTGAGTTAAACTTTATGTAAACGGTCTGTCTCGAGGCTTCTTTAGCAGAGAGGCTCCGCTCCCTCCTCTGCTCACTGTGTTCGAGTCTGTCCCGTGCAGCAGAGGCCCGCACCAATAATAAACAGAGAAGAAGAAAAAAATCTGACAGAGCACAGAGCTATTTAAAGTTAGGCCTTAAGCTCCTCTGTCAAGTGAACCCCCTCCACCCCACCCTCCCCTTTCTCCCCTTTGTTTTAGATGTAGAGTCTCAAAGTGTTAGCCTGTGAGGCTATCAGCGAGGCTACACTAGTAGCACGAGAGCATCTGTGCGCCCCTTTGGGCTTTTTCCTTCCCATCACACCATGGTGGGCTGTGGCTCAGATAATCCTGAGGCCTTGTGGCCATGGAAACCCACTCATGTATGAATGTTACTTTGTTTAAACATGACTCCAGGAGAAGAGACAGAGAGGAAAGGACAGGACGGGACTGTCCTGGGAGACATGTCACGTGTCGGTGATGTAACAGGAAAGAACAAAAATAAGCGAAAGGAGTTGCTGCTGTGCCAAAAAACTAATGGAGGCACAAGGAAGCTGACAGGTTGATTCATCAGTCTGTTGGTGATGAAGCATTATTCAGCCTCTGCTTAAGAGTGTAATCAAGTTGATCACAATAAATCACAAATAGAAGTAAACACGAAGTCCCTAAAAAACAATTTTTCGTGGGAAAAATCGAATCAGTGGACGAGCGTTCAATATCTCATCATCTCCTTCAGGGACAATTTAACCCCTGTCTGTTTGGATGAAAGCAGGATGAAGCTTGGTGGATGGATGTGGTGTGGGTCAGGAAAGAACTCACTACATTTTGGTTTGGATCTGGATCAGGCCCATTCCATCACTTTCTTTAACATTGTGAGATCAAATGTTATTATCACTAAACTGTGAAAGAAATCACTGTTCACAGCCTTAATGTGATTAGTTTGCATGATACGGAAGAAAAGTTGACAGAATAGCATGAAATCACTCAAGACAAATTTAGTTCAGTGATTAGTTAAGTCTAATAAATCTGTCTTTTATCCTATAAACTTCTAAAAACTGTATATAACGACTTCCGAAATTCGCTTCAAATTGTTGTTTTATCCAACCATGATAGAAAACCCAAAATTATCATAATTATTTTCATATATGACAAGAAAAGAATCATAACCTCACTAAGAGGCATTTTTGTACATACAACGCTTTTTATACAGTTTCAGGAATATTTTCTCCACCAAGGAGGTTTTGTTTTCATCAATGTCCGTGTGTTTACACAAAAACAACTGCATGGATTAACATGAAACCTGCTGGAAGAATGTGCGCTCAGGGAGAAGTTCCAAAGCACTTTCTTTAACATTGGGAGATTTTGTTAGTTTGTCAACATTTCCACTGTTTTCCTAAGAAATAATTCAAGGATCTACAGGAAAACAGTCATTATGAGAACTGATATTCATGAGTGTGTGAACTTTGGTGCAGTTGAACTGAATATAAGGGAATGTTGGTGACCTTGGTGGAGGTATGTGCTCCACTGAGGGTCATGCTAGTTTTTGTACCCAGTTTGTTTGAAATGAAACTCATAGACATACTTTTTGTTATCACTGGACCATCTGATAAAACATTCGTTTATTATTATTATTATTATTATTATGTAAGAAATGTATTCAGATAGACTTAATCCAGACTCTTCCTGTGAGATATCCTGAAATCCACTCTGGTGATATCCAAGAGTCCAATAAAGCCCCAGTTAAAAGTCGAAGAAACAGGGTTTCCATGACCGTAAACACTGAGAATGACCTGGGAGCATCTTAGTGTCTGGAGGAACATGTTGTATATGGAACAGAGGCTAAAAATAACCCGGGTCTAACTTGTCTCCTTCTAGCTTTTCATGAACCCTAGTAGATGCTCAATTGAGTTAAATCAGTGTCTGAGATGTTTAAAGAGACAAAACTCTAATGATTCATGTGGGGATAAATATCAAGTCCTTGTCTACACAATGCGGATATGTCTTTTGAACATGATCATTTCTCCTCCGTAAAAAAAGAACGACTCAAAACATAACATTATGCACAAACTCACGTGACGTCACCATTTCCCAAAAGATTTGTTCTGCACACGGATACACGGAAACCAAAGTTTCTAAAAATCTCTGTTTACTGACTAAAATGCTGTTTGCGTGTGGACGAGAGGCCAAATCACAGAATAAATATTTAATTTTAAAAAAAAATATCTGCATAAGTGCGAAAATGGTAGAGCTTTCAAAAACAGATTCAAGAAAGGAGCTGGGGTTTACTGTGCGTGTTAAGATGAATAAAACAATGTTGACACTGGAGAAGGTGGAGGTGGCAGAAACGCGCTTTGATAGACAAACAGATTCTTTAACTCACTCCGTGCTGAAAATAAATTAAAGGTACACAAACCTGTGCATTGCTCTGAGCTAGGCTCCGTGGCCCAGTAATGGAGGCCGTGACCTTTCTGAATGTGGCAAATAAGGGGAGGGAGGAGTGGAAGAGGATGGAAGGGCGGAAAACGCTGACACAGCACTGACGAAATGGGAGTAATATGTGCATTTGGTTATTGTTGTGATGAATCATTACTACGCGGGCAACAAAAACGCCCCCGAAAAATGTTTCCTTTCCAGAAACACATTTCGGACATCACGCAATCCTCGCTGTGACCTCGACTACTTCAGGTTTGCTCGGCGCTGCGTGGTCCAGTGTTCCTCACATTTCTGTCTGTGCATACGTGTGTGTGCTAGTCTCTATGTGTGTAAGTCTCTTTATGTGTAAGTCTCTATGTGTGTGTGGGTCCGCCTGCCTCAGTGTGTGGTGGAGTGTGCCAGGCAGGGCAGTGACAGGGTGTCGGCCGCGGTCCCTGAACCTGGCTGCTCTGCTTAGCTACTCCAGTGACAGAGAGCGAGGGGGACGTCGCCCGGCCGTGGCTGCCCCATCTGGGCCAATCAGGCGTGAGCGCTCGTGGCCGGATCAGCGCGTGCCTTCCGCCATGTGCAGTGCTGTGGCACAGATCCCCTTATGGATTCTAATATGTTCTCCACAGTGTCAGCGTTGCTCTGCTGATCACTCGTGAGGGTGTTTTTTGCAGATTATGAAGGTGACTGTGAATCGCTGCAGCCTCCTCCACTGCCCCTATAGATCCTGAGAGTGGAAACAGTCTGTGAACACAACTTTGGCTGCTATATGTTTCAATACAGCTGACACCAGCAGCCTCCCCCAGGATGTTACTCTTACCAGGCTGGAGTCTGTTAAAGTTTTAATATGGTTAATGGCTCTGTTAAACCTGACCTATGACAAAATTGAAATAAATTGTTTCAAACCCTTATTGTTGACATATTCAAAGGAAAACAAAATCTAACCTTGTATCCTCTCTTTGTCACATATAATTTATGTTTATAGAGCATTAATGGCGTTTTGATCTGAAACTTATTTGTTTCCTGGATTATATCATCTGAGTTAATTATCTTTTCCAACAATACAGTGGTGGTATATGAATGTATGTAGGGATTTAGAGTGGGTGGATGGCGAGCACACAAAGCAAAGGACTGTGGGTTTGGGATCCTGATTTACACACAGGGCAAATGGATTTTGTGTAATGTTTGGGAAAGATGGTGGTTTAGCTTAAAGCTATGGTTGGTTAACCAGGAAAAAATGCCAAGAGCAGGCTACAATAGGGCGTCCTATCCCATCAGCCCTCTCATCAGTTTGGGACAGAGGTTACACCAGCCAATCCTTTCATCCGGTCAAAATAAAGTGATTGGTCCTTTTTATTAAAGTCCTGCGAGGGCCATAAACATCTGGTTTCCTCCCCCCACTTAAACTTTTGATGGCCGTCGGAATGTAAAGAGGATTAGAACAAATAAGATGAAAAAGTATTTTAGAAATGTACCAATAGACCTTTAAATACTAATTGTATATTCATCTCGACATCTTAGTCACTTTTTACTTTTTCAATAAAAAACATAAAATCGTGCTGAGTTTGCTACAAGCAGATATCATACTGTAAAAGCTAAATATTTTAGGGAAGACAAATGAAAGCACAACTGTGCCCAACCCTGAAAATAATGCACCCAAATCCAGAGTTCACCGTTCCCCAAGCCATTTGATCACAGTCACGACCCTGCTCTCATTTTAAATAATATAACCGAGAGTTGAGAAGGAATATACGAGTTAGTGAGATAAACCTATAGAGGCACAAACATAAACATAACACAGAAATATACATATTTCTTGTCAAATAGAAGAAATTTGTCTGTAGTAGTATCTCAGTATCTATCTTACAGTTAGGAGCCAGTTCTTTTTTAACAGGTGCTACAGCGATGTGGAAGTCATTGAGACAAAAGACAGGAGACTTGGCGTTTTAAGCCGTTATATCATTTGTCGAGGCTGTGTGAAGATTGATTCTGGGAGAAACTAAAACACACCTAAACTAGTGCTGCCCAAGCCAAATCATCCCTCAAGTCGGTTTGTGTATGTTACAAGTTTAACACACTTAAGGACGACTGACTGCATTATATTACAAACAAGAAGTTTTTTTTTTTTTGGCAATTAACAGAAGTGATGAAAACAATACTGCTGCCATTTCATATGTATCTCCTGATCCTCGATGTGCTCACACAGGAGCTTTTAGTGCATTATCCACAACCCACATGTAAAGAAAAGGTGAGGAGAGGGAAGTCTGAGATGTGCATATCATTCATGTGCTCTAAATAAGTCCTTTAAGAATTCAAACCTCATGACTGGTCCGTGTCCAGTAACAAGAGAACAACAAAGCGATCACTTGACCTCATCCCAGTGAGGAAGTTAACCTGCACCAACAGCACGAGCTGCAGAACACAGACGACAGGAAAACAACAGGTATGAGTCAGAATGTTCCGCCTGACTAAAAGAGAGAGAGGAGGTAAAGTTGTGTCATTGGACCGTGACAGTGAATGAAACGCATCTCTCGGCCTGTCATGTTGTGGCCCCGCCCCCCCCTGGTGACCCCGAGGGAAGTGGCATAAGACCTGTCACCCCGCATCACAGCCCGGGCCCCGACGGCTCAGCTCATATGTAAATGTGTCAGCATGCACAGATTCCTGAGTCCGACATATCAGTTTGAATATGCATGTTCAACACGGACTGGAGCGTAAACATCTCTGTACGTGCACGGCTCAGTGCATCTGTGTGCGTGTGTGTGTGTGTGTGTGTTTGTGTGTGTGTGTGTGTGTGTGTGTGTGTGTGTGTGTGTTTGTGTGTGTGTACTGGCTCACAGTATGTACGTCTGAGGTATGTTGTAGTGACATTCCCGCTGGGAAGGAGCCTCATGACTGTTCTCATTTGCCAGACTGCCCATATCTCTTCATGAGTGGAGGCCACATGGATGTGACATCAGATTTCATCCACACTCAGCGAGGGTCTCCCTCCTTCTCAGAGCCGGGACCAGGATATACTGCTTCTCTCTGTTTCATATCACTGGAAATTATTCAAACCTTTTCAGTTTTTATGGTCTGGGGTCAGTCAAACGTAGAACATTTACTATTTAGGTATCTCTTTGGGCTGGTGATGAAAAATTGTGTTTTATTTTGATTCATGTAAAGATATTATCCCTGCACAATGACAATAATCATTGGTTCAAGCCCTAATATGATAATTCCACATGACAGGGAAAAAAGGCTTGATTTCAAATACAGGATAAAGCATAGAAAACATTATACAGACAATTTATTAAGTAAAACCGGATTTACCTGATTGAAGAGTAAATTTGGTAAACCAACAATTGTTTACATTATCAAATAATTCATTCATTTTTCTGGTCATTATTGGTTGTTAAGCTAATGAAATTGTAAACAAAATGTATCATCGCACCGTCTCTGTGCCCAAAATCATGTTTTTAAATTGCCTCTTACGTCTGAACAACATTTAAAACCCTTGATAATTTACTGAATACCGAAATAAAACTGTAAAAAGTGGCAGATTGTCATATGCTCGTATCTCAAACCAGCAACTTATGAAAAAAAGTTTTGCCTCATAAATATCCTAGAGTTTCATCCGTTATGAAAACTGTTGATGAGTAAATTCCTGTTGACAGGCCAATCAATTCCTCAGCACATTTGTTTGAGAATATGTTGAATAAATGCAATCAACTCTCCTGGGTGCTTATTAAATTACAAGCTTCCGTGTGAGCAAACACAGCACTGAATAAAATCTGAAGTAAACAGTACTGCTGCATCGCAGACTCTGCATATCCATCAGTGGCTGCTGCAGATCCACATGGATGACAGGGGCCGTGGTGGTCAGGATTCAAATTGTCAGACATTTCTTATCAATTTTTTCTTTTTCCTCTTTCAATTAAAGACTCAGAGATGTGCTGTGGCACCGCAGCAACACGTGCAGCGACACAGCTCGAAACATGTTGGCTGTTTGCGAAGGGCCAGGGTCGACCTCAGGGCTCGTTTTCCTGAGGAGTCATCGTGAGTCACCGGGAGCTCGACACAGCCTGCCCACTCTCCTCATCGCTGCCTGATATTCCGAGTTTCACCTGAAACATCAGGCATTGTGGAAACGAAAGCAGGTCGAGCTGCGCTCTGTAAACGGCCACTTAACACCCCCGGTAATCTGTCGCTCAACAGATTCATCCACAGCATGTGATCTGCCTGAGTTCCGGGGGAAACATGGAGGTCAAAAATATCTTCACTAAAATCTGGTTTGAATCGTCACAAACATCTAAAGACACACAGCCTCTCCAAATATTTCCATATCGCTGCAACTGAACAAAACTTAATCATAGTCATTCAAACTATTCTCCAGGAAAATCACAGTTTGCTCATTCCATTAACAGCCCCCCCCCACACACACACACACACACTTCATCCAAATCCATAAATCACATCGACATTGTACTTTCAACAGCGTCAGTGCAGATGAAAGTTCTCCCACCAAATAAGGCACAAATATACACAAACAGGGGAGCCCGACGACTAAACACACACTCTACCACTGTCTACCACTCGAGACTTCCATGACCTCTATCAATTCTAATCACTCTGTAATTACAAAGAGAGCGAGGCACCTTCGCCGTGCTCGCCCTCGCACGTGACGCCGTTTACAGGAACTGGCAGCCAGAAAACGCAGAGCAGGGTACAGGGTGTCAGGCGGAGGGAATCCAGACGGAGTTGGCACGGACAAAGACACCGTTTCCCCCGCGGTGTGCTGCACTCCGAGAATTAAGGCTGGCACTGCTCTCATGTCTGCCGAACAAGATATAAACACAACACCTTGATGTTTCATACTGCACGAAGCCATTTAAAGGAACAAGGCCTCAGTGGTGATGGAGCTCCCATCAGCGCCTCATATTTCATCCACAACTCTTGTGGACTTTTCAGGACGTCAATGTCACAACATGTTGAGCGTCTGAATGCTGCAGCCCCCCCCCCCCCCCCCCCCCCCCGCTCCTCGTGGACGGCAAAAGTGGGTGTGGTTGTTTTTTTTTGTGGGGGGGGGGTAGCTCTTACTGGCCTGGCTTCACATCACACATTCTGAAGGCAGGAGTCTGGGAAAAACAGGAAGTGAATTACTCCAGTTACTCAAAGATATCTGCCTGCAAAGCGTGTAATTGTGATTAAACACATCCCTGCAGACATTTCAGTTTACAATGAAGGGAATTGTAAATGCCTGATTTAATTGCAATCAATTAACATAGAAAACGCATTTAAATGACATTAGAAAGGTTTGTTGCAGACGATATTCTGCTGATGTTGAGTTTAAATGGTGTAAATTAGGCAATTTAACGATTGAAAGTTACTGATGCCTTTTCTGTAATATGTGAGAATTGTGGAGCTGTGACGCTGATGTTTTCTTGGCTGGTTAGAAATCACCATTACAGCTTCAGCATAACGTTTGCTATGAAAGAATTTGAGTCTTTTTTTTATTCCCTATTCCATGTAATTAAATATAACATTAAACCATGATACTGTTTAAATTGTACTTTTGAAAATTCACTGGAAAGTTGCAGGGAAATCTGCTTCGTCTTCAGTTAATCAATCACTTCCACCCAGTGAAACTCTAGGTGGAAGAAAAATATTGATTTTCCGTGTGTGACAAGCAATTTAAAATTCAATAACAGAGAACAGAGCAGAGCAGCTTCCACCTGTTTCCAAAAGCTCCAGGTACGGTTACACCATGAAATTATTGTGATTGATTCTAGCATGGTGAAGATTTGAATTTGCTTTGCATTAGTGGAATGCAACTAAACACATAGATTCAAGTGCTATGGATAAATCTGAATTAATTGCAATTAAGTGTATTCTTATTTTTATTTTACTAGATGATGCATGTACTACAAATAAGATTTATTTACATTTAATCTTTTCCTGCAAACCACATGAATATTTATAGAAATTAAATATGAAGAGCCAACAGATTCAAATTCTTACTATCATACTTTAACTTAAACTCGATCATCGCCGGTAAAATGCTACTTATGCTTTAACAGATCAGTAATCATAATCAAATAGTCAAATATTTGACAGTTCAACCAAGTATGTGGCCGTATTTTGAAATAGGAGTTTTCTTTGATGCTTTGACTTTGTTGAAACACCTGAGGATTTATACTTGTACATGGAGTATTTATCTATTGCAGTATTAGTAATGTATTTAGAGGATCTGAATATATTTCTACATTTCAGGCATTAATCAAATTAAATGTGAAATGAACACAGTTGTTTTGTCAGCGTTTCTATCAGGCTCCAAAGACTGGTGGTCTTTGGAGCCTTTTCTTGGATGGACTCACGTTGGATCCCTCCCAATTGAATAACTCATTTATACATTGTGTTATAAATCAACCCGGCACTCACCTAAAAGGCTGTGAAACATTTTTCATTCTTTTCTAAGATGTCTTCGGATCATTTAATAAACATCAGATTCACAATTTATGACTTATATCTGCCAACTCATGAGGTTTTCGGGGAGCAGTGTTCCCAGCGCTGTGTGATATTACAGTAAAAGAAAGGAGGACAGGAACAGCGCGGTCATGACACTACAGCTCAAGTGATGGGGGCATTTCCTTGCTGCCACACGGAATCTGCTCCTCATCTCTCTCCCGGCGCTGGAGTGCACAGGGGTCGACTTCGCCTCCTCATATTGGTGCAAGTTTCTGCTCCAAGCCAGAGGGAGTGAAATAATGGTTTTGAGGGAGGGGTGGATGGGGGGTGCCGGAGCAGCAGAGATGGACTGCCTCCCAGAAACAATTTCACAAAATAAAAATGTTCAGTAAATCTACAGCTAACGCAAGGCTGTGAAATGTGAAATGCCAAAATCACACTCACTGGATGGAAAACAACGGGCGGATGGAAGTAGATGAGCTTCAACCGGCCGCTTAAATAATACATCCAGAATACATACATACCGCCTATATGCTGGGATGGAAAACAAGCATCACTCACTGGCATCAGAACGTCTTTCAGCCCAAATCCATCACAGTGACTCTACGTGTGTCGAGGATTCTTCCGAGGCACATGGGGGAGAATCTCATTACGGTGGCTCATATTTGAGAGGCTGCCGGTGTGGCTTTGACAAATGCTCCACGCAGGAAAGCAACGTGGCACATTTCAAAGGCGTCCAGGCACAATGCAACGGTTTCTCATCACGGTGAATGATGCCAGGTGCCGGCTGCTCCCGGGTTAACTGCTCTGAGTGGTGGGTGTGTTTCTTTTTGATATATTGACTTCAGAAATGATGAGATAATCACTAAATCAGTGTGTGTGTGTGTGTGTGTGTGTGTGTGTGTGTGTGTGTGTGTGTGTGTGTGTGTGTGTGTGTGTGGCATGTGTGTGTAGGAGCTGCCAAAGCAATACAGTAATTGGCACATTCTGTTGTAGGAGAGGTAAAAGGCTTTTAGAGCCGGAGCATCATGGGTAAAAACACCAGCACCAACATGGTGGTGCAAATTCAATCCAAAGGGTTCAGATGTGCACATATTATAAACGCACATATAACAACTACATCATATATCATAGATAAAGCACATGAATTAGAATTGCTGTATATTCTAAATAACGATTCACGTTTCTCATCCCAATGGAAACCATTCAACTCAATAGATTTATATATGAGCCTGCCTGTTATACATCATTACAGTGCAAACAGGCAAGGCTGTGCAGCAGTTGTGAAATATATTCATTGTTAATTACCCTCATGAGTCAACCAATACAAGTCATAACAAAGTGTGCGTTTGATTTTAACATCTCCTGCAGGATTTCACCCAAACCCAAGAGGAGAATCCCTGCACCGCCCATCTACACCATGTTCCTGGATCTGAGAACAAAAGGCTGTGGAAACCCTGTGGTAAGATATCGAACCAAGATTTTTTTTTCCCAGGCTGAAATTGGATTTGAATTGGAGCTGTTAGGTTTGCACGCGGACTCCTAATTAGCAGCCTAGGCCAATTAAAACGAGATGTTTTTCCTCACAAAAAAAGAATTGAAGTTCATCTGTGGCCGCGCACAGCTTGACCTCGTCCGAAGTGCCACACGGGGACAGATGGGCGAGAATCTGCAGCGAATTACAGAGAAATTAAACGCGGAGACGCCACCGCCGCCTGCGCGTCAGGGGGCCAACCCGTGCGCCCGTGACCCCCCGACACCCCCCCCCCTCAGCAGGGCTCCCATTAGGTGGGAGATCAGCCACATTGGAAGACAAGCACATCACATTACTGGTTACCAATTGACGGGTTCTTACCGCTCTGTGCGAGTCTGTGAAGATGCTTTAAGATGTAAGGAGATCCTGGTGTTTTGGGAGGGAAGGGTTGCTGTGGTCTCGTTGAGGTCCAAACTTGAATCCCGCCGTTGATGATCAGCTCCACTTGTTCGGGAGGAACCAGCGGCGTGTTTCACTGGTGCGTTTTCTTCTTCTTCTTTTGCCTGGTTCGTATCTCAAAGCATCACTACGAGATGCGTGAGCTCTCTTTGTCCAAGCCAGCCGCACGAGCCTGTCTTCGGTGGAGGAGCCTCGATTCCACTATGTGGTCTGCTGCGTAAAACCCGTGCCAAAATTCCAGCGGGCCCGTTCCATTACAGCGACGCGAGACAAAGGTCTGGTCATTTTGGCACAAACTGAGGCTGCTCCGCCGCCAGGAACAGTTCGGGGATTAGAACCAAAGAGCCGGTTGCTCCATGTCTCGTGAGACGGGCCTGAGAATCTGGTCGGAATGTGTCACACGTGCCAGTTCGCTCCGGTTCCGTCCGTCGGGTCCCGCATCTCGGTCTTGCTCGCGGAGGGAGCGGACAGCGGAGTTGCAGATCTGTTGATCACCGGAGGTCCACATGCATCCGGCGGGGGGTCTTTGGGCTCGTATTTATCGGGAGCGGGGATTCCGCGATGTGCCACAAACACACACAGACACACAACCTGACACCGGCTGAGCGGGGGTCTCTGCTGATTGACAGCTGGATCCTCCGACTGGAGCTGTGGCGACCCTCCTTCGCAGGAGGAGCAGGAGGAGCAGGAGAGCAGGATGCTGCGCGTACGCGTATTTGACAGTGCGCGCAGCCGAGTTGACACACACACACACACACACACGCACACACATCTCGGGTACATAAACATCTGCCCTAAAAGAAAAGGGCATCGGAGCCACATTTAAACGAAAGCTTCACTTTAGGTTCGCAGCCTCTATTGCGGAGCCTTAAAGAAATTACCCAGTGGATTCACATAATTATATCATATTGATATGAATGAAATAATCATTGGATTACCTATCAATCCATTACATTCTATATGTACAGCTCATATTCATAAATCACATTTTGCATCACAGGGTTACATCCTTTGTTCTTAACCCTCGACAACAGTAAGGAAAAACTATTACAAAAAAAACTTTCAACAGAGAAAAAATGTGGAAACCTCAGAGTCTCAGCAACAAAATAATAATATTACAACATTCATGAGAAAAGACAGTGTCTAGCATCAATGTTTAAAGTAGCCCAGAGATGAAGGGAGCAGCAATAACACTTGTTATGATGGTGGTATAGCATATGTGAGTCGGCATAATCAGCTGCCACCACAATCCATGGGATTAACTGCCGAGGTGTCGTTTTATTATCATGCTTTTACAGATTTGTATAGAATTACCAAAAAAGGTAGAAACACTTTTATTTTGTGTGTTTGATATTCTGTGAATTCAATGCACCACGTCTTGTTAGCTATATTCAAAAATGTTGGCGTCCCTCACAGAATAAAACCTTGCAGCAGTCAGGAGTTTTTTTTAACTTTGTTATTTATTGCAGCTTTTTAAACACATAAGCAATTTCAAGGGGCTTTCTGCAATGCATGCTGTGAAGTGGGACAAAAAACACATTGTGAAAGAATTCAAATGAAATAATATAGAAACTCAAACGTCATTCAGTACAGGGCCTACCTCAGCCAAGGATTTATTTTTCATCAAGATTCCCTAACCCTGAGAAATTAACAAAAATGTTGAAAAAAAAAACACATCCATTCTCACAATGTGAAAGAAAGAGGGGGAAATAATGCCCTCTGATCTGGATCGACACCAACATTTAAAGGGTTATTCCTTTAGTCACGCTCCAGCGCTTTAGAAAAAATTCATGGAAATCATTTGAGTCAGAGACTAAAATATACCCTCCGTGCCGGAGGTAAAAACACTGACAGTAAAGCCAATGTAGAGTTATAACAGAGCAGATCAGCTTTGGTCTGGTTTGTACCGGTCTAGCGTGTGTGTTTGTGTGTGTGTGTGTGTGTGTGTGTGTGTGTGTGTGTGTGTGTGTGTGTCGGCCCCTCACAGATGCATCATTAGGCCCTCAGTTGTTCAGTTATTAGGTTGCAGAGCCAAGTGCACCTATTACGAGTTTACCCTGTTAGATGGAAACTCACAGTCTGGTGACATATGGCAAAAAGGACCAATTTCACCACGGGGCTTCAAACCATGTTCCGAAGGAAACGACTGCCGCACACGGATCCTTCGGCGGATGATGTCTCTGAGGTGTTTTTTTGAATGGTATACAGCAGCTCAGTGTGTGAGGCTGCACGTCTGGTCTCAATATGTGCTAGGCCTCGAGCACGGGAGAACGTGGCTCATTCGTCCAATTAAAACAGCGAGTTGCTTTGAGTCTGTAGCTTGATTGTTCCAAATCAAGCTACCCCCCCACGCCCCACCCGATACCCCTCCTCTAATCCTGCTGCCCGGGCAAGCACAGCCTCAGTCGGTCTGGGATGGATTCACCTCTGGATCCTCAGTCAGCAGAGTGTGACTCAGTATTGTGGGTCCTTCAGGTGCCCTAGGGTGCAGGAGTCACACAGTCATGTGGTTCTGCGTTTGGTGTGTGTGTGCTCTCAGCTTTGACCTTGCCAGACCTGCTGGACAGTGATGGCGCCCCCCTGTGTTTCTGTAGGACAGGCCGTTCCAAGTAGAAGACATCGGAAATAGGACGTTGTTTGGCAAATAAGAGCAAACATGCTAGGACTCACATTTAAAGGTGATATAGAACTGTACATTATTAATAGGTTATTCAATGACATATATGAATACCAAAAAAACAACTGTTTATGTTTACAGTTAGTTTTTTTACTCAGAGTAGTAACCTATAACTATGAACAGCCTACACATACATGCCCTACCTTGGGCTGGATGTTCTTGGGGGACAGAGGTCTGCCCCCCTAACGTTAATAGAGAGAGACAAGTGTGATTGAGTCGGACACAGGACAGAGCAGAAGAGGTGTGCGTGGAGATGCTGGACAAGATGAAGGAGAGGTAAGAGCCGAAGACAGATTCACTGCAGGAAGAGGTGACTGATGAGGTGCGTGGAGAGCAGATGGAGCTGGAAAAAGAAAAAAAAAGGTGAAAGGCCTGACTTGGAGCGGGGGGTGTGGGTTGCTCCTAATCAGCCTTGCACCAGGACAGAGTCTCGCTCCCGTCTATATTTAGCACAAGAACCACAGATTGTAGCAAGTGCTCCGGGGCCGGGGCTGCGTTTCAGACCGGCAAGAGCTGCTGCCATCCGTCTCAGCGCCCGGGGCCAGGCACGATCCCGGCTCACGCCAGCAGAAGAGAGGAGCCACGGGACCGTGTCGTCTGAGTGCACGTTTACTAGACGCCTTCAAAGCAAAGTGAGAGGATAGAAATCCCTAAAAGCATCTGACTCCTGCTGACATGAGTCGATACCATCACTCTACTTACTGTGGCTCGTTTCCAAGCGGTGCCTTCCTGTTTACAGGAATCTCTCGATCCCTTCATTTCTTCTTCCTCCTCTATGCATTTGAAAAGGGCACAGCATCCCCCATCGCCGTCCACACACGTCGGCTGAAATAAAAAAATGCCTCGTCTCGCTGGACAGGATTGACATTCAGTCCAAATGTCAAAGCAGCACAAGCTCTTTTTTAAACCTCGTGCCAGGGCCCCTCTTACCTTCCCGATCTGCACCACCTCCAGGACTGCCGGGGCCGGAGTTGAGTGATGAGGGACTGAGTCGGTCGGACATAGAAGTCGTCTGCGGCGGTGACGAGACCCACACAACATTCACTCATCTTGAAGTGTAGTTAACCGGCGCTCCACTCAATATCTGTGTCTTAAAGATCAAGTACTTGGGCTTTGAAAGGTGACCGCTGTGGCTCAGTCAGTTCTGGTGGATCCGGCATCTGTGGAAACTTTTCAAACTGCCCACAGGATATTCAGCTGCCTTACAAACAGGAGACTTCAAATTCAAGATCACTTAGGACATGGCGAAACTAGAATGGTATTCAGTAGAGCCCATAGATCTGTCAAGGCCAAACAATCACCTTAAATCTAATCAAGCTGCATCAGTTCCCCAAAATATGCCAGATATTCTTCTTTTCAGATCGATGAGTCATTTCCTGATATAATTGATGACAATGTCAGAAAGCGTTCTGTTTCACAATGTTTAAGAAATTCCCAGATCCTCCCCCTGATGCAGAGTCACACCAAAATTGAATTGGAAACAGATTCCTGCACGGGAATATGCAGAATCTGTAGGCGGGGGACAAGATGTCGGGGCCAGAGGAAAAGACGGTGACCGAATTACATCAGCATTTAATTTATCTGCATTCATATGTACATTTCTCTGCCCCCCCGCCCAAAATGTTGACTTTTAATGAAAGAGTTATGGGACAGTTACATGGAAGTAAATGGTGAGCTACCAGCTCACAAACACAAACATGTTTTAATGGGATTCTCACATGTTTATTCAACAGAATCCCTTTGAAAAATGTTACATAAAAAATGGATACCGGTATATTCAGCAGCTGCAAATGAAAAATGATTCACCTACAACCTGGACACTTGAACTGGTCAAATCACTTCCACACTTTGTGAAATTAGCACAGAGGAGAAAGATCTAATATCCTGCAGGTGACGTCTACAAGGGGTGTTGACCCAATTAGAGCCACTTATTCATACAGAAGGAACCAAGTGTGTCATCAGCCTCAGTTTGAGATTCAAGTGGTTTAAGATGACGGTGCATCCCTGCATTAAATATAGTTTAATACACTTCTTCCTAATCTCGTCTGACACCCCCCCCCCCCCCCCACAGCCCCATCAGATGAGTTTAAAGAAAATCGTCAACAAGACCTCTGTTCTCTTTAAGATCCGGAAATTCTGTTTTGACTCTAGTTTCAGCAGATTTGGTCCCATTAGCACAACTTGTACTTGGAGATATTCACATTTGAACCTTTTATCTGGTGTCTTACTTTGTGCTCTCACTTTTCTTTTGCTTGCTCACTATTTTAGAAAAGTCCAAATGGATTATCTCTGGTTACTAATTATTTAGTAAGTTAAATCTCCTCAACATCTGACAGACATTATGTTCTTATTCTCTTTTTCTCAAACCCCCACTTCGTATTAGAAGGGCCTCCTTTGTTGACAAGTTTATAAACTGCTCAATTTATTTATTTTTGTAAGAGATGTAACAAAAACAACTTAAGTGATTTACATGCAACTTTGTAGAAGGACGCATTATGTGACTGGGAAGAACCCATTACATTTGGATGTAGATCCAGGAATCATTTTCCACTTAATCAATAATTCATAGACCTTGATGGAAAGAAATTAATTTTTATGCGACCGATAGCTATGCGTGTGTGTAATTTGGTAAAGCTTACAGACACGCAGTGAGAGCAATTCAAGTTTAGTTTTTGCTATAAAAAGTTTGAAGAATAAACTTTATTTATTTGAATCCTAATATTGGCAAAGATAACTCAACACTTTTCCCCCACGTCCCGTCCACATTCCCCTAGTGTTGAACACAGGTCTTTGTTATTGTGCCCAAAATGTTCCTGACTGACTCAAAAGATCAAGCAAACATTTCATACCCACCTACCTCAGAGACAAAACCAAGTCTTTTTAGGTTATTAACATCTGTCTCGTTTGATAAGTGCCATCGTTCTTTCTTTTTCCTTTAGTCAGCCACGTGGCCTCAACCTCTCCTGCTGCCTCCACCCATCCCGCCGCCTGTCCATCAGTCACCGCCCACAGAGCATCCCGAACAGACACTGATCACTCAGACCAACAGCAAACCTCCAACTAACACAGATGGAATTGACTCCGCTACACTCCAGCTACACCCTAATTACACCCACACCAGCTTTAAACATCAACAATGGCAAAAACAAAAAAAAAGTACATCTGAAAGTGTCTTTGAGTTACACATTTTATTCAGACATAGATCATTGAAAGATAATTTCATTATCTTTTTTAAAAAAAAGCTTTTGACTTATCTTTTTCTACAAAAACAATCATTTATACATGTAAAAAATAAAAATACAAAGACAAAGAGGAGTCGAAACAAAGATCTGAAGACTTGACAAATTACAGCTGCTCTCCAAAGTAAAGAGAGAAACACTTCCCAAAGCCATGTGTACTTCTGTGGTTTTCATCACTCTAACAACAGATCCCAGGGATCTTACATTGTTATAGACCTTTTAGTATGTTCTGTTGTGTGAGTTTCCGATTCTATGAGAACTCCTTGGCTCCGCAGTACAGTGTAAAGGTAGGATTTACTATTTATCGGCCAGGTTTGCAGTCTCACATGGGGTAGTTCAGCACCACGTCCTGTTTGGCCAGCTCCAACAACATAGGGTCGTCGAAGAACTTGCTGATGCTCACATCTTCGCTGAGACCCTGCAGGACCACAGAATACATTAGTGATGCAAAAAGGCTGATTTACATGCACAATAGAATAAACAATGATCAACAAGCGGACGCAAAGCTCACCTTGCGTCTTCGGGTCTTGATCATGAACTCTCTGGCCAGGTGGGGGGCAGGCTGCGGCTCAAGAGGCCTGATCACAATACCCTTGTCCAGGGGGTCACCGGGTACAATCTGAAAAAAAATACAGGAGTTAAGCAGAGATAAATGAGTGACTGGCATCGGTGAAAATCTTCCCCTTCAAATCACGACGTGCACACATTACACTTTCAGCTTGAACAAGCTGAGGAGACACTTCTAGTTGTGACTGTGACCCTTCGCTAAATATCTGATTATGCTGCCAGTCTCTTCTGTAATTACCGAGTCAGGACTGCGTCCATCAACATGATGGAAAAAGCAATGTGTGAGTGCTGTCACGCTTTTGGTTTGCGACCAAGACAGCATCGATGCAACGTTAGCAGGTTGAGTCGGAAGAAGTTTACAGACTTTTAAAATGACTCAGTAAATCCAATATCTAATGCTGCTTTCAGACAGGCACTGAACTCCAGATATTCTCCCGAGGGGCTGTGTGTGAGAAAGCAAGTGTGCAAGCAAAAGGTTCCGGCACTTCTGAGTGAGCCTGTGTCAAAATACAGCTGGAAATTTGAAATTAAGCCGATCGATGTTGAAGCGCAATTCCTTTTTCTTAAAGAACAGCAACGAAGAAAAAAAAGGAGTCTGTTGGAATCATTCGCAGCTCTTAATGCGACGCAATAGGCAAGGCCTGTGATTGGTCTGGAGCAGGTTAGCTGTTCAGCATAAGTTGCCATGGTGATTAAGCCTGATACGACGTGAACGAGCTTCGTAGGACCGGAAACCCTGAACTAAACCTGAAGACACTCCGATGAACAGGCCCCTGCTGTGTTGAAGACATTCCCGGCCTCAGGGAAGGATACAACAGGAGGACAAGGGGAAATGGTCAATGGAGAGGCTGAAGCCCAATCAACAGATGGAAGAGAGCTGCTTACAACAGCAATGCAACTCTCTAACGTTTGCATGCCAGTACTAGCAGAACATAATCAAACCTATGAGGGAAAGAATACAGCCTCTTTAATAGTTTAATGGGGCAACGCCACAGTTCAGGGCCTTGTAGGTCAAGGGCTTATTTTCCGAGGCACTTGAGTTGATATGTGATAGCAGGAGTCATTTCTGTCAACGTCCAGACCAGAGAAAAATACTCAGAGTTGTGATTGAACCTGGGACTGACTGAAGCTGCCCTTTTGAAAGTAATTTGGGACGAGATGGAGAAGGTGATTGGTTCTGGACCTACTGTTGGGCCACATGGAAATAAATCACTGAATGGGATCGGAAATTAAATGGCCCGATTCGGCCGATTTTAAGCACAAAAACATTTGTCCCAGAGGAAATCCGAGAAACAGATGTGTAAAATTAAGCTAACTCATGATTTGAAATAAATTGAATGTATTCACCCTGATGATATTACAACTAATACATTCTGTGGTTCTGCTAAATCAAAAAAATGTCAATGCTTTTTATTCATTGTGTATCCGCTCTTTGATTAATGTCTGGCTTCTTGTCGAACATGTGCATTTTCACCGCAAGGGGATAAAACAAAGACAGGAGGATAAAACGTTCACGTTTGTACCTATAAAATCCTCATTTTCCTTCCAGCTGAATGAACTGGGGGGGTATTAATCTGCACTGAGTGAAGTTAACTTTTACTGACACAGTTCTGCAGAGTGCAGACACCAACACATGTCAGGCACGACAGCCACATTTGAAACTTAATGACTCAACACTCTGCCGTACTTCACATCAAAAGCGCTTTAGTCAGAATGTCAGACATGTGCACAAAGGTTGTTCACTCTGCTACACAAGTTGCACAGTTTTATGCGAGAGTGACAGACCAGACAAGACACAAAGAAATCCAATTTCCCACCTGAGCAGAGGAGTTTTTCTAAATAAACAAATATGCACCATTGCAATTCGTGAAAGACTAAATTGGATTTGTTTGTTGGAGAACTATGACAAGTTCCTGTGGCGCTGATGGTCACAGTAAGGATGCATGCAGGTGATTATCAACAATATCTGTCCACACAAGCGTTTTAGCTCCGAAAACATTCACTCATACTGGGCTTTTGTGTGCTGGTGCAAACAGGAAGCAGATAGTCTACTCTGCAGTTGGTTGCTTAGTTACAGAAAATACTGAGAACTAAACAAAAGAAACAAACAGGGTGAACAATTGATCACAGGTTTCTATCTTGGGCCGACAACAGAGTGAAACTGTTACTGACAAATTCCCCTTTTACACAAAAGTAGCTGGTGTACACCGTTTTTTAAATGCGGGCAAATGCACACAAACAACTCAGGAGCTCTCTTATATCTCTCATCGCAGCAGGTCTGCGTGGGTAAATCATACCTGCCAGTGGTGGAACACGGAGAGAGCGAAGGCCTGTCCCTGTGTGTGTGTGCGAAGGTCTGTCTCAAAGCCAAAGGAGTCGATGGCTGGGATGAAAGCTTTGATGGTGTAGAGAGGAGACCCTGGAATAGGCGCGTCCTGAGTGACGTGACCCCTGGAAGAGGACAAACACAGGACAGAATAAAAAACTGATCAATTTAAATCAACGATCAAATTCCTGCAGATGAAACGTTACATGGCACGTGCATTGAGAGGGGCTGCAAGAAATGTTTCTTTTCATTATATGTTAATCTGATTATTTTGTCTTGATTCATTGCTTTCAATGAATCATGCAAGGAATCAGAAAAAAAATTCCCAAAATTCATGTTGACATTTGAAAAATTGCCTCATTCATTCCATCGGGCATCCAACATTTTATAATCCTCTTTTTATGATCTCAAGAGACAGGAAATATTTACAGTTAAAAAGCCTCAAGTTGTTTTTGTTCTTAATGAATTCACATAAATAATCAATTTAATAGGTGCTCGATTCTAGAATGAATATCTCAGCCCGGGCTCATACCAACCTTCTTCTCGCCAGCACTGTGTAGACAGCAGAGACACAATCAGCCGGAGCCTGAACCTCCACAAAGTAATAGGGCTCCATCAACCTTGGTGTGGCCTGCAACACAAGGGAGACTGTGCATTAAAGGGACGGCAGGATCATGTAGAAACAAGGGGGGGGGGGTCCAATCTATGGCTAAACCATGAATTTATGACAAGAGACGTCAAAGAGCAGAATGAGTCAAGGGACAAAGCCAAAAATCGTTAAAGAAAAAAAACAATGTTACTGGACTACAATTAAGGAGGAGGCACGTCAGCAAAATCCTGAGCTGTAATCAAGGTAATGGAACCTGAATGAGAGGTGGGGGGGGGGCTGATGGTAGATGAGAGGAAGAATGGACTGTTTGGAGGGAATGAGCTCACCATGAGGAAAGCAGAGTACACCACTCTCCTGGCTGTTGGGATGACCTGGCCTCCTCCTCTGTGGAGAGGCTCCTGGGCGATGACTGCATCCAGGATCTTGAACTTGACGTTCCTGATGGCTGAGGGCGGTGGAGAGAAACAGAGTTATGGTGACACAATACGGATGAGAAAAAAAATACATTTTCTTCCCTATAGCACTGTGCATAATGTTTGTGACGCCAGATGCTCTGGCGAAGAGGGAATTCCAGGACTTACGCTCATCACACAGAGGTCCCTCCCTGGTGCCCCACTGGAAACCCTGGACGATGCTGTCTTTGACCGAGCCCAGCAGCGCCTTGTCCACCTACAGAGGAAAAACAAACATTTTGAGTTAGCAACAGAACAATTTGACTTCAGTCACCTTGTTTAACCTTGATTCAGATTAATACGTGTAAATCAGGGCTTGACAGAGCAACACTGCCATAGTTTGAGCCTTAATCATAAATCTGAGTGGTAGATTTATAGAACAAGATTACTTGAAAAAACTTAAAATGCAACTGTTGCAGCTTAATGTGACATTTCACGGTTCTGAAGGTAAGTACCATACTCATTTTTACACTGAAAATACAATGTGCTAAATGTGCCACCAGGAACTATTATTTAGGACAGTGTGCAAGTTAAGATTAAAACCACTAGACTATAAGAAACAGTGGCTCCGGTCGAAAGGTAAAATTATATTTCCCTCCTTTCTTAACAACTATTGCAATCCCTCCATTCCTTTTCACTGTGCTTTCATTGAGGAGAACATGTGCTCCTTGGGAAAGGAGTCAGCATGGAGCCCCACATTTAGAGTGTGAAAACTACAGCTGTTAATCTATATTATCTCCCTTAAATAAATATAAACCAGACAACTTATGCAGCCCAGTTTAGAAGTGAATCACCTGCCTCCTAAACACATAACTCACCTCAGAAGGCAGCGTGTCGTCTACAAGAATGTTTGGCCCCGTCGTGTCCGGTCCAAAGGCCCAGATAGACCTGGCAGCCAGCAGATCCCAGTCGTACTTTGTCTGGAAAAACTCTCCCAGCTTCTTCCTGCCGTGAGGAAACAGAGCGGCCGTGGATTAAACTGAGGTTTTGCACATTGTGTCAGGCCGGAACATTAAGTAGATTGGTTGATCGGGGGGCACGGGGGTTAATGGAATGGGAGGAGCGGAGCGAAGGTTTAGTTTAATAGCGTGTGAAGTATGTTGCTCCTTTGGCATTGCTACTCCATGCTGGCAGTGCTGGGTCCAGATGGCCTCAAAGACGAGCTGCATACTGACAGGAAGCTGCTCCCGAGCAGAACACATTCACTAACACACACAAACTAACACACTAACACGCACGCTTGTTGAGTCACGGGGACAAGAAAAATTCATGCATGCTTTTAGTGCATGATTCAATTACTGAGAGAACTAATCAATAGTCCTAAGATGGATTTTTATAAGCACCTACTTGTCGAAATGTACAGATGGAGCTTTACTTTGCTTCAATGTACAAATTAAACAGAAGCTCTGCATGTATTTAACATAAGATATGTATCAGTAATGAATACGGCTTTTATATTTATCAGGGTTGGATTCTAAAACTGAGTTCAAACAGACAAAGTGAAGCAGGAATTCATATTTACTCTCAGTCTGAGTGGATTTGCAGTTTTTTGGCACTTTGCTCTACAGCAGTGACAATTTTCCAAACTGTACTTGTCAAGCACATGAAACAAAATTGTATTTTTAATAAAAAAAAGTCCACCAGACTGTGTGACGACAGTGATATCAAAGTGCAGCACATTGTCGTCACTAAAAGTGAAAATTGGGTACATCACGTATTGATTTAAATAGGTTTATTACCTTCAATTCCAATAACTGCACTTTTTATATGACTCTTTCAGCCATGGGCATTTCTATATTACTCTACTTTCTTTAATGACAACATTTACTTAATGGACTAATCATCAGTCTTGCATGTCTGCTCATTTATCGCAGTTAACTGAAGGATAAATTATATATGATCATCTCTAAAATATGAAGAAAGTAATAGGATTGATTATCACTGAAGTGGATAATATCTATAGGCACATCTGACATTTCATCATCTCAATTAATAAAGACGTCATTTAAATTTCAATATGTGCGAGTGTGGTAATATATCTTATATATCATACCTGTTCCACGTGATCTGCACCACTTCGTTCTCTATGTCCTCGGCCAGCCCTTTCTCCAAAGGCTCAGCAATCATGGTGATCTTATTCCTGTCAATCACATCACACAGCTGTCAATCAAATACTCTTGGTTGGGGAGACACTCGGCCAGAGGGAAGGACGGCCTCTGATGCAGAGTCACCAAGTGCCCAAACTTAACCACAACACGAAACACATCATCCAAAGCAGCCGTCTGAACAACAGCATTTGCCAGAAATTAGAAACAAAGCATTGACTTTTGAGTAAAATTAATAAAAGTAAGATTTTTCCAAAATGCACATGTTGTTAAGTGAGCGAATAAAATATTTAAAATATCTCGTTTCATACTCACTTTTTATTTGGCGTTTCAGCAAAGCACTTGAGAGATGATGTCTCCACAACTGTTTCACAGAAGGTCACCACTGGGTCAGCAACCTGTGTATAGAGGAGAGGAAAAGATGGTCACAACAATCTAAGATGAACATTCTATAAAAATAAATTCATATTTGAGATGTTCCAATAGCATTTTCCCAACTCGACACACTGACTTTGGCCTTCAGCTGATAACAAGTACGATCAGATTCCAGTGCATTCAAACAATTACTTAAATACAGCATTTAAAAAGCTGCATGCTACTAGCCATGTATGGAAGGGATGATTTCTAACAGGAAACACTTGGGCCACCACACAAAACTGAAGTCGTGCAAATGGAACATGTGGCCATTTTACTTGTGGGACTTTGCAGCGTGAAATATAGTCAAAATGCTGCCAACTGTGGCTTCTTCTTTTCAGCTCGAAAAACAAGCACAGATGCTGTTTTGTTTTGGGTGAAGAAATTAAAGTAATGTTTCATCGATTTATGTACTCGTGAAGAGGCTTTTTATAATGCTGGTATCGGGAACATTTCTAACACACACATAGAATATTTTATTGACTTCCCGTGGAACTGCTGTGATATATTCTTATGTTAACCACATGGTACTTAAATAAACATTGTTTTGTAATATAATGGGACCATAATAAAAAAATATTACCTTAATGTCAATCTCAGAGTACATCTTGCGCAAGTCGTGCATGACACAATCCAGGTAGAGTTCTCCTGTGCCTAAGATAACATGCTCTCCAGACTCCTCCACCTGAAACACAAACAGGTATGGTTAATAACAATCCCTGCTAGGATAGTTCTAAGTATGACTTCAATCACAGTCTGTGTGTCATTGTGATGGTTTGCATAATATTTCCCTTTCACCTGAATGAGATTGAAATCTTTTTACTGCAGCCTTTTCAAATGTCACTGAAATGAACTACATGAACTTCTGAGCCAGGGCTCATTTGGAAAAACGCTTCAGTTCTGCATCAGAGGAATGAATGACGTACCTTAGTGGTGAGAGATGGATAGCTCTTGTTGACCTTCCTCAGGCCGTCCAACATTTTCGGAAGCTCCGATGGGTTGACGGGCTCCACTGCAATCTTGATAACGGACGCTGTATTAAACTTCAACGGTCTGAAAATCTGAGCCTGGAAGAGAAAGTAAAAAAAAACGGTATAAGCTGCTGCTCATATTCTAGTTCTTAACGTCTCATTGGTTTTTCTCTTTTATGTCTCACGTCTTCGTTGCCTCTGGGCTCTGTGATTGTGGCGGTTTTGACAATTGGCTGATCGCAACCTTCGATGAGGACCCAGTTGCCAGCAGGTACTCGATTCACTTCAATCTGGTATCTAAAATTGAAGAAGCCAAATCAGAAAACAATTCAAACAATTGTTGATTCCTGTCTCTACAAATTTACTGAAGCAAAACTCTGGATGGTACCTAGCGACATTGATCCACAGACGACCCACGGTGCAGATTTGGGAATCCTCCTCATCCTCAAGGGTGTAGTTCTCTCCTAAAACCTTAAGGGGCTGTCCTGCATGAATGGTCCCGCTCAGCACCCTTCCAAACGCATGAAACTGGACCCCATCCTCGGTGCTGTACATCTTAGTGGTGTGGCACATCAAAGGACCCTGACGCAGAGAGACGAGCGAGGGATCACAGAAAGAGAGAGAAATTAGGACGCTGGAATGTAGCATTTCAACCTTAAACATAAGATGGCTCCGGCAAAAGGAACTTGGAATCTATCAACAGGAACTTGGACAACTTTGATCATTGTCCTGCTCGGTCTTAACTTGGATTATTTCAAACAGAGTCAAATATCCTGTTGCCTTCACAACCAGCTCAAAAGACAACATTGACTTCCACTGGAAACAGACTGCAGGCATCATCAGATAACCAAGGTTAACAGGAGACTGTGCCTTCGTTGTTATACTCACTTCAGGGTCACACTCCACCATCGACTCCCCCAGGTCTGAGTCCAGACCTCCTGCATAGGTGTGCTCTATCTTGCTCCGGGCGCCCTCTTGTGGCGAGGGGATGTGATGCACACACATGTCCACAAAGCCTGGAGGGAGGACGTTCATGGTCAATTTGAAATTGATTCATCACGTTTACTGAAGCATGACCATTTATCCCCAGATTAAAATTACACTTATGAGCAGAAAAGTGAGACAGATTCAGATCTTATGTAAGTGCATGCACTTCTATCATGGTTACTTCATTTATATAGAAAAAGATTAACTCTGTCACCGCACTCTGAAGTGTTAATGCAATTAAAAGAGTTTGATTGTAAATTTAAAAAAAGCTTATTCTCCATTAATTAGTTGTTATATTATATGTAATGAGAGCTGGAGCTTTAGGGCCATTTGTCCAAATTTCATAAACTATCAAAGGAATGAGCACAAAGCAATTAGAGAATCAAATGTGTAAAATTGGGAATCAGTACAGTCTTTGACAATGCCATGTTTTTCTTATTTGATAATTGATAAATCAGCGGAAATAAAGGAAACAGTTTCTAAAACTTTGGGGATGTGATTGAATGTTTCAAATGTCACAAATCAAGAAGCAGAGCCCTGAATATTGGCCATCAAAACTAAGACGGAAAACAAACACATAAGACAATACCAGTGAATTCCCCAAAGAAGCGGTTGCAGACGAGCCTCAGCAGGGGTTTGATGTTCAGCTTCAGTTCCTCTTTAGTCAGGTGGATCCCCAGCTCATCCAGAACTCGAGGGAGAGAAGTGTCTACATCCCCAACCACCTGAGCACAAAGAGGATTCAGGTGAGGATAAGACAACTTAGTCTGAGCCTGATGGGGCCCAAAGGTGTTGAGGTAGCGGTTGCTGCCAGTTTGAAAATTGTCTAACCTGTGAAAGAATCTTGTAGAGGGGCTCCAGCACGAACTCCACAAAGCTGCGCTGGGCGTTACTGCTGGGAGCCTTCTTTGTGAATTTGCGACTGAAAAGAAACAAAAACTAAATTCACTGCAGAGAAAAGATGTGTTGGATGAGGAGGATGAAGACACTGTCTCAGCATCTGCTGCATCATAATAAAAATAAGTAACTTACGTTTTGGGATTGAAGTAAATGTCGCCCCAGAGCCTCTTGGCAAACTCATTATAGTTGATGTCCCCTTTAATACACATAAAGCAAATGAATACCACACTAATTATATTTGAGATAAGGAGGATGTGAAAGGTGTTGGTTCGTGCTTATGGGCTGGAGAGTCTGCTCACCGTAGGTGTCTGAGTAGATCTTTGCAAAGGAGCCCAGGGTGAAGCAGACACTGTACTGAGAGCTGGCGAAGCATACATTTCCAAGGAGAGGCGACACCACCAGGTTCTCGTCGGTGGAGTACGTGCTAAAAGGCAAGAAACATGACCCAACACAGACACCAAGGGTTAGGTCTTTCTGATTTTGACAGAATGAACAATAAGAACTTGTTCAGATCTGGACATAACAGCCAATCTGATTGGTCGGATCACAGGTGGTCAGCGATGGCCGATTTTAACATACCAAAGTGCAAACTGAGATCACAAAAGTCACATGAAGAGGCTGTCTGAGACTCATGTGGCCAAATTCTTTTTGCTGTGTCAACACAAATGTGTCCTCGGCCCATATGAAGGAATGCCTACTCAGCGGATATCCTCTAACTGACTACATGTCCACAGGGGCGGACTGGGGGAAAAAAGTGGCCCGGGAGTTTCTGTCAGACCGGCCCACTCAATACACGGCGCGCGGCCCACTAAGTAGCCGCGTTGCCCACTCAATGGATCGCGCGTATCGAACAGTCAGTGGCCTTCTGGGAAAAATACCCATACACTTAACATTATTTTGGATGATTACAAAGAAATTACATCATATATGTATGTTTGTTTTTTAATAACATTTGGATCCACCAATTTGCCTGGATGGACACATGCCTGGCTCTTATCTTGGCTCTCATGCCCCTGGCTGCTGCTTCCAGCAGCTGAATCATCAATCTAGATAACATATTAACATTTTGTTTAATATGTTGTGAAATGCATGCTATACTTGGCCAAGTCAACGCCTCTACATAACATATTAACAATCTAGATAACATATAAACATTATTTATAATTTTAGATTTTAGCATAACAAACTAGCTGGTTAACTTATTTGTCACAGGTTAATAGAAATTATAAGATTGTCCTATTTACAACTACCACCATGGATAGCTTGCTCATCAATTGTAAGCCAGTGACTACGGCTAACATGTTAAAATAGATAATCTAGATGTTGACAACAACACCAGCTTGCTTATTTTACCAGATCATAACGGTCTATGGGGTTAGGGTTATCTTACCTTTTCACTGTCACCAGTCGGTGGTTTTCCAAAGAAATTTGATATTTTTAAATGTTTTGAGGCACCTTTCTCCAGACATTTTTTCTTTTTATCTCTTAGCTTTTCAGCTCCACCTTTTCGTTTTGGTGCCGACGGCATGCTCTCGCACTCTCCAAAACAACGAAGGCAACGAAGAGCTGGGCCTCATGGGTTGTGCGCATGCGTATAACTGGGTGCCGCGTTGCGTGTATGTATGCAAATCCAAATTCTCTACACTTCGGCTGTGTAAGAACCAATTTAGAGGTGTTTATTAATAAGGTGGAGATCTTTTCTTACTTTGGACTTCCGAAGTCTGTAAAACACATATTAAAAGACACTTAAAAAAAAATCGAAAAATAGTCACCATGAGTGTGAAGACCGATTGCGAGTAGCAGTATAAAAGCAGTCAGTGCGAATAGATAGGTATAGCTCTTGGAGAAAATTACGCTTGTGCCGCTGTTTCAACCATTGTAGGGCTGATGCGATGATGGGCGTGGGCCGGTACATCATAGTGATGGGCCGTTGGATTTATATTTTCGGCCATCGGCCCACCGGGGATGTCCCCGGTATTCCCGATGGCCAGTCCGCCCCTGCATGTCCACATTGAACCAAAAATATTTGTATTCTTCTCTGTGCCCATATGTAATGATTGATTCTCTTAAATGTTACAATTTTCCTTAGAGCAAAGCTGCTAGAGATTCATTCAACACCTTCTGATTCCTCTCTCTTCCAGACTCGTGCAAGCAGAGTTACGACACAACTGGCTAAAAACAACATTATTTGGTCTTTCTGAAAGAGTGGGGGAAAAAGATATGATCACAAGTGTTCACGTCACCTTTTTAATAATAATAGTAATGTAGAGCTGTCCACCTGTGATCAGATATCTCAGGGCAGATGTTAATACTGTTTGAACATGGCCCAAAAATCTTTGTGTTTTGGATTTAATGGTTAATCTTATTCCAATTTAGAAGAAATCTTGTTATTCCTGTTTTTATGAATCAACTACATTCAGCATCAGATTTTCCACTTCTAATGCAGCCTTAGAAATTAGTGAAAGTAGAAAAAAAAACTCACTTCCTTATGCTGCACACAAAAAAGATCTGTTCTGTAAAATAAGTTGTTCTCTCCTCTATGCTCATTGCTTCTGCTGATATTAAAGCACATTGTAAGTGCGACGGGTTTCCTTTATTACCTGAGCAAACCATTGACTTCATCGACAATGTGGCGCAGTTTATAATAAGCATCTGTGGGCGGCAGTTTGAGTTCCCCAATGAGCCGGTCCACCTTGTTGATGCAGATGGTGATGGCCATGCGCTCCTGAACTGCATGTTTGATAAGTCGCTCTGTGTTCAGCATCACCTGAGCAGAGATACACAGAGGTTGAGGTTATATGGAGGGCAGAGCAAATCTACTTGTGTCAAGAGAAAGCGCAGGAATGGAAGAATCAAAAAGGGGGGGGGGGGGCTGGGGCACTCACTCCTTCTGCTGCATCTATGAAGAGGACAATGCCGTCGGAGAGCCGGATGCTCGCTGTGACCTCGTCAGAGAAGTTCACGTGGCCTTTGAGAAGAGCACATTTTACATCATTTTCAAATTACAGTTTTATGTTATTCTTTTGACCAAGCCGTTCAAACACTTATTCATCAAGAAAAGCATTAATAATATTATAATACCTGGTGTATCCATGATGTTAAAGAGGTAAGATTTGCCTCTGGAGTCTGGCAGGACCATTGTGACAGGGGTACTCTTGATACCGACTCCTCTCTATTGAAAAAGCGTTGCAGGAAACGAAACAAATCTATTATTTTTAAGTTATTTAAAATAATAATGCTGCAATTTTTAAAAGGCTAAGTCATATAGTCAATTTAAAACATCCCTCTGTCCAGAATCATATTTACATCACAGTTGAAACCAATCTCTTACCTCCTGTTCTGTAAAGAGGATGTCAGTGTATCGGAGCTAGAAATGTTTAAAAAAATAACAGGTTAGATCCTGGAGTCATATACAGAACGAATATGTTATAAAAAGCAAATTCTATTATCAAACATGTGTAAATAACACTCACATCCATGTCGTATCTCTTCCTGATTTCTGGATGCGTCTGTTCAATTAGGCAGTCGACAAAACACGTCTGGAGAGAATTAAAAAATCCATTAGCTCTCCATGAGTCACAGTTGAACAAGTATCCTCTTTGGCAAACTGCTGTAGATGCCCAGATAAAAGAGACTCTGGGCAGTGAGACTGGCTCTAACCTTGCCATGGTGCAGGTGACCACAAAGGGTGACATTACGGATTAGCTCAGGACCATCCATCAGATCTGCGAGGAATCTGTCAAAAGAGACAAAAGGGAATCACAGTTTGAAACGACACACAGCTAATATCTAAACAACATTCACCAAAAAATGTATCATTTTGCACAGATATTGCTGTTCAAATTTGGAAACATTTCCTTATGAGCCGGGAACCACTACTCACTCCATGTCATAAACAGTGGCAGGCAGCTCTTGCTCCATCAGGGTGAACCTCTTGTTCCTCACAGGCTTGATGATGGGCTCTGGAAAGAATAGAGAGAAAAAATTATACTTTAGCTTCTTCCACTTCACTTTAAAATCCCAATCATGTCCAATACAATTGAGCAATTACAGGTTATACTTTTGTTTAATTCTAACCTGTAAGAGGTTGTGTATCTTCCTCCTGGACGATAGTTTCCACTTCGGGACCGTAAACCTCCTCCGCTGTAGGATAGTACTTCTTGTCCTCATGCAGAACCACCTCCATGCCCGGGACTTCTTCATCAGCATCAGCGGGTTCGTCGTCATCATCCTCATCGGCCTGCACAAGTAAAGTGTTATTACCGTTAAGCACACACTGCGCACACTAACTTCAGGCCCCATGTTGCGATATCCATCAACACTGGATTTAAGAAGAGTACCTCATCAACATCTCGGTCCTCTGCATCGATATCATCCTCTTCATCATCAGAGTCCAGCTCTGGACCGATGTAGTTTCCGAACTCATCATACAGATCTGCCTCCATCTTGCAGAGACCTGAGAGAGACATTCAGCGTTAATGACTTTAAACAAATCTAGTTAATGCAGATCATGTATTTTCTGTGCCCTAGGAACAGATTGCATCCAACTATTTCACCGTTAGCATATTAGCTGTTATATTATAATATCACACCAAACGTGTCGATTGTGGATTAAACCAAAGATGTGACAAGTTGCAGAACAAGCCCATTTTTAAAAACAGCTTCTGTCATATTTGTGTGGTTTTGAAAATAAAATGTTGCCATGTAAAGTAAAGCTACATTACCACCAAAGCTAGCGCTAACTTCTTTGGCAAAATACGCACCACCGATTATTTAGTTTTAAATGAGCTTCCCGCCGCCAGAAAAGTTCAACTTAACTTTGAACTTTTGAAATAGACCATAACCTGCTCTCGTGCTTTGTTTTGAACCATGTCAATTGTTAGCCTAAAACTAGCATGCTAACCCGCTAACAAGCAAAGAAATGAATGACCCGTGGCCGACGTTTCAGTTACGTTGATGTTGTTACGCGAACTCACGCTACTGAGCTATGACTCGAATCCTTTAATATGTACTCACCTGGATTCTCTTAGAACGGAGTCGGTAAATATGATTCTTAACCAGATAAAAGCTGGAGACGTTTTCAGAAGATAAATAATTTCCCAAATGCCGCCATGCGTATGGGTAAACTACTTCCGGCTTTCTTTTTCTACTGAGCAGATGGCAAGAACCATTCAGAGTTAAAACTCGGTAGCATCCCTACTGGCTGACAGAGACGTCACATCTAATCCGTGGGCAGAAAAGCCCGTTTGGTTGATTTTAGAAGAACATGGCACATAACTCACGAGGTTTTCTTCAAATCGCAACGCTTGGTTACATTTTATCTAAATAAAAATAAGAATAAATAAATAATAACAAACAGTTATTGTAGTGTGTTCCATCGGTTGGGCACCCTGCTAAGTGCAATTTCCTGTTTGCCTTCTAATGACATTAATCATTGTAAATAGAGAAAAACCAAACATCGACAAACCTCAAATATTGTTTGTTTATTTTCTGTTTATTCTGAGACTATTACAGTAGATCTATGAAAATGGACCGAGGTTCAGTTACGTACTATGACCACCAGATGACACTAAACACTCATGGACACTAGAAATTAGTTGAAAGGACAATGTTCTCAACCCTGAGGGAAATACAATCTATGACGATTATGGAGTTATATAAATCAATGTGATAATATAAAATACAAGATTTATTGAACTATATCATGAGTTTGTCAATCGAAAGTTTTGTGTGAAAAAGAAGAATTAAAAACCCTTAAAGTGTGAATCCCTATAATCCAATGATCTTGTAAAAGATGTGTATCAAGGATTTGCAAATGTGCCTAAAAAGTTGCTCATTTTAGAGTGTGATACAGAAAAAGGCCAAGATTTTGCGCAGGAGGTGCGCAGTCCGCTTCTGCGCAGGATGTAAACAAAATACAAAAATTGAAATTAAATTAAAAACCCTAAAAAAATGTATAATAACAAAATCTAATTCATTGGCCTGAAAAAATAACCAGGATTGCTCAACCCTCTGAAAGTACAAACTATAAATACAATTTATAAAATTTTTAGGACTGCAAAGCAGCACTGAAATTATAATTATTACAATTTCAATAGGGCCTCACTGTCTGTCAGTGCGTCTCAGTGCCTGTCAGTGCTCTGGCCCTAATATTTAGACAATCAATTGGGATAGTATACGTCTTTCAAACCTTTAATGCATCGGTTTATTTATAAAAATCTGTTTTAATGGCTTTGGGACTGATGGTGTATGAAGAGTGGAAAGTCCTTAATAGTTGTGATATTCATTCTAACTGTGGGGTCTTTATCATGGGGCCTCTCTATGGCAGGAGTGCTATTTATGTGATGGTTATGAATGGTTCATTGTTGTGAGGGTGGATGATAAGACCAGACAAAGGCAGGGTTTCAGTTGATGGCTTTATTCCTGCTGGTGTTAATATATTTATAGACAGTGCCTATACACAACAAAGACACAACAGACTGATAAACAATATAACAAAACCAACATACATACATACATTTGTAAAATAAGACGTACAGTATATTTCATGACAAACATGTAGATACAAAACGTCTTGCTTAGTCACCTTGCAGAGCTATTGGAATGCCCATAAAACAATGTTACTGTGATTTCACTTATTGACACTATAATTTAATATTTCATCTTAAAAAAGTGCAGTTTGTTTGAAAATACACTTATAATAGCATTTCAAAGGCGACCAGTCACTTGGTTGTGGTGTAGGCCAATGGTGACGTTTTAAATAATGTTAAGGTGATAAATGTATCCCTTAAATCTGTAAAGAATACCCATTGCATGGTATTTATTATGCACTTGCACCCATATACTTTAAAGCGATATAGCTCTAAATAGTGTTTAAAGCACAAAGCATTGGGTATGCTATTGATTTACAGTGGCAGGCTTTTAGAATCATTAACCAGCTGATGGTAAACTGAGGGACCTCTGGACCACAACGGGAGACGCTGTGTCCTGTGCAGGCTGGACTCCAGATATACAGTTTATTTTTACACATCCTCGCATGTTTATATTGCCTTATACACGTTGGTTCCTGTTACTGTGTTTACCTGAGAAAATGACTAAAAGTCTAAACTGGCCCTAGATCTGTTCCTCTGTGAGCCTCTCTACTCTGCCACCAGCTTCCTCAGCCGCTGCACCACATCCTCCCCGCTGGCCCACGGCACTGTGACCGCCTTGAACTCCCCGGGCATGGACTCGTGGGTCTCCGTGATCAGCCGGTGCATGGGGAAGTCCCGGCGCGGGAAGACCACGTCCCGGGGCCCGAGGGCGAGCGCAGGGCAGAAGTCGTTGGCCCCGTCCCCCACGTAGAAAACCCTCTGGTAGGGGCGGCCCCTCTCCTGCGTCCTGCGGGCCACATACTCCCGGACCACCACCTGCTTGCACATGTTGTCGGGGCACCGCAGGCAGTCGTGGGAGTGGAACGGTCTCATCACCAGCCGGCCGTCCTTGTTGAAGGTGGCCGGGTTGGTGAAGATCCGATGGAAGAGCTGACGCGCCCCGGTACGCCGCAGCCACGACTCGATGAAGAAGCTGTTTGCGTCGGAAAGCAGCACCACCTCGAAGTCCTGAGGGGGCCGGGCGCGCAGGAACTGGAAGAGGGTGGGCATGCCCGGGGTGGACGGGATCTTCTCCATGACGCTGCGCATGTCGCTCTCGGTGACGCCTTGCTCCGCCAGGTAGGCCAGGACGCGCTGCATGTACTCGTTGTAGCGACCGGGCTGGTAGGTGTCCTTCAGCCAGCCCGGGAGGTGTTGACCCGGGGCGGCCTGCACCACCATGTCGTCGCTGGTCTCATCCACGATGGTCTCGTCAAAGTCAAAGAAGATGAGGAAGCGCTTGTCGTTGGGGAAGTGCGCCGAGGATGAGGCCATGGTCTCCGTGCGTCTGGGCCCGCGGGCTTCCTCCTCTCCTGGAGGATGGGGTGGGACAACACAGCAGTTGAAGACTGAATCCCTCATGATTGACTATGCCACACCTCTTACAGTTGCCAAGTGGCATCAAATCCCACTCTCCTGCATCCCACTCCGGGCAGGCCTACTGTAGGGTGGAGGCTAAGGTGGAGGATGGAGTGAACAGAACCAATAGCAGATTTAATATATAGGAACATACATAAAGGAATAAATGTGAAGTTTTATAAAAAGGGAGCAGAGCAGCCAACCAGCAGCATGTCAGCCCAGAGGAGGCAGCATCCTCCAACGCATGGATCTCTGAGGAAATGTGTCTATGAAGGTAAAGGGTGAGGAAGAAGAGGAGGAGGAGGAAGCTGCTCGAGCTGGAGAGAAACTAAGAATTAAATATGATTACGCCCAGACCAGACTGAATTGGCAGACTGGGTGTGTTCATGCTCCAGCAAGCAAGCAGACTATAGAACTATATATCACACGAACAAACAACACAGTGTTAGCCTGCTGCCTGTGGTGCTGTACCTGTTTGAGACCTGGTTGATGTCAGCTGACCTCCCGTGTAGATATGATCCAATCAATGGTGGCTGTATTTCCCTGTATGAGAAAAAAAACACACACACACACACACGCGCAAACCCGCACACAATGAGTTGCATGGCAAAGCATCAACCTGTAAAAAAGACCACACCTGCAGAACAAATAGTAGCTTTACGTTCTTTTAGAATAAATACATTTATCCTTCAATATGTATAGCTTATACCCATTATAAATAGAATACCAGCGTGTCACGCACAATTTAAATTTAATTTAACAATATAAAATAGGCTACCCTTACTGTACATTACATTAAATATATTGAAAATGGAATACTAGGCTGTCAAACCCACCTCTCTTGATCTAACATTCCTAGATAAACGCAGACTCTGGAGCGACCGTTTTTTTTTCTATTATCTATTTACTGCAAAACGAACCTACTTCCTCACAGCATCAGCGCCTGGTAGACAAATGCACGCGGAGCTCTGACGCTTCTGGCTTTCTCACAAACAGGCTGAATGTGCATCCCCGGTGCTGGATCCGGTCCACGGTGTCGGTCTGGTCCGATCCGGTCCCTCAGAGTCCAGACAGAGTCCCGCCGCTCGGCAGAGGGGACGCGCACTTTTATTGTGACAGCCCACACCGCCCGAGGCCGCTGGGCGTGACCGCGCCCACGAGCCCGCCCATTTAATAGCAGCCTGCCGCGCGCGTTCACGACACTTTCAAGAGCTTTGTGGAAGGAACAAAAAACGAGTACATCTTGTTACCTTCTGTTTCCAGAGATGTGTATATATGTTTGTCAATTACTGACACAGAGAGGTATCTGTTCGTCGTTTAGGCCGCTCACGCACTTTCCTTATGTGGATCATTTGTTCATGGGAGAGAATTTATATTTCTGGTGGTCACAGCTCCAAGAAAAAGACCAAGGTCAAATCCGCAAAATCTGGAAACCGCAAAAAGGCAGTTTGGATCCTTGTGTCCGGGAAAAACCGCAGATACAAGCAGACAGTTCAATATGTGACCAACTGGTGGGATACTGCTCAGCTGGTGACAGACTATTTAAGTGTATTATAGTCCTATGAGCTAAACAACTAAAAAGGGTCAAAGGGACTATGAGAAAGTGGAAAAATCCCAAATCTGCACTGAAGCTGCGACCTCTGACCTCTGCTGTAAGGGAGATCAAGGAAGTAGGATAAAGCTGTATTGACATTTGAGCAGCAGAATCATTGTTTTTCTGCTTTTCCAATATCACACTGACCTTTTTATTACGAGCTCACCTCATTAGAACAACAACACCAAGAAAACTTTAGTTTAACTTAACAAACTCAACAGCATTGTTAATGGTTAATCATCTATGTAAATTCCAAGGAATAAGGATAAAGCATTCAATCAATAAAGTTAATTACATCAGTAGCCTACATAATTTAAAATCTAGAAAAAGGTGCATTTCTATTTATTAATCATAGAGAAACATTATCTATTGAATACAAGCTAAACTAACAATTTAGTAGCACTTAAATTACACTTACTTAAAGCATATATTTGTAGTTTGGCTTTTTTTAAGAAATTGTACTTCCTTGATTCTGTATGTTCTGGGTTTGTACCCATGGTAGAATGCACTTATTGTAAGTCGCTTTGGTCAAAAGCGTCAGCTAAATGAAATGTAATAATGTAACAATCATCTTCGCGTGCAGGGAGCATGTTGTTTGCTCATTTCTCTGGAAGAAAAAACGATACAACCCTGCAAATACACTATGATTAATGCAGGACAAATGCAGCAACTTTGAGAGCGGCAATCACGTGCCTGAACAACATGACACTGAAGCCCTCCTCTGCTTATCTGCCTGATAGACGTGGCCTCCTCCCTCCTCTACACAGTACAGGGCATAATGACTAACAGCTGGGGTGGCTGACTACTTCTGAACCCTGAATGGAAACGGAGATGTACCGGTGCTGTGTTATTATCTCCTCTGCTTGTGAAGTGAGCCTGGGTACCTGACCACCCACTCACACTTTTCTCTCCACACACACCGGCCTGCTCTGCTACCTTACAGGAATATGTGACTCATTGGTGCACCACTTAAAAACACCTGTGTGTCCACAGAATAAAAAATACTTGAAAATAAATAACTCTTTTTACTCTTGGTCTGATATTGAAATGTTAGTAATTTAATGAAGCTTTCCGCATATATTACTGCTTATGTATGGGTTTAGATGAGATTGAAGCTTTGATTTACTTAGCCAGGAGATTTCCTGTCTGAGGTCACTGCCGGTGACAACAATAATCCATACTGCATGGAAATCCATATCTGCAAAGTCGAACTAACTCTAATTTCTAAAAGACTTGCTAACATGCATGTTGTTGCAAATATAGGTGAAGGGCGAGGCACACTGAAATAAGAGGAAGTGCGACAGAGAAGAGGACCTACAACCCGAAAATGAGGTTATGGCTTATGCAAATCCAGTATGTGCAGTTGCAGCAGGCGCCAGTTGGAATTTAGGCCCTTCAGCAAAGTTTCATATGGAAGTAACCTGTATTTGATCGCACTGACCCATCAGTGCACAATCATTGATATTCAGTTTCTCTTCTGTAAACCCATCGTGATTGAAGACAGTACACAGACACGACAAATGTGTGATAATCATGGCTACTCGTTTTTACTTCTCAAAGTTAGCAGTCAGTTAAATGTATATTATCAAAAAAGGCCCAATTTTTTACACTTCTCCTCAATCTCCAGGTAACATACAAAAAAGACAAATCAGGACATTATAAAGCTGCACATTTTGTACCAGATACAATAATAAAATACGCAATGCTACATTAAGTGGTTAAAAATACAAAGGGGAAAAAGTATATAGATTTTTTTAAAACATCTTTAAAGAATATACAATGTTATTTTTTTTCTTAACTAGCCAAGAATTTTAGTAGAAAGTGCATTCTATATAACAAAGAAAGGAGGAGGAGAATCCTTCGTCAAACTGAAGACGTAGCAGGACGTGACAGAGAGGCTCCATGAACAGACATAAAGTAGAATGTAGAATGTATTTCAGGTGTTACTCGGAGGGGCTAGAGTAAAGATGACAAAGCAGGATGAACAGTGCTTTAACTTTGAGTGAATGTCCATACTGGAGTAAAATGCTTTTTTTTTGTGTTGTTTTTAAATAAGAAATTGAATGTAAGCACATACTAAAAGAAATGTCCTGCATTTTGCGATGGTCCCTTCCATACCAACCTACCCCACCCAGGGATTCTCCTCCTTTCCTTGCCTAAAAACATCCACTCGAAGTAATCACCTCCACCCTTTCCCATGCAGCCACAACTGCACTCTTTTCCACAATGCATTGTCAGTCCCTCCCTTCCCTGCGCCTCACCCACGCAGCAGTAAAGTGCAGAGAATACACACTAATGAAAAGGCTAAAAAAAAACAAGACAAAAGAGTCATACTGCAAAATGCTGAAGCACTGCAGTGAAACCAAAGGGGAAAGGATGATAAGCAATCAATGCAGCGGTATTAAGACCCACAGAAATGGCAGGATAATTGCAGGTCTCAAAAAAAAAAAAAGAAGGGACATCCTAAACTACTGAGCTTCACTACCACTTCATGCTGAATTCTGTTAGAGTGGCAGAACGATGTTGAATTCACTTCTATTGTCCATCTCACGTATCCCCAAATACGAATACATTGGGGCACACTGTGTAAAAGCAGCTTTTGGTACGGGAGCACTGGGGACAACCAGACAGACAGACAGACAAAGAGACAGACCGAGAGACAGACAGGCTGGTCGAGAATAACACATGCATACCTAAGCACTCGCTCTCCGCAATCTTCCTCCTCAACACACCACCAGGCCGGGTGCAAACAAGCAACCTTAATACTCGCCAACCAGCTTCTATTTAACAAATAACATTCACACCATTGGCTTTTACATTGATAAATGTAACTTCTTGCACTGACTTGTTCAAATGTATGCTTATCTATACAAGAATTCCAAGTATTTAAGGTTGTACAACCACTGCCTTTTATCCTGACGTTTCCTATCATGTGCTAACGACAGTATATCTAGACTACAGAACCCTCCATTAGATTAAAACTGAGAAAATGAAACAAAAAAAAAAGTACACAAATGACTCCTCAGCCATCATTCTGCGTAGGCAACATTCAACAGGTTTCGACACCTTTGCCTGTGTGGCTCAAAGAATGTCAGGATGATGAAAAGTGAAAAACAAACCTTTACATTACAACTCCCTACACCAAACTGTGGAAAACAGGCTGAGAGGAATATGCATAATTGTCTGTTAAGACCGGTGATGAGAAAGGTCCCAGTTGCGTGTTGCGTATACTGTGTGTGTGTGTGTGTCCAACGACCTTTAACATGGTAACCCGTATCATTTCGTCAGCAGCGAAGGGAGTTGGGGTAGATCCTGATGGGGCCGCATGTCTGGCCCCTCACAGTGGCAGTATTTGACAGTCATCTGTTATCTAAACACATCTGTTGACCAGCAGTGTTGAAGACTGAGGTTGCACTGGTCACAGTAAGTAAATCAGTGACCATGTGGCCTCATGTCTTTTGCGTGTGCTTGAGTAGGTGTGAGGATGCGTGTGCCGAGGGCAAGTTCTGCATAAACTGAGTTTCATAAACAAAAATAGTTGAAACCTCAAATCTGTTGAAGAAAAGCCAGGATGGCAAGACATTACCTATATCACACGATTGTGTGTAATATTACACGATTGTGTGTAATATTACACTTCTGAAAATCAAATGGAAAGAGAAAAATTAAGAAATATATCATGTACTGGAATGGAAAGCACCATTTAGCCATGAATCTTAGACTATGTCAAGATTCAACCGAGCAGTTACAAAACATTTTTTTTCCATTTCCGTTACAAACAACCCCCCCCCCTTACTGCATCTCGCACTACTTCAGTGGCCCAAGTACAGAAAGCCTCAGCCTCCGACTTAGGGCGGAGAAGGACTCAGGTAGAACCAGTTACAACATTCATTTAACATTTATGTGATGCCCGAGCCTCTGCAGTACAATTCGGAGGACAGGTTGAGTATTGCTGTGGGGCAGACCTGCACAGAAAGCCATTGTGCAACCATAAGTCATCAACATTAAACTGAGAGCTCAATGACACTTATTCTTGAAGATTTAAGAAGCCCAGGTAATTCTTATGTTGACTTCATCAGCAGCTTATGTTGAAAGGGAGATACTTTACACTCAATGTACAAACAGAGAACTTGTACAGGAATCGTTCGATTTCCTTAGATAATGTTCCAGGAAAACAAAAAAACTGTGTAAAATCAGTTGACCAGGGTTTTTAAGTAGGGGTAATACTTTATATAATGCGTGAACTGAGGATGTATAAGTCTGGATCTTTCACGTGAGTATGTTTAGCTTAACTTATCTAACTCTTTTTGAGAGGAATACCCTTAAATTAAGAGCCTTGCATCAGAGGGGCTGAGGCAGGACTATGAAACAAGAGGAACAAGGCGTGGTCTGGTGTGGCCCGCAGTGCCGGAGCACAGTTCAGTGGTGCTGTGGGGCCCCAGGACCCTTGTCTGGATGAGCCATGTGGTGCAGGTAGCTGCTGTCTTCATGCCCACAGTGGTTTAGGGGCTCACTCTTGAATAGGGCAGGGGGTGGGGGAAGGTGGGAGACTGGGGGCACGGCCAGGTGGTGGTGGGGGTGAGGTGGGGCGTGTTGGGGTGTGTTTGAGAGATGTTGCTGGGTTGTTGGAGGGTGATGGTGAGAAGGGGTTGAGTGAAGCTGCACATGGGAGAATGTGTGTCCCACAGGGCCTCGCAGAGGCATGGGCCCTCCCGTCGGGCTGAGGCCCAGGGGAGCTGAGGGGGTAGCCGAGCTGGCATCTGATGGGCCAGGGCCAGAGGTGGAGGAAGAGGAGGAGAAGGTGTTGCTGAAGATGCGGACAGGCAAGGGCGGGCCGCTGGTCTGCAGAACCACAGGGCTGGTGACCCGGAAACACTTCTCTTTGTGTGCTTTTAGCATGTTGGAGAAGCGGAAGCGCTGGCCGCACACCTCGCAGGGATAGGGCTTCTCCCCTGTGTGGGTGCGGCGGTGACGCTTCATGTTTGGCCGACTGGTGAAGCTCTTTCCACAGATCTCACAAATGAAAGGCTTCTCTCCTACACAGATTCAGAAGATAAGAGACCAGTGAGTGAGGGAGACAGACACTGTATCAGTTAACAAAAAAAGACAGTGGCTATGCAGAGAAAATAATATGATGCAAGGGAGTCAGATCCTTTGTTGCCAAATCTGATGCTTTCAAAATGTTAAATACTCAACTGATTAAAGCCCTCAGAATGACAAAGTAAGCTTTTTTCACATTTCTGAGTAACAGTTCTCTTTTAAAAATGCAAATCAGTCGCCATCTTGAACAGAGGGTCTTTGCTGTCAACCCACCCACTCCACAGGAAGCTATTACCATTCACACTTTGAGAAGAGGAGATGTGAAAGTGAACAACAGGAGCCTGGGTGGAATGCCACTCTCATTAACCTCCCTCGATGGAGCCACTGAATGTGCCTGCTACCACCCACACAGCCATCTATTAACAGGCTGCTGAGGAGCTCTCTGAGTGCCTTATTCTGCCATGTTATGTGTGAAGCACCTCAAAACCAACTGAATATCAAAAGGTGACAGCTAATGTGCTGAAGTCTTAAGTAAATGTTAACTTACACTCACTTCCAGGAGTTCGTGGAAAACTTTGTGCAGTGAACCAAACTTTGGGTGTCTAACATGTGTTCAGCCTATTACAGGGCATGACTGGGTGTGTCTCCTCCTGCTGGAGACTAAATTGGTTTCTAGCGGCAGGGAGAGGAGAGGGTAGTGTAATTACACAGCACAAATAGAACAGCGAGGGCCAATTGAAAGCGGTGTGTCCACCCACGATAGGCACGGCTTGAGAAACCAGTGAAGGACGCACAGGCTTCGCTGTTCAGTTCGGTCTTAGAAATAGCAATGCAGCAGGGGCAGAAAATCAGAGGGATCTAAAACACCATGTGTCTGGGTAGTCATTATAAGCCGCATTATACTGTATACAAGGCCGTTCTTTGATGTGAAATATCCCTCTCATTACATAAACTGGTCAGTGTCCCTTTGCTCTCACCACTATAATGTTCCTCTTGGCTACATCCCATGTTTCTCCATTTTTAGGGAGTGCATGGAGACAAGCTGCCCGACGATCTCCTGAACATGGTTGTTTGTTTTCTTCGCTCAACATAACAGAACTGCAGTATATCAACAAAAAAATATTTTGTATTCATGTCCTTATCTCTATTGGGAAACTATGATAAAGCAACAGAGACTGATTTAAATTACAAAATGACTGCTTTTCATGAAGCACAGTCATTTTTTTATTCATTGTAATTTCCTGTTGCAGTATTGCATGATATTTAAATAGAAAGGAGATTAGCAAAGATTGAAGGGACGACTAAAACGCCAGAGAGGCTGGACGCACATCTACCAAATAGCATTTTTCAGATTTTAGCTAGTTCACAAGCAAACTTTTTTAAAACCTTCTAGTTAATGTTCCATGTTCCCTCATTTTCTGTAAAGCTACCGCCTTTTATAATTGCTGGAAAAGACGGCTGCATATTTTCAATGTCAAAAATATAAAAATAAATTACTTTTCCCAAACTATAACTATTGAAACTAGCAACCACCCGTCTGAAGTATTCCTGTATACCAGCTGGAACAGCCTTACTGGAGAATCCACCCTGACAGTTGTTTCCAAAGGCCCAGGAACTATCTCTGGAACAGGGACATTTTATAATCTTATAGCCTAAACATAGGATTTGCGTGACATTACTTTGGTTAGGTTCCTATGTTCTGGCAAAGGTTACCAGTTTGTAGAGAAGCCTCTGTATTCATAACAGACTTTTAAAGTGTAAACTAGGATTCTGAAAACATTTTTGGATCAAAAACAGACATGACAAAAGGCCAAAGTAACCTTACAACACATGTCTTTTCTCACCTGTGTGGGTTTTCATGTGCTCATCAAAATACTGTTTCATGTTAAAGTCCTTGCCACACCACTGGCACATGAACTGCTTGTGTCCGATGTGAATGCTCATGTGGGAGCGCAGCTGGTACTTGTACTGGAACCGCTCGTCACAGTTCTACAACAGAGACAACAGAGGCATTCAGATAAAAGGCACAAACCAGTTCAGTGCACGAGGATGAACACAAAAACACACAAACATACCTGCAGTCACACAACATTGAAAACTGGATTGGGCTGCTAATTTTTAAAATACTCATCTAACGTTAGACGATCCATTTTATTTTAGATTATTACATTACATGTCATTTAGCTGATGCTTTTGTCCAAAGCGACTTACATTTTCAGAACACTCAGCATTCTTGCCAAGGACACTTAGGCATGCAGATAGGAAAGAGTGGGATTTGAACCGGCAACCTTCTTGTTGCAGAACACCCGCTCTATCCCCTAGGCCACGCTCTTCCGAGATTATAGAACAAGATTGTGACTATCCGTTGTTCTTATATAATCTATTTTGAATTGTGTGTACACTGCTGTCATGTGATCACTGTGCATGGCATACTTTATATGCAAAAGTGAAACCAGGCAGAAGGGGCAAGTTAGGTTAGGGCACTAAAGAGCGAAACAACATAGTCGTAACCATTATGTATATGAAGGAGTCCACTAGGAGTCATTTTCACATAAGATATCGGGGTAATATCCAGAGATTTGGCAACAGGGTTTAACCGTAACTTGCCTTTCACACATGAAAATGCAGCGGAAGATTCTCTCCATTATTCAATCAAGTGGTGGAGCAATAGGGTGCAGCAGACATAGGCAGGAGGTGACGTATGTACTCCGCTGCATTGATCACGTGATCACACTTACAGCACCTCGACCCAGTCGTCTACCAATACTTCCTATCAACACAAATTAGATGTCTTCTACGTGTGTCACCGCTTTTAGGATTTTTGTCATAAACCGCCCCCCCCACCCAATTGCTTGTGGTGAATCCAGCAGGGGATCCCCTGCTATGAACTAACACATCGACTTCTCCTGGATTTCTACGGACTTAAAACTAGGAGGTCAAGAGGATAAAGTCCGTAGAATCTATAGTGTCTCACTCAGACATTTGCTTTGACACATGCACCTCCTCTGGAGTCGTCACGGAGGCTCTGTTGAGTCTAGTGAATGTCTGAAAGCAGCTTTGTATACATAACAAAAGGAGGTTACTGCACCAAGCCAACAATACCCAGAATATTTGTGTGAATGTGACCAGGCTGTATATTTGACTTATGAGGCTTTGTTGGTCATGTCTATTCCTGAAGTGAGACTTTTACAACCCGAATGACACAACCTGACTAAATAAATGTTGTGGAAAAAGAATCTAGCAGGTTCCATATGGCAGTACAGAGTAGGACCACTAAGGAGAATTGCCTATACATGAAACGCACATTTAATAAGCATGTAATTACATGTTCCGGAGTAGAATGGCAGCTCCACCCAAACACACATGCTCCTTGTGTGCTGTCCATTTAAGTGGTTGGACATTAAAAGGCCTTGGGTGGGAGTAAAGCCGCCCATCTGTCAGCCCTTGAACTTATGATTCTCGACTGGGTTATGATTATCAACTGCTGCCAACTCTGAACTCAAGCTGAAATAGCTTCCAGTCCCTAACCATAATGTGACAAAATGTATCTTCATATGTTTACATGGACAGTAATATTCAAGCATGAACCTGATTAAGACAATAGTGTGAATAAGGTCATTATATGACATGAACTGCAGGACAATGGGGTCCAGACTTTCTCTGGATCAGAAACACTCACAGCAGGAAATTCTCCAGATTATATAGATGATGGGTGACGTCTGGTTAGAGCATGCAGGAGGCAGGACACAACGTATTCTGGAGTGAAGATCATATGTTTGTGTTTATAGCACATGACCCTGCGTCTGTCCTTACAACCTAAAGCTCTCGAATCCCAAGATAATTGTACTCTTTTATTTTGTGTCTCTTTTGTGTCAATTACGTGTTAGAAATATTATCAGCGCTCCCACCATGCTTGCTGTGAACACTGCAGACAATATCCTGCTATAAAAAAACTTGGAGATTGTCGGTAGTTCATTGAATGTTTGAAAGCATGTTAAGGTACTCTCATGTAAAGACCATTTTCTGATGAGTGTTCCCAACCTTTCCAGCATTATGTTGACATGTAAACGTCTTAATCTCAATAAACGACAAACGGCAGTTACCAACTGCCTGAAGAAACATGCCCTGGGTTCGAGTGTTAACAAGATGGAAAAATAACAAGTTGAAGCTTTGCCACTCAAGGGAATAGCAAAGGTATCATGCCCTGCAAAAAGTAAACACGAATATGAATGGAATAATATATAAGCTAGACATGTAAACATTATAATCAAAATAATGCGTCATTCAGAATAAGGGCAATAGTTGGAGTATTGCGGTCTGTGTAAACATTGTCATTGAATGAGGTCTGTCAAAGCTTTAAAACACAGACATATTTTGTTCTAACATTCCTCTTGTGTTCCAGGTAATGGTGAACTCTGTTTATATGTGGTTTGCTAATATTTGACATGGTTTGAGTTTTAAAGAGAAGCTGAATTCAAATGGTCCAACAGTCCAGTGAAGGTTCAAAAATAAAAGAGGACGCTCTCCCTCACACAGGAAGACTTCAACTGAAAATAACGATTGTGTTGTTCATAAACCACAATCTGTTAATCCAATGAGTGAAAACTTCTCTGATGCTTCTACTAAGGCAAACAAGGGGACATTCGTCAAAACTGTGACCTTATTCCACTCAATACAATGAGACTAGAGAGCTCAATCCAGCTCAAAATAAATGTGTTAGAAAAGGATGAGAGGAAAGACAATGAAATGCAAGTGTGTGTATTTATGACAAATAATCGCTTTTTAAAAACATCACTCCACTAAATCAACATTATATTCTGTTCACATCTTTGTTCATGCTTGGTATGAGCAGTGAGGTAAAAAATACCTCTACAATTATGAGAAACACAACAGTGTGGCATTTATACCATTTTGGAAAACCAGTGTATGGTTGGGAATTGCTAAGTCATATGGCATATGTGTTATGTGAATGATGGTTAAAATATGACTTATAAAGACAGGGATTTTCTGTACTGTACTCATACTGAGCAGCCACGTGTGAAACACTGTGAGCACACAGAGGGACAATTTGCATAAAGCACAAAAAACCTCCCACATGCTGTTTTAGCCGCTTTTCTCAAGCAACATCGACATGAATACATTTTAGTTTAGTTTCGAGCACCAAAAAAAAAACATTATAAATGCTGCCTGCCTTATTTTAGATGAAAACTCTGGGGCTGTGTTTAACTAGAATGGGCAGACAAGGAGATGTCTGGAAACGACGACACAGAACCCGCACACATGTGTAATTACAATTTGTTTTTTGTGATCCCATCACAAGTGGACAGCTATAAGTACATGTGTGAAAGCACTCAGATCGGATAGCGATCCAATAACGCCAGTCCACTTTTGGAGGTGGTCTGGGCCACACGTGTCCACATTCTTTAGCAGTGTGAACGCAAACCAAACCTGGGCCACATGAGGGGACCTCCTACTTAGCCGACGTTGTCTGACCCGCTGCAGTGTCACTATAAATCAAACATATTCTTTCTCATCTCGTTCATGTGTTTAATTATGACACACTGACCACCACAAAATGATCGATACTTTCCTTTAATTGGTCAAATATTTCTTCACAGCGCAGCTGTAGGAGATTCATTTAGTCTTTCGGGACTGGTCTGTCTACCTCACTTTCCCTCACTCATGCCGACACAGACAAACAGTGACATGGGACATACATATTAAGGATGGGTAAATGCAACACAAGTTGGACTTGAACAGAGATGACGTACAAGTATGTTTGTATAGAGGGGGGAGCTGAGATCCGATCAAGAGACATGTGCGACCACATATTAATGTCAGGTGTGAACGCACACACTCAGAGCTCTCCACTTGTGATCGGATCACAAAAAACTCATTAATATCGGTAATGACGGGGTCACACTCATCTTAGTTGTAAGTATTATCTGCAAGTAAGCAACCGAACGTAGAGTGGACAATTGGCTTCTGTAAACAACAGCTGGAGCAGTGTACATGACAGGAGTTTTCAGGTGTTCGTATGATAAAAATCCTCACATATTTCAAATAAAACATGCAGGTATTGATGCAGCTTCAGAAATCAGTTGTTGATCTACTTGTGGCCCTAACTTTAGTATTAACAGGCACAGTCTAACTCCACTAGATTCCAGCCCAGTCCAGATTCCTGTGAATACAGGATATCACATCCAAACAGACACAATCTTACCTCACAACGGAAGGGTTTCTCTCCAGAATGCTGGAGTGAGTGAACTTTTAAGGACATGCTGCGTTTAAACGATTTCCCACATGTCTCACAGGTGAAGGGCATGTCCTTAGTGTGAGCTGAAGAAAGAGAAGACAGAGGAAAACAACATAGAGATAACTGAATCAGTTTTGGTCTGAACCAGAACACAGATAAAGAAATTGTTTTTGACAATCTTATCAAAAAAAATCTATAATATAAAACATGTTGTTGTAGTTCATGTCATGCTGAACTATGGGATGTGTTTGGTCCATTAAGGTTTGAATTGTGAAAAAAAAAGAAGAAAAAGGCTCCTACTTACCAACCATGTGCTTACGGACATGAGCCATAGTGTAGAACTTCTTCTCACAGATTTCACATGAGAATTTCTTCTCTGCATAACCGTGGACAATCTTAATGTGCTCATGCAGTGACCACAGCTTCTTAAAAGACTTGTTGCAGGAGACACACTAAAAGTAAAACACATAAAAATACAAAAAAAGCTTATTGTTGCTGTTTGGTATCATGAGCAACACAACCTGAGGGTCATTAGCTGGTTCCCATTTGCTTTAATTGTTTCCTTATAGTCCAGCTCCCTCTGCTGGGTTAAAGTCAGTATGGATTTAATTAGCTGAAACTCCTCTGGATATCTGCTGATCACAGTCAATAAACCAAAATAAACAAGGAGAAATATGTGGACTTTGTCAATGCCAGTTCCTTGATATAATTCCTGTATTCCTGTATCAGGATTAATGCTTTGTTTACCAAATTTAATTTAAGACTTTAAAGATTTGAATACCTCATATAAATGCTCTGTAATACTTTTTGTCCCTTAGTCAAAGGGAAAGCCAGCAGGAATTAATGTCATTACAAGGTATATGGTATTAAACATATATCTTGTAATGACATTAACGTGTATTAATGTTATTTGAGATTGCTCAAAGGATACAGGTTTAAATGTCAAAGTTAACAATAAAGGTTTATAAAACTGATGCAGATATATTTCCTTCGTTTCAAATTTAAACTCAGGTTAGACACTTTTGGAAGCAAATACAGATGTAAACGGAGTAGATAAATCCAGTTGTGCAGGCAGTTATCTCAGTCTGCAGCGCCTACAGCGGAGCGGCAGATGTGCAAAAATCACGCTGTGATTACACCACAAATATTTGAAAGCAATAAAGCAGTTCATATGATGAACAAAACATTAAATTGTGTGTCTTTAGATCAAATAGAATTGTTGCAGAATCTCCCACATGCCTTCTTACAAACACTGGCCAACCTATCATGTGATTTTTTTTCGCAAGTCTCTCTTTTTTTTCCTACTCCCATTAAGTACCACATAAATAGTTTTGTGCACGTAGTCTTCCATCTAAGCCATAAACATGATATTTGTGATTATCTTTATCATAGTTTTGAATATCATGCAAACCAATTGACAGAACTTCAAGATTCACTCACTAAACGGAGATCCAATGCAAACGATCTCCGTTCAACTTATTATGTGAATTCTAAAAGACACTTGATGCCACCAGCTATTAATTCTTCTTTGTGTGATCAGAGTGGAACAGATATTAAATGCGTTATACAGTATTGGCACCTAATTGAAAAGAATTTGAATTATTATCCTGTTCATAAGCATTTAAATTTGTTATTACATCCACTATGATTCGTTCCGATTGATAATCCTGATATATGAGGAGTTGACAACTTTTTATGGTCTGAATTATAGATCTAAAAGTCAGCATGTCAATAAAGTGCATTTGATTTGTCAAAAAAGTCCCTTGAGCCTAAATTTACATGGTGAGGTAGCCTGATCCTTTCAAAGAACACTTTCAAATAATGAAAGAAATTAATAATCAGTTTTCATTTGTTTGTTCCTACGAGACAGAATCAGGTACTGCATCAATAAAAGCCATTTACACCTCCATGAAGCTCAACTAATTATTAGAAAACATTAATCATAAGAAATTACCTTTCATCTGGCTTAAACAACTGGGTTAAGACGTATGTTCTTCATAAAGTAACTAAATATGCAAATCATTCTAAGCATAACAGGAGGGTAAAGTAAGCTATTCAAAACTCATTCCCCTTGGGTTTCAATATATCAAATCACCCTTTTCAGTTTTAGAGAAGTGAAAACATATTGTTCTCGCTTTGTTTAAATTCCACATGTTGGCAGTCTCAAAGGTGTGCCAAGACTGTACTTACTACCCCAAATATTTTAAAAACTATGTTTTCAGATTTCCTGCTAACACTTACTTATTTATCTTACCTCACATTTTTTACATTAAGAATGTGACTGAGTGAGCAAAAACTAATGCTACTGCATAAAACCACACAACAAATCTACCATAAATATAATGAAGGCCAAGGCAGGTGCTTAATGTATCAAATTCTATCTATCTAAATAACAAATATCTGTGTGGTAAATCATGGAAATACACTGCTCTCCCATTAAGAATAACATTTGTAGGGGTAATTGCAGAGATATGGTAGGGGCAAGGAGATGTTTGCTTTACCTGTATGTTCTTCTCGCAGTCAGTCTGCTGATGTAAGGCCAGCTCACTCTCCAGCACAAACTTTTTGCCACACTTGTCACAAATCTGCATTCGCCTGTGCGTGACGTTCATGTGCTTCTCCAAGTACCAGCGCGTATTGAACACACGTGGGCACTTTTCACACGCCAGCATCTCCTTCTCCTCCCCCTCTGCTTTCCCTCCGGATGCTGTGGTTGTGGAACCTGCAGACGATGGGGCTGACCTGGCTGACCTGCGCATGCCCTTCGAAGGCTCCATGCGCTTCCGACGCCCCCTGGTGGTCATTCCACCAGTGGCGGTGCTCAAAGCTGTTCTGAGGCTTTTCCTCTGTGGCTTGCTGGGAGCTGCTGAGCTACTGGCATCCCGACGGGCCCTCTTCGACCTTGTTCTCCGGCTTTCTATCTCATCCTCCTCCTCGTCCTCCTCTTCTTCTTCATCAGGGCTTTCCTCGTCTTCCTCCTCCTCGTCTTCCTCTTCCTCATCGTCATCATCATCATCGTCACTGCCAGCTCTCTCAGAGTTATCTGGTGTGGTTCCAGCTTTGTTGTCACCCTTGGAAACATGAAGTGTCTGGTTGTTCAAGTTAACCTCAACAATGATCTGCTCACGTTTAAAGGCCTCCTCTTCCCCGTCCTCATCCTCCCCCTCTTCTGCCTCATCGTCGTCGTCATCTTCAGTGTCGTCAGACGTGCCGTTGTTGCCAGCCTGCATCTCTGCTTCCTGCACTGCTCCTCCCTCCCTGAAATACTGCTGGTGCTGCTGAGGGGTCACATGTTGTGTGGGCAAGTGACCAATGTTCTGATCTCCCATGGATGACTTGGCCGCCATTTTATTGTCCACTAACACAGAATAAGGCTTGCCACCAACCTCTCTCTTGTACAGCTTGCCCGTCAGGTCCAGATCTGGGTTAGGGGAGTGAAAATAGGACTGGGACACTTGCGCCCTGCGTCCTTCCTCCTGTGACATCCCGCCAAGGCTAGGGATGGGAACCTCTTCCTTGAGGCTCTGGCAGGATTTCATGAAGAGTGATAGAAATTGGGGTAAATTACCTCTATGTTGCCTTGTTAGACTAGCGTATTCTATAAGGAGAGGCAGGGGACGCCGCTTCAATCCCCCACCTTCCTTCTGCTAAGGAGACAGGAAGGAGGGGATGAGGTGAGAGACAGTCAACCCGATTCAAAGAGAGCATCCATGCCTTCCAAGGTAGGGAACGCTGTTGGAAAGACATACAATCTGTTCCAAGCTTTGTTTTGTATGCTTAAAAAAAATCTTACAGCAAAATCAAAGCCTCAGTGTCTCTGATGCCAAACATTTGAAGTTAAATTCCTCGGCACTTATACGGGATGTAGACCGGGTCCAGATTCAGTGTCTGTGAGGACTGCAGCTCTGCTTGGTACCAGTGTCTTCAAATTGCAGAGCAGGTAAAGACAAGCTGAAAGCCAGACATGGAACGGCTATAAGGACCTTTGTGTCTTGCTTGAAGAGCCATTTACAGTCCATTACCTGTGAGATGAGACAGAGAAGAAAAAAGGAGAAATACATATGAAATAGGGGAAGGTACTGTTCCACTGTGGAGCGTCACTAGAGTGTGAGGTGAAGCTAAAGCGATACTGTCAAGTTTTCAGCGCTGAGCGCCACATTTGCCCACAAAAGTTTCAGTATTGTGTGTAGGAGTTGAACCACACTCTTCACAAATTACTGTGAGATTCAGTGTCAAAAAAAGAAAAAAAGAAAGAGCAACCTAAATATTTCCCGACCACAAGTGAAACACTTCAATATATAACAGAGATGGTTTGCCCTGTAAAGTGATCCACCATAATACATTTTGTTAATTTAAGATCAGATTTACTATATGGCCTAAAATTATACTGCAATGACATTTTTGGTGTCAGTATATTTCGGCTCTTTAGTGAAGGTAGTGGTTTTAAAGTCTTCTTTATGAGCAAATCTGAGGCAGATCAATTATGTGTTATACGTCCTTACTGAGCTTACACAATGTATAAGCAAAATTATATTTATATTAAACCTTTGTAATATTGTTAATGATGAGATTTATATTGCGACAATTAATGAGGTTGTTTTATTGCCCAGCCCTTATTTACAACATTGGAAATGCAACTTGGTCCCATGATAGTTAGAAAAGATTTATATTATATCACCTGAAAAGCTTGTTAATCGTTCCATTTAATTAGAAATGGAAAATATGAAAGCACAGATTGAATTGCTTTAGATCATAATAAATAGTTGCTCCAATCAAAAACACCTTTTACTGTTGTCATGTTTCATGTCTTTTCTGTTTAAAATCTGGAAAAACTATTTGAAGAACTTCCCCGAAAAAACAACCAACACCAATTTGATGGCAAAACAAAAGATAAAACACGAAATCATCTTAGTTTTTAAACAATAAATGTTTAAGTACCACCCCTCCCATTGACTGTTAACTGTTAGAGAGCGTAGTGATAACCACAGCTCCAGAGCCTGTATTGCAAACACAACCACAGGAAACTGTATATCAAACTTTCAATGATGCCTAAGCACTGCAAAATTTGGAGCCTAGATTCATGTCATAATTTGTATGCAAGTTAAAGATAACTGCAATGCAAACCTTAGCCCTTAACGCAAATAAATATATTTCCCTGTGGTATCTTTACTTTTATACTTGTTGGTCTGTTCTGGAGCTTTGCATACATCTGCTGGGTTGTCCCTGGCTGACAGTTGAGTGACCTCAAACAACCTTACAACTTGATAACCATAATGAGTGTGCAACAGGACGGTTGGTTCAATAGAAAGCCTCCCAAAGCCAGAAAAAAAAAATCAACAATGACACGATGAGTGTACAGCACTTGACACCTAAAATATATTGCTTTAATTTGCATTGTTATAATTGTATAGTCCTAGCAATGTCTTAATTATTTAGAGTTCAGTTCAAACTCTTATTCCCACTGAACATAAACTGCACCTGCTAACAATAATATAAAAATAAAACCTGAAGAATTTCAAACCAGAGACAGATTTTTGAAAGCTAAAAAGGAGACTGTCACATAGACATTTTGTGTATCATAACATTCAATCAGGGCTTAAGTTTTAACTGATTTTCTTGTTCATCCTGTCATTCATTACAATAAATTGTACCTAGCAGATAGAAAAGATTGCAAAGTTAGCTTTTTTATTATAGCCTAAACATACATAAATCTGTTCTACCAGTTTGAAACTCAAAGTGAAAGCTAGTTATGCAGAATGTTAATGTCAACGCTACAAGACACACCTGTCTTCCTGTGCACGCCGACTCTGATCCTTTCTGAGAATTGGACAGCAGCTCGAGAGAGCATTAAGACCACAGGGGGAGGGCCCGCTCTGCACTACCACAGCATCTCAACTCACATGGCTGTCTAAGACACAAAGCCTGATAGATTATCCTGCCTCTGGATGACAGAGGAATATAAATTCCATGATAAACCACTGCACAAACTTGACTTAAAATGCAACTAGGTCTTGTTTAATACGACAGCTAACGTTGAGAATGTAAATAATTTTACAATTAAAAAATTAAACTAATTCAAAAGTGCTATATTTACAGCTGAAAATTGCAAACATGCAAATAAACAAAGAGCGTGTTATTTTACCAATATTGAAAAAAAAAATCCTTTGCCTCGCTTTCTGTTATCAATGAGTCATTTCAGAGATTCACTCATAATGCAACCCTTTGATGTGGGGAATCAAGTAGAGTGCTCAATATCACTGGTAATTAGCTGACTCAATCTGCTTTTCACATTGGTTGGCCAAACTTTGCCCTGAATATCTCTTTGACAGCAACATTCAGTGATCCAAAGCATTAATGTTCAGCAAAACTTGCCAAAAAATATAAAAGTTTTATAGATAACAACCAATTCAAAGCCTTTCTTGACAATGCTTCTGGGACATTACGAGAAGCCAAACCTCATTTCATATCGCGTAAGCCACAAAGCCTCATATACCGAGAAGTTTCGACTGAGGCTTAAGAGTTGAATGACACAGGATGGGAAGCCTCACAGCACTACATGGCACGAGTGTTCACAAGTGCTTGGGCTGAGCTCTGACAGTCAAGCAAATGAGACAAGTCCGAAGCAGCCAAAATTGTGTCACGTTTACTTCTTATTATGCATCAGTGCTCCTTGAATCCAAGCTCCCTCTAAAGTCTAGACATTAATGAGCTTTCCCTTTTGCAGCGGGCCGTGTAAGGGTTCACATTCCTGACCCGGTCCTAACTCATAAGACCTAACCAGCTCACTGTGTGGTGCACTGCAGGGGTGCCCAGAGCCTCTGTGGGTATTTGGCCTTCAAACTCATAATCTGGTCATAGAGCAGTAACTAATGTTTTTGGTCTGAGGTATCATAGAAGAGAGGCCGGATTATCATCTCCCACTCCATGTCTCTTTAGTCTCCTCACAACACACACACACACACACACACACACACACACACACACACACACAAACACACAACACACAACACACACAAAACACACACACACACACACACTGTCATACATGACAGGAGACAGAGTCCACTGATGTTTACAACTGTGAATCCTCTATTCTGAAAGGGGGGGAAAGATAACATGAGAATATTAAACACGGATCTTTTGTACAAAGTCTGATTCAGATTGTGGAACAATACTGAACTACAAATGTGAGGACTGGGTAAAAAACAAACAGCTTCAAGCGAGGTTACACAGCGCGAAGGCGAACACTTAACATACATTTGGAAACTATAACGAGATGTGGTGCAGCAGCTATCGTCTGTGTTTATAGTGCTCGCAAGACAGAAGCCACTATTTTCAGCTACAAGACGACAGCACACGAGTTGCGGTGGGTATTATACAAAGAATGCGTTAAAACAAAAACACCGAACTGCAGAAACACTGTGCAGGCCCGGTCAACTTAGGCTATCTAGCGAGCTAGCAATATTCCATAGGTACTAACCTGCACACACATGACAAGCTAACTTGGCTACATTAGCTCAAGGTGCAGCCATTAGATATTTGAGCATAGGTTACTCGACCTGGAAAACAAACCCACTACACTGCACATGCAACTAGGGCTGAACACTAGCATTCGCTGACATGCACGAGCTAACAGATTCAAGACTTTCGGGTTAAACCCCAAACCGCCCTGATTGAGGCTAGTTAGCTTACAGCTAGCATAAGCTCGGGTTTTTAGCATCAACGTTACACTGGATTTCGACACGGCACCTTGACGGGGCTGACAGTAGCTGGAGCGACATGAAGGGCGACGAGGAGCCGATGTCACGCTCGGTTAACACCGCGTCTTTCCTGTGGTGGAAGACGACACAAATCCCCGGAGCTGTGCAACGCTCCTGACAACTCAACTCGACACTGTCACAAAGTCAATGCTGGGAGCTCCGCTGGTTTCTCGACTCGGCTCCGGCCACCGGCTATCGGCGACCCCCGTGTGCGCTTTCCCCGGCGGCTGCCACGCATGCCACCCGCGCTACAGGGGCTTGAAATTAAGTTGTGTAGCAGCATATTTGTTGTCGGTTCGCTGCCTTACCTCCGCCGGGAGCGACCTCCCTCCTGCGCTCGAGCAATCACAGTTGCACAGATTCGGGTCTGCACGCGCACTTCTCTCGCTCCCTCCACCTTCGCGGACGTGCATTTATGAAGCGCCGCTGGTTTGTTTGGTCCAAAATGCGGCAGGCTGCTGTCATTTGTTGTTGTTTGTTTGTGGGCTCAGCGGAGGGAACCTGCGCCGGTGCGTCCTCAGCCCCGCTACGTGGCCCCGGCACAGCTCTCGCGCGTACCACCGCCGCCGCCGTCCCGCGCTCATCCCAGGCCGCGCGACAGAGTGTCTGGTTCTCCCGTTCAGTGCAGACAGGACACGGCGGCGCGCGCTCCCGCTGGGTTTAAATCACGGATTGATTAAATAATAACGTGGAGACTCTGAGGGCCATTTATCATCTCATTAGAAGGTCCTGGTGGTGTACTTACTTTAGTCTATTTTACTACGAACTCTCACAATTGAATAATCTCCTTTGACTTCATAATTTTGTTCATAATTCTGGACATTTGGCTCATAGTGGGACTCTGAGGACAATTTATCCTCTGATTAGAAAGTCCTGATAATCTTAGTAATTTAGTCTATTTTTACTATTAACTCTCACTATTTAATATTATAATTTTTGTGTTTTTTATATGTATTATTTTTCACAATTCTCGACATTGGGCTCATAGTTGACCGAAATTCACAAAACAAATAAACTCTAAAAATCTAGTCGAAATAATTTTATTGATGGCAAGTTTATTAATTATCAGTGTAGTTTCCACAATGATGGCTCCTCTCTCTTGTAATGTCAATAAATCAGACGTATTTATCAGTATTATTACATCATTATTGTTTGTTTGATAATAGTTTTTCTAGTGTATAAAATGTCAAAAATATAGAAGAAATGATCTGCCATTATTCCCTGAAGTCCAAGTGAACAAATTACTTTTGTTGTTTGACCGACAGTCAAAAACTCAAAGATTTATATTCAGAATTTATAATCTTGTGCATGTGAACCTTCGCTTAAAAATTATTTCAACTATTATTCAGTTATCAAGATTGTTGACAGTCAGGTAATCATTTAATGAATAAGTTTAACTAATAATTTCAGGTTCTAAGCACTGACCATGTAACTTACAGTCAGGAACCAGGACCCTCCAGAGGAATGTCGAACACGGTCATATACCTCATTTAAAGGATTTGTTTTAGCCTTTCAATCCACTAAGTTGTGTTTGATGGAAAATAAACTTATTTCTCTTAGTAATCATTCAAATAATGTCAGTTATACCTTTGTTTGCTTTTCACTTCTGGGAGATTGTAAAATGCATTGGATCTAGTTGGAAGTGGAAGTCCCTGTTGCACCAGACAATGTATGTTGACTTGCACCTTATCAGTGTTTTTTGACACGTACGATTTGTCTCAGGAAGGGATTTCATGTATTTCCCCCTTTTGTTTCTGTGGAGACCTTCAAGTAAGATCGAAAATGAACCAGCGGAGGAGGACTCGAAAATGTATATAAAATTAATATGATTGTTTTGATCTTCAACTTTACTTTAACAGTGGTAACTGCTTACTCTCTGAATATTGTAGCAATGTGTACGAAACACAAATAAACATCCAACGTGTAAAGATATTTGAATTGAACTACATAACTGAAAACATTTAGGATTTACTCTTCCCAACCATCTCCATTTTTCTAAAGACAAGACTACAAAACTTGCGCTGTGTCATCATAGCCAATGATACACTTTTCACAATTTTTTAAACATTGAGTTAAAAGTGAAGCACCACTAATAAGTGCAACCATCTGTATCTTTTGGCATTTTAATAAAAAATAAAGGGGATGCAATAATGAGGCACCCTCATGTGGTGACAATTAAGATTACACTTGAGGTCTTGAACAACAAGCGTGACCGCTGGGAGGTAGAAAGAAAATTTTATTAAGCTGAGCCATTTGTGAAACATTGGTCGTATTACTGTCTCCACATGAACCAAAGACACAGACACATCAATAGAGAACGAAAGATCATCATCTACTTTCTGACAGGCACATTCCAATTGTCAGCGGGTGACAAAATGATTGAATTTGTTAGAAAGCAGATAAATGTCAATTTGTATCCACCTCGGAAGTCAGGACAGAAATTAATTAAAATGAATAAACTATGGTTTATCAATCAAGTGTTTCAGCACAATAACAGAGTGATAGTATTCATCTTTCATAACTTATCAGCTTATCTTTTAAAGCAATCACACTGTTTTCTCATCATGTAAAGATCATTGTTACTTTCCACACATCCAGTACTGTAAATCTGACATAATGGAGCAAGACAAATCTTTAGAGAATTTACTGCAATGTCAATTCTTCTCAAAACAAAGTACTATGTATATAATATATGTGGGTTAACACAGATTGAGCAATTAACCCCTCTCCACTTCCTTTACACATGGGTGGACTTCATAAATGCATCCCATCAGTCCTCTCACTTTGTCTCCCACCATGCTACTATCAGCAAAACCCAGTCCAGAGTTGGTTAAAGAAAGAGTGGGAGGAATGTGTGTGAAGTTGGAAGAGTCAGTCAGTGAATCCTCCAACAACCCCTTCCTTGGGCCGTGTAACAGGGGGAGACAGCAAGAGTGGGGTGGACATGCAAGATGTCATCACTGGGGCAACTGGAGCAGCGTGCCCTGTCCCGGGGGCAAGTAAGTGACGTTGCGTGAGCGGGAGAGCTGGAAGGCGATGTCCTCAGCTGCCTCCAACTTACGTAGCTCTACCAGACCATCACCAGCTTCCATTAGGGAATTGGCGATGAGCAAGGCAGCTTGGGAGTCTCCCTCTGCTGAGATGATGGAAGCCTGCTTCTGTTGCTCTGCCTAATGACAAAAGATCTCAAGCTTAGATATTTTCCCCTCAACAGGAATTGCCTACAAACTTTAAATGCAAAAGTAGTATAGGGGTGATATGCATTTTAAAAACAATACCTTTTCCACAACAAAACGGGCTCTCTCTGCCTCCTGCTGAGCCACCTGCTTCATCTCAACAGCCTCTGTGAATTCCTTGCCAAAGGTCAAGTGTGTCTGAAAGAGCAAAATACAAACATTTCCACTGGTTAAAATCCCATCAAAAATATAAAATGGACATTGTAATAATATTTGCAAGCAGCTTCATACCAGTGAAACATCATCCAAGATGAGGCCGAAGGTGGAGGCTCTTTCTGTAAGGTCCTCACTGACCTGCTGCGACACAAGCTCTCTCTGGGTAATGAGCTCTCCAGCATCAAAACGAGCCTTTGAAAAAGACCCCCATTAGTTTTCCAGTCGTTTTTCTCTTAATTTCTCATCAAAAAAACTCAGTCTGTTTGTTGCTCTCGATTGAACAAGGATACTCACTACTACAGCCTTCAAGACCTCTGTGGTGATGGATGGTAGCACCCTCTCGTCATAGTCCTCACCAATACTAGTGAAGATGCGGGGCAGCTGGTTGGTCACCGGCCGGAAAAGGATACGCAATGTGATGTTTACATTCTGCAGATCTGTGGGGTGAACAGTTCAAATTAAGTTCAGTCACGTTGTAGTTGTATCCTTAAACAATAAGGACAGTCTGCTGATTTTTGAGAGACTCACAATGTGTATTAAGCAAATGCAGGAGGCAGCGGGGGACTGACTAAGTAGCTTATTCATGTACCTTTACTTCCGGTGATGACAGGCACGTTGCGTGGACGGGAACGGCAATCAAAGATGATAGGTTTCTGAACCCAGGGGATGATGAAGTGAGTCCCTTCCCCAGCAACAGTCTCTTGCACTCCTCTGAACCTGTCGAAAATCACAGCCCGGTGCCCTGCATCCACTGTGGAGAGAACGGACAATTACACTCTCTGCCAAACAGGTTGTATGTATAGCACTCTAGTTGGGTGTTAACTTTTAAATAGTTTATAGCTCTATGACTGTCAAACGTTTGTTGAGAACTTTTCAAATCACAAGAATTACATTGTTGAGGAGCTATATGGCTGTCCAAATATCTATCATGGCTGCTACCGGGTTTACTTTTGACATGTATTATCATTTTATTATACCTCAGTTAAGTGGGAAGATGTATTGAAAAGAAACAGAGAATATAATAGTTATATTTAACAGGCCATATTGACCCAAACTAATTGACTGAATAATACAGTATTCATATCACTGGCATTAGAATAACCACTGTAATAACTAAAAATGAAGGCCCAAATTGAAAAGACTCATTAGTTAAGCATCTCTAAAAAATTGGCTTGAAAAATCAGACGATTTATCATCACATGTCAATGTCAATCGAATGATTGAAAATAGGTTTCAGCCTCGCATCTGTCCAAAACAAACCAGTATGTGTCCAGTTTACCAGCACTCACCATTGTAAAGGGCAGAGTTCACAACACTTCCACCGATGGCAAGGGCCAGCCCCAACTTTCCAATGGACTCAAACAGCTTGGCCATGATGACAGCAACCTTCAAGGTGATGAAGAAGAGAAGACGACAGAGTGGCTCTATTAAACCTTCCTCCAACAAACTGTGAACCGCTCAGCAGTTTTGGACAACACACGCCTTTGGGAAGCCAGGTTAAATCCCCTCCTTAAAAAAACAGTTGGCTTTGGCCTTGGACTGACTGATGCCAAGGCTGAGGGCGCTAGCTAGCATTAGCTCCCCAGCTAGCATCTAACTGCGGCCTCTGGAAAGTAAAGTTAAATAAACACACTACTGTAGCTTAGAGAGGACCAATAACACACTACGCATAATACTTGAGGGACATAGTAAAACGAACATGAATCGAGTGTCGGCCGAGTACGAGCACGCCGGGTGCGCATGTTACCTCTCACATATATACATACGCAACACTCGTGATTTCTCGTTATCTACGGAAATCACGGGAAACAAGCGTCTCCTGCTCGCTTTATAAGTGTTGATACGCAAACGTTTAACGATCCGTGTGAGAGTTTCCACTGCAGCTGTCGTAACTCACCTCAGATCCTCTCAGATGCGTGTGACCTCCACCGGACACTACGTACAACACATGAGGTTTCCGCCTCTCTGCGCATGCGCACCGGATGAAGCAACCAAGCCTCTGATTGGACTAAAGGCAAACTTCTTCTTCTACGGCGTCCGTGTAACTGGGGCACACACACTTTAACCACGTAGCACTGCCACCTACTGTGTCTGACTAGACATCGCATGCTCCAAAGATTAAGTGACTGCTTCATTGATTGAATAAATGAATGATTGGATAAATAATCGCTCCATTACCTGATCAGTATCTACCATTATATAAACCAGGCCACTCAAATTAATCTTAGTGAGTAAAATGAGTGAATGAGAGTTTCTGCTTGAAATTAGCTTTTTCTATTCATTATTTTATGTCTGCTCTGTGATTTTAATTTGAAATGGAAATTGAAATGAACATTATTACTTGAGTAAATCATTTCAGTTACCTGTATACAAAAAAAATAACAGCTTTCTTGAAATTGCCATATCCACAGAAAATAGCAATATATGACAACTGTTAACAATTAAACCTGTCTTACCATGAACTGAATTAGTGACTTGTATGATCTTGTGTTTTGTTGTTGTTGTTGAATGGATCAGTCTTTCTATTACATGCAGGCTGACAAATAGGCTGCACACTATGCATTTATAACACAAAGCTGGATGCCTCTGCTTCCCATATTTTTTATTTCAGCCCCTAAAAACTCCAAGTTTAAGAAAATAATAACATTTTCAAACAGCAATATGAGGCAACGCTAAATATAACAAAACAACATAGGCTCATCTTGACTGAAGTAAAAAGTTATATTTGTTCACTTCGATTCACTGGATCCACTGAAAAGCCTGTGGCCTACACTCATGGATATATATATAAAACACTATCTATTGTAAATTGTATTATATAAGACCTTATCTTATAGTACTTACATGCCTACCCTATAGGTGACCTGTCATAATTAGAGTTCAACAGCCTTGTTCCACAAGTAAAAATCCTTAACAGCTGTAATATTGTAACAATCTAATGTGAAACAATGTTACACACCTTTACTTTTCAATATTCAGTAAGATAAATTGTTGTATAATACACCAACACATAATAGAATACAACACAATGCAATAGAATACAACTTGACAGATTTTTATTACATGAATACAACATTATTATTACAATTCTCTTATTTGAAATAAAGAATGTGTAACTTAATCAATTAAATTACCAATTTGAGGAGAAACACTTTAATAATTCGTGTCCTCTGAAGGAGTTATAAAGTATAAAGTAAAGTGGAAATCATCAAGGAGAGTTCAGTGCTTGAACACGAAATAGAGCAAACTGCACTCTGTCTCCCCCTCGCGGTGACACAAAGAATCACAGGACAGGCTGTAGTTTCACTTTCTTCCGGTGGTGTGTAAAGTGTGACGGTCTGTGAGAGATAGAGAGAAACCGCCCGCGACAAACATCTATAAGGTCAGTATAGATAAACAATCTGACAGATGTTTGTGATCGATTGTTACAGGGTCTGCTGCAGACACACGGTTCGTGTTGACAGATCGACAGATGAACTGATGTGTGATTTTTTTTTTGTCCACTTCCGTGACTCTCAGCTCTGAGTGCGTTGTGTCTTTCTCTGTTTTGTTTCTATGACAGCCTGCAGAAGTTAACATTTAACATTTGTCGCATATCTCGAATGTTTGGCTGAATAGAAACCTAGTGATTAAAGCACCAGAGTTACAAATAAGTTTTGATTGCCTTAATATAAACAGAAAATCACAACAGATGCAGCTGTGGGGGTAGTTTACTCATAGTTGTTGGTATGAAGATGACCGAACGTAAACTGAATGTGGGAAGGAGGGGGAAGGGGCGTTAACTTTAACACCTGGCACAATCTGCGCACATTACGCACTATTTACGCACAATTTACGCATTTAACCAGGGCTGCACAACATGGCCAAACAATGCAATTATAGGAAATTATTGATTTTTTCCCCGAAGTGAAGGATGTGGTTTTAAACTCTTCTCTATGGGCAGAGCATGATAAATACTTATTCAGAAAAACAGAGTTAAGCCATAACCAGCACCCCATAACCCTTTGATGCACAAGCTATGCAAACCCCATCTAATGCACAATATGGGTCAAGATTACCTGTATTCATTTCCTGTGTTATTTCATGCATAACTGGGTGTTTCTTTTCTATATTATTTTATAGCGTAGTCTTCAAAGGAGCCTTGATGACAGACTAATTTCCCTGATGTCATCACAGGAACCATCATCATATAGAAATAAAATATTTGATACAATATTATAACTCAGACATCAAGCACACCTTTATGTTGAAGTCTACAAAATACTAGAAGAATTATTGAACTCAAGATACAATTACATATAGTCACAATCACAAACAGATATAAAAAGTACATAAAGCAATAAATTAAGTTACTAAAGGTACTAATGGAAGATGATTTTTTTGTGTAATTATGATAATAATTGATATTGTTGTATTGCCCCGCCCTACCACACAACTATTAGTTGTAAGGTGCATTTGCACTAAAAGAGGATGTTGTATTAGAGTTAGTGTTCTCAGTGACTGTATCCTGGATATTAATGCTGGATGGCTCAAAAATATCTTGCAGCTAAATACTGACAATTCCGAGGTAATGAAGATTCACCCTGACAGTCAATACCTGCACCTAATGCACCTGGATTCTCCATCCCCTCTATCTAAATTTTAGAAGTGATTTAAAGAATGCTGAGAACTGCTACCTGAGGTCCACAGTGAAGGCCCTGCCCCCCAGTTCACAGTCCCCGATGCGGACTGGAGGAGACTGGGTGCTCTTTGAAACCACCTCCTTCTGGCAAACTACTCATCATTTCTTTTAAAGACACATTTCATAGGTTTGCTTTCTCATACTACTGATCTTACCGACTATTTTGATCCCATAAAAGGTTTTATTTGATCTGGTTTATACTTGTTTATCATCTGTTAATTGCCTCTAATTGTTTCCTATTCCTCTTTTTTTTAGTATCTTGTAACTGTGTTTTAATAGGAGCCAGTTTCTTGCGTTTTTTTTCTACAACCCAGAGCAAATATCTGCTCTTGGAGCATTAATGTCAAATATCAGCCTCCAGAGCTTGACATTGTCTTCTCTTGCTAATGCTTTATAAAATCAGCGTCAGATGAACTGGAGGAGACACATTCATACAATTTGAGTTGGAGAATTATTTGCTCAGAATGTCAATTTTATTTATTGTTATTGGCAGCTGAAATGGATATCTCATGCTGATGTAGTGACAGATAAACCCCCAGTAGAGGGTGTCACATGATCAAGTATGTATTCCTTCCTATTTGCAAGGGCGGGGTCCTACATGTATGCCTGTCATTAACATTTACAGCTTCTCTTAGCAGCATTTTGTTTTCTCATTTATATCATTTTGTCAGGTTGATGTTTACACTCACCATTCCTGTTTGTGGGTGTGTGTTTGTGTGTGTGTGTGTGTGTGTGTGTGTGTGTGTGTGTGTGTGTGTGTGTGTGTGTTGCTTCCTTGCAGAAAGCTTCTCCCTCACAGAAGACAGTGGTTGTGTTCCTCCCAGCAGATGGCGAAGCGGGGCAGGATGGTGAGGGTGTGCGGTCTGCCCACAGACATTAACAGTGACAGACTGACAGACAAGCTTTTTATCTATTTCCTGAGGGCCAAGAACGGGGGCGGGGAAATAGACTTTGTCACCATTGTCAAGGCAACACCTGCATCTGCCCTCATCACCTTCCAGGACAGTGAAGGTCAGTGGGGTCAGGTCCTGTGCATGTTTGTGCATATGAAGTGTGTTGCTGGTGTCGTTTTCAATTCAATCTTGCTTCAGCACCGTTAATGTTTTTTTCTTCATGCCGATGAAGCCCATTTGAATTGAACTGAATTGACTGGTTTGAAAGTACATAAACACGCAGGTCTCAAGGTTCGGCATAAACTGCTCCATTACCTTTCAATTTACAGACTCCAAAAGAAAGTTGCAACCAATTCAAAGCAGCAGCAATAGTGAGGGATTGCACTGTGTTGGCTGTCACCAGTGATTTACACTGAGCTGGAATGTTGGCAATGGTCAATGGAGTGGCAATGGTTAAAGCGCTTAGTCAGGATGCTTCACAGACTGAGATTGATTTCCCTCTGGTGACCCCTCTCACACAGTGGCACGCAGAGTGGTTCAACTCAGCCGGCACGTTCTGGAAGTGGATGGGAAGATGTATAAACTCACTGCAATGGAGCATCAAGAGGGCCTGGAGCCAGACAAGGTATGTGTAACTATAGAATACATAACAATTCTTCATTATGTCATATATTTTGTTGACCTGTGTATGTACATTTTCGAAAAAAAATTCCAACAATGTTCAAACCCACAGAGATTCCCATTCATATATTTATATTTATATTTATACATATTCCACAGATGTTGAATTTTGTTCAACTTTTAATGCGTCATATCCACTTTACCCGTGGCTTTGCCCATCTCTGCTATAACTTCCAGGGCTGTTTGTTTTAGTCACTAGTAACCTATCATGATTTTGACCTCTCTTTATTGTGAATGCAACTTTTAGACATTAACTCATCCATGATGATGATGTGCGCCTTAGTCGCTCATAATCAATCAAGATATTTTGTGATTGTTTTGAATAAGAGACACCGAGCGACAGAAGTTACACATTGTACGTTTTAACTATAAAGTTGGAAAATTCTGTATACTGAGGAAAATCCATGAACGCTTGTTGTCTTTCTTCCTTTGTGATCATAGGTCATTATAGATTTATCAGCCACTGTCAACTGCAGCCAGCTTCCTGGTGGATTACCGGCGCTGAAAAACCTCATCAAGAACCACGCTGATGTCGACATAAATTATGACGCAGAAGAATTCTGCACGTTGCGTGGCGTCTACTCCAAAGTCCAGGCTGCTTTGGATCAAATACTTGGGCATCCTGCAGGCCCACAATCACCACACGGGGACTCAGGTCAGCCTGATACGACTTGCTCCACGGAGTCTGCTCAGTCCACAAGGAAGTCTCATAATCAGGGGTCAGAAAATCAAAGCAGGACACCCAACTGGCAAAGAGCACAAAGCGAGACAGCGAGACCCTCAGGCTCTCATAGAGACCTGATGCCCAGTGCTTACAGCGGTGAAGATAGCGGAGAGGCCGAGGGTGCAGATCTGTGGCATTCTGGGAATCTGACTGCAGCAGAGGAGGACTTCTCACTGATCTTGGATGCAGACATGTTCCAGTATCTGCAGAAGCACTGCTGGACAGAGTACCAGGATATCCTCAACCTGTATGGCGTTGACGTGGTGGATATGACCAACCAGGGGTTGACTACACTGTTTCTACAGGTTACAGCAGAAGTGAGGGAGGATGGTCAAGAGCGGGAGCGCCTGGCGTTGGCACAAAAGGCATTAAGTGGACTTTACCAGGAGAATGAGACCAAGATCCGTCGGGCTATGCTCCCTAAGAGTATCCTGTCCCCCAGGGCAGGACTGCAAAAGGCGATAGAAAGCCTAAAGATCAGACTTCCAAAGCTTCTCCTGAACGAGGATGACAGAAATATTTTCCTCATCGGGAGCAGCAGTGACATATCTGAAGCGAAGCAGCTCCTTCTCCTGGACCTAGACAAAGTGAACGCTAAAAAAGATGATGTAGCCAGTCTCCTTAGACATTCCTCTTATGATTCAAGTTCATTTACTCCTGAAAATAAGGTGGGAGCCACCACCATGCGGTCCGCTGAAGGGTGTTTGAACGACGCGCTGGAGAGGTCAGACGAGGATGAGAGAAGAGCTGAAGGAACCAGAAGGTACAAACTAGCAGCTCGGTTTCGGGATGAACGGCTGTCCGCCTTAGGCAATCGGCCAACTGACTTGACCTTCAGAGGGCTCTCATCTCCGGGTAGACAAACAGGCACAGGGCCAATTTTAGGCCACGACATCTTCTCTGAAACGGCAGGGATTCCTGGAGATAGACTCTCCACAGCAATACCCCAAATCACAGGAGGAGACATCTTATTTAAAAATGGCGATTCCTATGCCTCAATGCAGAATAAAATCTCCTTGAACACAAATTTAATGGACAGTTGCTCCAAAAAGGTAACAACCCACCTAAGCAGTCCTCAGTCCAGTTTGTCAGGAAGTACTGCACCTCCACCTGCAGAGTCTGGATCCACGTTGAAGCAAGCCAGTAAGTCCACAGTCAGAGCAAGGGGCAGGTCCTCTAGCTTCAGTAGCCCAAGTACTGAAGGGAGGGTAAAGCTGGAAGTCTACAAGGCAGAGGTTAAGGTTTCCATGTGGAAGTGGCTGCACATAAAAGAAGCCTACAGCACCCGAATGGACGTCCTGACTTCTGACGTCAAGATTAAAGAAAATTCACCTGAAGGAAGTAGTGCGACAACCGTCACCATCAGAGGGACAAACCAGTCCCGAGTGCGTTCATGCCATCTGGGTTTACAGAAGCTGGTTGATTCGGTGAGTGTGGACTTCTCTGTGCAGGAGCTGCACCTGTCAGAGCTGGGCGTCTCTGATCCTAAAGATGAAACTCTACAGGTGTGCTGTGCTGAGGTGCGGAGCCGTTACAAGAAGGTCAGTATCAAGGTTATGAAGAAGAGCTTGATCCTTCTAGGTCCAAAGCAGGTGTGTTCTCAGGTCAGTGCTACACTGCAGGAGGTGTTTCCTGGAGATGTGGCCCAAACACCCCAACAACAGGACTTCTCTGCCCCATCCACCTCCTACCGGAATCCGCCGCCTTCTTCACAGAGGAATGAGGAGCGATATTCTTTTGAAAGCAATTCTCAGGCGATGCTAGAAAGCCAAATAGGCACTGATGGAGAACAGGAAACGGGAATTAACCATAATAGTGACATCGATGAGAAAGAGCTTATGAATGAACGTGAGAATCTGACATTTGTTGGGAAAAACCCTGTCATTAAGGAGAAAGTGAAAATGACTGGTACAGCAGAGATGGATGGACAGAAGGACAACGCACTAACCGACAATGCTACTGCAGTAAGTATGAGACATGTGAATGGTGGCGGCAACGTAACTGCCCGCCCTGATAAAGCCATGGGCGTTCATAACACGGAGAGAACCTTGCGTCTCAACCTAAAAGATGGTGTGCAACAACGAAATGTCGAGATCCAGGACAACCCGGGGGAGTCCAGGGCGGGACATGGAGAACAGGGTTACACCTGTTTGTGTGGGGACAGTGGGATGTCAGTGAAGAGGACAAAGTGTGGGGTCACTATGTGCTCAATATGTATGGACTCGGTGCATGCCAACTGCAGAGTTTGTTATGCGCCGGATCCGACCCCTCAGGGCATCAAGGGCAGAATGAGCCTCTCTAAGCTGCCCATCAGTTTAACTGGTCACCTCAAGGATTCTTCTCTCAAGATCACCTACTACATTCCTGATGGTATCCAGGGGGTGAGTGTCAAACTCTGTGCACTCTGTCACTGAGAACAGCTGTATGTAATAGATGCCTTTCACAGAAACCCCCTCCGTCTCTCTGCCCTTCCCTCACACACGGAGATCTTAAACACACACAGGTAATACCAATTAGCCGATTTATCTTTGTTGTGTAGTCTTAAGCCTGTAACATGCTTCTGCGTTTTCACGGGCCCGTAAGCGCAAGAGCCCTTCCGGGTCCCTTACGTGCTTCTGTATCCCTCCTTACGTGCTGACAGGTGTCGACCCCCTTTTCTAAAATTCACGGCAAAGCTCCGCAAGCTCACTCAGCCCGCAAGGCTGTGATTGGTCTGCTCTACATCCCTTCTGGAGCTGCATTTCCGGTTTCATGCCCCATAATACTGGCAGAAATCACGGAAGATTTAGAAGAACGAATATGGACCAAATAGAAGAGCACTTGGCAGAAGATATCCGATAGTATGATCACTTGTATAACCTGTCACTGACTGGCGGATTTGTCCGCCAGAAAAAGGCTACGAGGAGCCGCAGTGGCTATGTAAATAAACAATTGACGAAGAAGAAAGAAGGCGTCTCTAAGGTCCTCTTCGACAAAAAGCATTACTCCGCCTAGTGTTCTGGCGCAGAATTGCTTTGTAAGACGCGCAACGGTTGGGGAAGCATGAATGAAAACGAGTCTTGCGCCACAGCGGCGTGAAAAGACACAGACGCAGTCGCAGAAGCATGTTTCAGGCTTTAAGCGACAACTTCAGGAACAGCTCACATACTTTGGCTACAGAAAGTCTTATTGAAGAAGAGGGATTCTCTGTAGGTGAAGAACACAAGTTGTTTGACCTGTTGATGCAGGTAGCTTTGTCAGCCAGTCGATACAATTGTGTGTCTGTGAGAGGGCCGGGGCTGAAGCATAGGGCTGAAGCCGCCATGCCTGAGGACATGGAGGGGCAGGAGACCATGGGGGACGTCTCTGAATGGTAGATGATGTGGTGGTTTAGGGGTTTAGGTGCAGCATAGATTTGAAAATGAACGAGCAGTCACTGGTCTGAACTTTTTCATGTACATAAATCTCCTGACATAGAGAGACGTCCCAAATAGTTAACACTACATAAGCATTTGGCCTGATAGTTCCCAGGTGGTTTGAAACATTAGAAGGAGTTATGAGCCATGTTAAACCCACGGATGTAAATTTATTGTATACATTTGGTAATAAACCCGATATTAAATCCAGCATTAATGTGTTTCACAAAAAAAACTGTAATTTAATTTAGTTTATTGCTCAAAAAACACATTTAAATGTGCAGTATCTCTAGCAGTAGTAGAAGTAACATCCTTTGCTTACATCTTTATGTTTGAAGACTTCTCATTTGGATTGTAGATCTAGCTGTAACTTTTCTTATATTTAGACTCTACAGGATGTGAAAAAGCATCACACTAACACCCTTCAGGGAGGCTTATTATTTTCTGTTATACAGGAAATAACATTTCAGTGCTGCATAGGAAGTGAGAGTTTTTTTTTCTGTTTGCATGGCAGAAATCATTATTGGTTTCTGTCCATTGGGTGTTTCTTGGTCCGCTGTGATCTGCATCAGGCAACACTTATTTATCATCAATAATCATCAACAGACTGGGTGACCCTATCACATTGAGCTCTAATAATATGTCTTATGCATGGTAGTATTAAGGGGCTTTGGTAATGACTGTGTTTATTGCTATCTGTCCTTTCAGAGTGATCACCCATTTCCAGGAAACCCGTTTCAAGGAGGCGTGTTCGAAGCCTTCCTTCCTGACTGCGAGAAGTCAAGGAAGCTGCTGCCCCAGCTGGAGAAGGCCTTCAGGCGGGGACTCACCTTCACGGTGACGGGCACAGAGACGGGGGCCAGGGTCACCTGGGACTCCATCCCGCACAAGACCAGCCTACAGGGAGGCAAATCAGGGTGAGCGAGTCCGGTGGGAATGTGCAACCACAGCTGTGGAGTTTATAGGTCACAAACACGAGTCCATGAATCAGAGCTGAACAATCTTCTTTTTGTCTCTCTCAGGAAAGGCTACCCAGATTCCACTTACTTGACTCGCTTATCTGAGGTCTTGACCTCTCATGGGATTGAAGCGTAACCAGCCAAATCTCAAGAAGGATACCAAAAAAACGCAGTGGAGATGTTTATTATGTGTTGTTTTTACACAATGTCTGATGATATGTGCATTACATTTTTTTATTAGACAGTTTGAATATAAAAAAACATTCCTGAACTTTTTCTCAGTGAAGAGCTCATTTTGCAGAAATTGATTTTGTACCGTTAAGTGTGAATAGTATTGTATTGATGTTATTTTTGTACGGTCCTGTGTGGTTTTATGAATATTAAGATATATAGAGAATATCGTGGAGTAAAGTTTTGATGTTGTAAACTTTCCTTTGCTTCCTTTATTTTTCCTCAAAATGGGCAAAGAAATAAAAAAGCACATCTCCTGAGTTTTTTTTTTGTTATGCTTTTTTTATTAGTCCTGGAAAACATGTAAGGCATATGGTAACATTACACACTGAAGCGTTACAAGCTCTAGAGGCCATGTGGACAACATGGCACCACGCAGTAAACCCAGAGTCAAGCACAGAAGCAGCATCAATTCAAAGGGTTTAAAAAACAAAGTCGAGACGAGAGAAAGAGTGTTTGCAACCACGGGGTGGGGGGTGGGGGGGGGGAACAATGCAAAGGGAGGAAAGAGTCGGAGAAGTAGCTTCGAAATCAACCTTTCGGGTATGCCTTGTAGAAAATTACCAGTGAAGGGGAGGGATGTTGGGTGAGTTTCCGAAGCATTCCCAGAGATAGTTGAAGGTGGGTCATGAATGTACCAGCTGGCCGTGACAGTGCGCGTGCTAAAGGTGAGGCCAGGGAGCCAAGGCGGCACAGGGGGCAGTGGATTGGCTTCCGTTGGCGACTTGATACGACTAGAAGGGCTTCTACGTGACAACTAAAGTAAAGTGGAAAGAGAAGGGCGAGCTGTACACTTCCTCTCCATGGATCCTCAAACTGTACATGACAAGCCCAGCCAGGTTGCACTTTTCTTAGCGTCTCTGCAAGTTGATGCATTGCAAAACTCTTTCTAAACGAAAAACTAGCTGCAGGCGGATGTGGTTGTTTGGGTGCTCGGTGTGGATGAGTGAACGCAGTGGCTCTGTGATTGGAAATGACCCACTGACAGAGCCTCTCCTTTTGCGACTCGCAGTGCTAAAGCTTACATCAAACATGGACGCTGTGAAGGAAAGTCGGCGTGATAGTTTGTGCAGTGAACTCGGTGAAACAGAATGATGTCGCTGAATGCAAAACGAAGTGGTTTCGTACATCACTGTCGTCTGCAGTTCTGAATGACCTGATAAAAGAGAAAGAAAGAGAATCTCCTCAAAGCTGAACGGTGGGTGTGCCTGGGAAGCCGAGACAAAATGAACAGTAGCTATTCGAAACACCAAACTCATTGTCTTAGTGCATTTTTTCTGTCCTAAAACTACGAGTGCTAATTGGTAATATCAAATCTAAAATTCAGAAATCACTTTAAAACACTGTCTTACTCCCGCGCATCTCTGAGTCGCTCTTGCATAAGTGTATGGAATGACTGAGAAACCGTTTCATGATGACACGCTGTGCGTCGCAGCGTCACCACGGTGGAACAGCTCTCGGGTAGCTGGGCCTCGGTCGAGAGCTGTGGGCTTGAGTTTAACCAACAGATCCCAAAGCCCTGACATTAAACACCCGCCCCACTGATTGAGTTCTTCTTAGCTCAAAAAGAACCTGGGGGGAAATGTTGAAAGAGAGAAAAAAATAATCTTAATCTGTTTTCCACATGCTGATGAACGCATGCAATTTCAAATTCCAGATGTTAGAGTGGCGTTTTATCTGCTGTGAAGTGGAGATACAGGGGGGGGGGGGGGATTTGGAGGGGCTTTTTTGTCGGGCTGCTGCCAGCGCTCTGTCGTGAAGGCCAAGAAGTCTGCGGACACTGCGAGGGGAAAAACAGCTCTGATAATCCTTGAGTGAACTGAGATCAGCTGTGAAGCGGAAATGTTGCGTCTGGGGCGAACCGGGGCTGAGCTACGATCAGCCGGCGAGGTGGGATTTTTGGGCAGCTGTGTTACAGAAGTGGCGTGTGAAAACATCTGCTCCCCGACTTGCCATACAAGCCATTCGGAAACAAACTGAAAGATACTGAAATCCATAGAGATTAATACCAAGGAGATTTGGGTTTGGATGAATTTTTGGAACGTCTGTGCATCTGTTATTTCATTCGGCCGAAGTTTTGAAGCTTAAACGCACCTTGTCCAGTTCCTTCTCACTGTGACACGGATGTTAAACGCGCAGGAGTCGTCTACCTGTCGAGGTTGATGTGATGCAAGAGCTGGTAAAGTACAGTGAAAGGGGATATAAATATGGAGGGAGGTGCCTCGGATTGAGGTAAGCTGTGTGCAAGGAGAGAGGCACAGTGCAGGCCTACGCTTGAGCAGGACTCCGATCCATCAAAAAACTACAAATTGTGTTAAACCTTTTGTAAACTGCAGCAAAAAATCTGTCAGCACCATTGAGCATTTTGGGATAGAAATCTGACAAGCTGACAACTCTTTTGTGTTTTCACTTTGTTTCTTCACGGTTGACGGAAACGCATCCAAAAACAGGATTTTCCTTCAGGATATCTTTTTATGCACTGTTAATATTGAAAGCATTGACAGAGGAATATACATACAATTTGGCACACATGGTTCAGACCAACAGAGAGACTTCATCACATTTAAAAGGAGCGCAGGGTCGCCAGGTAAAAGAGAGTATGAGAGCTTTGAACTTTAAACCCTTGGATAATAAAACAAATAAACAAACAAAAAAATATAAAGAGGTCAATTCAAATAACATATAAAGTAAAACATCCTTCTTTTTTTTTTTGTCTTACTGAAAGCGTTTGTTTCTCACATGGCACTCGGAACAGAAGCACCGTCCACAGGTTCACAAAGGGAGCCCAGCAGATTAGAACAGAACACTAACCAGAGGCTGACAGGACACAGTCACTCCCCACACCAGCGTGGTGGTCACACTCCAGCCCAGTTGGACTCTGCCCCTGCTCCGCGTTTTTACTTCCCCCAGTCGAGGATGGATGGACGCTTTGATTCTTAGCTGCCACCCAGGTGAAGTTGGCCTGGACAGGGACTGGCAAGCTGGAAATGAGGGGACCGGTACAACACCAGTGTGTGTTCGTACATGCGTGTGAGCTTGTGTGAGTGCTTTTCAGTGAGCTTCAGCAGACAACACTGGGAGGTGGATGATGGGAAGCAGGGTCTGCAGACCTGGAGCATTATCAAAGCCCGCGTGGGACTGGAGTGTGGCTGCCATGCTCGTAAGTGCATTAAGATCAGCGAGCAGAGTGCAAAAATACTAATACCAACTGTCCTCACAACACAGGCCTCTTATCAGACGGGGGGAGAGATAGAAAGAGAGAGAGAGAGAGAGAGAGAGAGAGAGAGAGAGAGAGAGAGAGAGAGAGGGGAGGCAGGGCCGGAGCTACATAGTACTGTAGCAGAGGAGAGTGGGGCTGCGGCGGTGGCAGGTGGGGGGGGGGTGGGGGGAGGGTGAGACTTTTGAAACCTGACAAACGACCTGAGGACACACACACATCTTCACACACAATGGCACACCACATACGGCACATGAGGGAGGCCACTCATGCTAACACAACATCTTGTTTACTGTCTTTTTTTTACATTTTCATATTTTTTTTTTTTTTACAAAGTCACTAGTCACCATCTGAGTCTCAACACCGAGGCCGGGCTCACAGACAGACTGACAGGCAGACAGGCAGGCAGGCAGGCAGGCAGGTAGTAGATGCCTACGGTTTAAGGGTTGATATCCACCCATGGGACAGATTTAGGAGTCCACCCAGTCGGACCTGTGATGAAACACTAGAGGATCTTACTCCTAAACTTCTAACATGACACCAGCCAGGTAAAAGGGAAAATTCCTACTGGCCAATAGAGGGAGCGATGTGCAGTTTAAGCTGGCATACTGCTGATGGTACACATTGCAAATACTAGATTTAAACTTTTACACACAGTTTGGTGGTGGTGCAATACTAACATAAAAAAAAGGTGCTTCAATGCCTCATGAATTCTTAATACATTTTACCCCTGATGAAAAAATGGTCCCCGGCTCTGACTGTTGGCAAACAGCGCGAGGGAGGCAGGAGCGAGAGACACAGGGAGAGGGAGTCAGAGAAACAGACCACAGTGCCATCTCTGACGAGTCTGACGCCTGTTGCTATGCCGACCGTAGAGAGGGAAATGGAAAGAGGAGGGAGAGAGAGAGAGAGAAGGGCAGTAGAGAGAAGGAGGGGAGGCAAAGTATGGACGCCGGCTTGAATTGAATTCTCCTCTCTCTCAGGTCAGGGTGATCGACAGGCGAGCGGCCGCTGTGAGAGGAGCAGAATGCCACAGAGTGCCTCGGGAGGATCAGGGGAGAAAAAAAAAGAAAAGAAGGAGTCTGATCCCGAGGAAAAAGAGCTGGTATTCACCTTCTTAACTTGTTCATTTCAGAAGCTTCACTGTCTCAGCGTGACAGGGCCTCTTTCATCACTTTCAGAGTGTGTATGTGTATGTTTGTGTGTGTGTGGCTTGTTTGAACAGAAACAAATTCTCCCTTAATTGGCACTGCGCGCTTCTTGCCAACAGTTGGTCAGCAAGAAAAATCTGGAGCTAAGAAGAGAAAGGCTCATTATGAGGGGAAATTCATATTCCGCAGCCACTAAATAAACTCCACAGAAATTTGGTTTGGAACGCATGTGTAATGCCCCCCCCCCCACCCCTTCCAGCTGCTGATGAAGCCACATCAAAAAAAAATTCAGGCCCTGCAACGTTAACACCATTGTCTCAGATCATAATCACAAACCATGATGCAAACATCTACAGGGGAGGTGGGAGGTGGGGTGCATGAGCCAATCACAGGCATCTCTGACTCACTCTCAGTGACATAACTTTGAGCGTTGGACGCAAAGAGAGAGTGTGGGTGGACGTGGTTCTTCGTTTGCCTGGCCGTCCGTCCGTGTTTGACGCCTGCCTGTGGGTCCGGCCCGTGGGTTGGTGTGTGTGTGGGGGGGGAGTGTGATGCGTGGACTCAGCACAGTGGGGGCGTGGGTGAGAGGGGGAGACGAGAGGAGGTGGCAGGTGGAAGTCAGAGCAGAACAATTTAGCACAGTGGGAGTTGAGGTGCGGAGAGGCATGGGGGGGAGGGTGAGGGCGGGGCCGTGGCATGGGTCGGCGGGGGGGGAATTAACAGTTGTCAAGGAAACAACCCCCCTCCACCACCACCACCACTAGCTCCCCCAAGCCTGGACCCTACCCACAGTCCTCCACGGCTCCCTTGTCTCAGTCGTTCCGAATAGGAGAAGAAAAATCCTTCAGGTGACGCAAGGAGTGAGGCAAGGGGAAAAGTTCTGAGCACTCAGGGTGGGAAAAGTGATCGGATCATTTTTGTTTGGTTAGACAATGGTAAGCGAGGGGCCTTGGGTGGAGCCAGGCCTGAGTGACCGGTGCCAGTATGGACTCGAGAGGCTGAAGCAGAAGAGATGTGTAAGACTGACAGTGGTGAGATCATTTTGTAATCTAGCCCTCTAACTCCTTCCCGTTCTTGCTTATGCTCCACCCTCCCCCCCTGCCGCCCCATCCCCATCCGTCACCCCACCCCACCATCCCACTCCCCCTGCTCCCAGGACACAAACTCCCTGCTGTTCTGCTTGACTATCAATCCCTCCCTCTCACTTCTCCTCCTTCTTGACCTCCTCCTTCTTCTCTTCCTCCTTCTTGGCCTCCTCCTTCTTAGGCTCCTCCTTCTTGGGCTCCTCCTTCTTCTTGTCGTCCTTCTTCTCCTCTTTCTTGGGCTCCTCCTTCTTCTTGTCGTCCTTCTTCTTCTCTTCCTTCTTCTTTTCCTCTTTCTTCTCCTCCTTCTTAGGCTCCTCCTTCTTCTCCTCCTCGGGCATTGGCTCCGTGCTGAGAATGACTTTGCCAATGTTGTTCCTCTCCTGCATCTTCCTCATGGCATCGCCCACCTGGATGAGAGATGAAAAGAGGGAAGATGGTTATGTAAGGAGGGACGAAAGAGGAGAAGGTGAAAGGAGGGCAGGGAGAGATTTTAAATACACCTGTCATTGAGGAGTAGAATCTATTGAGATTCCACAGGAGCCAGTTTCTCCTCTACCAACACATTTCCACCGCACTATTGCATTCTATGCTTATAATCTTCTATTTTGATAGGAACACATCTTATAAACCCACAAATATGACTTTAATATGCAGTATATTTGAAATTACATTTGTTTAGACAAGCCTTCAATAATCTTGGAGAGGAAATGAGATGACACGCAGCAAAGAAACAAATGGAGGGAGTAACATACTGCAAATAGAGTTTTTCAAATATTACATTTTCCATCGGTTCATTATCTAAAACGCTGATCCTTTCAACACTTGAGTTTCAAATTAATCTAATCCCAATCCAATACACTGCAACAGGGCTCTTATTATTATATTATATTATTATAAACAGTCTAAGGTGCAGAGTGAAGTCAAACAGACTTTGTGCTCATCCTACCTGGTTTATCTGCAATGATGATTTTATAGTCAGAGTTTTTTTTATAAAATGAAACCCTGTGATAGCGAATTAAATACAAGTTTGAGTGATTTACTGAGCTGACCTTATTTTTTCATACATTGCATGTCAGCTCTTTCAATGGTCTAAGTGCTCTATATTCAACTCAATATAGAGCATTATAGCAACAATTAACAATGTGCGTTTACTTTGAATAGTTGCTAAAGAGGAAGCGATTCTATGAATGTTGTTGCAATGAACTCACAACAGTCAGATATGATGGAATAAAAATAAGGGAAATTAGTCAAAGGATCTAGCTGTGATTTTGACCTGGGGTTTGACCCAGTTGTCGATTGCTGCTGTGGTTTATCAGAGGAAGTAGAAGAAGACACGGTCAACTCAGCCCCCAGTGACTGCCGCAGAGCACAGGTCACCTGTTTATTCCAAATAAAAAAAGGGGTGATGCTGCGGAACATTATATTTTGTTTGAGGAAAACAACAAAGGGGCAAATCAAACCATTACTTATTTTATTACATATCCATATTCTGCTAATTGAGACATTCGTTTCACTTCTAACAGGCTGCGGCTGTGGATGACTAGGTGCTGGATTTTTTTAAAAAATCTTCTACTTCGACTGCTTATATCATGATTTATGAAGAGTAGTTGTATAACTCAATTTGAATTGATTTCATTGTCTTTTTATGTGGCAAAATCACTAATGAGGCCAATAAAATGATGATCATAATAGTTTGAACTCTTTTTCTGGTGATGGGGAAACCATTGAAGATGAATAAATCAATAAACCGCTGCTGGAAGATAGAGCTTCCTCACAGCCTAAGAGAAATGGAAGTCAGAAGTGGTTAATCAAACGTGTATCACGGAGGATCTTTGACCACAGTCACAATTATTTTTTTATATAGTTAAAACTGACGGTAGAAAAAGCTCTGTAAACACCATGAGGTTTTAGCTGAGGGAGGATCGTCTGTCAATCATAACGAAGAGAGGAGAGTCTTATCGCCGGTCCAGCCCCACCCTCCTCTTGACCGCAGAGCTCTGTCCACTGTCTGTTCTCGTCTCCATCACCACCCGCCCCCCCCCCCTTTCCATTGCCCCTATTCGTGCGAGGCAGGCAGACCACCTAACGACCAGTGCCACGGCAACGGGACCATCTCCTAGCAACGTAAAGCCTGGCTGAAACGTGGCCCTGACGACTCAGACACATGGGAAAGAGAGAGAGGAGGTGTTGGAGGCTTGGGGGGATGGAGGGAGCAACTGGTGTCCTGATATTGAAAGGGAGGGAGGGAGGGGTGAGTCCGGGAATCATAAGAATCATCTTCAATGTGAATGAAAGTCACAGTGAGAGCGACTGAGGCTCTTCATTGCGACTCCGCCCACCTCCACCCTTTGCTCTCTTAAGATCCCTCAGCCTCTCTGGCTCCCAGGCATCTGCTATATTTGCAGCTACAGACACGGCCGTTATCCTCCTGGGTATCGGTGCAGATGTAGATAATGAAAGAGAAACCACAGGAGGGAGGGAGAGCGCTGAATTTTAATTATTGCTTCAATTATTGATTATTGGAGCAAAAACAAGGGGTGAAAATTAAAGAAAAGACTGTGATGGATGGGGTCAAGGCCTGGTGTCTGTAATCAGGCTGTAATAAAAGACACTATTCGTTATAATATAACAGCTTTTCGTCTTGGATGATACTATGGGTGTCAGTGTTAGCAGTCATTTATCCAAAGCTTTAAAACACCAAGCCAGAGTGAAATATACCTTCTTCTCTCCTCTGTTTTTTCCACCCTCCATCTTTTTCATACATCAGGGCCCCTCCCTGAGACAGACGCACACACTGACTAAAGGATGTCACCATAGCAACAAGAGAGAAAAAGCAAAAAAGAAAAGAAAAGCTACACAGTGAGACCGGAGAAGTGGGGAATACGGCGAGTTGGAGAGAGACACAGAGGGAGTCAATAACCCAAAGACAGAGAGAAAGAGTCTGATATGAAGAGCGGGGCAGATGGAGGGGCAGAGAAAGGGCGTCAGATGGCGGAGAAAGACAGCAGGTGTTTGTCTCTCTCCGGCAGCAGCCACGCAGGCCAAAATACTGACCGGCTCCGACTTGGACAACAGAAGATGTCAGCCTCCGACTCCATCTCTCTCTCTCTCTCCCTGTGTGTATTTCACACTCTCTCTATTCATATGTGCTCGCAGCGTTAATTTTGTCGGCAACAATCTGACTCTGTCTTTCCCAGTGAGTTATGACACTGTGCGTTTTGTGGCCAAGCTCTGCCTGTTGAATGCATGTCTTATTGAATCTGGGGCCACACCCAGCTCCAGCAGATCCCCTCCTCCACCCACAGAGTCACCTGACATCCACAGTCATTGTGGGTGACTGCTACGTAAGCACACGGTGGAAGAACCCGTGTCTTTCATGTGTGAACTCACCCTTGTCACAATGAGTCATTCCAACTGAGGCGCTCAGGGACGCTTTTAGTTACATTAACAAACAGGCGTGAAAATCCAGATATATGCAACTCATAGAGTCTATCATCATATCCACATTTAGATTCACCAGATACCGATTTTTATTAGGATCCGCAGGAAATTGCACACATTCCCCAATTCCAACCCCCTTACTATGTCAGATTTTTCATCAAGATTCACACATAATTCTCCTAGATGCAACACAAAATTTGGAAAAAAGCAAGATGTCGCAATTTTTAAGAAAGGGACAAAACATTCCTGGATCCACCCTCAGATCTGGATCCACATCAAAACTAATGAGTTCTTTCCTGACCCATCCCAAATCCTTCCATTAAGTTTCATGGAAATCTGTCCAGTTGATTTTGTGTAATCCTACTACTATCAAACAAACAATAATTGTAGAGAATTTCAGAATGAATCCAAAATCCACATTAAAGACAATGGTGTGCAGACACAGACCTGCTCGAGATGCCAAGTGGAGTCAATGCGGGGCTTGACCTTTCCCTGCTTGTACAGATCCAGGATGATGTTCATGGCCTCCGTGATGAGCTCGGTCTCCCCGTCCAGGTAGCCCAGGTGGAAGCCGCACACTGACTTGTTTCCCTGGATGAGGCTGAGTGTGTGGATGGAGAACTGGTGGTACCAGTTCTTGGCCACGGCGATCAGGTTCTTCTTCTGGCCCGCCAGCATGTTCGCCGCACCTGACGGAGAAGGATGGAGAGAGGATGGAAACGGGCCTGAATCTCTACTGCATGTGTTTTTTGCCAGCACCTGACTCACTTTGCCCTTGCCTGATCATTAGCTTGAAATTTTGATGTAAGTATATTTTAAGTCATCTAAAAGAATACTATAACTTTTTATTGTTGCTTAAATGTGTCAATTTTCTGCCTGGGCCTGTGATTAATATTTGTTGGTGTTTGGAAAAAATGGACAATTTGAAGATATGAGCTTTGTCACTGGTGATGTCCTCTTTTCTTTTCTTTTTTTCAAATTTCCTGGCATCTTATTGACCAAACAATTATTGACAAACATAAAACATACTCATATTTCAGTGACAAGGCATCAACTCCAGTCAGGTGCCTCTACTTCCTGTTTTTTTTTGTTCCGCCTCTCAGCGTCTCCCTCCCCCGTGAACACCTCTTTAGCACTTCGGCTCCGACTGTCACCACATCACCTTCTTCTCCTTCAGCCTCCTGTGCTCTCGCTGTATCTGCATCTCTCTCAGGGGAATGGGGGGGGGACACAAAGCTCGCTCTGAGAGAAGAGAAGGACCAAGTCTGCTACATTCAGACACATTCCAGGTTTCGTGTGCATAGAACGCCCATTGTCCCACCATGCATACTTCTGATAAGCTGGAAGAGAAGAAGCCAGCGCAGAGGGACTGGGCGGTCGGGGTGCGGCCTGTGGGAGGGGGGTTGCTGGTTGGGGTGAGAGAGGATGTGGGGGCACCATGCTGGATATTGGATTTTTTGTGCAACATGCAAAGGCAGGGCCCTGTTCTCCATGGATGCCGACCCTGCCCACTGTTGCATGCATGCTGTTCCCGATTGGCACTGCGGCACAGCAAGCGTATAGGGCCTACCCACGGATGACACACAGCGCACTGAGGACACGGACCTCTGCAGAGGTCACGCTGCCCACCAGGAAGCAGCTTTACTCCCCAGCAAGTTTGATGCACTGTGCTAACTGCAGAGGGGTTTCGAGATTTCATTCTGAAATCACTGAATATGAAGCCTTATTTTCCTATTAATTGGATGGTAAAGAACTTATTCATGGGTAGATATGTGAATAGATGCTAGTTTGTGCAGGTAAGAGTCCCCTTAAATTAAAACAGTCCTTAAAGCTAAGGCCACATTACCTTATCTCAACTGCATATTGGTGGTAGTTACAGGATTCTAATCCTATTTATTACAATATAGTGCCTGAAAAAAACACCCAAATGAAACCAATTTAGATCCACTAGATAAAATGCATATTTTCATGTTTTATGCTCTATACTGATGCGGTGAATGTTCTTCAACTGCAGAGATGTTTTGTGATTGAACCAAATGGCCTATTTATGGGAATCTTTATGAATGGATGTTTGTTTGTGCAGGTAACTTTAACAGTAAGGTCAGTGCTTCTTAGCATGCTAAAAAGCATTAAATACGCCATGTTGAAATCCTGATTTGCGTACGTAGAACACTTTTAGCATACAAGACATTTGCTACTGGAAATTGAGGTTAGATTTTTACGGGTCTTTGGGGGAATGCACTTTCTTCTGAATCTGATTGTGTTGTTTTGGATCAGTGATGTAGGCGAATATTTTTCCATAGTGACGGTTCCATCAAATTCACATTGTTGAACACTCAGGTAAAGGATACCTTTTATTTGACTTACCATAGGTGATAAGTTTGCCCATAGGCTTCAGCAGGTTGTAGGCCTTATGGGTGTCCGATCCTCCGAGAGGGTCCAGGATAATGTCCAGCCCTGCAGCAGGAGAGATAAGAAGGGGACAGTTATCGCTGGTTTGAGTTCAGAGCGAGCAGCCTGCCAAGTCTCTTCAGCGGCCCCCTCCGCATGCCAGAGTTGACTAGGAGTAGCGAGCGTTGTGCCAAGTTGTGCCATGTTTACATGGAGAGGAGCCCGTGTACCTATGCCAAGAGAGGAGCGGAGGAGAGCGGAGCAAGATCCCTCTTGTTTTATGTTTTTCATTCTTGTCACTGATAAGACAAGACGGATAAAATCTCTGTCCATTACAGTTCATTCCATTCCTGGAAGACGGAATAACAAACAAGCCCGCCTCTGAGCAGACGGTAAAGCATGGCAACCTAACTATTAAGCTCCCTGATTAACGTCTCTACCATGTCGGCTCAACCTTAATGACGTTCCTTTGTGCCAGAGGGGACTCCTCAAATTGGGCTACCCCTGCTTGCTCCAGTAAACCCTGGCTGTATTGATTTGGAGAGGCTCACAGCGGGACTCTGCCTTGACCACAGCGCAATGAATTGACGGCGCGCCAAAGACAGGGAGGAAAGGTAGCGAGCAGGACTGCACATTGATCCAGGGCCTCTAATTAGATACATTCTGTCTAAAGTGTCAGTTCTCGCTGTCTTCCTATCCGTCTCTCTCTGCCTGTCTCTCTGTGCTACAGCGAACAGAGGCGGGTTGGAGAGGCGACTGTGAAATGATCCTCGGCATAAAGAGTCTACATCCTGGGAGGAAAACAGAAGAGAGCAAAAGAAGAAACAGGAACTGGGCGTTTTGTCTTTTTCTTTTTTCATCTAGCTTAAAAGCAGCATTTTCTTTGTGCTCCATTGTGAGTCCAGGAGCACATTTAAATAAAACTCTGCAGAATACATTTCATTACACTACATTATCGATGTTAATGAGAATCCACAACGTCACTGCTCAGTTCAATGAGTTTGTTGGTAGGGGAAAATGACTCCCTACATGCTGTCTAGTGCACATGGCAGCAAGCTCTGTGGAGAATTGTGTCAAGAGAGAAAAAAACACAAGTGTATGAAAATGCTTCATCTCACTGTCGGCAGTTTGTTCAGCACCGTTCAACAATCGCTGCAGTCACACAGTATTGCTCTGTGCCGGTGGGAACATTGATCTGGACTATTTCTCTATGAAACAATCTCAGTGCCTATAACTGTAAATTGTGACTAATAGACGGTCTAAACAGGGCCAATTTGAAAACGTTATTTCCAGTCACACACAAACTTCTGATTCAGAGACCTTTTAACAGATAAAAATGGACATCAGGACATTTATCATGATAAATGTCATATTATTATGTATTTTAAGTTTAAAGACAGACGTTGCTCCAGAGTGAAGGTTGTGGTTTTTCCATTCATTCATCTATTGTCTATACTGGTTTGTGGTGAAGCTGGAGCCAATAAGCTGACATTGGGTGAGAGGTGGTGCACACCCTGGACTGGTCGCCTGCCAGTGCATCACAGGGCCAGCATACAGAGACAGAGAATCATTTATACTCACGTTCACACATACGGTTCAATTAAAGTCTCCAATTAACCTAACCCCATTCTGAATGTCTTTCTACTGTGGGAGGAGGCCGGAGCACCCGGAGAAATCCCATGCATATACGGGGAAAACATGCAGAATCCCAACAGAAAGATCCCAAACTAACTGGGATTTGTACTGGGAGGTGGCAGAGCCAACCACCGCACTGCTATGTCACCAGGAAGTGGTATTAACTCTTCTTCATAAGGAGAAAATTACACTTGATAACGATAATTAGTTATTGCTCCTCATTTCGTTTGCCCAATGATTGAGCAATATATCGATTATATGCTGAGCCTTTGTCATTTTGCTATTGATTAAATAATATATTGCACTATTTATTGATACTGTGTTAATGCCCAGCCCCTAGCAGGGAGTCAAGTGTTTCACCTTTTGGACTGATCTTGCGAACTTCCTCCACGTAGTCCTTGGTGCGATAGTCGATGGGATGCGTGACTCCGCCCTCTCCGATGGTCTCGTGCTTGCTGGCTGATGCGGTGCCGAACACAGTCACATCCTTCACTGTCTTGCACAGCTGGGTGGCTGCGATGCCGACACCACCTGGAATAAGAAAGGTAGGGTTAATTAAATTGCCATTAATGAATTTGTGGAGAAAATATCAATTGGGGGGACATGTGATTGATTCCGATGCAAAGAATATATGGATGAGGATTCAAGATCAATGTACGTCTGTTCAAGAACACCAAAAATTCCCAGTCCTCATATACCTTCTTTGACAGCTGATGTGATTTACATTATTTATTGTCCCCCAACAAGACCGTCAATAACAGCAGTGGATGTGTTTTGCTCCAGGGTATGCAAAGAGGGAATTGAACACAATCACATTACCCCAGCTGGCCTGGGGAGAATAGACACCCACACACAGATGCACAGAGACACACACATCCAACTCTGGAAGAAGTAGACATTGTAGCTCAGATGGCACATCCCATTTTTTGGTTCCCTTACACAAAACAACATCCGTAGAAATTCCACAGGACGAAAAAGAATGTCCCTGAGGTATCTGTTTTTGTTGGGAAAGGAGAACGGGATCATTCTATCGCAAATCACTTAACCATGGCTCCCTATAACAATGCCTGCTAAAATCAAAATGTGCTCCATTGTCCGAGATAACTTTTAAAGATTACAAGCTGAGAGAATGTGCACTCTCTGGATATCTGCAATTGTGTTCGTTGTATTTGGACGTGTGTACAAATGCCTCAGCCGGTGTTTGCCAAGGCAGCCAGAGCAAGAAGTAATAAGTTACTGATAAGCAGGGACTTGTTTGAACTGGAGGCCGACTGGAGGATTTGAAGTGAACGGCATCCATAAAGGTCATTTACTCCTTTAGTCCTAAGTAAAGAGCACATCTGATACCAAAGAATCAAACAACACGTGAGATTCACCAACATCCCTTTAAATGGCATAACTAGGGCTGAGGAACAAGTTTATATGAAACTAATGATCAAATCACGATTTGCTCACTTACACAGGCGAACTAACACCAAACATTTAGGATGCACGCCCAGTAAGATTATCTGAAAGGCAGGACGACATACGCACTTGGCATGTGTATTGTTGAAGGCCTGAGGAGGTACAAGATTACATTTGGTGCGATGTGATAAGTTGAATATTAATTAACATTGAATAAACAGACGAACAGCACAAGTGATGTGATCATGAGACTCTGGCCACTAAGCCGAGCTTCACTGAACTTACAGGTGAACAGCTCTTTGTGCAGCTGGGGGGGGGGGGGGGGGGGGCAGCTTCATGGTTCTGTGCACTGAGTCCTGCAGCAGGTCTTCACTTGCCGTGGTTCGATCACTGCAGGTCACTTTTTTACGGTTTCAGATAAGAAGCCGCAACCAGCATCGTCACCACAGACCAAACAAACAGCCCGTTCCAAACAGACACTGCAAATAGTTTAAATAAATTAGAGAAAAATTAAAATGATGAATCATCATTACTTCATCCAGTCGGTCTAGTTCATTTATTTTATGATTTATGTGAAGAATATTGCCATGTTAATAATTTCTTCAGATCGGTACACTGATGCACCTCTGCTCCCTTCATCACTTCACGAAACTTATTTGAAGTGAGCTGAATAGCACAATTTCCTCAACGAAATCTTGGCAGTTTCTCTCTGATGGTCAAATAAAACCAGCTTGAACTGAAAGGCTGAGGCCAAATCAGATGAACCTCTTTATTCATCTCTGACCCAAATCGCTCCGTGTTAATACGTGAAAAAGTTTATTCGCGTCTCTGCACGCAGTGGTTACAGAAATGGTTCCCAGATGGAAAAAAATAAAGTCGGAAAACGAATATGATCCCATTCATCATCCTTAATGTCAGTGTAAAGACCGAACACCGAGCGTCAGTGTGAGACGGACAGGCTGCTCTGCATTGCTGTGTAATCGCACACGCTGCCGAACACTGAGCGGAGGACTGATGAAAACACAGAATCAATGCCGTTAGATGGGAGCGTTGTGGCGGCGGCTTCTGTGTTACAACTTCACCGTCACTCGTCTCATGTCCTCAGCAAGAAACCAGGTTTGTGTTGCCAGGGAAACCTTGGCCAATTTGCCAACAATGACTGAGCAAGGGGAGCCATTTTGTTTCATTGACGGCTCTGCCATCGAACACACACGGTCTGTCAGTCTGTCGTCAGTTGGCATTTGACAGACCGGTGCAATCCACTGAACTTCATCATCCGTGAATATGTCTCTAGAATAGTCGGGTATTATTCATGGTAAAATCAAAGGGCTGTGTAGTCACAGTCAAATGTGAGGCATAATGCGCTTCTACAAATATTTTGACACACGCAAACTTAACAAGCAAATGTGCATGTTTGCCTTTGACACATTATGTGAGCTCTAAAGGTGTTAAGAGCTTGTTTTTATTACATGGCTGTGTCACGTAGTAGCAGCCAGGCCTCAGACACAAAAACAGGCGTGAAGAGGTGTCCAACAGGATGATGCATCCATTGCTCCAGGCACTCACATATTAATATTTAACTAACGCTGCTGTCATAAAAACAGCATTTCCCCTTCTGTGTTTACTTGAATGTGTTGCAGAGCCAGGGGAGAACAACCTCAGCGAAACAATCAGTGCTTATACTCATCATATTGCTTTACTGTTCTTATTTTCTCACAGTAAGCCTCAATTTGCGATCAGAAGTCTTTTTTTTTTATCAAAATCTGGGTGAGGAAAAACAAGTTTCCACGGAGAGATTGAGCCGAGAGAGGAAGAAGAAGAAGGTACCGTCTCTGAAACTCCTGAGAACAAACTCCTGATATCCCATCACAAGACTGCTAAGCCATGCCAAGAACCCCTTTCCGCGCCCCTACACGCACCACGCACACACACACACACACACACACACACATCCATACATACACAGATCTCAAAAGAGCAAAACAGACAGGAGCAGGACTGCAGCCTTAAACAGTGTCTGCTAATCTTCACAAATATGCACAGAGATTAAAATATTAACCTTTAATCAACTCAGTAGTTTAGTTCCCGTTGCTTCCCTGGTTTCCTGATTTATAGTTTCTCCTCTTTACCAGAATCCTCTCTCTCGGTGGAGGTGGACTGTGATTGAGGGCCATCAACAAACACTTACCCATTGCACAGGAAACAGAGAGCAGCTTAAGCGAATTCTTTTAAATTAGGGAAATGTAAAAAAAAAAAAAACGTCCACATATCCATTTGTGTGTCTCAGGAGGAATGGGGCACACAGCAGGGGTTTGTCTTTCCCTGAATCCTTTACATACTCGCATTCTGGCACCAATTGCACTTGGCTTCCATAACATGACTGTTAGCAGCAACAAGGAATTTCCCCCCAAAACACAGAGGAGTCCACACTGACACTGAGGCCACTGTTATTGCTCCACACCCAGAGTTCATTCAGGAGCGGACAGGGACTTCAGACGTGTTCTTTCGGAATCGTAAGAAAAACACTGTGTCTGCTGTGTCTAACTTCCCAACTTACTGTCAAGCTACGTGCACACTGACCGCACACATTTTTTTTTGGTCTAAATACAGATTATGTCACGGCAGAGCATTTGTGAACTGCGTGAGCCGGGCAGCGATGTTTAAATGTGAGAGGGGGGACGTGTTTGGAGACACCAAAGAGATGACTGGTCCCTGATCGCTGAGCTCCATGTGGTTTTCTTGTTCGACTTCTCCTGCATTTGTTTCCACACTTACTGAATGACTCTCTCCTTCCTTAGCCCTATCATTATCTTTGCGGCCGACAAAGAATGGAATACAAATGTGGACCCAGGCATCTCTTTTTGACCCACACTCGCTGTGGCGTTGCAACACCAACAAAGCAGAAACCAAATAAATGAACATTTTATCGCCACTCTCTGCAGAGGAGTACAAATAGAGTCGCGTAATGGCGACAGGAGATGTGGTTTGGTGTTTGTGAATGTGCACTCCGGAGGTATTACTCTGCATTATGTAACCCTGCTGTTTTTCTTGGATGAGTGTGTAAGTGTGTGCCTTTGTGCGTGTGTGCTCACATTGTGGGCTTCGTGAGCAGTGTAATGTGCTCGCTCTGATGGCGAATTTCTCCCAGTGCAGCTCGCAGGAAGCACATTTCTATTTACTGAGTGAGTATATTAAAAAAAAACATCCTTCGCTTGTGTGTAAAATTGAAACAGACACAAAGACAGGACACGGAAAAAACACATCGGCTGTGGCTCGATTCAGGGGACACATCCTTCTGGGGACTCGGTCTATCTGGCCTAAGAGGACTGCAAAGGCCAAACTGAATTGAGACAGTCGGGTCTACAGAAGCTTTCTGTCATTGGCGTCACCAGCTTGTCCCTGCCCTTATTGCTGTTGCCTAGCGACAGAGCCGATGTTGGACATGGCAGAAGTTTTTATGCCCCTTGTTTACCATTAGCTGTTCAGTGGAGTTAGAGCTTGATACCTAAGCATCGGACATCTCCTCCCTTGGCGGGGGGCCATTACCTTCTTTGAAAAACCGTTAGCCACCGATTCCCAATGAATCATGGGATAGGTTGGCCAGAGAAGGATCCACCCATTGGAGCCAACATTTCTTGGGGATGGAAGGACGCATTTCTCAGCCGCGTTTGAAGGGAGCCTTCAAATAGGATCTAGTAGCGCTGGTGTGACTTAAGTGGTTTTCAAATGCAGCCTCTGAAGAATGCAGCACCAGAATTGAGAGACACCTATAATGTGCATCTTCATGTGTACCATTTTCTTCCCCTGCACAAACAGAGACACACACACACACACAAACACACATATAGACCAGGTGTCACGACACAGGTTTCAGACACACCTGCAGCTGCATGTTGTGGTTAGGGTGGGTCGGGGGTGGATGGGGTCATTTCGTCGCTGCAGCGATGTGCGCGTGCGCATGCAATGTGATTGGCGGGTTAGGCTGGAGGTTGCCCTGGTTTCCCTCTCCTATCAGTGCAGCTGATCTGCCGCCGGCGATGCCAGGCCCAGGGAACACAGAGACGGTTCAACCACGCAGCCCAGACTCCCGCTTGGTGGTCAGACTGAATTAGCATTCTCTAAACTGGGGTGCAACCTCCCGAGCAGACAGACTAGAGAGGGGGGGGGGGGGGGGTTCAAGGCGTCAGAGTTTTTTATCATAGCTCCCACGCAGGAATGCTGCATCTCTAAAAGTGGGAGTCGCAACTACACTTGAGCTTGTGCTTTAATATCAAGGGGCTTTGTCAGCTGGTGAAAAAAGAATGAGAATCAAATCTAGAAGGGAGTCCGGGGAGAGATAAGCTACGTAGTCATGCCATCTTCCTCTTTTCTCAAAGCCCACAATGTTTTGCAATAGTCAGTCTTCCCAAAACATTTATTTTTTTGCCCGTCATTTATCCGCCCCCCATCTGCAATCATCTGTGCACTGGAGGCTCGTAGCGCCTGAGGCCCTGCCGACAGCTCTGACTGCAGCCGCGAAGATCTACACCAGGATGCAGCTCTCATTCAAACCAAACCCAAGACATCTAGCCACGAGTGGAGCAGTCTGAGGCACAGAGATGTTTTAAAGACAGAAACTTTTACACTCACTGTTACACCTTGTTGATGGAGTTACAATGTGGGTGGAGGAATTACGGGCATCCAGGGAAAAGGAGGTTCATGTGCTGCATGGTCAATGCTAGACGCAACAGAATGGTACAAGATAAGACGTTATGCGAGACAATTGTGTTGCGTCACATGCACAACAACGACACAAACAATCACGACAGGAAGGAATCCTTTAGAAAGTTTAAAGTTCCCCTTCATGTTTTCAGCCTGTCCATTTGTTTGTTTGTGTGTTTGATTGTTTGGAGACAAGATTTTTCAAAAACTACTTGACTGATTCACAAGAAGCTTAGTGGAAGGATGTGACATGGGTCAGGAAAGACCATATCAAAGTTTTATTTTAATTGCTTTAAGCATTTTCACTGATTTCCCAGATAATTATTTTGAGGTATATGTGAGGAACTGATATCTATGAAAGAGTGAAATTTGATGTAGCTTGATTGAATGAAAGGGCACAGTTGGACCTTAGTGGAGTAATTTGCTCTACTGACTGCCATCACAGTTCATACCTGTTATCCATTTTGGTCGAATTTTGCAACTATGGCAGTTTTATTCCAAATACCAATTTCAATTTGCTCAGCTATTCTAAGACACAAAGATAAAATGATGAAAACTGATGGTTGCAGCATAAATCTATAATGAAATTAAATCATCCGGGAGAGTGAGTCGTTTTGATGGTAAAGGACACTGAGGTTATCATGGATTATAAATATTAAACATTAATATAGAGCTCTGAAAAAAAACTACCTGCATAATCAGCAGCTTGACCCCCTGAGAGGAGCATTAAGGAGGACTTGACCCCTCCACTGCTGTCATCCGTCACTGTGAAGGTTTTGCTGCACCCACATGCAGCCGCTGCAAACCTCACACATCAAATATTTTCTGGATAATCGTCAGTGCAACCTGGTGTAGCTACACTCCAACAAGAAGCAGCTGTAGATGTAAGGAAGCCTCAGTAATTGGATGGTTGGGGGAAAATAAAAAAGGTTTAATATGCCTAAATGGCTGTGAGGACGTGAGGATGTGAGGACGTGAGGAATCTGACACACAAACCTCAAACTCACTGCTCTGGAGGTTTATGAGAAGAGATGATGGATAGCATGTGTTATTCAGTAAACCAAAGCACCTTACAGCGCTATTAGCGAGTGCAGTTTGAGGAGCTCCATTTGAAACTCAACCACAACTCGGCATCGGTGCCAGAATGTCCCAAAGTCTTGACAAAGCAACTGAGCCGATGTAGCACAATTGTCAGATAAATCCGAGGACACTGGCTCCTGCGGCACCACCTAATCCATATTATGCATTCCACATCTGCAAACACAATGCGTGACACTTGACTTTGGCCTGCAGTCACTCAAGATCTCATAAATAAAAGCGTGGTGCACGTCATCATTGGGAGCAGCGGAGCCCCATATGTATGCAGGAATGCGTGGTGTGGGTGTGGTGGCGGGGCGGCCGGCCAGGGTTCATAAACATCACGACCAGTTCAGGGGGAGGTCAGAGGAAAAGCTAGTTGGCCGGTGCACAGCGAGTGGACCCACGAGATCCATCCAAATGTCACCGAACTTCCCCCCGCCCAGGCCCTCCGGGGAAAACAAAGGGGGAAACGTGCGCACGTTACCCAACAACGAGGACTATGCGGATATGGCGAGGTTGCGCAGAGGGAGCGGAGGTTACGGAGGGCCGGAGGGGGGAGGAGGAGGAGCGGAGGATGCAGATGTGTGGCGGAGAAGAGAGGCACGATGGGAGGAAGTACAACAAGCCATTGTTTGGAGAGAGAGAGAGAGAGAGAGAGAGAGAGAGAGAGAGAGAGAGAGAGGACAGGAGCGGACCCACGAGAGAGAGACTATTCACCACAGTTTACTTAAACACATGCACGCACACACACGCACATATAGAAGGATGACCTACTGATAAAGTCAAAGCACCTGTCAAACATTCAGGGGTAAAGGTCAGAACATTTACATTCAGACGTGAGAATGCTACAGATCCTGTGTTTCCTTTAATCTTCTGTGTTTCCTTGTTAATCCTTTATCATTAATATTTAGTCTGTTTCTGCATATTGTAATTCTACCACTTCTCTGCATACAGAACCTCGTTGTGCTTGGCCATAGACTGTGCATGGCTGTCTATATCCTGGATAGAATCTGTTGCTCAAGTTTCCAACATTTCTGTTCCAAATAAGGGGTTTTACACTTTAAGGGAAAGAAGGTTATGCTCATGTAAAATCAGTTTAGACACAATTATGATTTTGTGCTGTTTACATAAAGTAAAACGTGACAGTTTGGTAATTAAAAACGAATTATCTGTTAAACTCAAAGTTTCTGGGACTTTTGGGAAAGGGATACTGAAAAGTAATTGAATTTTTCCTGAAGTGATGAAATCCGTGGATGATTAGCCCAATAAACAGGTCAACCATGTGACAGGTATAGTGACGCTGAGCCCCTCAAGCTTTTACTAGAAAGATTCACTTATGAAGAGAAACTGCTCCTAAAAACAAGGTCTAGCTGCAGCAATAAGACGCTGTTGAAGTTATGTTATAGCGATGGTTTAAACAATATTTCCGAAACCACACCATGAAGGAAGCTCTGTCTTCTGTACCCTGTGGGCAGGTAATGTAGACACCTCACTATTTTATCAGTGTAAACTGGTCCAGCAGGACTGCAGTGTTGTGCTGACATGTCTGGCAAACAAAAGGATTGCAGTGTATTTAGTATATAGGACTTCTTATGAAATTGTCCGTTACAAAATAAAGCCATTTAACCGCATGCTAATACTGTCTGTGGTGAAATGGGGTGTTCACCGAGCTGTGGGCGGGGTCGGGTGGTAACACGCTACTTGTTGTTTACTGTTTACCAAAATACAACAAACCCTCTGTGTTCTGATGTCTTACTCAGAATCGATTTTGACTCAGAGACAAACATCAATTCTTGGAAGATTTTTAAAGTGAAACAAGGAATTTTAATTGAGGGAATAGTGGTGGTGTTCCACATCTTCCAGTGACTCGTCACTGCCAAATAAGTGACATTTGGAAAAGGTCAGGGCTACAAAACAATCATAATAATTATGACTATATAATATGCTGCAGTAGCAATAGAACAAGTTCAATACATATTAATACGATGCTTAAGCATTGCTCAAGCCCATGAGCAGAACACATACAATTGTTACCTCGCCCATCACCCATTCCTGCGTTTGTATTGATTTGCAATACTGAGCCACGCCCTTAATTTACATTTCCGCAATTGTGAAACTGTCGACTAATCATTTGGTGACATGTGAAATAAATTACAGACAAACTGCTCATTACAGTTAACCAGAGCTGGGTGAGGACTCGACATCGCTGGCTTTGTCCGACCTACAGTCCAAATGATTTTTGGTATGTTCTCCCTATGAGGGTTTTCTCCGGGTTCTCCAGCTTCCGTCCACAGTCCAGAGACATATAGACTTGGGTTAGGTTCACTGGTGACTGTGAGTTTGAATGATTGGTTGTCACTGTGTTTTGACCCTGTGATAAACTGGTGAACTCTCCAGGATGTACCCCGCCTCTCACCCAACCTCAGCTAGGATTGGCTCCAGCTCCCCACTCGACCCTCAAAGGATCAGTGGTATGGATAATCGACCGGTGGAAAACAGGAGATTTGTTGATTTATATTGAGTATTAAAATTGTTTGAAATTATTTCCAGTTGATCAGCTAATTGATTTATATATTTAACTTTACACTGCTGCTAACAATATGGCTAAAATTAATCCAGTGAGTAATATGAGGCACGGTTGATATTCCTCCTGTAGAATATTAGAGAATGTCAGACACACACACACACAAACACACGGACACACACAATCTCGCTTTCTCTGTCTCTCTCTGGAACTGTCACAGCCTACACCTTTGATATATCTAATCAGGGAACATCAGGAACCATTTCTGACAGACTTTGGGGTGGGTCGTCCCCCCGCTACACACAAACACGTTGGCCCAGCATCCAGCCCCATGTGAGTCATGTAGCCCTACGCTGCACAGAGACAGCGTTAAGAGCAAAATGTTCACATCTCACTCACCGGTGACAGCTTTTTTTTTTCTTTAACAACATCTACTACCATAATGTACACAGTTATTGCAGAGCTTCAAGGTCTCAGTGGAGCAGCGCTGTAATGCAGCATGATAATCATTCACACATGCAAGGGCTGACAGAAGGCAGGCAAGCAGACTGCGGAGCAAATGTTTTTGTCAGAGCCTCAGTAATGTGCTTTTACAATCCTGATGTCGGGACAGCTGGCGAGCCAAGACTGGCAGCCCGCCCCGAGAAACCAGAGACGCCGCCTGGACCGAACCGGCGGGGAAAAGCGTCTTGCACCACACTTCCACAGCATTCCTCCTATAGCAAAACATACCCCGAGCAGAAAAACCTCGGGCGATGTGTGGGTTCACAGGGATGGGTGACGTCAGCTGAATGATATTGCGAACGCAAACCTCCGGGATACCTCTGTGACCATAAATCCCACAAGTATGAGTCTGTCGTTCAGCTATTGAGGGAAATAACGGTTTCATTTGAATCTTGCACATTTATTGATCTGCATCCTTTGGAGATCCATCCACCTGGGTTGGCAGGGTTCCCTCAAAGCCCTCTGTCACTTTGTGTGCGTCCCACAGAGAAAACAGGCTCAGGTTTCATTATATACAATTTACGTCCCTGAGCCATCTACACCCACACACTCTGCCAAATGTCGAGGGACCCCTCTCTGACTCCATGTGCAAAAAAGAGTGGGAACCAGAGGCAAAGTGAGAGCTCTACATAGACCCAGCGAGAGAGAGATAGAGAAGAGGGGAGAGAACAATCATTTTTTTCTCTGTTAATTCACTCCTATTCTCTCCAGCTGGACCGACTGTGTAAACACAGCTAAATCAAATGCTCTCAGGCTCTGTACATCCGCCCCAAAGCAGGTGATTCTACTCCCTCAATCCCTATCTTTATTCCCCACCCACTCACGAACTTTGACCTTACAGTCCAGGTGGCAGGTGCTCCAGAATAAGTTTGGTGGGATCCTCTCCAAACGGCCACATTTTACATTAACAAAGAAATGTATAAACAGGAGGCTCAGAGAAGGAAGAAGTCTGATAAATATGTCAGGATGTTTCTTCGGAGCAATAACACAATCTTTTGTGTCGGCGCGCTGAGGCTTTGCAGAGGACTCGCTATGGATCTGCACAACTAGATCTACTTTGTGTCGACTTAGCGGAGAGCAGCACGCAGAGCTCTGTGCAGAATTTATGAACAATCGATGAGAGGAAACTGATTAAATGTGGTTCTCGGTTGCAGGATTGCAACATAAACCTATATTGGAGCTTTTACTGTGTGAGTTATTTAAAGCAACTAAAACAAACAGGAAAACAATGCTCATTTTAGTTAATAATTAATTATGAATCAATTTATATTGAATTAAGTAATTGCCCTTTCATGGGGAGTGATCCATCGATTCCCAACCTAAGACCGCCATAGAATAAAAGGGTGTGTGTGTGTCCTCTACGTGCAAGCCCTGTACGCTGTGTATCCTGTAACTCAGCTACCTGCAGCAGCATGGATGAGGACGCTCTGGTTGGGCCGGAGGTTGCCAAAGTCAAACAGCATCATGTAGGCGGTGATGAAGTTGACAGGAAGCGCCGCTGCCTCCTCGAAGCTCATGCCCTCCGGGATGAGGAAGGTGTGGCTCGCCGGCACCGCCGCCACCTCCTGCCAGAGGCCGAAACGGCTCAGCACCATCACCTTGTCGCCGACCTGCAACAGAAGGCACAGAATGACAGGGGCTGGAAAGAGGGTGAAGCAAAGGGCTCAGAATCTGATGCCATTCACACTTAATGAAAACAATGTGTGCTAATGCAATGTTAAACTCAAATAATCTGATGAATTATAATTTTTTTATTTGGTTTTAAGATATGTTAAAAATATTGAGTCAGAGAACACATTAAACATTACAAACTGCGGCTAATAATCTAAACAATAGCTGACAATTCAGCAGCAAATCAAAGACAAACAGTGAACTAATACTTACGAATGAATGAAACAGCTTATATGAGTGATGCAAAAATTAAATACTCCAACTCCAAGCTCTCGATACTATACAAATGCAGACTTAATGACTTAATGGCCTGAACATCAAAAGTTTTCATCAGCAATCCATGCGTTCGTCCATTAGTGACACAGTAACTCTTTCACAGTCGCACCCCGTAGACCCTGGGTCGTCAACTTATAACACCTAGTGATGTTTTGCAGTCACCAATAAGCCCAGTCACATGCTAGTGGAACTCAACATGGAGAGAACCCACGAGGGCATGGGAAGAACATGCAAACTCCACACAGAATGGCCTCAGTTGAACCGCTGTGCGAACCTGAAACCCTCTTGCAGTGAGGGGACGGTACAAACGGTGCTGCTTGTATCAGACAAAATTTAATAACCATTGATGGGCTGCAGAGATGAAGAGGTGCTTGAGTTCATCTGACCGGGGCCACAAAAGGATTGGATACCACTGCTCTAATGCACTAGAGACGCAGTCCTCTGAACCACTTGACACCAAAACTGGGGGTTTTACCACACCGAGATAAGAAGGAGCCACGTCACAGCACAATGACAGCATGGGGAGGTTTTATTCATCCACATCCACTGTATAAAGTGTCATTGTGCAAGAGTTGGGGTACAATCAGGTCACCAGTCTATCACACACAACAACAGTTGACACTCCCATTCACACCTGTGGGCAATTCAGTTTCTCCAATGACCCAAACACCGATCATCATGCCTTTGGACGGTGGGAGGAAGTCAGAGTAACTACAGGAAACCCTCACAGACACAGGGCGAACATGCAAACCTCACAGAGAGACCACATCCCTATCTTATTAAACGAAAACTAAACTAATAAATCAAGAGGCTCTACCGACAGTTCAGTTCACCGCTCGACCCCCCTGACGTGGTAATATCCTGCAAACTCACTGTTTCTTCGTCACCATGGGAATGATGTCTGTAGCGTGACGTGCAAACATGCAGCCGCCTCAACCAGCAAACCCTCAAAGAGTTTGCTCCTCGGCGGCGGAGATCATGTGATAATTTTTTACAGCACCTCGACATGACCTCTTGGTCGGTGTGATCACCTGCTGTGTTTTCACATTGAATTCTACGGACTTTCTACGGATTCTATACGAGGACGCCTGGCGTATAAAGTCTGTTGAAAACCCAGACGCCCCTCCAGAGAAAATGCAGAGGAGCTGCGGAGTTGAGTGCTTGTCTGTAAGCAGTGTTCAAGTTTAAGCGAACTCAGAGAGAGGTAACCCAATGACGAGTAAAAGGAGGAGGGAAGATGGTGTTGACTTAACAGAGAAAAATTGCAAAAAATGTATGTGTTAATTGTATTTTTCTGCCTGCTTTAGTTTAACTGTTTAATGGAAACATCAGAATCTTCTTTTTATATGATTAAATATGTAATAGTTATTTTTATCACTCAGAACCAATACTCTGACTGTGAGGAAGCCACAGGCGTAATTTAACTCCTGATCACCATCTTGTCATTTTTGTTGACTTCATATCTTATCAACAGCAGGATCCTCCGGTTCACAACTGTCTCTTTCCAGAAGGAGCAGCTCCGATGAAAACTTCCCCCAAGCGCCCTTTCTAACCAATCAGGAAAGCCTATTCTAGGGACACAGGAAACGCAGACGACTGCAGCATTATAACTCTCTTCCTGTTTTCTTCCTCCCCTTATCCACCTCTATCGACACAGCTCTCTCTCTCTCTCTCTTTCTTGCCCCGTTTCCATTAATCTCACTTTTTCTCTTCCCTTCTTTCTCTTTCACTTCCCGACTCCTTTTCCTCTCGCAACGTTAGAGCGTCTTCCTTCCCCTTATCCGCTCCCCCCGTCTCTTCCTGTCTGCGTCTCGGTCTTCTCGACGCTACCTCTTTTATCCACCATGTCTTCATCGTCCGCTGTCTCTGTCTGTCTTCCCAATCCTCTATCTCCTTTCCATTGCGAGGCGTGTCCCGTATTACCTCTTCCTCATCAGCGACGCAGGACAATGGGCCCCCATCTTCTCCCCTGGCTTCTCTCCACTCATCAGAGTCCCTGCCAGATTCTTCCCCATGGCTGAGCATAAGACAAGCTCTCTCCTCCTGGGAACGAACCCTCTCTACCCGGCCCTCTCTAATGGTCTGGAGGGAGCCATGCGCCTCGCTGTCTCTCCTCTCCAATTAGAGAGATCTCCCTCTCTCTTTCTCTTTCATACCCCATCTTTCTGTCTGAGGCTCAGTCATTTGGTTTTGTTTTAAAACTCTGCTCTCCCTTTTTCACCGTGGGCTACTTCTCCGGCCGTCTCTTTGTTACTCATGCTGACTCGCTGTCCCTCTCCCTCTCTCTCCTTCCTCCTGGGGTCTTCAAACTCACCAGTCCTGCTGCTTTAATTGGGGGTAAAGTGTGACACAAATCAATAGACGGGGGAGTTCAGGCTTTTTCCAGGAAACACACAAACAACCATGACTCACACATTCCATTCAAATGCATCGGTAGCTATTCTTCGTCGCCCAAATAAATGATGTGAGTTACTGTCAGTCACAAATAAACTGAGTAGGAACATTCAAGGCCAAGCGAGCGAGCCTTGCGACACTTCAGTTACAACATCTCCCCAGCGTGACACAGAAACACAATAACACACTTTTTGCGTTTCCCCTCTCAGCATTCATGCCACTGCGTCTAATGCAGTCACAGTTGGGGTCATGGGTATGAGAAGGCGGGGGGTGGGGGGTGGCCGCAGAACAAAGACACGTCCAGTTAACTGTATATGAATGGAGTTAATCAGATGGTGATTCAGCTTTTTTATTGGGGGGTGCAGGCCTCCAAGTCAGCTACTTCTAGGCTCGGAGCTTTGATGAAGTCAGCAAAAAAAAATAAATCAGCAAGGAAAAATAAAAGACGGGCAGAAAATGTTCTGATTCAGTGTTTATGAGTCAGGTTGAGGCATCACATGATGGTTGAATGGAACGCCCACACACAACCCCTTATGGCTCCGGCAGATGTAATTCAAATGAAACATTGATATCTCCCCGGTGTCCATAGAGGTGTTACTGTGGTTTATCACATTTTGCCCAGCACTGCTCACACACAGCTACGTCCCTGACTGGAGGGCCTACATGCTGCTTGCCACAAATCACCACATCACGCTGACACAATGTCATTTGTTCTCGACCCTGCTAGTTCAGCCTTGATGCCACGCTACAATTTAAATCTCAGAAATTTCCAGAATTTGGGGAAAAACCACAGTGGACAATCTTGGGGGGGGGGGGGGGGGGGGTGAAAACAAGGAGAAACATCTGATTTTCCTCTCTCACCCGGGCAGCTTAAGGCCGACTGTCAACAGGCCGCATGTCGAGTATGAAATCAAGCTTTGAATGTTGAGATCATGGAGAGAGGGACATGTAGCAGGGAAGAGCAGGACAGGGAGGAGGGTTTAGTTGTCCTGAGGGATAGATCGGTTTAACAGAAGGGAGAAGGAGAATGGAGGTATAAAGGGAGGGCAGCATGATAGAAGGACTCACTGACGGCACAATTGATAGAGGCAGAATCAAGAGATTAAACGAAGGAAGGAGGGATTGATAGACATGGGGAGGGAAGGAGGGCTGGAGGAAATACCAGAATGACAATGTGGGCCAGAGGAAGGTAATTGAGAACATATGGGTCAGATCCTACCAAAACTCAGAGGAAGAGAATGAGAAAAAAAAGGTCTGGAGGAAAAAAAGTGCTGATGTTTGGTGTCATGGGAGCTTCAGTGTGATTTGTGATATTTCCCCTCTCCCCTCTCTTACTCACTGGTATACTTTTTTCTGCCTGTGCTCCATTGTAGGTCATTTCGGGTGAGCTCACTGTAGATTTACTTCACTCAACTTTACCGTCGGTCCAGGGGACACTCATTTAAAAGCGGTGGCAGTTATTGAAACACAACAGGAGGCAGGGATAATAAATCCATATGAAATAATTTTTCCACATCAACAACGTCTGGGAGGCGAGTGAAGCATTTATGTAAAATAATTATGGAAATAAGTTTTAATTATAGAGAAATTTAAATAATATCTTAGAGCTGGATATTGTCTAAATGAGGATTTTTCATATCTTGAAAGAGATATCCTATTTTCTTGAAAAACTTAACTTAAGTTTAGTAAATATATCTGATATACATGTAAGGAAGCAGGCAATGACATTTGGAAACATTGGGTTCAGCGATATATTGCAATGTCAAGTAGGATTAAATAAAAATCAATCACACTTACTTAGACTCTGATGTTTTGGTTGCATCATTAAATTAAATGGCATGTGATCCATATTGCTTTGCCTGCAGTGTATGGAGGAGAAAACCCTTAGATACACCCGATTCTGGGTGTTGTCTTTGTCTATGTATGGCGTAAGTGTGTTTGTTTGTGTGTGTTTGAGTGTTTGTGTGTGAGGGAAACAGATTTACAGGCAGACTGATAAAGCTGCAGCGAGCGATTTCAACTCCCCAAAACTCTCAATGCCAGGTTCAGCACATTCCCTCTGAGTTTGCTGCCAAAAGATCTGAGAGATCTCAGTCCATTAGAAAGATTGGCTCTTGATTTTATAAGCTGAGTGCTGCAACGAGGGGGGGGAAAGTGGGGCCTCGGTGACAAGCTCTGCATTTGTGCATGTGTATGTGTGTGTGTGAGAGAGATCGTGCTTGACCTTTCAGTCCAATATACATTACTGACAATGTGGGAGAAAGCAGTTAAGTTATCTTGAAAAACACGGGGGGTCTCAAAATTCTGTGATGCCTGGCAGCCACAGGCCGCGGCCGATCACCAATCACACTCATATGGATCTGACACCTTACTAACACATGTGCCACTCCCAGCCAAATGCACTGATTCCACACTTGCATCACACATGCACTGATATCGTGTGTGTGTGTGTGTGTGTGTGTGTGTGTGTGTGTGTGTGTGTGTGAGAGGGGTGGGGGGTTATCTGCTGATATTAAGAGGCTGATGTGAGAAGAATGTGGTGCTCGAGCAGATAAACGGTGTGAGTCAACGCAGGCTGATGTGTAACGTTAGGGCTTTGTCGCCTAATTGCGTTGCAGAGGCGTTACCGTGGTGATGCCATGCAGCCAGGAGACAGGCACACAGGCCTGTGACTCATCACCCACTCCATCCACCACGCTGAAGGCAAAACTCGGTTTGATCGTGATTGTTTCGTTGAAGTTTGAACTTTAACCGTCACTTCTTAATGACTGTTAATAATTTCTCCGTGTTGACAAAGAGGGCGTGTGATCCCGTGTATCACACCGTGCTGTCTATATCTGCGACGCGCCTCGCCCTTTACGCTCGGTGCGTCTGTGCGCCACCGTCGCTCCCGGTTAACAAAAGACGCCTGTGGCTCCGGTCTCCCCACCAGTGTGAAGTCAGCCGTATTAACAACGTGACACTCCTTATTCTCCAGAATAAAGGACCCTATCAATACAAATTCGGAGAGAAACATATCTGAAGTCGTGGATATAGGAAATTAAGTTGTTTGTTATCAAGAATGATTTATTTGACGCTAAAGTTACAGCCATAAAGGTTCAACCAGGACACATCATTTTCACATTTTCAAAATGGCTTACTTTGTCTCCACAGAAACACAAAGGTGCTCATGTGACGTTAAAGCTTTCATTTTGAAGCCGGGACGGTCCAATTTCCGGTCTCATCGTGGCTTTCTCTGGTTCGCTTGACACGCCGTGGCGCACAGCAGAGCGCACCGCGTAGGCGCAGCCTGGGTGGAAAGCATCCCACGGATTTGCATGTGTTCATGTCGACTTAACATTTACTTAACACATATGTTTCGTATATGAACGCTTAGTACATCTTCACCGAGGAGACCAGTCCATTTCGTAGCCAAATACGAAGTTTATTCATCCTTGCGAACAGGCAGCACAATTGAAAACCGGGGGAGTCAAGAGGGGCGACGCCTGCTTCTGCGTTCATTGTGCTCAACTCGTGTCATTTCTACACTTTGGTTTCTTCGGTTTCCTTCTAAACAGATAATATGCAACATGAACACAACCAGGCTTCAATGCTTCACATTTTCAGATAACAAGTGTCTCGTTTTTTACGCACGAGATAATGGATGGATGAGCAGCTAAACCACACCAATAATTAACTACATAAGAGGCAGGTTGTGTTGTTAGTTTAGCTTAGTGATGACTGTTTGAACTAACAGTGTTAAATTCATTAAATCGTGAAACAGTTTGAAACAATGTGCAGCACCGGTGCCACTGCCTGAGCAGCCAGCACAGCCTGACACGCCCATATCCAGATGTAGCTGCTCAGCACCACATCCACAGAAATATTCATCATTTAAATAAAACAAAAAAGGAAACACAAGGAAATGTGACTTCAATGGACAGGAATATAAAACAGAGCGTCATGTTTGCTTACTTTTCTGTCAGTCACTTCTTCCCCTACAGCCTCCACCACCCCGGAGCACTCCATCCCCGGGGTGACCGGCGGGGACGGCAGGCGGTCGTACAGCCCCTGCCTGGCCATCAGGTCGGCGAAGTTCAGCCCGCAAGCCTTGACCCGCACCATCACCTCTCCGGCCTTGAGCACCGGCTTCCCCTTCTTCACCTGCAGCTTGACTTTATCATAGCCGCCGTAGCCGGTGAGCACCAGCGCGCGGTAGGTGAACGTCTCCTCCTCGGGGACCTTCTCTGTGGCGGCCGCGGGTGCAGCCTCTGCCTCCGCCGCGCCGGCGGGAGCGACCTCCGTCTTGGGCGGCTCGGGTTTGGGCTCCTCCGCTGGTTTGGTCTCCTGCTTCTGGTCCACGTCGTTTTGCTGCTGGGCAGGTGCGTCTTCTCCAGACATAGTTGCAGGGAGCTGAGGGACACAGTTGAGTCTGGAATCAAAAATGGACTTAAAGAAGCTTTTGTCACTTGTTGTGCTTTCGATGCCGTGCACGGGCTCGCTTGTTCGGCTGCGGGTGTTTGCTTTGCACTCAAAAAGCAACAAAAAAAGAGCGAGAGTCGGAGCTTCTTTCTCAGCAGTGTTGCATGGAAACACAGACCCCGACAAAGTGGGCTGATCAGTGGCCAGTGGCTGTCAACGCCGCGCTCTGACAGAGTGTGAGTGGGACGAGACAGAGGAAGCCTGGAAAACACGGAGAGCTGCTGAAACTCACGGATCGGCGTCTTTGTGTGTGTGTGAGAGAGAATGGGTGGGTTCGTCTCTTTGGGCAGGGCTATACGATGAGCCTATATTGCATCAAGCAGAGAGGTGATTTGCAAAAATTGTCCTTTATGGTTGGAAGCCAAATCCATTTGAAACCAGCCCTTAAATACAATATGCTGATCGCTCCGTTATATTCGGGGGTGGTGTGGCCAGAGGGAATACATGACTTGACAACTATAGAAAAGCCTCTAATGAAGCAACGATTATAATAGGAGTGGTGCATGTGACGTGTCCTCAGAGAACAATACCCCTCAGATGTAAATTAGCTGCTGACACATGGGGTGAATTCATATTTCTTCCAGGCAGCAGACGCTAACCTCTGTCTTTTTACTGTGCCACTGTGTTTTCACGAACAGTGAGAGGCAGAGGAAACGTCTGTTTATGCTGCCTATTCTACAGCAGCATTCACAGGAACCTTGGGCCTGCGTACGGCTCATTGTTGTCACTTCCCTGCAGTGGCAGATCAGAAAAATATGAGTCCGTGTTGAGGCCATGCCAGCTCCTGGTTAGACAATACAACCTGCTTTGTGTTATTCGCCTTCAGCCAGAGCCACAGGGCGAGGACCCCTCCTGCATCAAATCCCAACACGCATGGTACAGGGCCACTCAGGAGTTCACTTAGTTTGTGTGAGACTAACACACTTTTTTTTTGTAAGCATAGTAACAGTCAGAGAGGGAGAGAGAGCGAGAGATCCAGAGTGTATTCACAGTTTCCAGCTCTGTGCCTTTCGAGCTGAGAGAGCAGCCCAGTGTCCGCTCAGAGCTGGGACCACAGTTGACGTGGTGAGACACCTTGTGGCCGTAAAGTGCCACTCAGCACTTCTCGGGCCGAGCGTCCCAATCAATATCCCACAGGGGCTTAATGATGTCGGATGCAGGCGGGATTGATCTGCTGCTTTGGCACGAGGCAAAAAAAAATCATACAAGGCAGGTTGTCTGTTCCCCTCAGCCACTCTGAGTATCCATCAGTATGCTGCGGCTGCCTGCAGAGTGACTCTTCTTGTCGTTAGCTCTGACAGGGCCTGGTATGGTAATGTGTCCAGCAAGGCACAGACAGGAAAATCAACTTGGACTGCAGGTTTGAGTCTGTAGAAAGGATTAGAAGAAGAACATGATGCAAGAGCTTTCTCTATTAGCTTCACTGCGGGGCCAGGAGTGAAGTTTCAGAACATGTTCCTGGGTTTGAAAACGTCTCCATCACAGGAAACTGCTGCAGTTTAAAAGAGCACATGTGGGACGCAGGAGCAGAGGTGCACTGCACTTGGACACCTGGTATCGTCTGGAGACTCCCTCTGTTGTCTAAGTAGGTTACTGAACGCATTGTGTCGATCAGCGGCGTAATTCGGCCTGGATAACGTAGCCCACTCTGCCGGGCCTATGTCTGCAGCAATTCTCTGAGGATGCGTGTGTCTGAAACACAATAAACACAGCAGAGATTAGCAAAAACTCAAGGAAAAAGACATGATGACAATTTGTGCAAATCCCACACAGCCGCCCGCATGAGTTACCACCG